>NC_064253.1:60623628-61248628 GCF_003254725.2 Canis lupus dingo
ATGGCATAATCAAATGTATATTCTCTCTGGAGGAAAGCAGCTTCATCTTAAACCATAAAGGATTGCACATGTAATTTTTCAAATATATGAGCAGCACACAGTCAAAAATAGTCAAGCACACAAGCAAGGCACCATGCATAAGATCCTTTAAAAGCAGTAGGACACATACACAATATAATTAGATTTTCACAGAGTTCTGAGGTCATAATCGTGAGACCCAGGGTATAACACAATTATGCCTAGTATGTTGTTATTGTTAGTTGTTGTTTGAATAGCTGGGGAAGGGTATTTTTAAAAAGTTCTGGAGAGAGCCCACTTCTGATTGGAGAAAAAGGATAAGGAATAGGAAACCATTAAAAGTAATCTCAAAAAAAGATAGTCTAGCGCATTTGAAAAGGAATGTCTATGAAAATTATATAACCAAAATTAAGCACCCAGTAACTGATTAAATACAATTAAATAGAGAATAAATGAACTAAAAATAGGTCAGAAGAAATTACCCAGAATGTTACACGACAAATAAAAATATGGAAAATATGAGCATTAGGAGATTTACAGGATAGAATGAGAAGGTCTGGTGTACACACCCTTGAAGTTCCAGATGGAGAAGGAGACAGAATATTTATTATGCCTCTTTTATCTCTTTGTTTTTTAATTATAAAATTAAGCATGCATGAAAGAAAAAACTCGATAACTAATACTATAAACCCTATACACCCATCATCATTCAGACTCCACAATTATTAAGATCGGGCCACATTTGTTCATTTTCTTTCTTTTTCTTTACGTCTTTCTTTGTTGCTATGTTTTAAAGCAATTTCCAGAGTTCATATCGCTTTTGCCCCCAGAGGCAGTTTTTAAATATTGAATGACTGAGAATTTTCCAAAACTAATAAGAAGATAGCATCTACACAGACTCAAAAATTCCAACTGTTCCCAAGCAAGATAAACAAAAAGAAATCCACATACGGACACTTTGTACAGAAACCACAGAGTACCAAGACAAAGAGAAAATCTGAAAAGTGGCTTACCCAACTTGCTTAAGGCCATGTAGCCAATAAAAAAGACAGTCAAAGCCTCCTTTTGGGGTCATTTCATTCCAAATTCAGTATCTTTCCTCAATACTACATGTAGAGCAAGGCAAAATTGCCCACAAGCGAACACTGAGTTGATTGGAAGTAGGCAGTGCATACAGGCTTATTAAGTGACTCACCTTGGAATAACCATAGTCCCTAACTGACCAATTACAACCAGGCACAGTTCCAAAGATTACCAAAAAAAGGAGAAATTCCATACATCCCCATACTCACTCACTCTGCCTTATAACTGTGGCTCCTTACCACCGCCTGTCGCAGACAGTCTCTCCATTGCTGTGCAGCCCCCTGCTCCCTTTTTACGTCTTGGGTGACTTCGTTCACTGCCTGCAAGGTTGGTCTCCACCTAGTCTGGTTGTCCCACACTATATTAATCCTCTATCCTAGAAACCCTTTGCTCAGAAACCATTCAGAGAGCTAATATATGTACATTGTCCTGCGATGTATATTAGATATATTAACCCGAAGAACTAGACCCAAAGAACTAACACCCATTCCTTGACTGGTCTGTTTTTAACTAAGGATTGGGATTGGGCAGGGACTTCAGAGCTTCATGAGTTTGTGTCTTCATTTTATAGATGAGAAGAGTGAGCCTCATGTGAAAAGCTGCAGCTAACATACCATTACCCAGATATTTAGAAATCTTATGTTTATGATAAAAACAGCTAACTTTGTCCAAAATTTCTGGAGTGAGCTAGCTACAAGGAAGTTTTTAACAAGATGGGGAAAAAAAATGTTCCATCTGACTGGAGAAACTTGGATTGTGTCAATATTTCTTTCCATAATCTCCTAACGAGAGAAAGAAATTGGATGTCCTTATAAAAAAGCAATCAAAGAAGTAAATGAATATCTTCTCCCGGGAAGGTTACAAACAAAGAACTGATAGAATAAAAGCCACTAACAGCTGAGGGGTAAAGACGTGAGAGAAGACAATAAAGTGACATTGAATTTCAGCCCAGTCCACACATTGTTGGAAAGTGTGAGCTGTGCACAACATTTAATCAAAACGCTATACGAAAGATCGGGATTCAATGATTGATGAGTTGAAGATTCACCAAAAATTTACCAGCAATTTTTTAAAGACATATATTTCAAATTTTTAGGGAATTTCACATTTGATGGGGCCCCTGGGTGGCTCAGTCCCTTAAGTGTCTGCCTTCAGCTCAGGTCATGATCCCAGGGTCCTGCATCAGGCTCTCTGCTCAGCAGGGAGCCTGCTTCTCCCTCTCCCTCTGCCAGCTGCCCCACTTGCTTGTGCTTGTGCTCTCTCTCTCTGTCAAATAAATAAACAAAATCTAAATATATGTTCTCATTCATTTGGGGAATATAAATAATAGTGAAAGGGAATTTAAGGGAAGGGAGAAGAAATGTGTGGGAAATATCAGAAAGGGAGACAGAACATAAAGACTCCTAACTCTGGGAAACGAACTAGGGGTGGTGGAAGGGGAGGAGGGCAGGGGGTGGGGGTGAATGGGTGACGGGCACTGAGGGGGGCACTTGACAGGATGAGCACTGGGTGTTATTCTGTATGTTGGCAAATTGAACACCAATAAAAAATAAATTTATTATAAAAAACAAAAATAAAAAATAAAAGAAGGGCAGCCCCGGGGCTCAGCGGTTTAGCGCCTGCCTTAGCGCCTGCCTTCAGCCGGGGGCTGATCCTGGAGAACCTGGATCCGAGCCTGCTTCTCCCTCTTCCTGTGTCTCTGACTCTCTCTCTCTCTCAAAAATAAATAAATAACATATTTTTTAAAATAATAATAAAAGAAGATCTCACATTTGAAAACATTCACATTCTTAACATAGAAATTTTAGAAAATATTGAAAATTATATACGATAAAATAAAAAATCATCAGTAATTCAGTAACTAAGAGTTAGCCACCAGTAACGTGTTATTGCTTCCTTCTCAGCTTTCTATGTACATAAATATGTTTTTACAACTATCACTGTGATAAGTACCCTCATTTATAAATCTAAAAACAATTCTGTTTATATCCTCTGAATGTATTCCCTAAGGTTATAAAGATATACAATAGTAGAGTTATTAAGAGATTGAGCTTTCAGGTGCACCTGGTTGGCTCAGTCGGAAGAGTGTGCGACTCTTGGTCTCAGGTTGTGAGTTCAAGCCCCACATTGGGTGTATAGATTGCTTAAATAAATAAAGTTTTAAAAAAAGACAGAGATTGGGCTTCCAGTCAGAGTTGTCATTGAATACCAGCTTTGCCACTTATGAACTTATATAACTTCTCCAGGTCTCAGTTATCTCCTCTGTGAAAAAGGAAAAGGGGAATGTGAAGAAATGAAAAATGTAAAAAATGACCTACTTCATAGGTTAATAGTGAAGATGAAAATAATTGAATGTACAAATCTTGGGATACATACAGTAGATAAACAAGTTATTGTTGTCTTTAGATAACAGGGCCACAGGGACTTTTAATGCATTTTGTATGCCTTTTTTACACATCATATATTTTCTAAATTAAAAAGCATCTATTGCTATGGGGGTGCCTGGCTGACTCAGTTGGTAGAGTTTGTGACTTTTGACCTCTGGGCTCGTTCAAGTCCCATGATGTAGGTAGAGATTACTTAAAATAATAAAATGAAGTGGTTAAAGTGGCAAATGTTATGTGTACTTTACCCTAATAAAATTTTTTTTTTTAAAAAAGCGTCTGCTGGGACACCTGGGTGGCTCAACAGTTGAGTATCTGTCTTTGGCTCAGGACCTGATCCTGGAGTTCTGGGATCGAGTCCCATATCGGGCTCCCTGCATGGAGCCTGCTTCTCCCTCTGCCTATGTCTCTGCCTCTCTCTCTCTTTCTCTCTGTGTCTTTCATGAATAAATAAAATCTTTTTCAAAAAAAGAAAGCATCTACTGCTATTATTACAGAAAAACATTATTCTTTTTAAAAGATAACACTACTTCTTTATTGGGGCATTACGTCATATTTCCATCTCTCTCTCTCTCTCTCTCTCTCTCTGCAACACAAAAGACCCTAGAAATCTCTTTGTTTTTAAGACTTGTAGAAAAATACTAATAGCTGACACTTGTTGATTGCATACTATAACCAGGAGCTTTATAGTATTGTGCCAAGGGTGGGGCAGTGGGAGTAGCTAATGACATATAAGGTGCATTGTCTATAGAGAATTTTCAAAAGTAATCAAGCTTTATCTGCCTGCTTTTTATTATTACCATGTGCCTGAAATTTTGAACAATGTCAGTGATGAAATTGCTCTTCTCTAAAACATCTTTGGTTGGACTACCTTCTAAACTGCTTGCTGAGTTTTAAGAATATGTATATATATTATATTAGATGTATATATATATAACCTTATAGATGTTTATTATATAATATGTATATAAGATACTTATTATATAATATATATTTTATATATACACCTCATATTAGCAAAAGTTTATTACTTGTCTCTTAACAAACATTGTATTCCAAAATAGAAGTTAATCCAAAGAAACCGTACTTGCACAGTCAACCGTGATACATGTAGACACAGCTTCATGGGTTTGCTTCAAGAGTAAGTTCATAATGGTTAGGAATTGTTCAAGCTCATTTAGGGCAGTGTTCCTCTTTATAGCACCTTGGTAGGACACACCCCTACATTTAAACAGCAAGTACAAATAAACAATAACAGCACAGTCATTCAAAAGGTAAAGAAACAAAACTAGATTAATTTAATGCAATCATTTTATGTCACAGTTTGGGTTTTTAGTTATAGTTTAAAACTTCAAACAGGGGGGATCCCTGGGTGGCTCAGCGGTTTGGCACCTGCCTTTGGCCCACGGCATGAACTTGGAGTCCTGGGATCGAGTCCCACGTCGGGTTCCCTGCATGGAGCCTGCTTCTCCTTCTGCCTGTGTCTCTGCCTCTCTCTCTCTCTCTGTGTGTCTCTCATGAATAAATAAATAAAATCTTAAAACAAAACAAAACAAAACAAAAAAACTTCAAACAGGGATGCCTGGGTAGCTTAGTTGGTTAAGCGTCTGCCTTTGGCTCAGGTCATGATCTCAGGGCCCTGGGATTGAGCTCCCTGCTCATTAGGGAGTCTGCTTCTCCCTCTCCTCCTCCCCCATCTCGTGTACTCTCTCTCGCTCTCTCTCTAATAAATCAAAAAATCTTAAAACAAACCTCAAAATAGTAAAACTGTGAACTGCAAGGTACAATACCTTGGTGAATAAGTGTATATTTTTCACACAAAATACACCTTTTAGTTCTTAAAAATTGAAATTTATTTTTTAATTGTTTTGAAACAGAAAAATAAATTAGAAAATGATTATTAGTGATAATAACTTTGTCACCTAGAGAGGTGCATTAAAAATGACCTGTTCCAGGCATCAAATATGCCCAATACACCATTGTAAACCTGCCAAGTGCTCTCTGCCTTTTAATAATCACAATGCAATGTCGCAGACTAGGACAAGACCCACAGCTAGTAATATGCAAAGCTGGTGATGAAACCCACCTTTGTCTGACTCCAGAGCCCAAGATTGCAACCAGTGTGTCAGGTTGTTTGCATTGCTAACAAGAAAGGCAAAGTAAGGAATAGAAGTTGTTGTGTTTCAGGCTTCTTTTGAAAAAGAAGCCTTACTTCAGGGCAGTTCATTACTTTTGCCTTGAACCTTAGCTCCTAAGATTGTAAATTATCTCTACCAACACTCTCCTAAACAATTACCTAAGGGCCTGAAAGAGTTTATGCACCTTCCCACAGGAAACAATTTACTTTCTTTTCCCAGGAGTAAAAGCCCCATTAAGCTTCTAAATAAGATATTTTTTCCCTATTACCTGGTTGCTTTAATAGATGTTTAATTTGTTTTTCGAAATAACATTAAAATAATATAGAGGACCTCTTTTCAGAGTTCAGAAGAGGCTACAATGATGAACCAAATGGGCTTTCTCAATAGGTTGAGAAACCAGAGGCATTTACGTTCACTCTATATTAATGTGCCTTGACATTTACTTCTTAAAAAGGCTCCAGCATTTCCAGTGTTTTTAAATGCAAAACTGTTCTCAAGCCACAACTTTTAGTTCCATTGCGACATTATCCTTTCCTTTTACCTGAAGTCATGAATGAGCTGTGCTTGGCAATACGTGAAGAAAATTGCTGATGTCAGAAAAAGGACTGGTAATAGAAACAGAACTTTAGTGCTGGAAGTGTTGGGATCAGGTTACTGATGTCTCTCCTCTGGCAGAATTTCACTAGAACTTTCAGTAAGGTGTCACTATAAGGACTTACATCACATGAAGCATTTGTGTGACAGAAAGAGGGGCAGGAAAAAGAAATGCTAAGAATTCAGATTTAAACATTTGTTGAGGAAAAGTTACATTTCATGAAGGTTCTCATACATTTCATGAAGGTCACTCTCACAGTGACCTAATGAAAGAGTTTTATTGATCCCTATTTTATAGACTGGAATATTGCTGTTAGCAGAGACGCTAAGGGACTTGCCCAAGGCCTCACAATTAGTAAATGGCAAAATGGGTATAAAACCCATCTGTCTCAAGTCCAGAGATCTTTCGACTATGCTGTATAGCTGCCTCCTATGCCATGGCCACTTCTGTCCCTAAAGAAAATGCAATGGTGAAGAACATGGGCTATGGAGTCAGACAGCTTGGCTCTAGATGCCAATCCTACCACTTCACAGCTATGGGATGGTGGGCAAATTATTACCTCATAGGTCAATGACAGTGAGTGAGCAATGCCTATAGAATATTCCATTTCTCCTACATTTCTTCCCCCTTTCTGTTCTGTGAGGACACGTACTAGCTAATGAAATACAACCAAAAGAATAAGTGTCCTTTCTGGGCTAAATCAGTGAAAAGTCCATGGGTAATTATCTAATGCTTTCTTTTTTTAAAGAGAGATTTATTTATTTATTTACTTATTTGAGAGAGAGCAAGAGAGCATGTGCAAATGAGCAGAGGGAAGGACAGAGGGAGAAGGAGATATACAAACTCCCAGTGGGGCGGAGGCTGACTCAGGGCTCAGTTCCAAGCCCCTGAGATCATGAACCAAGCTGAGATCGAGAGTTGGCCGCTTAACCAACTGAGCTGCCTAGGCACCCCATTATTTCTTTACTTTGAGAGATTGAAAGACCTGAAGTTTTACAAGATGCAGTTAAAATCCATTCAAACTTCCAGAAATTTGGGTACCTGAATAATTCCATGGAGCAGTTACAACCATCCTCTCCCATCTGAGCCACACACCATGTCATAAATACTGTGAGGGCAAAGGAAACCTTTGTTCTACTAAACCACTTAGATCTGAAGGTAAATTTGTTGTAGCAGCATAGTCCAGTCTGTCTAGATCACTTTTTTTTTTTTACATCTCATTTTCCTAGTCTCTAAAACAGCCATAATAATTTTTACTTAACTGAATTATCTTGAGGATGAAATGAGACTTTTTATAGGCCATACCTGAATGCATCGTCAAACTAGGAAGAGGTAGGAGGAAGGAGTTGAGTATATGGCAATCTGGGTGAATCACTGTCTCTCTGCTTTTTCCAAAAGTAAAGGAAATTAGACTACATATATGATATTCAAAGGTTTCTTGCCACCAACTCAATATTCTGCTACTCCTCTAAATTTCTCCTTGACTTCAGACTTCCATCATTCAGTTGTTTGACTCAAGTTAATTGGTGACTATTCCCTGCCAAATGCTGTGTTAGGAGATGACCAAGGGGACAGGTCATGAGAAAGGGCAATTTGGATTTTCTCTAAATCCAAACTGAGGATAGGGCATACATGTTCTGGGAATGGAGAGAAAATGATCTGAAGAAACTTGGCATAGTCTCTCTTTCCTACTTTTGAAGAAACCATAAATGAAGCTCTCCAGGAAGGAGTCTAGGGAAGCTGGTGATAGTCATGAGAAGGCCCTTTGGGAAGGGAACAGCATGTCATTTTTGCTTTAGTACTCTTTTAAAATGTCTTTCTATATCCCTGCAACTAGCTGAGGGGGAGTAAGAGAGCAAAGCTGTCAGACCAGCAGCATCTTAATTATGGAGATTAGAAATATTTTATGCAATTGACACAGCCTCTTCTAAATTACATAGTATTAGGGAAAATGACTCTGTCTAGTGCCAATGAAGAAGGAAGAAAGGAGCTCTGAGAAAAAGAACAGGTGGATTTTGACAGTTTGTCCAATAAAATAATAATAGTTGGGGGGAAAAAAACTTTAAAAACCAGACTAATGCTACAATTTTCATTACCTAACACAAATCTCTTAACAGGACTTGAGGGAAGCTGGGAATGACTGCAGCTAAGCTTCAAACTGCCAGTCCAGCCAGAACTCACAGTCTCTGCCTGCCTCTTTTCCTTCACTTTGTTCTGCAGCACCACACTAGGAGGCCAGCTATGGGAACACTTGGGAGGAGAGGAGTTGGCGGTCAAGAGATGGCTTCCTTCCCAGGTAGTCTATGTTCTTTGCTCAGTCAGAGAAATATCACTTAGTTTCCCTGAAGTGGTACCTTGGTATTCTCAAAAAGTTCAACTACTTCCTATGGCCTAGTAATTTCCTGCCAGGCATAGGAGCATCTGGTTCTACAAGAATTGAGGCCCGTCGAGAGCATCCTGAACACTGAATGCTTTGTTAAGAATATGGAGGACTGGGATCCCTGGGTGGCGCAGCGGTTTGGTGCCTGCCTTTGGCCCAGGGCGCGATCCTGGAGACCTGGGATCGAATCCCACATCAGGCTCCCGGTGCATGGAGCCTGCTTCTCCCTCTGCCTGTGTCTCTGCCTCTCTCTCTCTCTCTCTCTGTGACTATCATAAATAAATAAATAAATAAATAAATAAATAAATAAATAAATAAATAAATAAAATTAAAAAAAAAAAGAATATGGAGGACTCCCATCAATCATACTTGGGCATTATTTTGCTGAATTGAGCAGAGGAGTTGATGACTAGGGGCAAAAGCTTTAGCACCTACTGTTTTTATTACTTAATCTCTCCTTCTTCTAGACCTCCCCTCCCTGTAACATATCATCACAGTGAAGTTTTTAAAGGTTCTATTACCATTTTTGCTCCATTCTCTGATCCTCTTGTCTGTAGGAGGTGTGAACTCCAAGGTCTATGGAGCCAGGGGGTAATGTAGATGGGAGAAGCTGGCTCTTGTCAGAAGACACTTTAGAGACCAGTATTAGGAACCATGGCAAACTGGAGAGCTCATAGCAAGATCTCCCATCCCACATACTCTTCCTACAATGTGACATTGATAATTCTTCCGTTGGGGTCAGGTGTTGGTGGCAACCAACATCCCTTTCCTTGAGTCTGAATGGGCTTGTGACTATAACAAAAATCATGTTATGTGCTTTCTGATGCTAGGTTATAAAAGGTAATGTAATGTAGTTTAAGCCTGGTCCTCTTCGGATGCTCACTCTTGGAACCCAGCCACCATCCTGCAAGGAAGCCCAGGTCATAGGGCAAGTCTCCATGTAAGTATTCTGGCTCACAGCCAACAGCCAGCATCAACCACCAGGCAGGTGAATGAAGAAATTCTGAGATGACTCCTGCCCCATCCACTGTATGATTGCAGTGACATGAGAGCTCTCACGTGAGAAGTCCCCAGAACTGTGAGAGATGGTAATAAATAATTGTTGTCTTAAGTCTGATTTGTGATACAATATATAATTGGAACACCCAACAGATCTTATTCATTTCTAAGCCTGTGCCTTGCTTAAGTTATTTTATGCCAGAGAAATCTTTTTATTTCCTCTCTTCACTTACTGAAAATCTACCTGTTGTTCAAGGATCAGCTGAATGCCACTTGCTCCAAGAAGTCTTTATTAATCATGGCTTTTGATAGCGATCTGTTCTTTCTCTGTATTCTGGACACTTTGCATGATTTCTCCATGATTAAAAGGTCATCTGGGAGGACTGCTTTCCCTACAATCATTTTATAAAAACATTTAACATAGTTTAAAAAACAGTGCCTGGTTTGTCAAAACCACAGCAATGCAGAAGTCCATAATTCAGAAAGTCTCTCTCTTCTGTCTTGCTCTACCTCACCTCAATTTAATCTCGCATCTTCTCCAAAGGTGAATGGTATATTTACCAGCAGAGTGGTATATATTTTTCACAGCCTTTATTACAAATACACAGAGACAAACACACAGTATTTGTATAAACAGGATTCCAGGGTGGCTCAGCAGTTTAGCACTGGCTTCAGCCCAGGGCATGATCCTGGAGTCCCAGGATTGAGTCCCATATTGGGCTCCCTGCATGGAGCCTGTGTCTCCCTCTACCTGTGTCTCTGCCTCTCTCTCTCTCTCTCTCTCTCTGTGTCTCTCATGAATAAAGAAATAAAATCTTTAAAATAAATAAATAAAATATAAACAGGATTCTATCATAATACTGTTTGGTAAACCTTTTTTAGTAGATGATGTATTGTGGTTATCTTCCCATGTCAGTAAGTACTAACCTACCTCATATTTTTTATAGCTGTAAAATATCTCCTATTAGCTAACCAATTATTTAATATTCTACTTATAGAAATTTAGGTCTTTCCCAATTTTTCCTTACTGTAAACGAGATTGTATTGCTGTTAAATACGTTCCTGGACAAGAAAAGGTTGAACTGAAAGAAATGCATCTTTTAAATTTTGGTATAAATTCTTAAACCCTTTTCCAGAAAGAGGTAACTATATCCCCATCAATAGTATATGAGAGCACTGTGACTTTCTCTGACACTGAATATTATCGAGCTTTTAAATCTTCACCAATTTGTTAGGTGAAGAATGATAGCTTCTAATTTTTTAACTTACAGTTTTATTCCTAGTGAAGTTGAGCAGCATTTCACATTTTATGAGTCCTTGTATTTCTTTCACTGTGGGTTTTGTCTGCTATGTCCTTTGCCTGTTTCTTTCTCTATTGAGTGCTTTTAGGGATTTTTTGGCTTTTACTTTTTTAATAGGAACCGTCTGAGTATTAACAATAGTAAAAATCTTAGTCTGTTCAGGCTGCTATGACAAAATTCCATAGACTGGGTGTTTCATAAACGACAGAAATTAATTCCCCAAGTTCTAGAAGTTGCAAATCCTAAGATCAGGGTGCTAGACAGCATGATGGAATTCTGGTGAAGGCCCTTTCCTGGTTTCATACTGCCAACTTCTTTCTGTGTCCTCACATGGTGGAAGAGACTGAGGATCTCTCTGGAACCTTTTTTATAGTCACTAATCCCATTCTTGAGGGCTCTATCCTTAAAACCCACATACCTTCCAAAGGCCCACCTTCTAAAACTACCACCTTTGGGAATTAGGATTTCAACATATGAATTTTGGGGGACATGAACATTCCTGCTGTAGCAGTGAACATTTTATATATCACTTTGCAAGGATTTTTTATCTCTGTGTTGGGTGTGTTTATGGTAACTTTTGCATCTAGGGGTTTAAAGAGATTTATATAGTTAACACTGTCTTTTGCCAAGGTGTTAGGTTACAGTTTCTTAAAAAACAAAAAACAAAAACCCTTCTATACTTTAAATATTATAAAAATAAATATATTTCATTCCAGATGTTTTACAGAAAAAAAAGCCAAACATTAAAAAAAATCATATAATATTTCTGATAACTCTTCCTTAAGACATTCTAGGCATTTGTAAATGTCAATTTCTGGGAACTCATTGACAAAATGCAGTTATTTGTTGAAGAAATATTTGTGACCTATTCCTGGATACCATCCTCTTTTCTAGTCTTTTGGTACACAGTGGGAACTTGTCTAGTGGGGATAAGAAGAGTTAACAGAGGGAAAAATGTAATGCAGCATTTTTTTTAACGAACAAAATAAATCAATCTCTGTGGTCCTCCTCTGAGCTTATATAGCATGTGGACTCATTCCTCTCATTACATTTAATCTATACTCTAATTCTTAGTTTAAATGTCTTTCCACCTCACTAAAATGTAAACGACTTAAGGGCAAAAAATGTACCTCATTTATCTTTGAATCCCTGGCATCTAGCTAGGTATCTGGCTCATTATAATGGCTCAAGACCTATATTGTTAAATAAATGGATTTCCCTACTTTACAAGTTGCCTCTTTTCCTTCTCACATGAATACTCATAATCCTGTCTCCCTTCCTCTCTTTCCTCACCCAACCACCTCAAAATAAAAACCAATGCTAACTGTATGATGGAAACAGCTGAACTCCCCAAGGACTGATGTTTACATAGTGATATTTAATCAAACATGCTTGGCTCATAAGAAAGACTCAATTAAAAAATTATTGAATAAATGATAACTGCAGATTTTAAAAATGTCATTCAGGAAAGTAATAAGGGAAAAGCTAACCACCACCCCCCAACACAAATTCACAGCTAGCATTTTTAGAGAACTTACAAATTGCCTGATATTGCAGGAGAAATCCACATGAAACCACAAATAAAAGATAGAGTTATTAACACCAGGGAGACATCAACTTAAAGTACAGGCAGAAACTAAGTTGCAGAACTAAGGATTTATAATTCTTAGAGTCTTGCGGGGAACAACGCTGTCTTTTTTTTGTCACACGCCTGAGTTCAGGCAAGCTCTTTTCAGGGGTTTCTAACTTCAAGACTTAACTGGGAGCCTGCGATACATTTCCATCTTCTCAAATAGAGACTTGCTCTTGCCTTTCTGGTAATGAATGAACAGTTACAGCCCTTGGTTACAATTAGTTTTTGCTTCTGGAGCATTTCCCAGGGGTGATATGCCAATGCTTCCAGGAGGAGATTGTGAGGCAGATCTGGAGGCTGGGGCTCTGCTGAAGCAAATGTGCTCTTATGGGATGCGGCTGTGAACACAGTATGTGCTAAAATGTAAATAACACAGCCAAAAGCACCAAATGCCACTTTTTACAAAAAAAAAAAAAAAAAAAAAAGAGGATGATTCTGAGCAGTTACAGGCATACACATACATAGATGCATTTATATTTGTACCCCCAAACCAGCAATCCTGTGAACAATTAGTCAGGCATTATTAAAATCGTAGGAAAGACCAGTGATTCAGTGTTTTCCTTCTGTGAGTGACCAGCACCAAACCCTCCATCTGAAACTGGAAACCCTGGAATTCACTTGGCCAATTATGCAATACTAGACCACTGGGAAGCATTTCTGGCTGGCTCAGCTGGTGATCTGCTTTTACCCTGCAGCACCAAGATTGATAGACCTTATAATTTTATCCTGGTTAGTGCAGATGCTGTTCTTACATAAGTTGAAAAAAATAAAAAACCAAAACAAAAAACCACGCTCTTTCTCTCAAAAGAAAAACAAACTAAGCCCTTCCCAAGTGGTTTGCCTTGATGACACCTCATGGTAGTGAGATCAGTACCTTGATCACTGGCTCGAATAAAAAAAAAAAAAAAAACACCTTTCGCAATTTCTGAATTTTCTGTAGCTTTCATTGAATCCTGAACGTGCTTGTTTATGAGAAAGAGTGAAGAAGAGGAACAGCAGTTTGTCCCCCTCTAAATCACTCCTTTTATGAGGCTTCTTTGGGTATGAGGGGGATGGGAAAGAGACTCCTTCTTAGAAGGTACAGAATATCAAGTCGGGAGCCCTTAGTTTCTCTTATGCTAATGACGAGGTATAATTTTAAAACATCACATTCATATGCATATATGATGCATACATACATAATTAGTATATTTACAAAGCCCCTCGCGGAATCTTAGAACTCCTAGTTCCATTAACCCTTCAAGGGAAACCGATTTCATAACAGTCAAGCACAATGGAATGTGTTTCCTTTCAAGTATATTCACCCAACCTCCGTATCTACGAAAGAGACCTCCAAGAAAGTGAAATACATTATTTTTTTCTGAAGCACTGCCACAGCCTGTTACGTATTTATCTGCTTTTGCAGCTCTAATTACAAAATAAGCACTAGCTACTACATGGAATAGCTATACTAGCCAAAAAGATTTTTATAATCTGGGAGAAATGCTCCCATATTGACTCTGCTAAGAGAAACAACTCCCCTTTCCTTGATTATAAAGAAGGAAGACAGATGGCTTCTTGTTTAAGACTGTAATTTTACTTTCAGCCTCCTCCCTCAGTTAAAAACAAGATGTACTTTGAGGCTTTGAGGGAAAATCTCAAGGGAAGGTTTTTTTTTCTTCCTGACTGCATTGAATAATTCAACAAACATTTGAGAGAGCTGAGGGAAATACAAAGAAGAAAATCCTTTCCCTTGTTCTCAGGGAGTTTACAGTCTAATTGTGAAGTTTATAATCAGAATTGGGACGAGAGCCATTCAAGTTTTATTTTTTTCACTTCTATATAGTGGCTTGATGGTTCCTGGTAACACATTGAGGATTTACTAGCCCAGAGGTACGGTGCACCCTTGGAACAGGCTGAACTAGAACGCGGATAGGATGCAGAGGAAGCATTGATGATCTCAAGCAGTACTTGTGGAGTGGAGCTCTACCTACTAGCCGCTTTCTTATCTGATCTTGAAGATAACCCTTCCTGGTCTTCCTATCATCAAGTCACAGGAGACAAGAAAGTGGTTTAGAAAGGTGATTCATCCGCTGTCACAGATCTAGGAAGTGGTATTGGAACACACCAATCAGGGATTCTTCATTGGTCTTTTGTTTGTTTGTTTGTTTTGTTTTTTAGCTGTCTCCAGGTTCCTGTTATGACTTCCCTTGGCTTTCAATGCACATAGGTCAACTGACTTCAGTGCTGTCTTTTTCCCCCTAGACTTGGAGTAATCTCTAAAATTTGCTGTCTCTCATTTGGGTAGGCCTTCTAAAGCCTCACTGCTTTGCACCTTTGTAAAGAAACTCCCCTCCCTCCCCCATTCGTCTTTGAGACATTCTTTGGCAGGATGAAATGAAACCTGTAAAAGGCTTGCAACAGTGCTTGGCAGGTGGTTCTCTTAATTTTGACCCTGATCTTTAAGTTTTATTCCCGCCACCCTTTCACTTGCTTCTTTTCGCCTTTTCTTTTTAAACACTTGCTTCTTTAGCCTTTTTGTTTTTTTTTAAAGGATATATATTTTTTAAAGATCTTGTTCATGAGAGACACACACAGAGAGAGGCAGAGGGAGAAGCAGGCTCCATGCAGGGAGCCGGACGTGGGACTCGATCCCGTGACCCCAGTATCAGGCCCTGGGTTGAAGGCAGGTGCTAAACTGCTGAGCCACCCAGGGATCCCCTTGTTTTGTTTTTTTAAGTAAACCCTACACCAACGTGGGGCTTGAACTCAAGACAAGGTGAAGAGTTACATGCTCCACTAAGGAGCCAGCCCGGGGCCCCTATTCCTTATTGGACGCTATTTCCCCAGGGCTGTACGTCTCTGGAAGGTGGCGACCACGCCTATTCTAACTTGTTGCAAGTCCACAGGGTATTAATGTAGCAATGGGGACTGGTTAAGACCACAGAAGCTGTCATTCTGGTTCACTTCTTCATTCCCAGTACCCATACGTTACTGGGACTAAGTACGTCCTCAGTTAACTCTTTTTAATAGGAACGACTTAATACTGGCTTATTGCTTTTTGCGGACAATCCTGCATACGAAAGTTTCGTTCAGACCAACATCGCTGTGCACTGGGAGACTCGGCGAACCTGCTACCTGTTTCCCCATCCATGGCTCTTTGTAAACATTTTGACCTTGGGGTTGCGTGCATCTTACTAGGCTGTCTCCTGCAAACGCTCAGTTTCATCAGCAAAACGGGGCCAGCAGCAACAGATGCAGGTCTCTCCCCGTCGTCTACCACCCACTCCGTCACCAGGCAAGGTTGAGTGTGTACACTTTCCTCTCGGGCCAAGAAGCCCCCGCGGAAGCAGGGAGGTGCCAGCGGGGTCTTCGGGCTGCGCGCCCAGCAGCAGGGCGAGCGAGGAGTGCACGAGCCTCGCCGGAGCCTGCCGGGTCCGGAAGCGCCACAGCCCCCGGCGCCCTCCCGCTCCGAGGCAGCGCCGTGCCTCGGTGCCACCGCCAAAGAGGCTCGGCGCTGCGCAGGCTCGGACGCGCGCCGAAAGGCCCGGGCTCGTTGGGGCCGCCGCCGCCCGGCTGTCGGCGCGGCGCTGCACTGGGGGCGGGGAGTCTGATGGGAGACGCGCGCGGCGCGGAGGAGGCGGCGGCCCGGGAGAGGGAGAGGGAGCGGGAGAGGGACTGGGCGCGGGAGGCGGGAGGCGGGGGACAGGGGGAGGCGCCGCCGCCGCCGCCGCCGCCGCCCGCCCCTTTCCGCTGGGGAGCAGCTGCAGCAGCAGGAGCGGAGCAGGAGCCGCGCAGCCGCCGCCGCCGCCGCCGCCGCCGCCGCCGCCGGGGGATGTGGCCGGCGCCCGCCCCGAGCCGCGCCGCGTCCTGAGCGCCCCGCCGCCGCCCGAGCCGCCGCCGCCAGAGCCGCCGCCGCCCGAGCCGCCGCGCCGTGCGGGGCCAGGCCGCGCCCTCCCCGGGCGCCCGCCGGCTCGCATGCCGAGGGGCTCCGGGGCGTAGCTGCGCGCCGGGCGCCGCCTCCGGGCTCCTCCGGCCCCGCCATGGGCTGCTGCAGCTCCGCCTCCTCCGCCGCGCAGGTGAGGGGCTCCCGCCTCCCGGCCGCCCGCCCGGATGCCTCCCCCGCCCGTGCGCCCCTTCAGCCCCCCGCGCACTCCGGAGGGCGCCTCTCCCGCAGGTGCCCCCCTCCCGCAGGTGCCCCCGCAGGTGCCCCCGCGGCCGCCTCTGCGCCCCCCGCCCCCCCCCCCCCCCGGCTCTGCGGGCGCCTTCCCGACTTGGCCTCCTCTTCCCAGTCACACCTGAGCGGCCCGTCCCGCCGCCTGCAGGTAGAGGCGGCCCGGGCGCCTGCCCGCTGCTGTGCCCCAGGTGGCACCCGGTCCCCGTCTTCGGGCCTGGCGCCTCTCCTCCCATCCCCTGGGAGTCTCCCCTTCCCCATCCGCCGGCTGCGTGCTGTGCCCCCAGGCGGGGTGCCCCCCAGCGTGGGCTCTTCACCCCTTTGCCATCTTATTGCGGTGTCTGCTCCATCAGGCATCCGTCCTGCCCCTTGCTCGTGGCCCCCGACCCCGGGTCCAAGTGCTGGAGCGCGTTCCGAGCCCCTCCACCGCCCGCTGCCCGGACCCCAGCGGCCGGCGTGCGCCCCACCCCCGTGCCCCGACCCGCGGCTCCGCGGCTCCGCGGCTCCGCGGCTCCGCGGCCTCCGCACCCGAGGCCCCTGCGGGAGCGCTGCCCCTAAGCCGGGCGGGAGATTGGGCACCTGGGGGGGGACGGGAGCGTTACGGAAACTCCCTCTTTGTTGCCAGTGTAACAGGAGGAAGAGGTGCCGAATTTAGTTTTTCTGTGGGCACTGGCTGAATGTTGTCGCTGAGGGCTGAGATGCAGAGATTTCTCCCAGCTTCCACCCTGCCCCCATCCAAATTTCGCTAACCTCCCTCTCCCTTGCCGATCCGAGCCTTGAACCTGGATGGAAATGTTTAGACAACTGTATAAGGATCAAATGTAATGGAACTTGACTGCTGGCCACTAATAACTGAGAGGACCTGTTTGTAAATTACCTAATTTAGTGGATTAGTGAGTGTATTTACAAATACGATAAAAAGCAATCAGGAATACTGCATCAAACTGTCTGGCGGTGGTGTATGAAAAATAGGCTCTGACAACGCCTGGGATGTAATCTCACAGTTTCATTAGCGTAGAATTTAACTGTGGTCTTTGGTTTGTTTGTTTTGGGGGAGACAAGGGCTCTTGTTTTTGGAAATAAAGGCTGGTTGGTTCTTGGTGAAGAAAAAATGCTAGTTTGGGGAAAAAAAAAAAAATTCCTCCGGAGATCGAGCATCTGTGATAATGCCAGAAGTGTTTTGCTGCTGCTAAATGACTATATATAACTCAGTTTTAAATAACCTGCATACTTGTTCTGAAAATCTGAGATCTGTTAGAAAATGACTAGAATTGCAGATGAATGGAGGACATTTATGTTTTATCAAGTATCCAACCCATTTGTCCAGTTCTTTTTTTTTTGGGGGGGGGTGTTTGCTTACTGTTTTTTTTTTTTTTTCCCCCTCCCCTACTAGGATCACAGTCAGGCTGATTGGTTTAGTTAGTTAAACCTTCCTATTTAGTTGGAATAGCAAAGAAAACTATGTGTGGTTGGTGGTATGGAGCAGAGGTCGATAGACCAGGGTTTTCATATTAACAGTTAAAGGTGTGGGATTATACAATACCTTTCCACTGGTTAGGGAGTTTTGGGGGAGGGGGAATCTAATTGAGTGCTATTCGTCTAACATTTACTTACATATTATTTTCAATAAAAAGGTGTTTTCATACTGCTTTTCTTTTAAGAGCTGGGCTACCTTACATCCTCTTTTGGTGGTGAAATGCCTTTAAGGCAGGAAATTATTGATAGTTTGTAGATGGCTTGTTCAGTGTGTGAACAGTTAAAATTGGGAGGGAGGAACGCTGGACCAAAACTCTGCTTTAATCATAGGTCTTGCATTTGACTAGCTCCACATCTTACTTTTCAGAATGCTGTCACATACGTTTTCTTTGCCTTTTCCTCCTCTTGTAGTCACTGTTTCCTTCATGCCACGTTCTACAGACAAGATGCATGTCATGCACCCTCAGGGATGCATTTTTTTTTTTTTCCTCTAGATTCCTATAACCAATTGACAGCTGTCATATGCCTTTAAGTTCAGCTTTAGGGACTTGTAGTGTTCAGTGGAGCATTGAGTAGCAGGTTTTGTGCCAAAGAGCTCCTCTTTTTTTTTTTTTTTTTTTCAATTTGAGATTTTGGCATCATTCTTCATTTGTGAAATGTTACCAGTCTACTGGCATTTAAATGCCCCTTTCAGGAGTATTTCTGGTTTTAGAATAATATATCTATATATATTATGTTGAAACAAAATAGGAATGCAACTTCGCATCACTTTGAACCTCTCTTGGAGGCCTCAGTGATAATTTCAGGCAGAATAGGTTTCTTTTCATCCCTTCTACTGGACTGTAAGCTTCTTGAGTATAGGAACTGTTTTTGTTTTCCTCATTTTTGTATCCATTGCAGTGCCTCACTCTTATATACCTTGTACAGAATAGTTGCTCAGCAATATTCAGTAAACAGAATTATGTACACACATTTGAACATCTGGCTGCAAGTAGCATTGAATATGAGTCCAGCCCTGACCCATGTGCTGTTTTCACTTCCATAGGCTGGTTGACTAATTCTACCAAGCTATCCTCTTTGAAGCTCAAATTTGAACTGTTTAAGTTAAAACTGACCTGCCTTTCCCACGTTCCTTCCTATTCTGTCAGTGGTACCATCAGTTTGCAAAATTGAGCAGGATTTTCCTTTTCTCCTGGTGCTCTGCTCAATGCCTATATTTTAGCTGGAGCAGTGGCTGTAACATCTTTAAAAAGCTTGTCTGCAAACTCTAATGATAACCTGCACAGCACATCAAAACAACGTGCTTCGGGGTACTCTGCAGTTCAGCTTAGCTTTTCTCAGTGGTATCGTCAGCAATTTTAAAGCTCTGGCAGGTTTTATCAATGTAAATATAGTACGTTTCCTTTTTGTAGTAGCGATTCACTTTTGAAATGTAATTTATTTTTCCTCCTAGTCTCTTGCTATGTTGTAGACTCTCATGAAAGAGTTTATGGTCTTCCCAACTGTTTCATCTCTTTTAGCCTGTCCTGGTATTATTTTCATTTTCTTGGCAGTGTCTGGATATCATAATTTGCCATCAAAATAATTACCCTGTTTTAGGATTTAGATCAAAGGAAAGTGTCACATTCTATACTAACTTGCATGTCATTGCGGAAGGAGCAAATTATTGGCAGAATAATTTGTGCTGTATCAGTTATGTACATCTAAGAATCTTAAGAATATCTAGTGAGTCAGGGCTCTTATAGAACTCTTAATTATGATTTTTATTAGTGACCACTATGAGTTATTTGCTAATATTAGTAGCTGCTCAAAACAAGCCAAACACATGATAGCCTTTGCCTAAAAATCTCTTTGAAGGGAACATAAAAGTGAGATAGTCTTGAGTTTCTTTTTACAGCACTAATCTTCCCTAAGACTCTTAAAATTTATTCCCAACTCTCCATAATTCGTTTGTTCTGTTATAACCTGACATAATTTCTATTCTTGTAATGTTAAACTTCAAAGTTCACTTGTAAATCTTCAGATTTATGAAATGTTCTTTTCCATTGACAAACCCGTTTGAATGAAGCAGGCTTTCCAAAGATTACTTAGCAAATTGCCGTAAGTCTTTGTCGTTAATGGCTAGATCATTATTTCTCACAGCAGTGCTTTGGAGGCCAGGAGATTTTGCAAGTGCTCTGAAGTTCTGTGTCCTTTGGTTCTAACCTTAGAAATTGTGAGAAAGATAGAGGAGTATCTTTCTGGTTGAACAAACCGCCTCTTGTCTGTCTGACTTTAGGAGAAATAGTGCTTGTCTATTGTCTTGTCCCATGGTCCTCAAACTGAGAGCTATAAATTTAACTGTCTTTTTCTAGCTCTTACATCTTGTCGAGGGAGTAATAAAAAACAGCCAAGTGGTTCACTAATACTGGTTAACTTTTGAGTATGTTAACTGTTCCTTAACAGATTTTAATAATACTGTAGTCTCCATCTATTTTGTGGAATTTGGAGTCAGATGATAAAAATGGTATTTGAAGAGTGTGATGGGATTTCCCAACAGAAACTAAATTGTTCCATTAAAATATGTCCAGGAAAGTAGACTTGGTACAACTAGGGATTAAAAAGTCATGGCATGAAGATGTGTTTTGTTTTGTTTTGTTTTTTTCCTACTTCTGAGTGCTCTGCTGTTAGTATGGAAGACCCACTCCTCAAAATATGTAAATCAAAGTTACTGTTAAAATTGGAAAATAATGTAAAAATGGTAATGCTTTTTGTACAGTTATTTTCCACAGCCATTTTCAGGTATTAATTTCTATAGTAATTCCGAAGTTGACTCTACTCTCATTTTACAGCTGAGGAAATTAGGAGTTGGAGGTTGGGAAACTTGGCTGAAGTCAACTACCGAGTGACAGATCCAAACTTTAACCCTGGTTTCTGGATCGCAGTTCTGTGTTCCTGTGTTCACATGCATGCTTCCCAAATCTTACATTGCAGCTTACTGTCTTTAGAAAAGTTCCACTGGGGCACCTGGGTGGCTCAGTCTGTGAAGCTTTTGCCTTAGGCTCAGGTCATGATCCCAGGGCGCTGGGATCCAGTCTCATTTCGGGAACTGGAAATGGGGCTGGATCCTCTCTGCTGTTCCTCATGCTTATGCTTTCTCTCTCTCTGTCGAATGGATAAATAAAATCTTAAAAAAAAAAAAAAAAAAAGGTTCCACTCAATACAATTCTGAATTAAGGAATTTCCAAGTTAAAGTCATGCCACCATTTTGAACTTCCTGCAGTTTCTAGCTGTGGAACAACATACTATAGCAAAAGTAGTCTGGCTAGAATGTTCCCAGGCTTAAAAATACTACCAAATACTATTTGATGTGTTCATCCTATCATTTAGAAATGTTATTGGCTTGGGAGGATAATTATTTATAAAAATACATTCTCTATTATGCTACTGGTAATTGGTTAATAGCTGTTTTTGCATATAACCCTCCACCCCCTCCTGCCCCCACCTCCCACCTTCCAAGAAGAAAAATATTTCCATGTTGTAACTTTGGCTCAGATTTTTGGGACTTTAGGGGATATCAGAGATAAACCAGTCCTACTGTCTCACTTTTCTGTTGAGCTAAACTAGAACTGAGAAGCTATGAAGTAGTCTGATGTCAGAGAAAGATGTTGTGATGTAGCTGGGACTAGAAGCCTACTCTTAATCTCTTGCTTTTTTTGTAGTACAGTTAATTCTTAATATTTTAAGTCTTATCTTTGCAACCTTGGCTGTATATTAGAAACACTTGGGAGAACTTAAAAAAACACTAATGCCTGGGCGGCTTGATCCATTAAGCCTCTGCCTTCAGCTCAGGTCATGATCCCAGGGTCCTGGAATCGAGCCCTGCATCTCTGCGTTGGGCTCCCTTCTCAGTGTGGGGCCTACTTTTTCCTCTCTCTGCCTCTCCCCCTGCTTGTGCTCTCTCTCTCTATGTGTCAAATAAATAAAATCCTTAAAAACAAAATAAAACAGTAATGCCTGGGTCCTACTCCCAGAGATTCTGATTTCAGTGGTTCTAGGTCACTGCGTGGGCATCACAATTTTTTGAAGCTTCCCCGGTGATTCTTCTCTGCCGCCAAGGTTGAAAACCATGGAGAACATACCTTTATTTAGGTAACTTCATCCCCTCTTATGGTTTCAATTACAGTCTGTATGCTGACAATTCCCAAAATGAATTACTGAATTGAAAGAAACTCTGTTCTGGCCTCTGATCCTAATATCCAGCTGATGACTTAGCACTTCCACTAGAATATCTTAGAGGCAGCTCAAACTCAGCTTGTCAAAAACTGAACTCAAAATTTGTACACACACACATCTTTTTCAGAATCTCTGGTTCACTGAAGGATACCAATATCCTGGTGTGAAAGCTGGAAACTGAGGCATACAGGAGCCTACTTTTCATTTCTTCTCATCTAATCACCACGTTTTGCTTCTTTTACCTCCTAAATTCAACTGCCAGCACCCCAGTCTAAGCCTCCATCATCTGGCCAGAACCTTGCTTACAGATCTCCCTGTATTATTCATGCCCCCTTCAAATTTTTCTTTGTACTGTACTCTTAGTGATCTTTAAAAAAATCCAGAGTTGGTTGTGTCCCTCTCCTGCTTAAAACCCTTTAATGGTTTCTGATGGCCTTTAGGACAAAGACCAGAATCTCTGACTTTAACCAACAAGACTCCTTGTTGGCTGGTCTCCCACTCTCCAGCGTCATTGTCCTCTTATGCCAGGCATCGTACTCTTTGTGCTCCAACCTCACAGACTCCTCAGTAGATTGTATTTCTTCTCCCTTTAGGACCTTTCCCACTTGCTAGTCATTTGTTTGGAAGATTCTTTGTTTTCTTCCTGGCCTTTGGCTGGCTACTTACTCTTAAGTTTTAGCCTTCCAGTCATTTCTTTGGAAAAGACTCCCCTGATCTTTCAAACCAGGCCACATCTCCTCAATAAATTCTCATAGCCTTAAGTATTTTCCCTTTGAATGCTTAAAATAATAAACAAATAATTATACAATTGATATTGTCTGGCCTGAGAGTTGGCAAAACTTTATAGTCCATGGGCCAAATCTGGACAGCTACCTGTTTTTTATATGGCTTGCAAGCTAAGAATGCCAAAATTGTGTGTGTGTGTGTGTGTGTGTATTTAAATGGTTGAAAAAATCAAAAGATTATTGTATGATAATTTATTTCATACAAGTTGTATGAAATTTGACTTTCATTGTCCACAAAGTTTTAATGGGATACGATCCTACTCATTCATTTACATATTGTCTGTGGCGGCTTTCATGCTGCAAAGCAAGGTTGTAGTCTACAAGTGTCAATATTTATTCTGTGGCCTTAAAAAAAAAAAAAAGTATGCTGACCCCTGGGCTAGACCAAGCTGACGAAGAGTAGGACCATGTCTCTTTTGTTCATTGCTGTTATTCTCTGTGCTAGATTGATCCCCGGTACATAATAGGTGCTCAGGAAATATTTGAACAAATTGGCAAAGGTTCTCTTTTTTCCATGGATGGATGTGGATGAACTCCTACCTTAGCAATTCTGCTATTTTAAGATTCAATATGATACTTTTTTAAAGGGATACTTTCAGAGAATATTCTCTATAGCATCTTCAGCAGCATTCTTCAGCAGCTTGTATGTTGCAGATATACATCTCACATGAAGCAAGGGGACTTATTAAAGAGGTGTAAGTTCCTGTGTCAAGGTGGATGGGAAAACACTGGTCCACTCTAATAATGGACCAGTTGGATTTACAGTGCTGATGTTTTTATAACAGGCACAAATGGATGGGACTTTATGTGTAGTGTTACAAAGAAAAAGTGTTTGGACTGGTAAAAACTTCAGTTGTTAAAGAGGCATTGTTATTTATATTGTGGGAATTCACTCTGGAAATGGTTAAAGTTTCTGGTACAGTAATATTTCTTCCCTTTTAGTACTTTTTGTTTTCTTATTTATTTGGAATTTAGCACAGCATGATGTTCCAATTTTAAATTTATGCATTGTGTCAAACTTGGTACTGTTTAAAAGGTGATTTTTGAGAGTTACTTGCACTTTTCAGTAGTTTTTTTTTCTTAAGATTTTATTTATTTGAGAGAGAGAAGGTGCACAAGTGTGGGGCAGGTGGGACGGAGGGGGAGAGGGAAAAGCTGACTCCCTGCTGTTCTGGGAGCTGGACTTGGGGCTCTATCCCAAGACCGTGGGATCATGACCTGAGCTGAAGGCAGATGCTTAACCGACTGAGCAACCTCAGGCATCCCTTTTCAGTATGTTTTAATATGCTCATTGGTGGTGTGGGAGGTCTTAGTTTATTTTTTCCTGAGATAGACTCTTTTTTTTTTTTTCTTTTTTAAAGATTTATTTATTTTAGAGGGGGGTGTGGACAGAGGAGAGAGGAAGAAGCAGACTCCCCTCTGAGCAGGGAGCCCAACATGGGATTTAATCCCAGGACCCTGAGATCATGATCTGACCTGAAGGGAGGTCCTTAACTGACTAAGCCACCTAGGTACCCTGGGAGAGAGTCTTAAGTTGACTCTCTGCTGAGCACAGAGCCCCATGGATGCAGGGCTCCATCTCAGAATCCTGAGATCATGACCTGAGCTGAAACCAAGAATCGGACGCTTAACAGACTGCGTCACCCAGGTTCCCTAATAGACTCCTTTTTAATTTTGTATCAGTTGTATAATAGAATTTACTTAAAAAACATTTGGTTGATAAACCACTGGAATTTATTTATCATGTGAAAATAATATTACTCTTTTTAGCTGTTCTCTGTAACATCTCACAAACAACTATTTGAACATTTATTTAGAAAGGAAACTCTTCAAAGCTATTTTTAGTCTAATTTTTGAGGTTGCTAGATACACTGAAAATTGTTAAACAGAAGTGTTTGATTTCTGGATACTTTAGTATAATGTTAAAGAAAATAGCAAGAAGAAAAACTGGAAATAGATGGTTACTTCTTGTTACTCTAGTAGCAGTGAAGATATGAAAATTTGCTTTTTTTTTTGTAGCATTGTGATAATGATGATGATCTTGTAAGATTTTTCATTATGAACCACTTAGGATGATTCAGGTGTAAGAAATAAACCTTAAATCTAAGTAGCTAAAACAGGGGTGCATGGTGGCTCAGTGGTTGAGTATCTGCCTTTGGCTCAGGTCATGAATTTGGGGTCCTGGGACCAAGCTCCACATCGGGCTCCCTGCTCAGTGGGGAGTCTGCTTCTTCGGCCTGCAGCTCTCCCTGCTTGTGCTCTGTCTCTGTCAAATAAGTAAAATCTTAAAAAAATAAATAGTTACAACATTAAAAAATTAATCTCTCATAAATTGAGAGGTAGGGTGTCTACTAAGTTGGTTAGTTTAATGGCTTGATGATGTCAACCAGGACCTAACTTCCCTCTTTGTTTTTTTTTTTTTTTTAATTGTTTAAATTAGGCAGCTTCTCCTTCCTTATCTGCCCTCATGATCCCAAGATGGATGTGGCTCTTCTGACCTTCTTTTGCTGAGCCAACAACCTCCAGTGGTTTCCCTGTAGGAGGAGATAGGGAGGGCTGCATACTCATCCCTAAACAATTTCTAGCGAGGGGGAGGCAAAGAACCCTGTAATTGGTTGGCTTAGGCTCACCAGGATTTCCTGGAGTCAAGTGGAGGGTGGAGCAACACTAGAACAAAATTAGAAATCTGCCAGCAGTGCAGAGGGTGGGGATGGTGACGGAGTATGTCAGCCAATAGTACCTGTTACATGGTTTTGCCATTTTCTTCTGCCTGTGAAGTCACACCTCTGTAGTGTTTCCTAACATTTTGCTTATAGCTCCATTATAAGACTTTTCACAGTTCATAGCTGAAAGTCACACAATTATCTTCCTGTTCTCCCAGTAATACTGCTCTAGCCACCAGTGAAGCCCCTATTTCTTTTACCCACCCCACTGCCTCTTTCCCGTTCTGAGGTCAGGATAGCTTCAGGATAAAGAAGACCATTTAAGGTTGGAATGATGGTGAAGTAGCTCATTAATATTCCCCCAAGTCCATGGATCCCCAAGAGAATCTTGGGGGTTAGTATAAACTCTTCCCTATGGCTCTCAGTTTCCTTTCTACCTCTTCCGTATGTGTTTTTGTCTATTCAGTACTCATTTATTCTCTTTTCTCTTACATTTTCTTTTTTCTTCACACCCCTCCCTGACGCATCAGGAGTCATAATACTGAGTGGAATAGACTGGGACAGAAGGAAGAGAGAGCGCCTTTTTTTTCTTTCCCTCCTGTTAATTTCTTTCTTTTTCTTTTTGTATAAAGAATAAAAAAGCTGAAGGTTCACATCATTATTTAGGAAATCTATGATGTAAAGAGCTCATAAAAATGCATCTCTGCAACAAATAGCTAATTTACAGAAGACGAAATAGTAAACTAATATGTAAATGTGTTCAGTGTTACAGATAATCAAATTAACTGAAAGTACAGAGACTCTCTTACACCTGCAACTTTGGTAAAAGTTAACAGAATATTAATTGCTCATGTGGTTTTGACTCAAGTGTACTTTATTGATTTGCTGAATAAATTGAAATGACTCTCTTGGGACATTGTTTGATGACATACATTGAAAGCCATAAAAAAGCAGTTGACATCCCTTATTTAGTACTTCAGAAGTACAATAAATACTATATGCAAGAATCTTTCCTTTTGGTGTTATTTATAATAGCAAAAGAATTTAATTTTAAATATATTTTTGGTGTAAAATTTCTTTTATGCTAAAAAAAGTGTATTATATGTGTCTCATTTCCTATCCCCAGCTTAATGATCCTCCTTTAATGCCTTCTATCTTCCTTATAAGATATCTTTTCCCTACTGTTACCCTGAAGAGCTATTAGAATCCATAGAATTGAACACCTTCTTATACTGATGGGAGTAATGGCTGTATAGCCAGACTGCATGGGTTTGAATTTCAGTTTCTCACCAGCTGGTTTATTTGGACTAACTTCTTTTAACATTTGGCTCCTCACTTTCCCCAGATGTAAAATGGGAACAATTATAAAACCTGTCTCATAGGCTTATAGCAGATTGCACAACCCATGAAAATGTCTCCACCATTATGATATTAATGGAAACTAAATCTGTCAGATGTCTTTGTATATATTAATCCTGCCCTGAAAAAAATCCTGTGTGGGTTTGGGAAAAGGGACCCTGACTTCTAAAAATTTTCAATTATGTCAGGAAGATGAGTGCTAAGGGTGAAATAGCAATAATGAGAGCTAAATTGGGTGCTTAGGGATTCAGGGAACGGGGAAAACAAGAAAAGATGGACCAGTTGGTGAGTGGGCTACCTGAAAATGGCCATTGATCTGGCCTTGAAGGATAAGGCTTAGAAAGAGTGGGGGGGATAGTCAGATTTCAGTAGAGAACAGGGAGAGAGGAGGCATTTAAATGAAAGGAATTGCTTGAATAAAGGCAAGGAAGCCTTTAACATACTGCAAAGGAGACCTGGCCCGAGTAGAGAGAAGAGGTCGTACTTGTAGGGAAGGCATTAATATTTGACGGGAAGGAAATAGGCAGCCATGGAAGGGTTTTCAGAGTGATTTAAGGAAGATTAATATGACAGCCTTGCCTGTGCTCAAAGTAGGAGAAGGGGAAACAGATGCCACCCCACGAAGCTGCTCACTATCTTGGACCAAACAGTAGTGTTTCCCAAATGGGTAACAGAGAAGAGATATTATGGAATTGAAATAGGACAGACTTTCCTGATTTATCTGGGTATGTGGGATGAAGGAGAGGGATAAAACCAGTTTAGAATGCCATATAATGGAGGAAGGGTATTATACTAGGCATCACAAGTGGAGATGGAGACCGGTATGTGGGGAAGGGAAGATGAGTTTAATTTTGTGTGGACTGAGTTTTGAGGCGATACTGATACCTACATATAGCAAGCAGTTTCCCATAGGCAATGGAAGACCCAGAACTGGATTTCAAGTAATGCTTTAAGTCATGTGCATTGAGTGGATGCTTTCAGGATGGGTGATCTCTGAGGCGAAGGAGAGGGCATGAAATACGAGAGTAGACAACTAGAGAATGAGTAATGACTGGTCGTTAACTAGGGGTTTCCCTGTGCTGAATCCCCATCTGCTCTCATACAATAAATTTCATTTTTTTCTCACAACTCTGGGAGGAGTAGCAGTGTTAGCCCCATTTTATAGATGAGGAAGCTGAGGCTGAGAAGGCTTAGGCAGTTTGGCCAACTTCCCTTATTTTTTTATTTTAAAAGATTTTTTTATTTATTCATGAGAGACCCACAGAGAGAGGCAGAGACACAGGCAGAGGGAGAAGCAGGCTCCATGCAGGAAGCCCGATGTGGGACTCGATCCTGTGACCCCAGGATCACACCCTAGACTGAAGGCAGATGTTCAACAGCTGAGCCACCCAGGCATCTCCCAACGTCCCCTAAATAGTGTCAAGCCCAGAGTAGTTGAAAGCATGTACATTTCCTCCTGCACATTCATTTTTCTCTACTACGTTTGAATAGTATATTAAATGTACCTCAGACACCACTTTTCTGTCACTTAAATTCATAGATTGTATGTACTACTTCACATTAAAGTATGTGTGTATAGAGGAGGGTGTTGGTTTTATCTTATTTTTTTTTAGGATTATTTATTTGAGAGAGAGAGAGAGAGAGAGAGATTGGGCAGGGGGGAGGGGCAGAGGGAGAGGATCTCCAGAAGACTCCCTGCTGAGCACGGAGCCCAAGGTAAGCTTGATCTCAGGACTCCCAGATCATGACCTGAGTCAAAATTGAGAGTCAGAAGCTTAGCTGACTGAGCCACCCAGGTGCCCAGAAGGTGTTGGTTTTATTTTTTTTATTTTATTTATTTTTTTTTTTTAAGGTGTTGGTTTTAAATCAGCGTACCCCAAACTAGAGGTCTGGAATGACAATTTGGAGCAGAGTATGTGGTCTGCATAAGTGGTGGTTATAAACCTCAGACTCTAGGGACCCTTGACTACCGTGTATTCATGCCTGGGCCCTTTTACAGATTCTTCTAAGACCTTGAGTCTGAACAAGTCTATCATGGCATTAAGTTTACTAAATGTGACTATAATTGTGTCCTTATCCCTATAATTCAGATTGTTGAGAATATAGTTTTATTTATTTATTTTTTTTTTATTTTTATTTTTTATTTTTTTTAAATTTTTTTAATGTATTTATGATAGTCACAGAGAGAGAGAGAGAGAGAGAGAGAGAGAGAGAGGCAGAGACACAGGCAGAGGGAGAAGCAGGCTCCATGCACCGGGAGCCCGACGTGGGATTCGATCCCGGGTCTCCAGGATCGCGCCCTGGGCCAAAGGCAGGCGCCAAACCGCTGCACCACCCAGGGATCCCCGAGAATATAGTTTTAAATAAGGAATATATGTTTAGTCAGTCAGTCTTTGGAGGTCCATGACCTCTAAAAGGGTTAATGTAATTGATGCTGGTGTTATTTAATAGTGAGTACCAACAAGGCTCTGGAGAGCAGTAAGAAAGGAAAGGGTGAAGAAAATGGCCACAGTGAAGTTGACTTTGTAGCACAAATGATTAGCATGCACATTAGGATCAAATTACGAAGGCAGAGATTTTCACCACCAGGGCAAAAGCTGGATTAAAAAAAAACAACTAAATTATACTTTAAAAACTCAGCATATTTAAGAGAGTTTTATTCCTTCTAGGCTCTGAAGTTTTTTCAAGTCTGTTTTGCATGTGATTTTGTATTTTCATGACAAGTCTAAAAACATCAAGTGTTGGAAGACAATTCTAAGGATATCAAGTTTTAGGTCTAGCATATTAAATACATATTGAAACTAACCATTCTACATCAAGAAAAACATTTTGGAATAGACACAGGTGGTAGAAGTAGATTTCAGTTGTGAAAGTTTAGAAATAATACTTGAATACTTTCATGTTAAAATTGAATACAATTCTGTTTTTAAATAGATAGTGATAATTTTTAAAAGTTTATAGTTTAATCTGAGAAGGTAAGCCAAGAGTTAGTAGAAAGGCATGTTTCTCTCACTTTCCCATACCCTCCTACTGGCTATTTATCAGGTTCTATGCTCCAGGGGTGGTGCTCCACGTTAAGGATACAAATGTTACTTAGCTAAGAATGCCTTGAGGGTTTCTTCCAAGGATGTGCTTCCTCAACACCAGAGCTACTAGATGATCATCCAAGAAAAGGGTTCTAAGGTCAGAAAAGTTGGGAAGTTCTTGCTCTTGCTCGTTCCATACCACCTCCCCAACATCTCCCTTTCCTTACCTCTTTTGTTTGGGTCACAGTGCATATCAGTGTATTAAAGGGTCATTGCTACACACTTCCCATCCCCAACCCCAGGAAACCAATTTAACTTTGCATAACTGACCTTTTTGAAATTATTTGTCCTTAGAAATTTTTTTTATTACATCTATTTTAAGTATATTTATTTTTTTTAGTAAACTACCTCCAACGGGACTCAAACTCACAACCCCCAAGATCAAAAGTTGCAAGCATTTTCCACTGAATCAGCCAGGTGCCCCTTTCATCACATCTTGAGGAACTATTATGCAGAACACACTTTGAGAAATAGTTCTTGGAGTATTTCTTCTCAATTCTCTTAAGGGACAACAAAAGAGAGAGTGGTAGCAACACAGATAGGTAGCCCTTAGGTAGAAGTGCTCAGCAGATCTGAAACCATATTTGAGACCTCATGTTCTTTAAAATATTGACAGGACAATGTAAATAAATTTCAAGTCACTCTACTGTATTATAATCTAAAAGCCTTCATGTGAATTATTTCTCAGATTTGTAGCTTGAGATCTCCCAAGAAGTTGGGGAAGAGTTAATAGTTTAAAAAGGAGCCAACCAGTTTGTAACTTGGGAATCTGGACTGCTATGAGGCCAGCTGGGCCAAGAGCTAGAGAGGGAACTAGACATTTGTGCTTGGGGGTTTTCTTCTTTCCTCTAGGTCTGCTGCTAAACACTCCAAAGGGCCATCCAGTGAGACCTGGTGATCCGATGCTGTCTTTTGTTGGAGAAAGAATTGAGGATGGAGATGAAGCTATAGGGAGGGGCTAAGCAAATAATAGATTCTCAGTGAACACTAAATAAATGTGATGGGGGCATGGGGTATTCAGGGGCTAACAGTTTAGGATGCTAATGATACTTGTCAAAATTACTATTAAAACAAATATAACCTGTGGTGTAGAGGAAATGTGAATGAACCTGAAAATTACAATAAGCCATTATTCTAAATGTTTGTCTTAATCCTTGTGATTGTGAACCTGACCTTGTTAGCATGTGTTCCCTTCATTATAATGAAGTCTTGGTAAAGACCTTAATGCTAGCAAGTTAGGGGGGAAAAAAAAGCACATCATAAACTAGAGACCTCCGGCTGGTCCATACCTAAGTATGCTACGTAATCAGCACTGGTTGATGGATTTATGGGAATGAAGCCTTCTCTTCCCTTCTGCCTCTGCCTCCTGCCCCCCCCCCCCCCCCCCCCCCCCGCCCTTTCTTTTTTTTACTGGCTCATGTTGCAAAATGCGTGAAGGAAGCTCCTCTGGCCTGTCTTCACAATGCCTTCCTGGGAGCAGAGTGGGTACAGCCACAGATCCTATGTATTTTGTTCAAAGTGTGACTGGAAGGACAAAAAGCACAGCAGAACTGAGCCCTGCCTGTGGCTGTGGTGCACCAGTGAGGAAGCTCTGAAGCCAGTGGGAAGGCACTGAGAAGAAAAAAATAAAAGCATCAAGAATGTTAGTAAAATAGAAAATTCTAGGCTGGTCACATGCTTTGGTTTAGTTTAGTGTTTACTGGTGAGTATGCTGCTCAGGCTGCTAAGTACTGGCTTTAACCAAGAATGAGACTTTGCCTCTAGAAGTGTACAATCTACAGAGGAGTGTAGGGGCTTCCACAGTGTTGGGGTACACCTGCAACTCTTTTTTCTTTTTAAGATTTTATTTATTCATGAGCAACAGAGAGCGAGGAAGAGACACAGGCAGAGGGAGAAGCAGGCTCCCTGCAGGGAGCCTGATGTAGGACTCGATCCTGGGACTCTGGGATCACAACCTGAATCAAAGGCAGATGCTCAACCACTGAGCCACCCAGGTGCCCCTGCACCCCTGTTTCTTAAATAGCCAGAAGTTAAACTTGTTTACAGTGTGTAAAGCACTGATAATTTCTTGGTAGATTTTTTTTTTTTTTTAAGATTTTACTCATTTATTCATGAGAGAGGGGCAGAGACAGGCAGAGGGAGAAGCGGGCTCCTCACAGGAAGCCCAATGCAGGGACTTGGTCCCAGGGCCCCAAGATCACGACCTGAGCCAAAGGCAGATGCTCAACCACTGAGCCACCCAGGCAGGTATCACTCTTGGTAGATCCTAAACTAATTTTTAAAAATATAAGCTAGCAGTCTCGGCTGACTCCTAATTAAGCTCAGATCATGATCTTGGGGTCCTGGGAGCAAGCTCCAAGTCGGACTCCTTGTTTAGCTGGGAGTCTGCCTGAGAATTCTCTCTTCTTCTTCTTTTTTTTTTTTTTTTTTTAGAATTCTCTTTTCCTTCCCCTCTACCCCTCCCCTGCCCCTGCTCTTGCTCTTGCTATCTCTCTAAAATAAATAAATCTTAAAAAAAAAAAAAAAAGAGCTAGAACTAGACATTATGACGTATGATCTGTGTCAATTCTTAACTACTAAGCGTGGAGTTCAGTAAACTTTGCGATAAATTTATTGTGTCTATAGGTGCGGTAGTATTTTATTACACTGAGCAAGAGGAAAAATATTGTCCTTTACCAGAAAATAAAGCTTCCCTAGAGTCCATAGACAGGTCACACTGACTCCTGAGGCAGTCCCATAGAAAAGATAGTACCTGTAATGTGTTTAATATATATATATATTTTTTTTTAAGTTTTTATTTATTTAAGTAATCTCTACCCCCAATGTGGGGCTCCGACTCATGATCAAGAGTCACATGCTCTTCTAGTCAGGCGCCCCATTTGTTTAATATTTTTATTATTCCTGCATTGAAATGACCAACATTTAAGCTATCTGATTTTTGTTCTTTGATAGTGCAAGGTTATCGTAACTTTATTTAAAGTAGAACAAATCAAAGGTATTCTTAGGTTGTTTTCACTAATTTCTGGTAGCTCTTGCTGCTTATCCACATCTGTAGACTGAGTCCCAGATCTCTCCCCTTTCACCCTGCCAGGAAGCCCAGGTACTGTCATACCTAACTGGATACTGTAACCTGTTAATGACCCACAGCCACCGAACCACAGGGCCCAGAGTAGATTTCAGTTGTCTCTAATTGCTGCATCAGACCAGCTTCTTGTCTTTTCCAGTTTTCTCCCACACAAATGGGCATTTTCTCTTCTATTCTCTAAGTATTTACACTGTATCTGTTTCCGAAAATATTTTACGTGATTTGTTAACAAATGTAAATATATTTAAGAGTTTCAAGATGAAAAATAAAAAGCTAAAAGGAGAGGAGGTGGAGGTGGTAAAGAAGAAAGAGGCACACATGTCCTAAGTGCCTAAACTTACCTATCAGAGTTCCTAGCCCTACTTTAGAATGGTACTAACTCAAAGGAGATTATTACATGGAATCCTTTTACCGAATCCCACAACTGTCAGAGACTTGAGGTCTATAGCCCAACCCACCAAAGTATCATATCCACTAAGTGGACTTTGTTCAGGCTCTGCTTAAATACTTCCATCAGCAGAGAACTCACTGCTTCTTGAGATACTTAATTCTGGGCAGTTAGTGGAAATGTCTTCATTTTTGCACAGCTGAGCTCTTGTGTCCATGCAACTTTATGGTTGGTTCTGATTCTGCACCCTTTGGCCAGATAAAATAACTGAACTGAAGATAGAAAACTGAAATCAACCTTTAATGTGTGCCAAGTAATGTATGTGTGTGTTTTATACTTAAAAACCCTTATACAACTATTTCTAAATGTCATGAGTCCAGATCCTGTACTATTCTGGGCTCCCCCCATTTCTCTCTCTTATGCTTTGATTTTTAAATTTTTTTTATTCCTATCAAAGCTATACATGCATATATTTTTAAAGAAACATTTCTAGCAGGAGCTTTTTTTTAAGTCTCCCCCATTTTTTGTTGCCCGGAGGCCATCACTTTCAAATCTTTGAAGTAAATCTTTTGCTTTTCTCTCTGTATCTCTAGCATGCTTATATTGCTACCTCCTGGCTCTTCAGTTTTTGACATTAATTTTGGCCTCTGTTATGGATGATGAAGATTGAGCTCTCTTGCAACACCCTTTTTTGTACCATCCCATGTGCACACTTCCAGTCCCTGTTATCCATCTGCTGTAGACCTATCATAATGTTTGGGTCAGTGTTCAGGCTTTACGTTATGACTATATAAATGCTCTTCACAGCTGAATCATGTAATATTTCATTAATCTTACATAATCTTTTGTTGCTCTTGGAGATAATTGTTTTGTTTGCTTTTTACTTAGTTTTCTGTGGACTTAATGACTACCTCTAAATTCTTGCCTAGTTGTGTGAATTTCTTTGAGTTAGCTCAGGTACTTTAGATACTCTTTTCAATTTCAATTTCCTGACTAGATCTCTCCTATAACTCTAATCCGAGCTGGCCACTTTTCAGGCTTCTATTGCAAAGCTCTTAATTTGAGATTTCCCTTCATACCAGAGATTACCTTGGTCTTTCTTGTGTTGGAGTCCCAGTTATCTGGATGTTGTGTACTTTTTAAAAATTTATTTAAAAATATTTAAAGTGCCTGTGTGGCTTTATTTTATGAATTCATGTAAGGAAAATGAAGGAAAGGAGGAAGAAGGGAAAAAAGAATTGGAGGAAGAAGGCTGCTTTTTTGCCTTCAAACTGCAAGATCTGGGGAGAGTTCAGAACATCTCTGCTTGAAACAAGACCAGTGAATGTGGTCAACATGGTAGATTCAATATGCACTTGTCTCTGCTCCTTCTCCAAACTCCTTGGCATGGCATAAATATGGATCCAGATCACTTAGAATTTGAGGCCGAGGATCACTGAGGGCATAGGTGAGAAAAGAGGCTGAAAACAACAAAATTGGTTGACAGTGTATGTTAGGAATAGGTAGACCCTTGGATCACTTCCCAGCCAAGCAACTAGATAACACTCTGCCCTCAAATTTTCTGTTTTTACATGTTACATTAAGGTCTCTGATCCATTTTGAGTTCATTTTTGTAGATGGTTTGAGGTATAAGTTGGATTTTTTGTTTGCATTTTTGCATATGGGTTTCTAATTATTCCAGTACAATTTGTTGAAAATGCTATACTTTTTCCACTGGATTTCATTTGTTCCTTTTTCAGATATCAACCATATATGCGTGTGGGTCCATTTCTGAACTTTCTATTCTGTTACATTCATCTGGGGTTTTTTTGTTTTTTAAGATTTTATTTTTATTTGACAGAGCACAAGCGGAGGCAATGGCAGGGAGAGGGAGAAGCAGGCTCCCTGCCAAGCTGGGAGCCTGACATAGGGCGCAATCCCAGGACCCTGGGATCATGACCTGAGCCGAAGGCAGACGCTTAACCAACTGAGCCACCCAGGTGCCCCCTTCATCTGTTTTATGGTAGCTTTATACTGTATATTGAAGTCAGGTACTGTGATTCCTTTAACCTTTTTCTGCTTTTTAAAGAACTATTTTGGCTGTTAGAGTTCCTTTGTCTTTCCTTACACATTTTAGAATCAGCTTGTCAATATAAATCCTGCTGGGGTTTTTATTTGTCTTTTGTTAAAGCTGTAGATCAATTAAGGAAGAATTGTTAAATAATACTGAGTTTTCATATCTGTGATTGTGGTATAGTTCTCTGTATATTTAAACCTTTGATTTCTTTCCTTAGTGTTACTGTTCTGATCTTTTCTGTCTTGGTTTATTCCCCTGATTTGGTAAAATACCTCTTTCTGTAGTTTCCTGAGAAAGGATACTTGAGGTAATTTTTTTTTTTTTTTATATACCTCGCATGTTTTTATTCTTACTTCATAACTGTTTTACATTTGGCTGGATTTAGAATTCTGGATTGGAAATTATTGTTCCTCAGAATTTAGAATGTGTTGTTCTTTTGTTGTTTTGCTTCTAGGGTGACTGTTGACTCTTGCCATTCCGATTCTTGATTTTTCAGTATTCAACTTGTTTTATTCTCTCTGGAGCCTTTTAGGATTTTCCTTGTAACCTGTATTCTGACATTTTTCAGTGATGTGTCTTTTGAGGATCGGTTTTTATCCATTATGCTGACCACTGGAAATCTGGAAATCTGTGTTTTGCAGTTGGAAAAATTTTTCCTGAATTTTATTTGATTCTTTCCCATCTGTTTCCCCTGTTCCTTAATTTTCTTCATCATTTTTGAACTCCTTGTCTTCTCCACATTCTGGTAGATTTCCTCAGTTTATCTTTTAGTATTTCTATTGTATTTTTATTTCTGCTGTGGAACTTAATTTCCTAGGGTATTTTTTTTTCCTAGGGTATTTTATTTTTTTCTTTTCAATGTTCTTTTTTATTTTTGCATCTTCTGTTCTTATCTCTCTGGGCATATGTGTACGCATTTGTTTTAAATTCAGTTCTCTATTTGCATCATCTGTTTCTTCTAATGTACTCTGTTTGTCTCTGCATTCACCTTAAAACTTGCCTTAAATGTCTGGTAATCTTAGCTATCTGCTCATTATTTAAGTGTGGGGCTCTAAAAGGCTGTTTGAAAATACTGTATTCATTTGGAAACAGTTGACTGGGCTCCACTGTGGTGTGGCCTGGCTGGGCTGTTTCCTTGGGAAATGTCCAGCGTCAGTATCTTTGGGACTAGTCAGATTTTCCCAAAGAAGTTTCTTCCTGTCTCATGGAGGGCATTACTAGTCAGGTTGCCAGAGTTCTGGGATACAGAGGGGAAAGGAAGTTGGATGGGAGTTGGTCTCAATAGTTAATATGTAAACTTCCACCTAAGTTTTTTGTTTCCCATGTAGTACCCCTGGCCATAACCTGTCTGGACAGACAAGGGGCTGTTAGTTGCTCAGCTGCACACAGCGTATAACTGCTCTTGAGCATCCTTTCACTAAATTCTCCCATTTAAGTCTACTGTCACCTCCAGTTCTAGAGATATGATATACCACTAATTCCTGAGGTTTGGGGGATTTTTATGCCATACATTGGTATGCTTCCAGGCTTTCACTGTTGACTTGGAATTTAGGTTTTTGGATTCTTATATGTCAATTATGTCTTTCCTACCCACTTCCAAGCTCCAAATATTTTAAGTCCCTTTACTGTCATTTTAGTGGCATTTTGGAAGAGAGCAGAGTTAAATGCATGTATTCAATAAGTCAGCATTTACTGGATTTACTATCCAAGTCTCTTTTGTCTTTATGAATTCTAGTTTAACAGTTTCATTAAAGTGTGGTGCACAGAAAGGAGCTCACTAACCTAGAGGAAGTCAGTCCTTCTGGATTCTTCATGTTGCCCAAGGTGGAATTAGCTTTTCTAATAACTTCACTTACATTAGCTTGCAGTCTACCAAAAGCCCTAAGTCATCTTTTATCCTGTCCTGATGTTTTTGTAATGTTGGGTTTTTAAAACAGGACAAAGCTTGAATTTACCTAGGATTTTTAAAACTGTTGGGTTTTGCCCAGTCTCTTTAGTTGGTCATCTCTTTTCTTAAGGCCATTTGAGCAATTGTGGGACATTTGGGTGACTCAGAGAGTTAAGTGTCCAACTCTTGATCTCAATTCAGGTCTTGATCTCAGAGTTGTGAGTTTAAGCCCCATGTTGGGCTCCACTCTGGTGTGGAGCCTACTTAAAGAAAAAACAAAACACCACTTGAGCAGTTCCAACTACATCTGACACTTATTTGAGTCCATTTCCCCCATCTTCAGAGATAGGATTAGGATGGGGTCAACACATTTTAGTAAAATTTAGCTATATCATATGTTGCCCAGTCTCTATTCTGGTAATGTCGAAAGAGAACATCACATTAACTAGGGATGCCTTGCTCTGGTATAGGTGCCGGCTCTTACTATTTACCTCTTCTTAAGAGCCCACTAACCCTCCTTTGTTAATTCGCTCTAGAATTTTACTCAGAGTTGAAGTTATGCTCAATTGCAGTTTGTGGCATTCACTTTATTCCCCTTTCTGGAAATGGAGAGGCTAACGTATTTCCCCTGGTTCTCTGCCATCGTGGAGGGCATATAACTGGTCTGGATGACCAGGGTGTGAACTCTCGCCTGGGAGATAGGAAAGGAGGCAATGTCTGATCTGCCTGTGTTCTCAGCACACTGTGCTGGTCTAATGTAGGAGACATTCTGTAAATGTTTGAGTTTGTTTGTTTGAAACAGCTTCACCTTCTTTCTGGACTTCCTCACCTATTCACCTATTGACCTTAATGTTGAGTCTCATTCTACTAAATTTTTGTGATACTTTCTCACTTGTGTTTAAAGTGTCAGGATGTTCCAAGTATTATGCTGGCTTTTGGATCTATAGTAAAGCCTAAGACGGTTCCTGCTGTCATGGAGCTTACGACTCAGTGGGGAGGAAAGCACTGAAGAAGGGCCGACAGTAAAGTTGGTGCATGACCCATCCTATGCACATAGTCTTTATGTAACATGTCTGGCATGTGCTAACTTTGCTGCCACCACCCTAGTCTGAGTCAACATTGTCCTGTGTTTATGGGCTTGCACTGCTTTCTCCACACAGCAGTCTGTGTGATCAAAAAGCTAACTCAGATCCCATCTCCCCTGTGCCTGCAGCCCATCAGTAACTTCCATCCCACTTCACAGTGATATCCAGACTTCCTTTCTGCCTTGATCTGGCTCTGCCTATCTCTTCACCTCCCCTCCTACCAGTTTCCATTCGTTATGTTCTGGCCAGATTTATTGTTTTCAGACATGTCGATCCTTCCATGTCATAGCCTTGCTTTTCTTCTGTCTGCTTAACTATACCCTCAGATTTGTCAGGCTTGCTTTCTCGGTTCTGAGATGGCATTTCTACCTCAACCCTGTCGTGCTATTTCTTAAATTGGTTGTATGTTTCTTTAAGCTGATCATCACCTGGAACTATTTACATATATTTACTGGCTTTCTCCCTCCATAAGCTTCATGAGCACAGGAATTTTTCTGTTTGGTTGAATGCTGTATCCCCAATGTTTCAGAAGGCTGTGGCAATTAGGAGATGGCCAAATAATGTTTATTATTGGATGAATGATGCATTGCAGTATTGGTTTACATCATTTTTTCTACCTCTCCTTTATTCGTTTAAAGTTTAAGGCCCTTTTGATGAGATAGGCCAGTTTGTGAGCAAAAGCATTCTTCCAGACTTGATAAGGTACCTGCTGGCAGAGTTGTGTCTTAAACTGTAAGAAATTAAATTCTCTTCTTTGATACCATTTGTGTAACCAGTGGTTAATTTTCTGCATGCTTCCTAGTCCTGTTGGAATAATAGATAAAAAGACCAACTGTGGCTCTAACTCCTTGTGTTTCATAATTCTTAGATATGTTTCTATTGCTAGGCTTTTTGTATCACATGATCGTTTTTTTGTTTGTTTTTGAAGTAATCTCTCTGCCTAATGTTCTCTGCCCAGTGTGGGTCTTGAACTCATCATGACCCTGGGATCAAGACTTCTATGCTGTATTGACTGAGCCAGCTAGATGCCCTAGTATCCTGTAATCTTGACAGGCTTTCTCTTACCTTTTGGATTCCTCCTGTTGAAACTTGTTAGACTTGTTAATTTTCTGCTTAGCATGGGATGATGGTCTTCTAGAAGATTCTGCAAATCTTTAGTCCTATATTTATATCTCCTCTAGTCCAGATTTTTTATTCTCTTCTTCCTCTATGTTCCTGTTCACAATGGTATTTTTTTTTAAATCACTTCCCTAATTCCAGCTGGTCATGGGAAAGGCTTTGTGAAGCAAAAGGATTGGAGTTTGGTCTTGAGGATGAGTAATAACTTTAGTGGGACTACGTAAAGGAACTCTGCTGGTCTGTAGGAATGGCATAAGCAAAAGCACAAAAGGGCACAACACACAGTGTGTTTTGCAGAAGTGGTCTGGGATGACTGGAGTATGTGTTTATCAGCAGTATGGGGGTCTGCTGAAAAGTAGATTGTGACCTTAAATGAAGGCTCAGGATTATGGAGGTTCTGTATTCTCTCCCGTACTATTTTTATTTTTTCTATTTTAAAAAAAGATTTTATTTATTCATGAGAGAGTCAGAGAGGCAGAGACATAGTCAGAGGGAGAGGCAGGCTCCCTGTAGGGGAGCCTGATGCAGGACTCGATCCCAGGACACCAGGATCACGCCCTGAGCCGAAAGCAGAAGTTCAACCACTGAGCCACCCATGTTCCCCTTCTTTTATATTGTTAGTGTGGGAATTATTTAATTCTTTTTACATATTGGTTGAAGGTGAATATCTCTTAATTTCTTTTCCTGTCTTCAACAGCACCCTACATAGTAGCTTGCATATAATAGGTGTTCACTGTTGAGTTAAATTGAATTTTGATAAGATTTAATCTCCCCAAGAATCTAGAAGGCCAGACTTTTTCTATTGAATTAATCTAAAAAAGGGGATAAATGATTTTGTATTGTATACCTCATGCATCTGCACTGTGGATGTTCATTTTTTTGGTGTCTTTATTTCTTACATGTCGCTTTTCCATTTATAATCTATGTTATCACAGCAAGCAGTACTGGAATCAAGGAGAGGCCTTAGCTTTCTCAGTATCTCCATCAGGTCCCCATTCTTGATAGGACAGTTGATATTTCCATAATCTCCAGTGCAGTACTGTACAGGGCCATCTTCATGTACTCCCTTCCAATCAGGGAATTCTCTTTCCCTCAGAGAAGAAAATCTGGAGCCACTATGGATTATCTCATGTTAGGTATAATGGTCTTGTTTATAGATAAGAAAATCAGGGAGGCCTGAGTGGCTCAGCGGTTGAGTGTCTGCCTCTAGCTCAGGGCGTGATCCCGGGATCTAGGATCAAATTCCACATTGGGCTCCTTGCAGGGAGCCTGCTTCTCCCTCTGCCTGTGTCTCCTCCCCCCTCTCTCTCTGTGTCTCTCATGAATAAATAAATAAAATCTTAAAAAAAAAAAAAAGGAAAATGAGGTGATAGTGGTCAAAGGTCTAAAATTACTTAGTAAACAAATGATGTGGAATTAGAACATAAGTCTTAGGTTGGTGTTTTCCCTGTTTTGGGTATCCCAAATCCCACTTAAGGTTGATGAGTGGCCTACTGGCCAATTGAAAAAAAAAATGCAGTTTGTGCATCAGTGTCTAGGATACATGCTGAAAGTGGGCCTTCCCATCTGCTGAGAGTTACAGGCAAATTCAAAGTGTCTGGCCTTTCTTGTGACAATTGCATGAAAATGGGTAAGAAAAAGAAAAAAGGGCACCTAGGTGGTCTAGTCGGTTAGGTATCTGACTCTTGGTTTTGGCTCAGGTAACAATCTCAGGGTTGTGAGGTTGAGACCCAAGTAGGGCTCCATGCTTTGTGGGGAGTCTACTTGAGATTCTTTCCCTCTCCCTCTCCTTTTGCTCCTCCCCCTGCTTGTGTGTGTGCTCTCTCTCTCTCAATACATAAATAAATGTAATCTTTTACAAAAAAAACTTCTACCACATTAAATATTATGTTAAAATAACTATTTCACATGTTTAATTTTTAGTTTTCTTCCCTTGGATTTTCACCATGGACTTTATAATTCTCAGAAGGGCTTTCTCCATTTGTCATAAACTGGAACTGATACTGATAACTTTGATTAGTTAGAGTCAACCAAAGTTTCTTTCTTTTTTTAAAATTTTATTTATTTGAGAGGGAGAGAAAGAGAGAGAGAGAAGCCGACTCCCCGCTGAGTGCTTGAGGCAGGGCTTGATCCCAGGACCCTAGGATCATGACCTGAGTGGAAAGCAAACACTTAACTGACAGAGCCACCCAGGTGCACCCCAGAGTTTATTTCTAAGACATAAAATGTTGATGAATTAGAGGTGGAGGTCTTACTCCTTTATTGTCAATGTAGTCAGTATGGACTGTGGAGGTGAGTGGACTACATTTTGCTTTTATTAATACTTGTCAACTAGGTTTTTCTTTTTTTCTTCTTTTTTCCAGTTCTAATTGAATAGGTGCCCATTGATTTGAAAAATCTGTATGTAAACTCAGGATGCTGGGCTCTTATATCATTTCATGGTGGATGATTTGTGTAAAATTGCAACTGAGTGAATTTCATTCAAGCAGTGAGAGTCTTGAAGATGTGAGTCCATTGCAAAAAAAGTGTTATGTTCTGTGTATATTGTCTAATTCTTAATCTGCAGTCACAGAGCAGTGATAATTCAAACCATTGTACATATCAGTATCAGAGTTCATTAACCAGTTTGGCATTGCTCTAAAATTATGGCTTTTGTTTTTCCCTCCACAGAGTGTGCCTAACTTTTTTGTTGTTGTTGTTCTTGGTAATATTAATGGTAAACTACTTTTCCTGCTTCTGATGGTCTTTTGAATCAGGTAGCATTTTTTAGTTGTAAGGAACCCTCAACCCTGTGTCTTCTACATTTTATCCACACCCACAGATACATGTGAATGAATATGGGAGTTCTCTAAATTATTATTTCTCTCTGCATACAAATATGTTTCATAGTGCTGAAAGATGGGATAGGATAGGACCACTGACCTTGAGGTTAGAGATAACAATGGTGAAGAAGACTAATCAATACAAAGGATATATCTCTCAAGATTTGTTTATGCTCATTATAGCAAACTCTTAATGCATTTATTGGATAAATCCCTAATTCTCATTTTATTGGATAATTTCCTATAAGCAATATGAAGCTTTCCCTTTCCCACTTTTATCCTGTTGAACAGTGTATCTTTTATTTCAGCATTAGATTCAAAATTCCCTCTGGATTCTGCCCTCAGTTTCTTCATATGATCTTTGTCCACTGAGCAAGATGGCACTTGAGGCATGCTGGCCTTTTCCAGTAAGCAACGTAATCCTGTCCCACTGCTTTTCCTTATGATGTTCTCCTTGTTCTTGTTTGGACTTTCTATTCTATGTAATTTTGTTCCAATGAGCCAGCTCATATTCCTTCTATTTTTTTTTTAATATTCCTTCCTTTAAAGAAGTCTTTCTCATTAGTCTATACTGATTACTCCTATCTCTATGCACTTAGCACATAATCATCTCACTAGCCTGAGTATTATTACCTGAGTTTTCCAAGTCATCTACCTACAGAAATACTACTTAAAAGCATAGAAATGGGGCCCTGTCATTCTGGGCATGAAGCAAATTCTCATGCCCACAATTTAATTAACATATTGTAGAATCAAAGAACACTAACACATAAGTGTATCAAGTTACTTTGATAGCTTGCTATCAGTTTACTTTGCTACATGTAGTGCTATGTATTTTGTACATATTATCACAATGTTACGGATGAGAAATTAAGGGCACATTGGTTAAGTGAGTTGCCCCAAGGTCAGATAGTAGCTTCTTTGTAGTAGAGCCAGGGGTTTGTAAACAGGTTTGCCAAGCTTCAAAACCAGTGTTCTTTGTACTGTGTGAAAGTCTTTGTACCTCTAATTCAAATGTGTATGTGTGTATAACTGAAGGAATAAAATAGAAGTCTTTCTTTGAACGTGATTTTCTTCTTTGATAGACGCTGAGTACTACTACAACATGACATTATCATGGGTCAGGGTTGTGAAGGATAATAATTTTGCCTTCTTGTCCTCAAAGCACTTGAATCTAATTGGCTAATATAGGTCTATGTATTGTTACCTACACACAAGGAAGGATGAAATAAGATCTGTAAAAGGACATTAGGGGCACCTAAGTGGCTCAGTGGTTGAGCATCTGTCTTTGGCTCACATCGTGATCCTAGGCTCCTGGAATCGAGTTCCACATCTGGCTCCTCTCAGGGAGCCTGCTTCTCCGTCTGCCTATGTAAAATCTCTATCTCTGTCTCTCTGTGTCTCTCATGAATAAATAAAATCTAAAAAAAAAAAAAAAAAAGAGGAAAGAGGAACTTAAATAGTCCTATAGGTGTGTGGAAGAGATTATCATTTCCAACTGGAAGAATTAGAGATGGACCAGAAGCTAGCATTCTGGGATTGATGGAAGGACAGAAGTTGGAAATAAGATTGTATTGAGCTTGGGGGATCCCTGGGTGGCCCAGCGGTTTAGCGCCTGCCTTTGGCCCAGGGTGGAGTCCCGGGATTGAGTCCCATGTCAGGCTCCTGGCATGGAACCTGCTTCTCCCTCCTCCTGTGTCTCTGCCTTTCTCTGTCTCTCTCTCTCTGTCTCTCTCTCTCTCTGTCTCTCTCTCTATCACGAATAAATAAATAAATCTTAAAAAAAAAAAGATTGTATTGAGCTTGGATTTTGGAACTTGAAGACTGGGGTTCAGTTTCTTACACCATCATTTACTAGCCAGGTAACCTTGGGAAAATTAGCCAATAGCTCTGACTTTAGGGGTTAATGAGAAGACTCTAGGAAAAAATTGTATGTGGATCTCTTGGCATTGTGCCTAGTACGTAATAAGCTCTCAGTAAATGTTAGCTAAAGTAATTTTGTTAATGAAAAGGTCATGAACAAACCCTTAGAAGAAGCTTGAAAGTGACTAGTAAGTTTTTGGAGGGGTTTTAGTCTCTTTGGGACTAAATATAATGGTACACAGTGGGATGAGCCTTGAAAGGCAAATTGGAAATTATGGTTTCAGTGAATCATTTGATCCTCAGAATGTTATTGCTTCTTCCTTAGACAACAGATAGAGCCATTCGAGTTTTGTATTTTTGTTTTGTTTTGTTTTGTTTTCACAGAAGTGGTGTCATGTAACGTGAACTTTAGGAAAATAATAGAATGGGAAAATTAGACTGCAGATGAGTGGAGGGGTATGGGAAGACTGATGATGCAGCTGACTGACTAGGGGAAAACTGATGAGAATCCAAACCAGTGTAGGTTGGTGGGGAGTAAGGGGAATAAGAGGCTGAGACGTGCAGGAGCAGAAATAACCTCCTGTTATTTCACCTCAAGATCATGTGCACTAACACTGAAATGTGTGTATTCTTATTGTTCAGCTTATAAAATCTTTATGTGCTCATTTTAGAGAAAAGTTTAGAATAAAATAATCATAATTCCAGGGACGCCTGAGTGACTCAGTGGTTGTGCATCTGTCTTTGGCTCAGAGCATGATCCTGGGGTCCCGGGATCGAGTCCTGTATTGGGCTCCTCGCAGGGAACCTGCATCTCCCTCTGCCTATGTCTCTGTCTCTCTCTCATTAATAAATAAACAAAATCTTTTTTTTTTTTTTTTTTTTAAATAAACAAAATCTTAAAAAAAATCATAATTCCAGCACATAGAAACAACCACTATGTGTGTGTGTGTTTTTTTTTTTTTTTTTAAGATTTTATTATTAGAGAGCACAGGGACGTGGGGCAGAGGGAGAAGCAGACTCCTCACTAAGCAGAGAGCCCAACTCGGGGCTCGATTCCAGGACACTGAGATCAAGCTCTGAGCCCAAATCAAGAGTCAGATGCTTAACCGACTGAGCCACCCAGGCTTACATTTTTATTTGGAATAATTTTAGATTTACAGAAGAGTTGCAAATAATACAGAATATTCTTGTTCCCTTTATCCAGCGTCCTTTATGTTAACATCTTATGTAACAATGATACATTTATCAAACTAAGAAATTAACATTGGTATGACACTGTTAAATAAATTATAGTCTTTATTTGGGTTTTCCCAGTTTTTCCATTGTTGTTTCTTTTTTTTTCTATCCCAGGATTCAGTCCAGGATCCCACATTGCATTTAGCCATCATATCTTCTTAGTTAACTCCTCCAAGCTATGACAGTTTCTCAGGTGATTCTTTTATTTCATTACCTTGTATCTATTGAAAAGTAAGCACATATGCTTTGAAGTAATGAATTACAGGTTCCCTCACTATCCAAAAGTAGAGGAGTCCCATGAAAGCTGAAATGCTGAAAAGTGAAGAAACAGTTACTGTTTCATAAAGGCAGAAATCCTCTTTGGATTTCTTTCATTTGAGGAAAAAAGAACAAATGTAGTTTTTTAGTAAAGTGAATTTTTGGATAGCAGGGAAAATTTATGCATTATTTGAAATCCACTTATGTGTAGGTCCACATGAAGTTTAAATTCTTTTTTTTTTTTTTAAAGATTTAAAAATTTATTTTAGAGAGCCCGAGCAGGAGGAGAGACAGAGAGTGGGGAAGCAGACTCCTCACTGAGCAGAGATCCCAATGATCTAAGCCAAAACCAAGTGTTGGATGCTTAACTGTTGGAGCCACCCAGGCGCCCCTAAATTCTTAAAAAAATTCTTGATAATGATGCAAAACATATTTATGAAATTAAGGTTTCAGAATTAATTTGAAATCATTTTGAAATATAATTTAATAAAGTTAATCCCCAAAGTGCAAAATTACAGGCCTGGAACTAATCATATAGCATTCTTGATGTATTGATAGGAAAGTGGCATTTAAGAAACAACCATACTCTGCAGCTATAGGGTATATAGTCAGGCATATTTCAGTTTGTCCTGACTCTAGGGTCACATCACAAATGTAAAGCTCCAGTGTTAATTTCAGCCCTTTCCTGAAAAAGAGTATGCTTTTACAGTAGTAGACACATTGTAGAATTCAGCACATGTCCGAAGTTTTAGGATACCTTTAAGCTTGTAAATTCATCTTCAGACTATCTTAAATATTGACTCTTTGTTGGTTAAATTTTGTCTTCAGCTCTCGCATTTTGTTCATGAAAATGTGAACCATGCCAGTGGGACAAATGCTTGATGATTCAGGCCTGTCTCTGAAGGATGCACTTTAGAGGTAATGACAGATACTCTTTTGAGATTAATTGATAAGATTCTCTAATTTTTAAATTCAGTGATTCCACAGAATGTGGGGGTTTGTCAGCTGTTAAATGAATCGCAGTTTCCATTGGCTTGGTTCACATGTCTAGTTTGAATCAGAACACTTGAATAGCCTTGGTCATATCAGTAGTGCTCTGGTTTTTTCCCTACAGTTTCAGCTTTGGTGTGTTCAAATGTCTTGTCACATCATGGAAGAACAATCTTGTGAGTCGCCAGGGGGTCTGACAAGTCGAGCCACTCAAAGCCCTTTAATTCCAAGTGTCCTTGATCTGAGGAAGCAGCTCAGTAAATCTCTTTAAGTTTTCACAGCCTAACCATATGCCTGCATTAAAATAAACTTCTCTGCACTGTTTCACCATCTTCCAAATACTCCTTGAATTTGTGATGATGAAGGCCATAACCTGGAGTTCCTTTATCATTTCATGTAGTGAACCTGATTCATTCATTCATTCAGTATTTGTTGAACTCAATAGCATTCTGTGTGCCAGCAACTCTTCTAGGTACTGGGGATACAGCAGACAGCAAGCACCAGGCTTCTTTTCTAGTGGACAAGGCAGGTGCACAAAATAAGTAAAATAGACAGTTTAGCATGCTGCTGTGGAGAATAGTAAGTTAGGGAGTGTGTGTTTGAGATATACAGGATGGTGGTCAGGAGAAGCCTCGCTAAGATGACATTTGAGCAAAAACTTAAGGGTAGTGAGGGGGCAAGCTAGCTTTATTACCCAGGAAAGGACTGTTCTAGGCAGAGGGAACCATAAGTGCAAAAGTCAGGAGATGGAAGCAAGCCTGAGAGACTAGAGGGGTAGGGTAGCAAGGCTATAGTGGTTGGAGGTGTGTATGGAGGGAACAGCTCAGAGATGGGTGGCACCGGAACACTTAGCATGTTGTAAGCCATTATAAAAACTGGCTTTTGCTCTGAGTGAGGTTAGAAAACATTGTGGGGTCTTGAGCAAAGGAATAATATGATCTGGCTTTCTTTTTTTTTTTTTTTAATTTTTATTTATTTATGATAGTCACAGAGAGAGAGAGAGAGAGAGAGGCAGAGACACAGGCAGAGGGAGAAGCAGGCTCCATGCACCGGGAGCCTGACGTGGGATTCGATCCCGGGTCTCCAGGATCGCGCCCTGGGCCAAAGGCAGGCGCCAAACCACTGCGCCACCCAGGGATCCCTGATCTGGCTTTCTGATGAAAAGGGTTTCATTTTATTGAAACTAGTGTTGAGGGGACAAGGATAAAAACAGAAGGCTGTTGCAGTAATTCAGATAAAGGTGGCTTGAGCCAGGGTGGTGGGAATGGTCAGATTCTGGACATGTTTGGAAGATAAAAGACATCAGCATTTCTTTTCTTTCTTTCTTTCTTCCTTTTTTTTTTTTAAGATTTTATTTATTTATTCATGAGCGACACAGAGAGAGAGGCAGAGACACAGGCAGAGGGAGAAGCAGGCTCCTCATAGGGAGCCTGATGGGGGACTGCATACCCAGATCCAGGATCACACCCTGAACAAAAGGCAGGTGCTCAACCGCTGAGCCACCCAGGCATCCTGACTTCAGCATTTCTTAATGAATGGGATTTGTGGTGTGAGAAAGAGAGTTCATAAGGTTTTTAGTCTGAACACCTGAGAAGATGGAATGACTGCAGAGATGGGGAAGGCTGTTGGAGCAGGTTGTGTGGGATAATATCTGGAGTTTTGGTGCTCTGTGTGCCTTTGAATGAGACAATGGGGCTGGGTGTGGCCACACTCTTTGCTTGCATGTTCTTCAGAAATTTGCATATGCCCTCTCCCCTGCAAGGTACTCCACTGATGACAAATGGTTTAAACTTTTCAATGTTTAAATCAAGCATCTTAAATTCTTTGGTGGCGGGTACTTCCTGTCTTTTAGCTACTAGGTTAAAAAAGAATCTCACATTTCAAGTGGTTTCCCTGTGATAAGCAAGTTGCAGTAGACCCAATAGTTCTGGAATACGGATGTTTCTGCTGCCACACCCTATAGGTGAACCTGGAAAATATAAGCAAACAAAAACAGAACGAAACTAAAGCCTCAATACTTTAAAATAAACAACTTCATGTTGTGTAAAATCAAGGTTGATGGGAGAAATGGGGTTGGGACAGAACATTTAAAACTAAGGAACTTTGTGGCCAGGTAGTCCTAATAGAAGTATTAAGAAAAAATACACATAGTTTACTGGCATTGCACCCAATATGGCAGTGAGAAAATTCTTTGTAACCTTAAACTCCAGAGTTCGTGCTTTGTTCTTTGGAGAAGTAGGTCTTAGGGGGTATTTGCTTCTAATAGAGACCTTTTCATCAAAGTTAAAAATCTGATCCAGGTTATATAGCCTTCATGGATTAATGAAGCTGTCTTTGCATCTTGCTCATCTGTATTTACAGCTTTGCCAGATAGTTAGTTTAGAAGATGGAGAGTGTAGTTGTATTTGAAGCCGATGAATCAGCCACCTCTTAAAAGTAAGTCACTTCTATAGATTTTTCAGCTTTTTTCCCTGTTAAGTTCTACTTGCGAAGGCATTCTCTTTAACAATCATGAGAAAACTTATGTCTGATTACTCGGAAACATTAACATGCTGGGAAAAAGTACATGAGAGCCAGTGTGACTTCTTCATTATGCGAATGTCATTCATCTCTTTGCCAGTTGTGTGTGAGATAATGAGAATCAAAGAAACACATTGCTGCAGAACAGGTTATATTGCTAGGCTGGGCCTCCTGACTCCTGAGAGCTGATGTACAGTCCAGGACCAAACTTGGATCTACCTCTTTATTGGATTATCTAGAATTTTTCTGTTTAAAATATGTAATCAATAAATAAAAGTTAAAAAAAAAATTAAAAAAAAAAAAAAAAGGGATCCCTGGGTGGCGCAGCGGTTTGGCGCCTGCCTTTGGCCCAGGGCGCGGTCCTGGATATCCGGGATCGAATCCCATGTCAGGCTCCCGGTGCATGGAGCCTGCTTCTCCCTCTGCCTGTGTCTCTGCCTCTCTCTCTCTCACTGTGTGCCTATCATAAATAAATAAAAGTTAAAAAAAATTAAAAAAAATATGTAATCAAGTGGTGCCTGGATGGCTTGGTGGGTTGAGCATCCAACTCTTGATTTTGGCTCAGGTCACCATCTCAGGGTTGTGAGATTGAGTCCCGCATTGGCTCTCTGCTCAGTGGGGAGTCTACCTGAGATTCTATCTCTCCCTCTGCCCCTCCCCCTGCTCAGGTGCTCTCTCTCTCTCTTTCTCAAATAAATCTTTAAAAAAAAGTGTGTGTTAAAAAATAAAAGAGGTGTTCAGTAAGAAAAATCCTAATGTTATTTCAGTAGTATACTCAAAAAACATTTGAAAAAGTTCAACATCTATTCATTTAAGAAGCAGGAAGTGAAAACTACATATTGAATGAGACCCACTCTCTTGAACCAACCAACAGCCAATATCACACTTGATAATGACACACTAGAGGATTTTCTGCTTACTTCTGGAGCATATTAGCAAGATTTCTATTACCATTAACAGTATTCTGGAAGTTTTGACTGGTGAAGTAAACTATAAAGAAAGAAACTATAATTATTTGAAAAGAGATAAAATACAAAAACCAAGAAAATCAATTAAAATTATTAATAAGCAGTATATATGTTAAGTATAAAAAATCAATAGCTTTCCCAAGTGTTGACAATAACCAGTTAGAAACATAAAATGTGAAGAACATCCTTCAGTATAGTAACAACAAATATAATATACATAGAAATAAGCCTAGTAAGAAGTGTGTGGTATCAAAATCATGAATACTTGGACAGCCCGGGTAGCTCAGTGGTTTAGCACTGCCTTCAGCCCAGGGCGTGATCCTGGAGACCCGGGATTGAGTCCCGCATTGGGCTCCCTGCGTGGAGCCTGCTTCTCCCTCTGCCTGTGTCTCTGCCTCTCTCTCTCTCTCTGTTTCTCTCATGGATGGATGAATAAAATCTTTAAAAAAAAATCATGAATACTGTAAAACTTGGAATTTCTTTTTTTTTTTTTTTTTTTTTTTATGATAGTCACAGAGAGAGAGAGAGAGAGGCAGAGACATAGGCAGAGGGAGAAGCAGGCTCCACGCACTGGGAGCCCGACGTGGGATTCGATCCTGGGTCTCCAGGATCGCGCCCTGGGCCAAAGGCAGGCGCCAAACTGCTGCGCCACCCAGGGATCCCAAACTTGGAATTTCTAAAGCAAAACTTTAATGAACTGGAGGGATGCACCTTGTTCCTGGGTGTGGAAACTGGAATAGTGCTATGTCATTTTTTTCCCAATTTACAGATCTAACATAATTTGAGTAAAAATAATGTACATTTGTAAAGGGACTTGAGAAAATGATTCTAAGTAATAAAGGAGAGACTAATACAGATAACAAAACTTAATGCCATAGCAATCAATTGTGTGTTACAGTTAGCATAGTGGTCATGAGGTCACGTGTTGGAGGTAGAGTCCTTGGATTCTAGGCTTGGCATTTACCAGGCAGATGACCATGGCCCAGTTACTTAATCCCTCTACTCTTTAATTTTCTCACCTGTAAAGCATGAGATTAAATGAGATACTGTAAATAAGGAGCTGAGCAAACTGCTGGTACATGGAAAGTACCCAAAACATGTTAGTTGTTCTTATTTTGCATTGACACAAGAGTAAAACATGTCAGTGGAAGAGAATTTATAAACATAAGACCATAACATCTATCAGAATTAATTACTTATTGAAAGAGCCATTTTTTTTTTTTAAGATTTTATTTATTTATTCATGAGAGACACAGAGAGAGAGGCAGAGACACCGGCAGAGGGAGAAACAGGCTCCATGTAGGGAGCCTGATGTGGGACCCCATCCCGGGGCTTCAGGATCGTGCCCTGGGCTGAAGGCAGCGCTAAAACGCTGAGCCACCCGGGCTGCCCTGAAGGAGCCATTTTGAATCAGACAGTTGATTAGATATTTAGGTTAAAAATTTTGGATGACTCGTATTCCACATCAAAATAAATTCCATGGAACCATAAACAAATAGAAAAAAATGTATCAAATAATTGAATAGCTTAAAAGCCGTGAGAAAAGATCCAAAGTCAAATGGATTGACTGAGGCGCAAGGAGTGGTATATTGGTCAATATATAATAACCAGCTCTGTGAGGGAGGAAAGCAGATGCCCAGGTTGGTCACATCTGTAGATTTCCTTGGTATAATTCTCCCGCCATGCTGATTTCGGGCTACCAACATGAAATCAGTGAGCAGGAATTGGGAGGAGATGTGCATCGCTGGCTCTCATGAACTGGTACAATCTGGCTGTAGCATGCCACTTGCTCAGAAATGGCAAAGCATGCTGAGAAACCATCTAGTGATCATCCTAAGCCAGAACACATTCCTGCTGGAAACTGTCTTCCTCAGGAAGCATCAGATAGAGAGAATTGAGAATAAAAACTTTACTCTGTTGTATCATGGAGATACCTTGCACTGGACCAGCACCAGTAGAAGGAAGCTGAACCTGCAAAAGGTGTTGGGGGTGGGGAGGGCGGGGAAGAGGCCTGTGGGGTGGCTCGGGCCCACTTGGGAGCAGCCTCTTTGGAAACAAAATCATACATTGGTTGAAGACTAAAGGGGCAAGGTATTGCTAGGTAAATGCTTAGCAGTAAAAGAACAATTAGACCAGAGTAGAGGTTGTTTCCTCCTTGGTTTCTTCTTCTGAAGCCCGTGGTACTCTTGGTGGTGGATATGTGTTTTACTATCTTCTGTCTCTGCATATTTATATTCTTATCTCTCTTTTATTCTCCCTTTGTTCAGTTACTGTCTATAGTAGTTTTCATAAGTATGGTCCTCAGAAAGACCAGACATGGTGGGAATGATGATGTGTGAGAGCACAAAGGCTTTTGTTTAGAAAGTGATGAAGTGAGCCACGTGGTTTTTTGTAGTAGACCAGAAGGCCAAAGATGTGTCTCATTGTGATCAGGGAATCATGGTATTGTCAAGAAGGGAGGCTTCACGGTATGGAGACTTGAGGTCCTGTCTCATGTTTGTTGGATATTGGGATTCCAGCAGGGGCTTGTACCTTTCATTCCATAATGGATTGCTAGCTTATTATTTGGTAGCCCTGTCTTAGGTTTATCATTTTAGAATGGATTGTTTCTTTGTGATCATATCTGGGGTTCTAATAGATTGGAATTAGGATTTAATTGGATCTCAAGGAGGTGGAGACTTTTTGAATATGGGAACAAAATTGTTAGAAGTTGTATAGTTGCTGGAAGCCTGTAATTGAGAATCATTACATACTTTAGGCAGTACAGAACCAATTGGTATGGAGTGGGATAGGTATATGGAAAGAGAAAATAGTTACTTTTAAGGGGTTAATCAAAATCAATCTTATGATGTAAGAAAAGTAACTTATACATACAGAGGACTAATTGGTTGGAAAGATGGGTTGCCAGATTTGGATACAGACCAGTTGAGGTATGAATGAGGTCAGCTGGTTTGGAACTTGGCTTTGGAGATGGACAAACATTGTTTCTTATGAGTGGGATTTTTTTTTTAAAGTGGGCCCTACACCCACATGGGGGGCTTGAACTCACAACCCTGAGATCAAGACCTGAGCTGAGATCAAGAATTGGACACTCAACTGACTGAGGTACCCAGGCACTTCATTCATGGTGGGATATTTTAGTGACTTATTGGCATGGAAGTTTACAGATACTCATGTTTTTTAGAGCATTTATTTATTCAAGTTTGGTCCATTAACATTCATTTTTCTTGGTTGATTTTTTTTTTTTTTTTAAGAGCAAGTTTAGTATCTGTCATTTATAGGGCTATTAATTTGCTGATTCAGTGTTCCTTCTTATTTGGGTGTTTCTAGTCTTTTTGTATGAAGTGTATTTTTAATCACTTCAGATCTTTAGCTGGTTTTCATTAATTTAGCTCCTGATGTGCCCACATATTTTCTTGAAAACTTTCCCTAATGATGGAACATTGTATCTCAGAGTTGCAAAGGACTGTAATAATTTTCTAATCCAACTTTCAATTCGATGCTTGAATCCCCTGTATTATTCTCTTCCATTTCAGCCTTACATAATATCTTGATTTTTAAGAGTTGGGTCTATCAAGAAGTGGGATTTGAGGGTTTGTGGCAGTATAGCATTCTCAGACCCAGCATTCACTTGGAGATAACTAATTAGTCATCCTTAGGGATGGCTGAAGGCTGGAACATGGATACCATTCGGTTGCCCTTACTACTGGGTACTCTGACCTTTAAACTCTAGGCAGGGGTGGCAGTGTGGTTGGTTTTAGGACCCAGATTCTAGGCCTGGACTAAACCCAGGACTCTCATGTTCCTAGGGCTTCCTCCATAGTTCTTATCTATTTGTAGGGGGAGATAGGGTGTTTGAGGTTGGTGGTAGTATAGAACCAACTTCTTTTTTTCCAGGCTTGCCTTCTAATAAGGTCAGTCTGTAGGTCCAACAGCTACCCGTTTGTAAATTATGCTGAAATGCTGGGAAAGTTCTCTAGAAGGGTTCTAAATTATAGCTCATTAATGTTTTTTTTGCTTATAGAATTTTTTAAAAAAGATTTTATTTATTTTTAAAAGATTTTATTTATTTGTTCATGGGAGACACACACACACAGAGAGAGAGAGAGAGAGAGAGAGAGAGAGAGGCAGAGACTCAGGCAGAAGGAGAAGCAGGCTCCATGTAGGGAGCCCGACGTGGGACTAGATCCCGGGACTCCAGGATCACGCCCTGGCTGAAGGCGGCGCTAAACTGCTGGGCCACCCAGGCTTCCCTGCTTATAGAATTTGAATGCAGAATAGTTGGTGTAGTTTGGGTTTTACCAAGGAAGCCCAACTGATGGCTGCCAGGAGGCTTTACCGAGTATCCTTGATATTAGAATTCACCAAGCCCTAGAGCTTTTTAGGCTCAAAGAGTCAATTTTGCTAGTATATATAGAGTGCATCCTTCTCTTAATAGTAGAATTATGTAAATCTAAGTAACAAGACACATGTCAACTCAGGGGGCTAATTTATTAAGTGAACATACTGACCAGAAAATTTTAGTCATCTTAGCTAATATTAAGGTAAAGCTGAATTATTATTTTAAAATTATATTTATTCTTAATAGAAAGTAGTACTTTTTTTTTTAATAGTTCAATCCAAATATGGAAATGTGTTAAGTCGAAAAGTCCTTTTGGGGATCCCTGGGTGGCGCAGCGGTTTGGCGCCTGCCTTTGGCCCAGGGCGCGATCCTGGAGACCCAGGATCGAATCCCACATCGGGCTCCCGGTGCTTGGAGCCTGCTTCTCCCTCTGCCTGTGTCTCTGCCTCTCTCTCTCTCTCAGTGTGACTATCATGAATAAATAAATTTAAAAAGAAAAAAAATTTAAAAAAAAAAAAAAAAAAAAAAAAGAAAAGTCCTTTTGTGATCCTACCTTGTGAAATAACAATGGTTAAGAGCAGAGTCTAGATGTAGTCATCCAGACTCTCTGCACATGGAGTTGCCTCTGCTACTCTCTTGGCTTTAGTTTTCTATAGCTCTCTAGAGCACATCACTTGTTAACTTGTGGGAAGAAGCTAGAGGACAGTCATAAGGTTACCTAATGACATGGAATCAGATGAGCAGAGCAGTCTGGATGACTCACCGTGTAGCAGCATGTCAGTCAGTAGCCTGAATTGTCTATTCATCAACCTAGAGTCTGCTGCCCTGGCACCTCTTCTTCAAGATAGTTTGGAAGGGCGATGTCAACATTTATCTCTCAGACTGTTATTTTTCAGTGTAACTGGTCAAGTACAGATCCTGCCACCTAATAGTTGCTAAATAAATAGTAGCCGTGGGTGTACCTGCCCTTCCCAGCCCTTTTTTCTGACAAGTACATTTTTTCTCTAGGTATGTTTATACCACAGCCTAGTTTTACTTTAGCATGTGTACCCTTTAGCCTCTTTAAGATGTCTTTTCTATTTCTACTTTGATCTGTTTTATTTCAGTTCTGTACAAACTTATTTCTCTTTTTCCTCTTGTGCTTTCCACAGAAGGGTTGAACTAGTCTATGAAAATCAGCACTATCTAGTAATTCTTGTAATTTCTGATTTCTTACAAAAATACTTCCTTTCATCAAATTTCATTATTACCCAACTCTCCACCTTGATTAAAATTACTGTTTTTATCTTATTGTCTATCTAATGTATCGTCTATCTAATGTATCTACATTAGGTGTTTATATGAAGTCTGTTATGAAATCAGAACTCCGTGTGTGAAGTAGCCAAAATGGCCTCCTTTTACGTGTTTTCTATGATTTCTTTTATACATATAACAGCTTTATTTTTTTTTTTAAAGATTTTATTTATTTACTCATGAGAGACACAGAGAGAGAGAGGCAGAGAGACACAGACAGCAGGTTCCATGCAGGAAGCCTGACGTGGGACTCGATCCCAAGTCTCCAGGATCATGCCCTGTACTGAAGGTGGCGCTAAACCACTGAGCCACCCAGGTTGCCCTAAGCCACCCGGGTTGCCCCATATAACAGCTTTAATGAGATACAATTTTTAGGGGGGGAAGGGACAGAGGGAGAGGGAAAATCTTAAGCAGTCTCTACACCCAGTGCAGAGCCCAACGTGGGGCTTGATCTCACGACCCTGAGCTCATGACCTGGATTGAAATCGGGAGTTGGACACTTAACTGACTGGGCCAGCCACCCAGGTGCCCCAAGATTAATTCTTATACCATACAATTTGTGCATTAAAAATTTATTGTTCAGTAGTTTTTAGTATATTCAGAGTGTGTAACCAACACTTCCATCAGTTTTAGAACATTTTTATCATCCCCCAAAGAAACCCCATACTCATGAGTCATCATTTCCCATTTCCCCTCAACTCCCATCCGATTGTAGGCAAGTTCTAATCTACTTTCTGTCTATAGATTTGCCTATTCTGGACATTTTTATATAAATGGAATGATGTAATATGTGGCCTTTTGTGTCAGGCTTTTTTCGCTTTAATGTTTTCAGAGTTCATGTTGTAGTATGTATCACTACTTCACTCCTTTTTATTCCAAAGTTTATATTCCATGCTGTGGATCTACCATACTGCATTTATCCATTCATCAGTTGATGGGCATTTGTATGTGATTTTTTTCTTTTTTTTTAAAGTAAGCTTTACACTCAACATGGTACTTGAACTCATGACTCCGAGATCAAGAGTCACATGCCCTACTGACTGATCCAGCCAAATGTCCCTGTATGTGATTTCTTATTAGCAAAGTAGCTCCTAAGCATTGTTTTTCATTTTGAAATCCAAGCAGTGTTTTAGAAAATATGGATGGAAGCTGTAGAAGGCTAGGAGGAAACAACAGTTGTTTCTACCTGTTAGACATCGCTGCAGGTGTTTACTTAAATATCAACAGCAATATTTGGACATTTGGAAATTATCTTTGAACTCAAAATCCAAAATATGTTAATAACATGTTATTCTTCGTTATGGCCTATAATTTTCCTGTAAGAAAAATGTTAACCATGCAAAAAAATCAATTTAGATAAAATAAGCCACAGAATGTACTATAGTAATTTTGCTGTAATTCTTATGCCTCTCATTGTTCTATTTTCCCTGTTCTCTTTCAAATATATCATCAGTTCACAGTATCCACATAGGATGTTAACCACAGTCAGCAGAGAAGAGCAATGGGGTCCTCAGCCCTGGAGCTCAACTGCTTGCTTCATATGCCAGCTGTTTTAGTACTTACTGGCTGCATGACTTGGACAAGTTACTTACTCCCTCTTTGCCTCAGTTTTGTCATCAATGAAATGGAAATAATAATAGTACCAACCTCAGGCTTGTTGTGAAAATCAAATAGGTTAATGTTGTAAAGTGTCTGGCATATGGGATATGTTCAATAATATAAGATATAGTCTTCATTTAATGTCATACAGTTACTAAGCGCTTGGGATAAAACATTTTGGTAATCCATTTTTTTTAAAGATTTTATTTATTTATTGGGAGAGGGAGGGAGAGAGAGAATGAGAGAGAGTGCTTGAGTGCATGCATGTGCCTTCAGACTGGCAGGGAGAGGGACAAACTGCGCTGAGCACAGGGCTGGGTGCCAGGCTCCATTCTACAACCCTGAGATCATGACCTGAGGCAAAGCAAGAGTCAGATGCTCAACTGACTGAACCCAGTCACCCAGGCACCCCTGATTTTGGTAATCTTAGCTGAGGTTGATGGATAACCTTTTCCCACCTTCAGTAAACATGTGCATTTTACCTATTTCACCAAGCTTCATGTGTGAACTCAAATGAATTGCATATTTATAAAAGGAAGGAAAGAAAAGGTAAAACCTAGAGATGAGGAAGGTTAGAAAGAGGAGAACAGAAAGGTGAAAATCAAGTACCAAATTTCTTAGGCCCCAGTGCGGTTCCTTTCATGTGGTAATGACTATTTATCGAATGGATGGATTTTTGTGTAGTTTGGTTGACTCTGGGTTTTATTATTTTTTTATTTTTTAGAATTTTTTTATTTATTTATGATAGTCACACACAGAGAGAGAGAGAGAGGCAGAGACATAGGCAGAGGGAGAAGCAGGCTCCATGCACTGGGAGCCTGATGTGGGATTCAATCCCGGGTCTCCAGGATCGCGCCCTGGGCCAAAGACAGGCGCCAAACCGCTGCGCCACCCAGGGATCCCGACTCTGGGTTTTAGAATTGAAGTTTTCTTCATATTTCTTAACAAATTTAAGACCTAGGAAGGCATTTCAGTTGCTCTTGTTGGCCATTGCCATTTGAAGGTTACTATTTATTTCTTAACATTTACCATGATAATCTCTGCTATAACTGTGCACTCATTAATTTCTCCTGTTTTTGTTTTTGTTTTTTTTTAAGATTTTATCCATTTATTTTGAAACAGAGAGGGAGTGTGAACAGGGGGAGGGGCAAAGGGAGAGGGAAAGGGAGAAGCAGGTTCTCCACTGAATAGAGAGCTTGATCTGGGCTCGGATTTCAGGACCCTAGGATTCTGACCTGAGCTGAAGGCAGACCTACTGGCCACTCAGGTGCCCTAGTTTCTCCTGATTGTATTTTCTTATACAACTAATTTTTCATATTTTTCAGGCACACATTTTAGAACGTATGCAATATGGGAGCAATTTTTACGTGTTTGACATGAGTACTGGTCAGAAATAAATTTTTAAGATGCATCGTAGGGAAGATTCCCCCCTTTGCCAGTTGTGAAAGGGCATTGATAGTGATTTAGGGCCTGGTTCTAGCTCGGAGCTTTACTTAAATTCATTTAGTCCTTTAAACCACAGCACATGATGTGGGGATAGTCTCCTTTACCTTTCAAGTGGGGAAATCAGGTCAGCTGATTATACTTCTATTTATAAGAGAAGGTAGGATTCAAATCCAAGTTTATGTTGCTCCCTCTCACTGTACCCGTGTATTACCACCTTTATAATGTTTGCCAGTATATTTATTATCTGTGTCATGTTGCCACTTCTGCATTCTTTAGGAGAACCTTGCTCCTGCCTGGCTGATTGTCAACATATAGCTTTCAAGTGACGTTTTACATGTTCTGATCTCCTGTCAATAAGTGTCAGGATGAGTGAATGTTTTCCGGTGCTTTTGATACTGTGTCTATTTATAGTTAATACTATACTGAGGAAGTAGAAAAAGAATAACCTGGAGAAATGGGAGCCAGTATTACTTTTTGTTGTTATTTCCTCCATAATTAAATAGCATTAATGGAAATCAAAGTGAGGAAAATGCATTATAAGTCAAACTATTTAAAAATTTCACTACCTCCTTCCAATGCTTGTACATTTTCATATACTATTTTATAAGTTGTAGAGCTAGAACATACATTTGCTTTCATACCATGTTTCTTTTTAAAGAAATTTTTAAAGATTTTATTTCTTTATTGATGAGAGACACACAGAGAGAAGTAGAGACATAGGCAGAGGGAAAAGCAGGCTCCCTGCAGGGAGCTGGATGCAGGATTCCATCCCAGGACCCCGGGATCACAACCTGAGCCAAAGGCAGACACTCAAACACTGAGCCCCCCCTAGGTGCCCGCCCCTCCTACCATGTTTCTTAATATATATAACTTTTTATCATTACCATTTTTTTGGTTACAATGCAAACTCTTCATAAGTATTTTTATGATTGCTCAGTATTCCACTCTCCTGTATAACTATTTTCCTGTTAGTTAATTCTTTTTTCATAATGGCCCTGTATTGAACATCTTATGTGTAGCTATTTTAACATTTTAGATTATTTCCTTGGGTTTTTGAAATGTAGTGCCAAATCACTTTCTAAAAGTATCTAACCAGTTTAAACTGCTTTCAGTTTCAGCATAGTCTTAACTAGTGCTGCTTGCTACCTGCCTTCACTTTTCAAAGTGTTTTTCAGTGGGAGCATGAATCCTTATGCTGTGGTTTCCAGAAATGTATTGTTAGAGAGGTTGGCACTGTCTGTATTCATGTCTCCCAATGGATATCTGACCGCATAACTTTTTAGGAGTCTCACATTAAGATGTCAAAGAAGTCTTACTTCAAAGCTAGATTTGTTAGCATTTCTGAAACTTATTTAAATCTGAAATTTATTTTTCTCATAGACTTATTAATAAGTCTATGAGAAGACCATACTATATAATATCTGTGGGAAAAGGAGCCAGCCTATAACATAGGAGAATGCTCTTTAGGAATGTGATCTTGTGCAGGGGAGGCAAGTAGGGATGTTTGCTCTAACATTACATCACTCTAATGGTAAGGGACCTAACCTTGTTCGTTCATTCATTAGACATTTAGAGGGCCTGCTGTGTGCCAGACACTGTTCATCTACTGGGGATATAGCTGTGAATAAAACAACAAGTCCTTGCCCCTAAGTAGGCAGTAAGGTGGGAAGAATGGTCCTTATATGTTCATTCCCTTGCAGAGGATTTTGTACACCTTGATTTTTTTTTTTAAGATTTTTAAATTTCTATTTGAGAGAAAGAATACGAGCTGCAGGGTGGGGCAGAGGAAGAGAGAAAAGCAGACTCTCCACTGAGCAGGGAGCCTGATGCAGGGCTTGATCCCAGGACCCCGAGATCATGACTTGAGCCCAAGGCAGGTGCTTAATGACTGAGCCGCCTAGGCACCCCTCTTATTCTGACTTAAAACATAAATTTACTCAATTCCATCCACTCATTAGCTATTTTATAGTCAGTGTAATCTTCACATTTCTTCTCCTTAGTCAGTATAGACTTCAAGTCAGTTCTTACCTATTGTGTCATGGAAAGGAAGCCAGATGTGAGTTAGAATCCTAAACTGAGTACCTGTGAACTCCTGCTTTCATAAATATTTTTGGCATAGCAAGGAAACTCATAAATCCATTAGCAGTCTGGAAACTGGCTGTACTGTAGCAGGGAAGTGGTGCAAAGTAGACCTTGGTCTTGTTTGTCTGTCCTTGGTATCATCAAGTACTGAAGAAGTTCTGATACTTACAAGATGTAATGGGGGAAAGACAAAGGCCATTAAAATTTATAATTAAAAAATAGTAATTCCAAATTAAAAACATTGCTCACCACTGATTCAGAATAAAGAAATACTGTTTGAGGACACAGACAAGGCTTGTCTGTACAATTTTGTTCATGTTTCATTTGATGATGGTGGTAAAAGATGCTATTAAGCTATGTTGCAGAGCAAGATGATCTTGGCCTCTGCCCAGTAATTATCACATGCCTGTGTGCAAGAAAGACAGCCACTGAGGAGTCTGATGTAAGAACATTTTTTAGCAGGCCCCTCAGTTATTTATTTATTTATTTTTAGAGCAGTTGGAGAAAGGGTGAAGACAGAAGCAAAATATCTCCCCATGATCTTTCTATCTCCATGTAACTAAATAACTTATAAAGCAGCTCTAGTTGCCATTTCCTTCTTTTTTCTTAAACAGATGAATGTCTGTGATTTAGTATAAAGTTCATGAACTAAGAAAAGCGGTTGGACACAGATGCCTGTATCTTTCCACTCTATGTATCTTATTACCTTTAACTGCCTGTTAAAATCATGCTTTTATTTTTACCTTTCAAATATAAATTGCCATCACCAGGCTTAGCAAATGAAACGGATTACTTATGGTAACTGTGAGTAGTTATGCACTCCAAATCCTTGAGAGAGCTTTCCCAAAGGGCAGGCAATGTCTTTCAAAATCCTATTACAGGATTTTATTTGCAGGTGCTATGAACAGAAGGCTGAAAGCCTCCATGTTTTATTGCTGCCCAACTTCATCAGGTCTGCTCACTCTATTGAAAATTGTGGCAAAAATGATACACATCAGCTCTTTTATTCTTTTGTTACTACTCTGCGCAAATAAAAGCATATTGGGGAACTTAATGAAGCAGTATGTCCTTGGAGGGAGCTTTGAAGATTTGGAGTGTATGACTATTTGTCTTTAATACTGGAGATTTTTGTGTAAAACAGACTGGCACGAACAAAATCAAGTCCTCACAGATAGCCCAATGTTTGCCACATATGTACTTAAATCACACAAATACCTAGTAGTAGTCACCTTGGAGATGCATTCAGTGACTACCTTAGAGGCTTTCTGGATGTGCCAAGGAGCAGCCAGGGCAGTGAAACTGTAGCAGAGCCATTGGAACCATGGAGCCAATTTTAGAGGTGATCTATTTAGAGAGACCATGATTTCAAAACAAAAACAGAAACACCCCCCCCCCCCCCAAAAAAAAAAAAAACCAACAACAAAACACTGGGGAGGGAGAATTGATTATTCAACAAATTAGCAAACATACCCCACAGATACACATTCTGGGAATCTGTCCTACAAGAGAGGCCACGTCTCAGTTTGCTTTGGCCTTCACATGCATAGTTGGCTTTTCACTGGAATCTGGAAAAGGCAGCATGGATGGAAAGGATGGATCTGTGCTGCAGAGATCTAGGTACACATGGTGTCTCTATGCTTCTCGTGAGCTATAGGCTCCAGGTTACTGCAATTCCTGACCTACCAGTTTAACTCTCATTGCTGGAGAGTGTGGGCATGTGTCGAATATCTTAAAAGGATAATCTTGATTCTGCTTAAATTTCTGAGCTTCGGTACTTAATTATTCATAATGAATACTTGCGGTATACCTCCCGACTGATCAAAACATACAAGGATGGGCAACTATAGTTGTGACTTTGGCCCTAACGGTGTTGGAGCTGACGCTGGCCTGCCTTTATTTGCAGGGTTAACACCGCCTGTACACCACTTCTTTTCCTTTGAACCAGCCCCCCAAGTTGACACTTAATGCTTATTTGAATGTAGTAGGCTGCAGTCCTCTGGGTTCCTCAGGGGAAATGACAAGGGACCTTGTGGCCAGTTATTGCAACAGAAATCCCAAGCTGAAGCAATTCTAGATGTATGCGACCGGATAGTATTTGGGGATCTCACCAGTGACATGAACATGAAAATATTCCAGCGGCTAAGTAAATACAGTGCTGCACTAATTGTGCCAGAAAAGAAAGGAAAAATGGTTTTCCTTTCTTTGAAGACTGAAAGGCCGCTTCCTAACTGAAGCAGCCATAGAATCTTTAGTATAAAGAAATCTTAATGGATACAAAGTAAAGAAATGGCTGATTTTTGTATTTTTAAATCAACTTAATGTTCTGTTTGTTTGCTACTAAACATTTCTGAGTGGAATAATTCTTATTTGGCAGTCGGTATTTCCCCATCATAGTGAGCGAGAATTTTCACTCACATTTTGGGCACAAAACACATTCTATTTTAGACACCGAAGGATCATTTTTCAGTGTTTGCTTCAGAATTTGTGAGGTAATTTCAACAGATCTCACAAATGTTTACTCAATAGTTCTGCATCTCTATTTCTGCAGTAATTTGTACACATCTCTATTTTGGCATCCCTTGATGAGATATCATGGTACCTAATTTGTCTCTCTCTCATGAAACTGGAGCTCAGTGAGGGCAGGGCTATCTCAGTTGGCTTTGAATCACAGGTACCCTGTGTGGCGCTCAGTATTGATCTGAAGAATCAATGGAATGTTTAAAGGTATTGTCTTAAAATCGAGTAACTTCTTAATGTAATTGTACTCTTTTTGTAACACATTTTTCATTATTTCAAACCATATCTACACAAGTCTGCTGTGTCAAGGAAAGATTCATAGCATAAGGTAATACTGTTACTAGATTAGTATAAGAATCTTTTGGGAAGCTTTGTACTTTTAATTAGGAGAAAGTCATACAGAGAGTAAGTATAGAGTATCGAAAGAGGGCTGGAAGCATTCAGTCATTGCTGTTAGATATCACCTGGGTAACTTGTGACTGCCTGGATTTTGGATCTTCCTCAACTCCATAATTGAGACCCGCTTGTCTCAGTTCTGGATTGTTGTTGGTATTGCGTCTCTGATCTTTTCTTTTTTTCCTGATCCTTCCTGCCCTGCCTACTTCCATGAACTAGATTCACATCTGCTAGACCTTTTGCTATACTTGGCCCACCCTGCCTGCCCTATGAGGGCTGATGGCCTCCAACGATACCTGATTTGACCTAACAGGTTATAACATATCATTTCTCCAAACCTGTGTGTGTTACTGTTATCTTTAATACATTTACTCAACAACTATATTTTCATTAGAGATAACATAGAAATTTAAGTCAAAACTTATTTCAGGTTTAGTTCCTAAAAAATACACATTCCTACTACAGCCTATCAAATTCATCAGAAGGCCTTGGGTATTAGGGCTCATAGTGAATGTAGAGGCTAGGGCATAGTTGCTAGTGCTAAGACTTCTATGAGAGATACTATGGAAGCTTTTCTTCCTCCCTTCCTCCTTCCCTTCCTCCCTTCCTTCCTCCTTCCTTCTTTTCAACTATGATATGCAAAATGTAGGAAGGAATGGGAAGATACTAAACATTGTTCTTTCCTAACTGTAAAGATATGAATATAATAAAACATAAACATGAGGTAGATGTCAAGGGAGTCGGGATGGGTCATTCGGTTAAGTGTTGGACTCCTGGTTTTGGCTCATGTCATGATGTCAGGGTTGGAAGATCAAGCCCGGGTCCATGCCCAGCATAGAGTCTACTTGAGATTCGCCTGCTCATGCATGCATGTTCTCTCTCTCTCTCTCTCAAATAAATAAATAAATAAATAAATCTTAAAATAAATCTGTGAATAATAAATAAATCTTAAAAAAAAAACAAAAACCCTCCAAAACATGAGGTAGAGGTCAGTTATGGTCTTAGAGTTGTTTTTTGTGGTCTAGTAACTAATATTAAAAATTACAATTCTACTTTCTAGATTATTAACCTTGTATAGCTAAAAAGATTATATGATGTGAATGTCATTGTACATACATATTTGCACCCTTATTTTTAAAATTAAAAACAAAACAAAACTTTGGGGCCTGGGTGGCTCAGTCAGTTAAGAGTTGGACTCTTGGTTTCAACTCAGGTCATGATCTCAGGGGCCTAGGATTGAGCCCCGCATCTGGTTCCCTACTCAGTGGGGAGTCTGCTTGTCTCCCTCTCCCTCTGCCCCTCCCCTCACTCATGTGCTCTCTCTCTCACTCTCTAAGATAAATAATTCTTTAAAAAATAAGTAACAAAAAACTTGATTATGGAAAATGTCAAACTTTAATTTTACCCATTTTATTCAAAACTTTTCTTTGTATACATTCAAATTTGGTATCTTATTCTTTCAATCTGAAGAATTTGTAAAAAAAAACATTTTTTTTTGTAGTTGAGGTTTGCTGCTAATAAATTCTTAGATTTTATTTGTTTGAAAAGGTTTTTATTTCTGAAAAACATTTTTTGGGGGTGGTATATGATTCTGGGTTAATAGTGTTCATTGTTTTGTTTTGCTTCATTTTTTTTTAAAGATTTTATTTATTTGAGAGAGAGAGCTAGTACAAACAAGGGGAAAGGGCAGAGGGAAAGGGAGAAGCAGGCTCCTGCCCTGCCTCCCAGCCAGAAGCCCAACGTGGGGCTTGATCCCAGGTCCCCAGGATCATGACTGAGCTGAAGGCAGATGCCTAAAAGACTGAGCCACCCAGGTGCTCCTTGTTTTTGTTTGTTTATTTGAAGATTTTATGTATTTGAGAGATTGAGAGAGAGAGCTTGAGCAGGGAGTAGGAAGGGACAGAGGGAGAGGGAGAAGCAGACTCCCTGCTGAGCAGGGAGTGGAAGATCATGACCTGAGCTGAAGGCAGGTGCTTAACCAACCCACTGAGCCACCCAGGTGCCCCTAGTATTGGTTGTTTTACTTTTTTTAAGTAATTTAAAGCTGTCATTGCATGGTTTTTTGCTTTACGTAGTTTCTGACAAGAAGGTTGCTTAATCTTTGTATCCTGCCCCTGCCTCCACTGCCATTGAGATGATCTCTGTATTTTTGGTTTCCAAGGGTTTCAATATAATATGTGTAGGGTATGTATGTGTGTGTATACACACATGCATGTGTGTGTTGGATTTATCCTGCTTGGGATTCTCTGAGCTTCTTGGATCTCTGCTTTGATTTCTTTTGTTATAAATTTAGTAAATATAGCTGTGCTATTAGTTACAAATTTCGGAAAATTCTCAGTCATTAGTTTTCCTAACATTTTCTCTGTTTCATTCAATCTTCTTCTAGGATTCCAATTACACTTCTGTAGACCATTTGATATTTCCCTGTAGTTCTTGGATGTTCTGTTGTGGGTTTTTGATTTTTCATTCTTTTTTTCTTTGTGTTTCACTGTCAGTAATTTCTATTGACTTATCCTTGAGTTTATTGATTTCTTCCTGGGCTGTGTTTAGTATATTGATGAGCATGACAAAGGCATTCTTTATCTTGTTACCATGTTTTTTATTTTTAGCATTTCCTTAACTCTTACTTATATGCCCATCTCTCTGCTTGAGTTTGAGGTCTCAGGTTTCAGAAATAGATTTTACACTTATTTTCTTTGAACCTTGTTTTTCTCTTTTATAAACTAAAAAATCATTATATATGTATATAATAATAATATATAATAATAACTAACAGAATTGTTATGAGAATCAAATATGATCCATTGGACTAGTTCCTACCTCTCCTTTCCCATGGTTCAATCTGTCACTCAAGGCTTGCATGGTATGATTACTTTGACCCTATTTAGTTCCTAAATTGTGAGATTCTGTGAAGGGGAAGGGACCTAATATTTACTGACAGCCTATATTAATCTCATGTAGAATTTGAGAAAGGGATAAAAATCACATTTAAAAAGTGCTTTTGTAAAACATTTTACTTTTACCAGGTCTATGTGGATTTTAATTGAAAGAAACAGCATTAAATCCAGTTGCCACTTGGTTAAATCTGTTAAAGAGTCATTAAAATTTTTCAACTGTTGGGTTTCTTGACACACTTGAGAAATGTCATGGCTCATAAAACATCTTACTCTCTTTCTCTGCGCATATAGGATTTTAAATAATTGGATTGGCTCCCAAATTTTGCATTGTGAGGAAAAACTAATGGAGGTTTTTCTCCTTACTGACTGGTGGAAATGAATGTTATTCTCATTGGATTTGCCTTTGTAGTCACAGACTTGGATTCAGATTCTGGCTACACAGCTGTATAATCTTGGGCTGATTATTTAACTTTAGAGCTTGAGTTTTTGTTTTATCTGTGAAATAAGGATGATACCTACATCAGCTGTTTTAAAGACAATGTTTATATACATAAAGTATGTGAAGCTTTGGGTATAGTGCCTAGTTAATAGAGATCAATGAGTGATGTGGCATTAAGAATAATAGTAGCTAAAGTGGAAATATGCCATTATTAAGTCAAATTTTAGTAAATAGAAGGGGAAAGACAAGTTTAATATTCTTTTTTCTTTTAGTTGAAAAGATCCATCTCCCAAGACACACACACACACACACACACACACATATATTTTTTAAAGATTTTTATTTATTTATTCATGAGAGACACACAGAGAGAGGCAGAGACATAGGCATTTAGTTTAGGCAAGAGACAGAGGCAGAGGGAGAATCAGGTTTCCTTCAGGGAGCCTGAGGTGGTACTTGATCCCAGGACCCTAGGATCACGACCTGAGGCGAAGGCAGACACTCAACCACTGAGTCACCCAGGTGCCCCAGAGTATTTTAACAAAAGGGAGAGGGCTAACTAAAAAATGAATGTTGATGAATAAGAATAATAACCAAGAATTCGTGTTTGCTATGTGACGAGATCCTCAGAATAGCTCCGTGAAGTAAGCTGCCACTCTTCTGAGAAGTCTTTCTTTATCTGAATGAGCGTGCCACCCCGTTTTGTGTTCTTCCATTCTAATTTATACTTTATCGCAATTTTTATGTATAACTCCTGTCCTTTTTCCACTTCTCATCCCCAGTGAAGGTTTTTTTATATATAAGGTTAGAAGTGGCCCACAGTGAGTTGAATTGTTGAGATTTTTGAATCTTTGCATGTTTCTGGTCAGGAGTGAAATCCCACTTTATGTTATAGGTGAAAATCTAAGCATTAAAAATGGAATATTTGTCTAAAGTAAAACTACTAAGAAAATAGCTGTGGATAAATAAACTGGTCAATCAGCCTGAGCCCCCCCGCCCCATCCCCGACTGTTTAAGATAAACAAATACAGTATTTTAAAGTAGCTGTTGCTCTAGAGGTTACCTTAGAGTAAATATAATGAATTTCGCAGAAGTGTCCAAATTCTGTGTTTGTAAATAATATTATTGTAATGGGTATTACTCAAGATTGAAATTATTTAATACAAAGAAACATTCTTTATTCATACACTGAGCAACTGTGTTCCAAAACACAGACCACAATACCGGCCTTCTTACTTGAATAGTACAAGGAATAATGTCAAATTATTTTTGTAGCTTTTTCTTTTTTTGGTCATAAAAATTTTCACAAAACTGTCTTCATGATCACAGATTTTTAGAGTTGGAAGGAACCTAAGAGATCCAATCTAACTCCTTCCTGCCACCCAGAGAGATGAAGCGATTTATCTAGTCCTGTAGCTAACTAATGACAGAACCAGGGAGAGAACAGAGCCCTTCATCTATTTTCCATAGTGTTACATTCCTCTGGAAAAAACTGCCTACTCACTCTTGGTTTTTAATGCTAGTTAGAGTCTTGGGGTAAGGTTTTTTCCCCATGACTCACTACTGCTCTTTTGTTTTCTTGTGTGGGTGTCTGGGAGCAAGCTATCAAGGGTGGCGGGGTTTTTTGTTGAACAATTGAACAGTGTAAGGCTCTGAACAAGGAAAAAGCATTTGTCTGGTTAGCACGTGAAGGGTCAGGAGGAAGTGTTGTAGCTCAGACTCTTTGCCCTCAGTATTGATAGGCAGGTATTTTAAAGTTGAGTTTCCTAACCTGGGGTCTGAATTTTCTAAAGTTTTATGAAAATTATGCAAATAGATGCATACCTCCCAAGACCAGAATGTGTACCTTTCATCAGGTTATCAAAGGGTATGTAGCTAAAACCTTTCTTTCTTTCTTTTTTTTTTTTTTTTTAAGGGAGGGAAAGCTAATAAAACCTGAGAACCAGTTCCTCACTCTTGCACTCTACATACTAATTATACTAGAGGGCTCCTTATTATCTCCAGCCACCTTCTGCTTGTGTGCCCTTTCTGGTAGATAAGACTTCCCACATGGTTTCCTGGATCTTGTCATGGAAGCCTTTGGAGGCCCTGGCCTTCTTCTTACAGGAACTTTTCCTGTAGGTTTTCCAAGGCTACTTACTGTCTCTCTCCCTTCTCTGTTTATTGTTTCCAGCAGAGGGTGCAGGATTTTTGTTCATTAGAAAGCTTAGGGGTGTTATTTCAATTACATTCTGTTTAAAAGGAATTTGTACATTGACTTGAAAACATAAGACTATTTGCTGTAAGAAAAAAAAAATACAATCAGGATTCCAATCAATACTTTGCAAATTCACCTTTAGAATGCTGCTGGTTCTTAAAAAAAAAAAAAAAATGCTGCTGGTTCTTTAGTTAGGGAATCTCTGTTAAATCTAGAAACTCTTTAAACTTTCCAGAAACAGAATGAAAATCTGTGGATGGTGGTTTAGGAGTTACCCAGATCAGTCTATAAAAATGTTTTAATTTATGGGACACCTGGGTGGCTCAGCAGTTGAGTGTCTGCCTTTAGCTCAGGGCTGATTCTGGTTCTGGAGTCGGGTCCTACACCGGGCTCCCTGTGGGGGAGCCTGCTTCTCCCTCTGCCTGTGTGTCTGCCTCTCTTTGTTGTCTCTCGTGAGTAAATAATTAAATAAAATCTTAAAAAAAAAGTTTTAATTTAGTTTTTCGTTCCTGAATCTTACTAGAATTCATTTTAACGGACTTTCTTCCTAGAAGAGAACACATGTAAAACACATTCTAAATTTGTAAATCTAACATCTGGACACACAACAAGAAAGCTACCACTAGGATTGAAGTTGGAAGAATTTGTCATTTTATTTTATTTTAGTTTAGTTTATTTATTTTTAAGCAGGCTCCACGCCCAGCATAGAGCCTACTTTGGGGCTTGAACTCACAACCCTGAGATCAAAACCTGAGCTGATAACAAGAATCAGGAGCTTAACCGACTGAGCCACCCAGGCACCCCTGTTTATTCTTTTTAAAGAGCTAACACTGAGTATATATCTTGAACCCTTTGGTGTCATGTTAGATGCTGGGAAATGAGAAGAGGTCTCTTTCTTTGTGAAGCTCATGATCTTCTGAGGACATAGCTCAGCACGTTCTAATTCAACATGCTAAATGTAATAGAGGTACAAAAAAAAAAAGCATTGGAATCAGTACTCTTCCTGGCCAGAAGAAAGGTGGGAGTTAGGGAAAAGTTCCCAGGAAGGTGACACATATATGAGTTGTGTATTAAAATGTTCAGTAGAAACTTGTCAGGCAAGATGGAATCTAGGAATATGTGGTATGTTTGTGCCTTCCTCATTTTAATTAAATTTAACATTCACCACTCTATTATTTTTCATTTTCCATTAGAGTTCTAAACGAGAATGGAAGCCACTGGAAGATCGTAGCTGTACAGACATACCGTGGCTGCTGCTTTTTATCCTCTTCTGCATTGGGATGGTAAGGATACTCTCACAGATGATCAGAACCTGATGAATTCACGATCCAAGGGAATGATGGGGAATTGGTTTAAAGAGGGAGCTTGTTATTTACTTATATTTAACCCCTCCTGCATTGCTTATAACTAGAGGTTCTAGGATACCATTGAAGCTGCTTAATTTTGCCCCATACAATTCGTTGGTATTTGGTACCCTTTGATTTTTTTTTTCTTAAGCCTCCATGAGATAAATTAAGAGGATTGGAACTCTGTCTCTTTTCCTAGATCATTTGAGAAAGCCAGATCATTTGACATAAATTTCTGTGGATTGTGATCTTGGTGGAGTGTTGAGCAGAGCACTGGCCCCTGAGTCTGGAGTATTTATCCAACCCAGTCACACAAACCTAATGATTATTTTTGAACCAGTTTTCCTCTCAGGGGATTTGGTGTTCCTTTGTATAAAATTAGACTTTTTGCCAGAGGATATCTACAATGTTTCCAATTCTGACATCTTTCAGTTCTTCTTGGAGGGGAGGCTGATTGCTCCCTGCTTCTGCCCATACCAGGCCCCTGCTGCCTGCTGTGTCTGCTGGAAAGAGTGGCATCTCTCAGTTGGAGATCCAGGAACCTGGTGATTTTCCATTGGGTATAGAGGATGGAGGAACAGAGCCCCTGGTGCAGAGTGTCAGGGGTGTGCTTATTCAAATTGCATCCCCACCCTGCCCTGCAGGATTTCTGACACAGGCCTCTGGAACTCAAGAGTCACAAGGTGCTGAGCTGGAAAAAAAGGTTGAAAACAGTGGTTTTCAAGCTAGCTGATGTTTAGAGCTAGAATCAGAGCAGAGTTGGAAATCCTCATCTGGTTCATCACCCTCCTTCTACAGATTAAAAGCATCAAACCCAGAGATGGAAATGACCATGCCAAAACCACATCATGTTAATGGGAGAGCTGGTAACAGAACCCTGCTCTCCTTATTTCCAGGGCTGTGCTCTCTTCTGTCAGCTTGTTTCCTCTTCCTTAAAGGGACTGTGCAGATGGGCATTGCTTTCTCTTTCTTAGTCTTTACAACCAAAAACACAAACATGCTACCTCTCTGGCAGCCTTTTTCCACAAATGTGAGAGTATTTTTAGTCCCCAGCTCCCCATACCTTTTATAGAGCTTCTTTAAGGATAATCTTACTCTGTGTTCTCTGTGACTGCACACCTCACAAACGCCCTTTGAAAAATCACAGAACCACCCTAATCCTAATAGACATAATTGCAGGTACCAGTTATATACCCGAAGAAAGGAAAAGAAAGCAGCAGACTTTAAAAAGATATGTAATAAATTGGGCAAAATGAGGAGTGCTAGTTTTAAAGATAATAGCTCAGTTTCATGAAACCTGAGATATTTAGAAAACTTCAAAATACCCATTTCCTCACTTAGAACTTCTGAGATGTGGTTCAAGAGTCTACTTAGTTTAATGGAGTAGCACCTGAAATGCAGTGTGCATGCAGAGTGTGGGAGAGATTTTCTTTTTTTTTTTGCTAACAGAATTAGCGCAACCTCTCTCTACTCCCTGAATTATCCCTGAGACAGACAGCAGCTGACCTTTCAAAATTATGTTTATAAAAACATGTACCTGCCACTCTAGGTGCTTTTGATTTTTCTATGCTAAAATAGCTTGGTAAAGTGCAGTCATTAATGTTGATAGGCTGATTTGGGAGTGACTCAGGGTAAGGAGCTATTTGTTTACTGACACATTTTAATGCATTGGTAATTAATATAATGCTGATTTCGGTGCCATGGTAATTAAGACCCACTGTGTGTACTTTTAAATGCAGGCATAGTGTTGTTTGTTTTGGAATGATTTTTTTTTTTTTATTGGATTACCCTCATAGAGTTGAGCTAACCTCACATCCTGCTATGTGGAAACTGGAGAAATTTCCAAATTCTGTTGCCCACCATACTGGCACAGCAGTTCGAGCCAAGTTTGTCTTCTGTGTATTTGTTTTGTATGGTTTTTAAAAGCCTTTTTTTTTTTTCTTTAGGATTTCATTCTGTAGTACTTTTCAGAGAAACATTCACCAAACATTTGTCGAGCATTATCCTGTGCTTGATGCTTCTGTATGTATTTATCTCATTCAGTTCTCCCAGTTGCCTTATGAAATAGATTCTATCCTCAGTTTACAAACAAGGTGTAACAAGGTTAAATATTAGCTTGTCTAAGAATAGAATACTGGTAACATGTGACAAAGGTAGAATAGGAACTGGAATACTCTTTAACCTAGTAGCCAGTGGTCTGCTTCTTTCTGTCATCTCGGTGGCCTAATATTTAAGCTGTATCTTTATTCACTGTCCTTACTTGAAGTTCTTTGCTCATTCCTTGATATCTACTCTTTGAAATATTTTAAGGTCTTTCTTATTTCATTCATCTTCACCATTAAGTCTTTTTTATATGTGTTCACCTCTTCATAAGTAGAGGCTTCTCTTTTATTTCTTCCCTTACATTCAGTTTTTCCATGCTTGCCTTGTCTAGAACTTAGGGTTTTTTTCAAAGCAAATTGCTACCAGCCTTTTTGAGAGCTATCATCTTCCACATTTGAACTTTTATCGATATTTTGAAATTATTGGACATACATTTACTCTGTTCTAAAAAACTGCATGTAGCATTGTACTTCTAAATTTATGTTTTCCATTAAGGTAGCAATCAAGTGGTTCTCATATTGGACAAGTTGACTACATACCAGAATCAGCTAGGATTTAAAACAAACAAACAATTCTTTCCTGGGTTCTTCCTCTGATTCTGACTTAGTCTCTGTGTTTTCAATGTTTATCCAGGGTTGAGACTACTGTTTTAGGCACCAATAAACCACTGAAGAGTTTTCTGTTCTTTTTCTTTTTCTTTTTTTTTAAGATTTTATTTATTTATTCATGAGAGACACAGAGAGAGAGAGAGGCAGAGACACAGGCAGAGGGAGAAGCAGGCTCCATGCAGGGAGCCCGATGTGGGACTCGATCCCAGGTCTCCAGTATCACACCCCAGGCTGCAGGCAGCACTAAACCACTGCGCCACCAGGGCTGCCCTATTTTTTTTTTTTTTTTGAAGAGGGAGAGCTGGGAGGGGCAGAGGGAGAGAGAGAATCTTAAGCAGGCTCCATACCTGACACGGGGCTCAATCTCACAATCCTGAGTTCATGACCTGGGCAGAAATTAAGAGTTGGAAGCTTAACTGAACTGAGCCACCCAGATGCCCCAACCACTGAAGAGTTATGAGCAAGAAATGATGTGACCGAGTTTACAAAGATGGCCCTGGTAGCCAATGTTACAGATAGCTTATAATGCTGTTATAAAGGGGAAGCACTTTAGAGGCTGTAATAGTCCAGATAACATGTGGAAAACTTGAAATAAAGTAGCGATAAAGGAGAGGAGGAGAGAGTGTCATCAATGTTGTAGATAAGATGGAGGCAGAGTATGCATGACTAAGAGGTTCTTGTATTAGGGGTTCAGGGTAGGGTTTTTCAGGTCAAATCTGACCCCAACTTATAAGTTCCAAACCACAGTTTCTATACACATGCAGGAAGAAGAATGAGATGGATAAACAAAGTATTATATTAGTAGCGAGGCTGTACCCTGATTATACCCAAATAAAGAACTCCTTGGTAAAAATGACTTGTAGAATGAAGCGTGGGCCATGTGGCCTGAAGGTCCTTCTCATCGTGGGTTGTGTGACTTAATTTTGTCTCAGGGAGAGAGAGGTATGAGTGAGAAGAGAAAAGAGATCCGTCTGGACCCTATCTGCCCAGATCAGCTTACCACAGAAAGACAGGAAAGAGGTGGCTACTTGGCCTTAATGGGAGTGCTCCCCACAAACAGTAAAAGGCACAGAGATGCCTACAACTTACCCCTGATACTTAGTCCTATTTACTGTGGACTAGGGGGTGTTCGGCATGCGACATAGAAACATTTCAATTTCACAAATATACAATGAAGTAGATTCTGTTGTCAACATCATTCTCTTTTACAGTTAAGAAAGCAGAGGCACAGAGCTATGTTAAATAACTTGTCTAGGTTACATAGTGGCAGTAGTGGACCCAGAAGAGAAGATGAAAGATGGTGAGGCCTCAAGAGGTCCTCTGTTGCCTGAAATTGGGAACAACAGGAAAGTAATTGTTTAGAACATGGACGCGGTAACCTCACCTGCCAGCAAAACATGGACTTGTCAGTGTTTCAGCAAACAGGTTAGCATTCTTGCTTCCTCCCATGAAGTTAGGAAGTGAGAGTGATGGCAGGAAGTGTGGAGAGGGGAGACTGAGGAGTCCCTCTGACTTTGTATCTCACATATGCAGTCTGGTGAAGAATGATACTACAAAGACAGACAGGGTAGATGTAGGAAAAGGGAAGTGGTTTGGGGAAATGTGGAATGAGAAGATGAGTTTGGGAGAGGTAGGGTGTGGGTAAAGATAAGCAATGGGTTGGAGTTTTAGAGAATGATCTGGACTAGAGCTGGGTGTAGGAGACCTCCCTGTATACCTTGTCCCTTCAGACTGCTTTCAAGGACCTTTCTTTATTTGATAGCATTCGTCTAGTTCCCAGAGCATAGTGTTTCTACCTCATTAACTATTGTCGAGCATGCAGCACAAAGTGAAAGACTCAGAGACTCACTGCAGTATTTAGTCATTTGTGTGATGGTCTGTGCTTTGGCAGGATTGGAGAAAAGGAATAACAGCATGCCAAAAATTACCTTAAGGTTACCCGATCCAAATACCTACTTACTTCTGTTAATCCTTTGGGTTTTTTTTTTTTTTTCCTTTTTTAAAAAAAATTATGGCAAAATATACATAACATAAAATTCACTATTTTAACTATTTTAAAATAGTTTGAATCAATTTGCTTTTGATCCACTCTTGTTTTTGTATTCTCGGATACTATGGACCAAATGGGTTTATACTTCTTCCAGCAAGTATAGTTTGAAACATTTTACTTTTTATCTACTTTCCCTTAGGATCATAAAATTTGGGAAGAGGAAAGGGCTTTAAAGATTAATCTAGGTCAAGCCCCTTGACAGGTAAGGAAACTGAGGCTCAGAATTTACAGAGACTTCCCCACGATCATAAGGAGTATTTGTGGCAGAGCCGGGTTCATTTCCTAGTATTCCTTGTCTGTGTGTTTTATTTCTTTTTTTCATTGTTCAAGCTGCCTATGAAACTGAGCTTCTCTGATTCTGTTTCCTCACACCTCATTATTTTCTGATCTTTTGAGAACATTTCAGTTCTTTCAGGGTAAACTTTATGTATTATAACCCTTTCATACCCTGCCTGGCATCTTGTGTTTGATTATGCTCAATAAATGCTTATGAACTAGACATTTCTTAGACTTCCAGTAATTTTTGCTTATTGCTTCTTTCTTCCTTTTAGAGTAGTACATCCTATTAAACTTTAAAGAAATCTAGAAATTTGGCAGATTGGCAAAATTTTTAAATTTTTATTTGTTTGTATAAATATTAGTTCTGCATTAGGCATTCTTATGCTATCCTGTCTGCTGGGTCCTCATGGCCTTTCTTGTTTCAGGGCTCTCAGAAGAGGAGGAACAGAAGCCAAATGTTACTTCAAGGTTTGACAAATTAGTTATTAGGAGATTGACTCCAAGCTTTGACTGAGTTTAGGGATAGAGGAATAGGATTAGGTAGAGAGCTAAAGGAGGTTATATTTGAGGAGAAGAGTCTGGATATATTTTCATTAGTCCTTGGGAGAAAGCTATAAGTGTCAATCTTTTTTGCCCATCTTTTTATTTTGAATCATTTTGTTATATTCATATTTCATTGCCATCTGCCACACATGTTTTTGTTGATTTTTTTCCTCACCCCTCAAACCAAAACTAAGGCCTTCTGTCTTGCTCAGTTGCATGTTAAGGCTCCAGGTTTGAAATTCAAACATGCTTGTGAAATAAAATGTGTCCCTCTTTTTGACTAATAGTGAGTGAAACTAAGCAAATCCTCCTTCTTACGTTGAAGTAATGAGCACAGTTCATTAATTAGCAAATTGTCTTTCTCCCACATAGGCAAAGTGTGTCTTTCTCACACACTTCCGAGTGTGCCAGATCCAGCTTGGGATCCACCACCACTTGATGCCTTGATCTGATTTGAGTCACCTCCTGTTTGTGATTAGATTTGTCTGCTCCTTCTCTCCCTCTCTCAGAAGAGCAGTTCTGCCAGCACTTCAGTAACTCAGTCCTTTTAAGATTTTAGCCATGGTTCTCTTCCTTACTAATAGGCTTACTTTCTCTGCAGTGATTGCTCTCTACTATAGGGATATAAAAGCTTTCCTCATCCCCCTTATCATTTGCTTCATTAATATGATTTCCTTCTCTTGAATGCCTCTTCCTCTCCCCACTCACAGCCATTAAATTACTGAGTGGATTCTGTAAAGTTTCTCTCGTCCTATTTTAATTTCATGTACCATATTTTTTTCTCTTCTGAAACTGTATTGCTTCCTGCATTTGGATTTCAGAATGTTGTGTGTGTTTTTTTAAGGGCGATTGTATTTTTAATTATATTTGGCCTAGTTCCCCATCATCAGTACTTGTACCATATGGGAAGTCCCTGGGATAACAGTCATGGTTTCCTCCTATCTTATTACCTTACTTATTCTCCTTCCTTTCTCCCCTGCAGCTTCTTACCCTCCCTTCTCTAATGCCTTTGGAAGCTACTAAGAAGTTTAAATGGCCTGTGTGAAAATATGTCAGTGTCCCATTTTACCACATATATGTAACATTTATAATTTATACTCTGTCTACATCCCAGAGGGATATGAGGTGGCTTATGATTTAAAAGACAAAAAAACACTCAGCATAATACCCTCCATTTCCATCCACGTCGGAACAAAAGGACAAACATTATATGGTCTCATTCATTTGGGGAATATAAATAATAGTGAAAGGGAATAGAGGGGAAGGGAGAAGAAATGGGTAGGAAATATCAGAAAGGGAGACAGAACATGGAAGATTCCTAACTCTGGGAAACGAACTAGGGGTGGTGGAAGGGGAGGGGGGCGGGGGGTGGGGGTGACTGGTTGGCGGGCACTGAGGGGAGCACTTGACGGGATGAGCACTGGGTGTTATTCTGTATGTTGGCAAATTGAACACCAATAAAAAATAAATTTATTATTAAAAAAATGAAAATAAAAAACAAAAACCAACAAACCCTCACATATCCAACTGTACTGTTAAAAATAGTCACAAAGGGAAATCAGAAACCATTTAAAGGAATCTGTAACAAAAAGTACTTATCAAACACAAGAAGAAAATTTCTATAAAAAGTGAAAGAAGAACATAACCTTTTAATTATGCAAGGGCTTTGCTATTTTAGACTAGTAGAGAAAGAAGATTGTAATTGTGGTCTGAATGTTTCTGTATAGTGTCAGAATTACTGACATGCTTTCTCATTTTCCTCCCTAGAAATTTTTGTTCTAAAGGAGAGAACTAAAGGAGTTTTTGGTTAGTCCCCAATTATTGGTGTCAACTTCTTTAGTCTGGCTTTGTCTTTCAAATTTCCCACTAACAGCTACCCTGTCTTGATGACCAGTCATGCACCAGCCCAGCTAGGGGTTAGATATGCATTATCTCATTTAGTCCTCATCATCAGGCTGTGAAATAGATGATGGTACTTGTGTTAGGGATGAGGAAGAAACACTCTAAGTAGGTAATTGGATCAAAGTCCCATAGGTAGTAAGTGGTAGAGTGAGGGTTTAAATCCATATCTCTCTGGGTTCCCTTTCTGTTACTCTCTGATTCATCTTGTCAAAGAACTGTATTGGAAAGGTTAGCCATTAAACCTCCTAATCACTTCCAGTTTTTGTTCGGTGTAGGATTTCCTAATTTGAAGTAATGATATGCTTAAAATGGCATGCTGGTTTGCATCTCTGTATGTGTACAGGGGCTTAAGTATTTTTTTTTTTTTTCTCTTTTTTAGTATTGGCGTGAAGTCCTGTCATGGAACTATCTTGCATTTTCCATGGAGGAATCAGGAGAGGGAGGGGGCAAAAGGCGAGGGTGAATGAGTGAATCCCCACCAGCCTCTGCCTAACTCTATTGCGAGCAGTTAGCTGCTGCTTTGAGGCAGAAGGGTACTAACATTTTTATTGAAACAGACACTTACATGCATTATTTCATGTAATTCTCACAGCAGCCTTTGTGGTAAGTGGTTTTAGCCTCAATTTATAGACAGGAAAACTGAAGCACAGAACATTAAGCAGGTTTGTCCAGTGTCACACAAGTAGAAAATGGAGTGATCAGTATTCCATTGATCAGTGAAGGTTATCTGACCCTAGAACCCATGGTCTTTTCCTTTACGTGTTCTCATTTTTAACAACAATAATAGTTAATATTTATTGAGCTCTTACTATGTGCTGAGCAGTATTCTTGCCACTTTACTGGATTATTTCATTTAATCCATATAGCACTCTTATGAGATATACACCCACTATCTCCATTTTACCTGAATAGAGTGAGACGCAGAGTTGAAATCACTTGGCAAGGATCCGCAGGCATGAGAGTAGCAAATCAGAGATAGTCTCCCTCTGAAATTGGACTTTCTTACAGACTGTAGTTTCAAGCAGTTTCTACTAACTAGAGCCACACTCTCTACACTTCCCCCCTCCTTCCCTTTCCTTACCTGCAAGATAAAAAATAGAGGGGTTATTTAGAAAAAAAAAAAAAAAAGAGTTTTTGCCTTTTTAAGAAAGTATGTTTAGGAAAGAAATAGTCTCCTTGGAGGAACTGCATATGAGTACAGCACTGAGCACCATAGGCCTGAGATCTCACTGGGCTGCTTATACGCACACTACTCATGAGTCTTGACTATCCTACGTTAAACACTGATAATCTCTGCCTTCGTTGGCCACTTCAATAAGGACAAAAAAAACCATAACCTTTTAATGACCATGTTGCAAGATTTTCTAACCCCAGTCTTTTCTCCCAATTCATTTTGTCAGGAGTGAGTGAGTCACTTACTTCCTATTCTTATGACTGCTAGCCTGCAGTGAGTATAGGCTGTTATTGCCTTGTCTCGGTCACTGCATACTTGACTTAGCAGGCACGATACAGTTCCGAAGCGTCTACCATTTATTTGCCTTTGGCACTGTGATGAAGCCTATTCCTGTGAAATGAAGTAACCTTTGTGGCACATAGACCCAGTGCCTCACTCTCTTGAGTCTGCGACATTAAAAGCACGGTGGTGTTGCACGGTGTAATTCTTTGGCTTGTATACAGCTTTATTGCAGAAAGGAAACAGAAGTGTTGCATGTACCAAAGTGATAATAATTCAAAACCCACATACCTATGTTCTTTGATTTTTTTTTCTTTCATCTGTTGCTATTGTTCATTTAACAGAACTCCTTTACAACCAAATAAAACTAAAGAATGAAACAAGCTGGGTTTGATTTTATGGTCTGATCTTTACTAGCTTCTGTGGCATTGGGCAACTTACTGAACCTCTCTGGGTCTCATTCTCCCTCCTGAGGATTAGCGATAATGTCTGGTAAGCACCTAGTAGGAGCATGGCACGGTGCAGATGTTCAATACAGAGAAGCTATTACTATCATAAAATGCAAAGACTATCTTATGATGTAAAAGCTTGAGATTTGTTTTGTTGTGGTAGTAAATAGTGTTTCCCTGTGGGCTTCTTGTGCTGCTTATGTGAAATCCAAGGAAAACAGTTGAATAGTGTTTGCAATAAGGAAAGATGGCTCTTTGTTCCCTTCAACAGACAAAAGAAGCTCATTATCGTATCAAGTAGTGACTGTTGCTATTGAACTGGTTTATTTGTATGTTTTTTCTGTTTTTTTTTTCTAGGGATTTATTTGTGGCTTTTCAGTAGCAACAGGTGCAGCAGCGAGACTAGTGTCAGGATACGACAGCTATGGAAATATCTGTGGGCAGAAAAATGCAAAGTTGGAAGCAATACCAAACAGTGGTATGGACCACACCCATCGGAAGTGAGTAGACTGTTGGCTGAATGAACACTGTGGAAACTTTGAATGGGGGGTAGAAAATCCTGCTTTTCCAGTAATATCTTACTGAATATTATTTTTATATGACTCCTGTTGGTGTTTTTATTTTTTTAACCTCCCACTCGAATTATTCCTGTTTTTGGTCTGTCAATACATTTTCCAGGAAATAAAATTAGCTACCAAGTTAAAATGCACTATCTTGAGGTTTTAATGAGTATAGGCTTGATTTGAGAGGATTATTCCTATACTCTGTTTTCCCATTAGCCTTTAGGTTATACATGAAGTCTTAAATCAGGAAATAACTTAATACTTTTTCTTCCTACGACTGTATTGATGGGAGACAGAGGGATGATAATGGATTTTGAAACATTAAAGGTATAACGAAACATTTTGTGATGCATCATTTATAAGTACAGTACACATCAATTTCCAATTTTATAAGATACATTTTCTTTGTCAGACTTTAAAATTTGTTTTGAATTTGCAAGTTTCATCTTTCGCATTTCATGAAATTCCTGACTTAATTGCCTTTTTTCTTCAGAGGAGCTATTATTTCATTTTTAATGTCTGTGAGGAAAATGTCATCATACATATTTTAGATTTGATGTCAGTATATTTGTCCACACTGTATGTTTATGCCCCATTACAGTTGATTAGACAGGTTTAATAAATAAATCAAGTCTTCAAAATTAACCAAACATTTTAAAGTAATGGGTTACCCAATTCAGTTTATGAACTTTATAGGAAAAGGCTAAGCAGTGAAAACTATTTTTAAGGATGTAGTTGTCTTAAGAAGTATTTTCCAGGATATAGTAACTATATTTATTATTAGATAAATCCGTTCATTAAATCAGTGCCTTTACTGGAAAGTATAAGATTAATTTGATAATTTCACAAACTTGAAGAAATCCAAGTAGTTATGATATGATCTCAGAAATATTCCCCCATTGAATGGAGTAATGCAGTTCAAATAAATATAATTTTAAATAATAATAATGAATATTTGTGTAGCGTATCATAGTTGGCAAGCATATAACACCATGCTGTGAGGTAGGTGTAGCAGAGGTTTAGAGAGATTGAAATGATTTTCTCAAAAGTCTGGTTGGTCAGTGGAATATCAAATGCAGATTATGAGCTTTTTCTCTTGATAAGCATCTGCATCCCTTGACAGAAGTGAAAATTGGACTCAGAGTAATTTGGAGGATTTTCATTTATCCCTTTTTTGATTGTTTTATAGAATTAACACTTTTAGGCCTTGTGTTATTTCTGATAACAAGACAGCCTATATATGTATATTGTTTATTTGTTTATATATAGACAGCCTATATATATATATATGTATGTGTGTGTGTGTATGTATATATTTCTTTATATATATATATTTCTTTTACTTTTTGTTTTGAAATAATTTTAGACTCATAGAAGTTACAAAAATAGTACAGAATTCCACATCTTTTTTTGTTGTTGTTGTAGGTAATGTCTATGTTGCAAACACTTTTTGACTCTTTAATGCTATTGACATGTACCAAACATAAAATATTACCATTTAGGTAACTGAAGAGATAGGAGGAAAAGAGATCTCTTCCTTCAGATCTACTGCTCACATGAGGTCATACTCATGTTTATGGCTCCCTTTATAATTTGCTGATGGTTCCAAACATATTGTCACCATAAGATTTGTGTAAATGTCACTCTTCACACTTAAACTTATAGAAGTTCATTTGGTCAATTTTTAATTTCAAGTCCTTGTATTTTCTAAATACTGATACAGCTATTTCTTGTATACTATATATTCTTCATACTATATATTCAATACACTATGTATGTGTATGTACACACACTATATATATTTTTATAATTGGCCTCTTTCAAAGAGAGCCTACTTCTTATTCCAAAAAAGTGGTGACTTTTCCCTGAGTATTAGCATAGTTGGGAGCCATTCATGGATAGCTATAGAGGAAATAGTTTCCCAGGTAGCTATACCTTAAGTATACATGTTTGTTTGTTTGTTTGTTTATTGAGAGGGAGAGGGTGAGGGAGAATCTTAAGCAGGCTCCATGCCCAATGTGGAGCCTGACCCAGGGCTCGATCTCACAACCCTGAGATCATGACCTGAACCAAAATGCAGAGTCAGATGCTCAACCAACAGTGCTACCCATTTTAGTGCTGAACCATCTAAGTATTTCTCTTAAAATGCTACATATATATTTTAATGAGTAATACATTTTTTAACATAACTTTCTCAGGTAAGTCTATATTGTTTGGATTTGAAAGAAGGCACAGTGTCTCTGTGTTTGTTACCTTTACTCCGTCCTCTTATTTTTTCAGCCAAATGCATTCATTTCCTAGTTTTTCATTCATTTCCTACTATATGTTTGTCTCCATTATGATACTAGGCCCTACCATAAGCAATAAAAATTTTTTATACCTGTTTTGTCTGCTTCTACCCCAACTTGACCTTGATCACTATTTTCTCTCATTTTTTAATCCTCAGTCCCTAATACCTGATATTTACTAGGACCTATCTCCATACATACTTCTTGAATAAGTTAATAAATGAATCCTCTAAAATCTTGAATACAACTAATTCTTTCTTGCCTTCATGAGTATTATTTCCTCTGTCAGAAGGAAATATTTCTCCCATTCTTCATGTGGCTGCATTCTACTCATCCTTCAGTCCTCATTATATATGTTATTTCCCAGAAAGGTCTTTTTTGACTTCACAGTTTAAATCAGGTATTTAAAAATACTTTCTCATGGGGAAAATGACTCTTGATCTTGGGGTTGTAAGTTTGAGCTCCATGTTCAGTGTAGTTTATTTTAAAAATAAATAAATGAAAATAAATAAAAAGATTCCCATTGTGTCCTGTAATATGTGTAATAACATATTTATTTTGTGATTATTTGTTAAATGTTTGTGTCTTCTAAGTTCATGAGAGCAGAGGTGAAGTCTGTTTCATTCAGACTGTATCCGTAGTACTTGGAATGTTGCAGGCACTCAAGTAAATGTTTGTTGAATGGGTAAAAAATTTATTTTCTTAAAATATTTTTTAAGAAGTGAAATACCAAGTCTGAGGATAAGATTAAGATTACTAATAAATATTTTAAGATTATAAAAATTGCTAATGAATATGGCTTTCCATAATGTCCATTCTATTTACATTACCACCAGTGTCTGAGGCTGCTTTATCTTTGCTTGTATTACTAGTTTTTATTTTTTGCTAATTTGGTTAACCAAAAATGGCATTTTATAGTTTTAATTTGCAAGTCTTTGGTTATTCATGAGCATGAGCCTTTTTCCTTCACATGTTTGTTGACCTCAGGACAGCTGTTGTGGTAGCATATCTATTCTTGGTCTTCTAATCTCTAATCTTCTCCATCCTTTATGCTGTGATAGGATTAAGTTCTTTCAAATACTTTTTATGGTCATTTCCCTGCTCAAGAGCCTTTCCTTAGTGTTGATGCCTACATTATCAAAGGGGAGCCTATTCAACACCTGCCTTTGCAGGCTTCCCATGATCTAGACCCATTGTACCTACTCAGTCCTTTCCCACTGTTTCTCAGTGCAGTAGATAGTATTTTTATCCAAGATATTCATTCTATTTGTGTGCAGTCCCCTCTACTTCTCTGCCAGTTTGAATTCTTGAAAGACTTAATAAGATGGGTCCTGTAACTAACCTCTTCATGAAATATTTCAAAACAAACTTTATCCTATAGTGATCTTTTATTACCTGAACTTTCCTATCTCAAATCTGTTTTTCTGTTGCCCTGGAGTTCTTCTCCAATTATACTGTGTGTTTCTTCTGCCTGCATTAATTATCATTTGCTAGGTAACAATGTTACTATAAATTGGTGGCTTAAAACAAGACACAATTACTATCTCACAGTTTCTGTGGGTCAGGAATATGAGTATGGTTTAACTGAGTCTTCTGCTTCGGAGTGTCTCCCAGGACCTCGATCAAGGTGTTGGTCAGGCCTTGGGCTCTGTTGGGGAGTTCTCCTTCCAAGCTCACATAGTTGGCAACACCCCGTCTTTCAGGATTGTTGGACTCAGGGCTTTAGCTCTTCTTCATGGCTGTAAGCCTGGGCCACCCTCAGTGCATGCTGTGAGAGCCACTCCATATATATGGTGGCTTACTTCAAAAGCCAGCAAGGGAAAGCATCAATAGAGTCTGCTAGCAAGATGGAAATTAAATTTTATGTAATATAATTATAGAAGTGATATCTTGTTACCTTTGCCATTTTCTCGTGTTAGAAGCATATCACAAGTCCCACCCAAAGTCAAGGGAGGGAATTACACCAAAGTGTGAATTCCAAGAAGTGGGAATAATTGGGGCATCTTATAGTCTTCTGCCACCCTACCCAACTCTGTCTCCCTGGAGCGCCATATTTTTACAGCTGCCAGATTAAAACATCCAAGAGTTATTTCACAGGGGCTTAGTAAGGATGTGAAAGAAAATGGTAGATAATATTTTATGAAATACAGGAAGGCCCCAACTTCAAATGGATTATGTTCCCAAAGTTCACTTTTAAATTGTTTGTTTGAGATATGTATAACTCTTCTGCATAGAAACAATGCTATAAATAAGGTTCTGAGGCTGGGTTAACTCAGAAAGGTCATTTGTCTTAGAATCATGGAGTGTCAGAGATGAAAGGGATTTTTAAGATTATCTAGTGTGTAACCTCCTTAAAGCATCCCATCAAGTATTGGTAAACTTGTGTGTAACCTCGGTAAAGCAGCCCATCAAATATTGCTGCCAACTGAGGCTCAGAGAAGAAAATGACTTATTTTGTAGTTGAAAATGACTTATTTTGTAGTTGAGCTATTATTATGTAGCAGGATGCTAGAGAACATAGGTAAGGCTTACAGTCTTTTTTCCTTTCTTTTTTTGGTGGAGGGAGTAGTTGTAGGGAGTGGAGTAGTAATAATATATTTGAAGTCTGATAGACAATTCCAAAAAGATCTCTTCTTCCACATTCTACATTGCCTACCATTTTCAGAACTGTAAAGCTAGCCTTACAGTATATGTGTCAATTTTTAGACAGAGAATTATTATTATTATAGAAATTGTTCCCAAAGGGGAAGCCCCATATCCTCCATATCAATTTGGATAGAGCAAGGCTGCTTCTAGTTCTAAGATATCTGGATTTGTCGATATGGGGACTATACTGGGGCAAAGCATCTAGCTCTGTTAGCCCCTGGGAGACAACTGGAGGAGCAGGAGGTATTATTATATTTCTACCATGGATGTTACCTTGTCCTGGGTGCCCGGGATGGGAGAGGCTATGGCAAGATGGTAGTGGCTCTTAGTATGCATAGGTTATTGTAAAACCAGATAAGGGTATGTTGAGAACTGCTTTTAATGTTTTAAATGTAGGTATTATATCATTATTAGAAATTTTTCTCTATTCTGCAAAAAGTCCTAACACAGAGCTTAGTGAGTCTTTGTGACTCTTAAGAAATTTTCTCAGTGAGATAAGTGAGATAGATCTCACTTATCACTATTGATTTTTTTCATAGAGGTTCCAAAGATTTATTTTTTGCACAAATCTAACTTTATTCTTTATCTTTTTATCTTTCCTCTAAGGAAGCCATTTAAAGCCCCAATCACTGATAAAGGCTCTTTGACTGTAAAATGCCTCTCAGATTTCAGATAATCAGTATGAACAGAATGTACAGGAAGTAGAGGTCTGAGGAGGTTGATGGCATACATTTATAAGTAAAATCTATAGGGGGCATTTTATTTGAGACCTTTTTCAATTACCTTCATAACCTGTGGCAGGGTATATCTACTGTGAGTTTTACTTTTTCTTTAACTGTCTCATTCCCCGGAAATCCACTGCAAAGAATGTTTGTGCTTAAAAGGGCCGTGGAGATCACTGAGCCCCTTCATTTTTCGGATAAAGAGACTGGGGTCTAGGAAATGTCAGTGGCTTGATGAAACAGTAGTATCAGAACTAGCACCCCACTCTTTACGCTCAGTCTAGTGCTCTTTGCGTTATGTACTCCACCACCCCTGGTAAGCGACACAATGATTTCAGTTTCCCATCCTTTTTACTTTTGGGGTCTCTCCCTCTGGACATTTAAAGATGAAAAACTTTTAGTAGAACATGCAGAGAAGAAAGGGCAGGTAATATAAATTAATAAAGTTATAACTAAAGAAACTTTGAAACCTACACAATCTATGAAGGCTTCGAATAATCTGAAGGCAGCCTTGTCTGTTTCTCTCTGTCAGATGAAGAACGTGCATTTTATTGATGAAATATGTTGTTCTTATTTCACACTTGGGCATTTTTAGCATTTGTGTGTTTTAAATACCTACTGAAAAACATGTAGTTTATTTTTTTATTTTTATTTTTTAAAGATTTTATTTATTTATTCATGAGAGACAGAGGGAGAGAGAGAGAGGCGGAGACACAGGCAGAGGGAGAAGCAGGCTCCATGCAGGGACTCCAAAGCAGGACTCCATCCTGGGCCTCCAGGATCATGCCCTGGACTGAAGGTGGCACTAAACCACTGAGCCACCTGGGCTGCCTGAAAAACATGTAGTTTAAACTAATAATGTTACTTTTTTTCTCCTGACAATGTTACTTTTTTAAGATAGTTGATTATTTAATAGACAGTAGTCTTATTTTAAAGAAACACTCTATTTTTACGATCTCTGTATGGACACAGGATAGGACTGTAGTGGCCACCGATTACCTTCCCTAAAGCTCAGGTCTCTGTAGGTTTAGTGTCTGGCTCAGTCCACCCCATGATGGCTAGTTAGCTTACTTACTCTTATAAAAAGCTTTTTGGGGAGTTGGGACTGATATGGTACCAATTTGGAGAATGTGTTTACTCTTTAAACTACTCATAAGAAGATTGGCAAGTTTCCCGTGCCTACATCATACCGAATACCCATCTATATTAGGAAGAATGTTTTTCTTTAATTAGTTAATAAGTAAAACATGCCTTTAGTGAAGAGTTTTTAAGGAGTTATCAAGTCTTCTTGACTGTGCATACCTGTCCCTGTTTGAAGAAGAAAAGGAACTAGAATAAAATTTGCTAAACTTCTTGCTTCGAGGATCCTTGTCAGCCAACTACAGTTAGTTCTTATTCAACTAGGACATCTTTCTCTTTCAGATGACTTAAATTACTGCTTACTGAATGACTATCCTTCACCATTCTTGAAAATTCTATTAATTATTTTATTTAGTCCTCAGCATTTATTAAAATGTGTGTGCAAGAGATCTCCATTAGGAAAAACAAAAGAGGAAACAACCCAAATGGCTGACAAAAGAGGTTTGGTTAAATTCATTTATTCAGGCATTCTATTTTTTGCCATCTTCTTTTGTTTAGGCATTGGCGATTATAATCTTGAGCAAAAGAGGCACACTCTTTAACTCATGGAAATTATAATCTAGTGAACAAAACAGAACTTAATAAGGTCATCTGACAGTCATAGTATTAACAGCTGTTTTAAGTGTTATGAAGGGAGAAGCATAAAGGCTTGAGACAGGTTGTAGTAGGAGGACCTGGCCCAGTCCGAGTTACTGTTGAATGGAAAATTATGGTGTAGAATCATGTCCATTGATATGGAATAGCCACATAACATTATGAAGGGAAAAATAAGTTACAGAACAACAGAAATAGTATGATTTTTATATATACATATAAAAACGTGCATAGAAAGGTATAGAATGACATGAAGATGTTAACGTGTGGTTATCTGTCACATTTTGGATGGTTTTGATTTTATACTGTTTCTCCTAAGTTCTCTTCAATCAATATATATAATTTATGTAATGAAAAAAAGTGGGGAAAAAAGACATTCATAATCCCTGTCCTTGAAAAGCTTGGATTTTAGCAAGGAAGACAGAATATGCAGATAAACCATGACCGTGCCATGTGGGACATCCTGTAAGTGTTGTGTGGTGAGTGCCTTTTCCTAGGTTCCTAACAGCAGGCTGGTGGGGACAGAAAAATAAGGCAATTTGATGGTGGCACTGGAACCACTGCTCTATTATTAGTTGCTTCTGCAACTGTAACAAATTGCCACAAACCAAGTGGCTTGAAACGCAAAGTTCTCTGTAGATCAGAAATCTGCATGGTAAGGCTCAACCGGTTCCCTGTGCAAGGTTTCACAGGGCTGAAATCAAAGTGTCAGCAGGGCTAGGTTTCTTACCGGAGGCTTTGGGGAATGAATCTTCTTCCAAGCTCATTCAAGCTCTTACCAGAATTTGGTTCCATGTGGCTGTCAGATTGAGGTCCCATTTCCTTGCTGGTTGTCAACAAGGGGTCGTTCTCAGCTTCTAGAGGCAGCCTATATATTCAAGAACCTATATTCTGTGGCTCATGGTCCATCCTTTAGCAACAATGGGCCAGATCCTTCTCATGCTTCGGTGTCTCTGACCTCCCCTTCTTCAGGGTAACATGTTGGTTCTAGATTGTCCATTTGTGTGAAAGAATCTCTCTCAGCCAAAGGCTTGGGGGGTTCAGGGACAGAGTCATTTCAAGTAGGGTTTTAGAGCCTTACGTTGGAGGTCCAGAGCAGGACTTGCATTCTAGCAAGGCGAAAATCAAATAAAGTAGGCTTTTTGGAAGAAAGGCATACGTAGTGGTGATGAGGGGGAAACTGGTGAATGGATGGTCGTGTGGGTTCTTGGGCTATGTGGCAGCTCAAGAGCCTATCTCCAGTGAGGATGGAATTCCAATTAGAATGTCAAGCTTAGTTCTTATTTGCTGAATAACATTGTGGGCTGAGTCTACAGGTTGGAGTTCTGTAGGACATGCTAAAGCTGGGTGACAACTGGCACCTATAATGAAGAGCTCCTAATTCTATCTTGTGGAGTTGTAGAGGCTTAGAAGAGGAGAGGCAGTGCATTTTATCCATGGTGCTAATGCTTGAGTTTTACAGTGTTCAGGGTTTTCTCCAGAGCAGCCCAATAGAGCACTTGCTTATTCCTACAGTTTGAGAGGAGTTTGAACAAATGGAGATACTTTGGCTTTGCCTTGAGGGAAAGCCCTGTCCTCTTGGCTTCTTGTCAAATATTCTCTGATTCTAGCATTAACCTACCATCTCTCCTAGTTTGGTTCAACACGAAAAAGAGCAGCCTAGATACTACACATGAACTTGTATTTGTGGACTCTTTTTGTCATAAACTGATAAGCATTTGAAAAGAATAACATTTTTGAAGTTCTAAATGGAAACTTATTGTATTATTTATGCAGTTTTCCCTAAACTCTGTTTTACTCTCATGGAAAATGTGAGGTGTTGTAAAAATGATAGGTAAATATTCTGAGGGCAAATTTATGGAGGCATCTTTGGAATTTCTTTTTTTCCTTTTTCTTTCTTTCTTTCTTTCTTTCTTTCTTTCTTTCTTTCTTTCTTTCTTTCTTTTCTTTCTTTTCTTTCCTTTCTTTCCTTTCTTTCCTTTCTTTTTTTTTGCTGTATTTTGTGATCGCACCACTATTTTTTTTTTTTATCACACCACGATTTAGCCTGAATTTTAAAGCTTTCTACAAAGATAACATCTGTATTACTAGTCTAATTCTAGGATATTATTTGCTATGGATAATACCGCTAGCAATTTGAAAGAAGAGATTCAATTATGTACCTTAGAAAATGCAGGAGTTGAAATTTGAAATGTTTTGCAGATTCAAAATAGGGAAGTAAAAAGCCACTTAGAAGTAGATGACATGCATGCAATGAGACAAGGATGAGGTGATTGGTTTTTCTCTGTGTTACCTGCTTCAGTGTATATCCCGCCCAAGTGAGTTAAACATGCTCAGTCCAGACTTTCACTACTTGGGTTGGTTCCAGGTTAACCAGGCAACTGTAAAGAGTCTAATAAGCATTTGTCATTGTATATAAGCTCATAGATATGACCTTTGTAATATACTTTAGATAATTATTAACCACTTCAACTATGAATGTTAAAGTCATTAGTTTGCCACCTCTTTATTTATCTGGATGTGAGGGTCCACAGTCCACATATGACCACACTCAATTCCGACACTTATGCAAGATTGGATCCCTAAGATTATCTTTACTTCTGATACCACTTGCAAGTTCAGGGGGTCCACACGACCATTCTTAAGACTCACAGAACTTGCTGAAATCCATTATATTCACAGCTACAGTTTGAGGGAAGAGCTATAGATTAACACCAGCCAGTGAAAGAAGTACACAGGGCAGAGTGTTCATTGTTTTCTTTCTGTGGTGTCAGGGCATTTGCTTACCTGGCCTTGATATGTAACAGTATACATGACACATTGCCAAGTGATAAGCTCACCCAAGTCTCAATATTCAGAATTTTTATTGTGGCTTCATTATGCAGGCATGATTCATTGCACATGTGGCTGATCCTATCTCTAGCCCCTTATCTTTTTTTTTTTTTTTTTTTTTTTTTTTTTTTTTTTTTTTTTTTTTTTTTTTTTTTTTTTTTAATTTTTTTATTTATTTATGATAGTCACACAGAGAGAGAGAGAGAGAGAGGCAGAGACACAGGCAGAGGGAGAAGCAGGCTCCATGCACCGGGAGCCCGACGTGGGATTCGATCCCGGGTCTCCAGGATCGCGCCCTGGGCCAAAGGCAGGCGCCAAACCGCTGCGCCACCCAGGGATCCCGTCTAGCCCCTTATCAAACTGACAACACATGATCCCCAAATTCCTTGTCTACATGACATTGCTGGTGTTCCTAAGGGTGGTCAACCCCTTGGGCAGCTGGCTAGTTCAGTTGGTAGAGCATTCAGTTCTTGATCTCAGTGCTGTAAATTGAAGCTCCATGTTGGGTGTAGAGATTACTTTAAAAGCTTAAAAAAAAAGAAGAAGAAGAATGATCAGTCCCTGCCCTAAATTCTATCTGGTGAGGCCTGCCCACACCCTAAATCATATTGTTGGAGTATCTGCCATGACCCAAGGTCCCTGGCAAATAAAGACACTCCTTTGCCCAGGGCAAAGTTGAAACCTTTTTCTGAGTAGATTAAATTCTTTGTTATGCACTTTAAATGTGTAGGACTTAATTAGGGGATTCTTGGATTTTGTAAAGTATGTTTTTCAAGATGAAATTTGAGATATTTTATTTTTATAGTTTTATTACAGTATAATTTACATATAATAATTTATTGTAACTAGTAACTGTATATTCATACATGCTTTATCACAATCCACACTTCTGTTGCCCCCTGAAAATTACTTTATGCCCCTTTGCAGCCAGTTCTTCCCCCATTCTTGTCCCCAAGTAACCACTGATCTGCTTTCTGATGGTATAGTTTTACCTTGTCTAGAATTTCATAGGCATGGAATCATGTAGTATATTGTGTTTTGTGTCTGGCCTTTTTAACATAGCATAATAATGTTATTGAGATTCACCCATGTTGTTAAATACAATAGTCTGTTCTGTTTTAATTACTGAGTAGTATTCCATTCTGTGGATATACCACATTTTGCTTGTCTGTTCACTAGGTTTGGGTAATTTGGTTTATTTACTTATTTAAAATAATTTTTTTTCTGTTGTGAATAACACTGCTTTGGAAACCTATGCATGTGATGCTATATAGATGTGTATTTCATTATTCTTGGGTAGATACCTAGGTTTGGGATTGCTGAGTCATATAGTACAGTTATGTTTAACTTTATAAGAAATTGCGGAACTATTTTCCAAAGGAGTTGCAGCATTTTGCATTCTCACCATAGCTGGAGCACAGGGGTGCAAGAGCACCTGGCCCTGGGGGTTCCAAATGGACCAGGTTCAGCTGGTCACATGTGCATGTGATGGTATTTCTGTATGGTTTTAAATCTCGTGTTTTAGTGACCAGTGATGGTGAGCATCTTTTTAAAGTATTGGTTAACCATCCATAAGTCTTCTTGTGTGAAGTATTTGTTCAGATCCTTTGCACATTTCGACAAATTGGTTTGTTTTAAAAAGTTTTAAGAATTCTTCATATATTCTGTTTACAAGACCCTAATTAGGTATATGTTTTGCAAATATTTCTCTAATTTGTGGTTTGCCTTTTTGTTTTCTTAGTGGTATCTTTTGACAAATTTTTAATTTTGATGAAATCTCATTTGTCCATTAGATATACTTAAAACATACACACAAATGTATCTTTTTAATGGCTCAATGTTTTTGTACTCTGACAAATCATCGATGTGACCCAAAGTCATAGAGATTTGTTTCTATGTTTTTGTAGCCGGTGCACAGGGGTACAGGAGCCCCTGGCTCCGGGGTCCCCAAACAGACCAGGTTCAGGCTGCTTGCCCTTAACAAAATCCAAAGGCAGAGAGACACGTGGTGAGGAAACAAGAAAGGAATTTATTTCAGTGAGGCCAACACCAGGAAGGCAGCGGATTAACGTCTCAAAGACCATCTTCAAAGTGCTGAAAATACTTCTAGGTTTATATAAGGAGAATGTGGGACAAAGGTGGGTGGGTACATGCAGGTGGGCTGTAAAGGTCAGGTCATCATTGTCTTGGGGTCAGTCACGTGGGGTCTTGTTGGCTCTGGGCAGTCTTCTTGCTTGAGAGGGTGGTTTTGGTTCCCAACAGGGGATGCTTTACCTGCAGGGTCTTTTGCCTGAGTTAAGAGATAAGCTGGAAAGAAGAACTTAATCAGTTGGAAAGTACAGACTGAGGTTCAAATGGAAGTACTTGACATCCTCTTTCATTTTCTTCTGTACATTTTGTATTTAGCTCTTATGTTTATGCCTATGATCCATTTTGATTTAATGTTTGCATACTGTGTAAAGAGGTCAAGATTTGTCTTCTTTTTCCCCCAATACAAAAACCCAGTTATTCTAGCTTCATTTATTGAAAAGACTGCCCTCCCTGTTGAATAACCTTGGCACCTTTGTAAAAAAATAGATTTTTAAGTCTAGGGCATTAAAGGAAGCTGATAGAGTTTCTGGTAGCGGCAGATACCGGTATTACTGAAAAAATTAAAGTAAGGCTATCACCTCTTTTTGTAGCACTGTTTTAAATAACTAGTTGCAACAAATTATATAAAAGATAAATGGAATGTGTGTAGGTCAGTAGAGATAAAGATAATACTATCTGCCAATGACGAGGGACGGTAACCTAAATGCTTAGGAGATTTAACAAAAACATATCTTGAAATGAGATGCTTAAATCATGAGTTATAAGACATACACCTAACTCAATTCAGTAATTTATTTTATCACTAGACAAAATAGAATGAAAAACGTAATACTTGTCTTATGAGAAAACAATCTAACAAGATAGAGGGCCAAATACAGAGAATTATAATACTTTAATAGAAAAGAAAACAGGGGATCCCTGGGTGGCTCAGTGGTTTAGCGCCTGCCTTTGGCCCAGGGCTTGATCCTGGAGTCCCTGCGTCGGGCTCCCAGCATGGATCCTGCTTCTCCCTCCTCCTGTGTCTCTGCCTCTATCTCTCTCTATGTCTATCATAAATAAATAAATAAATCTTAAAAAAAAAAAAAAAAAGAAAAGAAAACGAATAATAAGAGAATATAATCTACTCCTAGTTGAGTAGCCTTAATAAGGATGACAATACTAACAAAGTTAATTTATAGATTTAATACAATACCAGTTAAGATCCTGATAGGATGGTGAATTGGGCTTGATTGAGAGTATAAATCACAGAATAAAGGAGCAGGAAAGAACTTCAGGGGAGAACATGTTAAAAATTATGCTTGTTCACAGAATAATTTGAGAGGATTAGAATTAGGAGCATATATATTTTGAGACAGTTAAATGGAGATAGAAGAGTAGGGAGCCATACAATGGAAGTAGAGAAGTAAGATTAGACCAGAAATTTAGGTTAAGTGTGGTTCCTAAATGTTAGCATCAGATTAACTGAAATTACTGGCTTTGGAGATAGAAAGGGAAATTTTTGGGTTTCACCAGAGTTTGCCTATTTAAAGACCTCTAGGCAGGTACTATAAGTCATGTAAGGGGGCTGGGATCATAGGGAATGTTGGACACTTTGAACTTGATATGTTTGTGCCCAATTAAAGAATAGTTTCTACTTGGTCCTAGATGATTTTTGGCATGTGGATGGATGGCCCAGTGGTCCTCCTTTTTCAAAAGAAGCCAGAAATCTATTTATGGAAGGAGAGTAGGCGAGCACACATAACCTATCACCTTAGTCTATTCAGGCTGTTAAAACAAAATGTCACAGACTGAGAGGGTTATAAACAACAACAGGAATTTTAATTCTCTTAGTTCTGGAGACTAGAAGTCTAAGGTCGAGACATTGGAATGATAACAGTCTCATGAAGGCCCTCTTTGTGGTTCATTGCTAATATCTCCCTGTGTGCTCATGTGGTGGAAGTGGAGAGAGATCTCTTTGGAAACTTTCGTAAGGGCACTAGCCCCACTCATGAGGGCTCCACCCTCATGACCAAATCACCTCTCAGAGGCTCCTAATACCATCGCTTTTGAAAGTTAGGATTTAACATATGAAATGTGGGGGCATACATTCTGACTATAGCACTTACTGATCTTCTGATTTTTAAATATTGGCAATTAATGTATTGGCCAAACAAAACCGGAAGGGTGGAAAGATTACTCGTTGTCTAATTAGTGATTGTGTAGGTTAGAGCAGAACAAAAAGGAATTTTGCCATTCAAAAAGTATGTTAACAAGACCACTTGAACGCAGGTTAGTAACAGTGATAGAAACACAATAGAAATATCAGAAATAAATTGATAGCAGCATATGAGAAATCAAAATCAAATAAAATAAAAACTAATAGCAATTGGTGTTTAACAAAAGACATTGTTGGATGATAGTATGAAGGAAGCTATATCTAGAGCTATTTTAATCTCACACCATGCAAAATAAATTTTAGATGAGTTAAATATTGTAAAACAAATATTATACTTACTTTTGTTATGGAGAGGAAACCATTTATATATTATTGAAGCATTAAAGGAGTAAAGTAGAACCAAGGTGGGTATGTTTGATTGTTAAAAAATTTGATTCTCTGATATAAAGAGAAAAGCAGTACCTTGAGAACAGCGTTTGTAGTTTTTCTATGATCAGTAAGATTCTTCCTGTAATTGGAGATATATCTGTAAGGGTAGATGCAGTAGATAGATTACCAACAATGGTTTACATTTTCACCAAGGATGATTTACACTGGAGAAAATAACATTAATATGTGTGACCTAAAGATCTTCATTTGGTAAATGAAGTTAATAATAAACACCCTATTTCCTAGGGTGTTTTGGAGGTATAAATACAATAAATGATGTATGCTTCTTAGCACACTGCCTGGAACCATAGATGTTAAACTCTTATTTATTATAATCATTTTCATTATTATTATTTTCCAAAGCAGGTTTCAAAGTTACTTATCAAAGCTTCTTCCCTTTTTAACCCAGATGGCTAAAATAGCAGTTTTCCCCAAGTTTACATTTGTGGAGTTTACAAAGTACTTTCACATATTGTCTCATTGATTCTCACTCTAGCCCTGGGAACTCTGAATTTCTTCTCAGTGGGGGCTTTCAGGATTCACTCTTCGGAGTCACAGCTTGGTTTTTGGTCATCACCCTTTATTGCTCCACCTATAACATCAATTCAAACTAATTCAAGAACTCCCCACTCTGACCATAGCCTTCTCTCCTTCCTGCTTGTCTGTTTTTCTTTGCCTACTGGAGCCATTCTCTGACCTTTAGTTCTTTGACTCCAGTACCTTCTCCTAACTGCTTTTCTTTCTTTTGTCCTTATTTTCTGTTATAATTTTTCATGCTGTTGTGATCATATCTAGTGCCTGTTTCTGCCTTATTCTGTCCTTCTCAAAGACTAAGAAGTCTATGACAGGCAGAGGATTTAAATGGACATTTCTTCAAAGAAGTGAGGTTGAGGGGTGCCTGGGTGGCTCAGATGGTTAAGCATCTGCCTTTGGTTCAGGTTACGATCTCAGGGTCCTGGGATCAAGCCCCACCTTAGGCTCCCTGCTGGACCTCTCCCTCTCCCTCTGCCTGCCACTCCCCCTGCTTGTACTTTCTGTCAAATAAATAAATAAAATCTTTAGAAATAATTTTTTTTTAAAGAAGAGAGGTTGAATGGCCAATAAGCACATAAAAAGATGTTCAACATCAAGGAAATGCAAATCAGAATCACAATGAGTTACTACTTCACATCCACTAGAATAGTTAATGGTAAAAAAAAAAAAAAAAAAAGACAGTTGCAAGTGTTGGCAAGGATGTGGAAAAATCAGATTCCTCATATATTGCTGGTCTTCTGAACATTAAATGAAGCACCTGCTATGGAGAAGTCTGGCAGTTCCTCAAAATAATAAATACAGAGTTACCATGTGACCCAGCAATTCTACTCATTACTTATATTCATAAAAGCATGCATCCATACAAAGGCTTGTATATAGATGTTCATAGCAGCATTATTCCAAATAGCCGAGAAAGGAAAACAACACAAATGTGTACCAACTGATGAATGAATAAACAAAATGTGTTTTCTCTGTACAACATAATATTCAGCCATAAAGAAGAAGTACCAAAAAAAAAAAAAAGTACCACCGATATATGCTATAACATGGATGCGACTTGAAGACCCCATGCTAACTAGAAGAAGACTGTTACGAAGGACCATTTATTCTATGATACTATTTATATGAACTCTCCAGAACAGATAAATCTGTAGGGATAGAGAACATATTCGTGGTTGCCTGGGGCTAGGGGTTAGAAAGTGGGGGGATGGGGAATGGCTGTTAACAGGTATGAGATTTCTTTTGAGGGTAATGAAATGTTATAGAAATAGATTGTGGTGATGGATAAACAACTCTGTAAAATATACTTAAAAATATTTAATTGAACTGAGTTGTACAAAACTTTGAACTATACAGTTTATAGGAAAATTTCATGGCATGTGAGTTATAGCTCAATAAAACTGTTAAACTAAAAAGAAAAATAAATCTCTGGTCATTGACTCTTAGCACATATTATTTCTCAGCCTGAGTGCTGGAAGAAGTTGATTTTGAGAATACCCCCCGTGACTGTGTAGTATTGCCATTGAACTTGGGGTTAGGGATGTTATTCCAGTTGACTAGATTAAATAGAGAGCTTTTCTCTCTTACAGGTCTTGTGGATTATTTTTAAGAGGTATTTTAGGGGAACCTGGCCGGCCTAGTTGGTGGAGTATGTGACTCTTGATCTCAGGGTTGTGAGTTTGGGCCCCACACTGGGCGTAGAGATTACTTAAAAATAAATCTCTTAAAAATTTAATTTGCTTTTTTTTTTTTTTTTCTGGCTTCAGCTTAGTGTGAGGAACACAATTTACTGTCTAGCTCTTGGTTATCATTCTGATGATTATCTTTTCCTTTATAGTATATGCATAAGGAGCCGACAGACGCTTAGCTAAATAATAGAATCATTTTTTTCCCCATGCCGTTTCAGGTCCATGCCTTTGTTTTGTCTCTTTGTTCATCTTACTTTACTCTTAGTTTTAATCTCTTTGGGAGGCTTTGACAATCTGATAAAAATTATAAGAAATCTCTCTTCAGAAAACTGCATGTGAATTTGTGCACCAAATTTTGCTTATAATTTCAAGGGGGCCACAAAAAAATTTTTCAAGAGGATCACAGGTTTCACCTAGGATTAGAATCTCAACTCTGGGGGCACCTGGGTGGCTCAGTCAATTAAGCATCTCCCTTTAGCTCAGGTCATTATCCCAGGATCCTGGGATTAAGCCCCACACTGGGCTCCCTGCTCAGGGGAGAGCCTGTGTTTCCCTCTCCCTCTGCTTGGTCTTGCTCACTCTACTCAAATAAATACATAAAATTAAAAAAAAAAATCTCTGCACACTCACTTTGGTGATCTCATATACTCCTGGGGGTGAGGTTATCATTTATATGCTGGTAATTCCACAGTCTTTATCTTTTGTCCAGATTTTTGTGCCAAAACATTCCAACCAACTGTCCAGGTCTCTACTTGGACATTCCACAGACACTTTGGACTCACACTATCTACAGTTAGAACATGATCTTCTCCCTCCAAACTCTACCTCTCCTCCTGAGATGAGTGTCTGATTGAACAGAACAGGCGTCCAAACCACAGTGCCCTGGCTACTCTAGTCTAAACCACATCATTCTTAATTTCTTCCATTCTTAATTTTGTCCACAAATGAGCATCGTGCTTAATTTCTTCCTTTCCCTCCACATATAATCAATCATCAGGTTTCTTAATTGTGTTAATTCTGTGTTTCCAAAATTTCATTTTTGTTCCCATTCCCATCCTAGTCGAAGTCATCCTCTCGGTAGAGATTCAGTCTTTTTACTTTCTCTCTTGCCCGCCTTTAATTCATTCCCCACATGACAGCTGGTGAACCCTCAGTGGCTCTCCAGTGTCGTTAGGTTGAATTCCCAAGTTTCTGACCTCTTTGCCACCATCTACGAGGCCTGTGTGAAGCAGCTCCAGCTGACCTGTTTGGCCACTGGTTCTTCACCACAGTCCGGTTTTCATTTTCTCTGTTATGCCACGCTGTCTCTCCCTTTCATGTCTTTGCATGTTCTCTTCCTTCCCTGTTTCTGCCTCCGTTCCCCCACACCTTGCAAATTCATTACTCAGTCTTTAGGTCCTGGCTTTAGGTTTCCCTTCTTCTGGACACCTGTCCATTCATAGAGCCCTTTGGAGGCATTCACTTATCCTTCTTCCTCTGCGATAGCATTTGTACACTTTTGTAATTACCTCCCTACTCTCTCTGGACTCAATGCTGGGAAGGGAGACACTGTTTATGTTGGTCTTATTTATCATGGCATCGCTAGTGTGTATTTAGCCCTGTACCTGGCAGAGGTGTTCAATATATTTCTGTTGAATGAATAAGAGTATTTCCTTCTACCTAAACTATCTTCTTCCTTACCTTCTCTCTACCCTCTGCTCTGCTTGGCAAAATCTTACACAGTTAAGGTCCATTGATTAACTCAACAAATACGTTAGGAACTCCTTTATTCCAGGCACTGTTTTCAGCACTGGAGATAATAATGATGAATGAGACAGCGAATATTTCTGCCTTTTGGGAGCTGATAGTCTATGGATGGAGACAGATAATAAACAGATAAATAAGTAAAATAGAGAGTGTGTGAGTATAAGTGCTAAGGAGAAACAGAAGGCAGGAAAGATGCATGATGCACATTTTAGAGAGGTGGCTGCCCCACCTTCATGGAGACTTGAAGCACATGAGGCTACCAATAGCTGTGCTGCTCTCTGGAGAAAGAACACCCCAGGCAGATAGAAGGGCAGAGGTGTCTAGGCACGAGTGAGCTGGAAGAGAGGAACAGAAAGGAGACCTGTGGGAGGTGAGGTCAGAGAGGTAAACATCTCAGAGTGTTTCTGTCTTAATCTGATCCCTGGGCTTCCTCCACAGTTGGAAGCTGTTTTCAGCTCTCAATGCTGTGAATTTACCAGAAACGAGAAGAAAGTTTCCCTTCTTAGCAGTTATCTGTGAATCAAGGGCTACAGAAGTGCTTGCGTAGAGGGCTGCCAGGTTGGTGAGGTACGTGCCAAGGCACTTCTTTAACAGGTGATACCCCTGGGGACGTTTTTTTGCCTCTTCCTCAATGACATTGGGGGGCGGGCAGTGGGAAAGTAGGGCATCGCCGTCGTCAACCTCGCAGGTCGGGTCGCCCACAGTTCACCTCCGCCCTTTGTTTCTGTTCCTTTGTCTGTGTTCTTGCCATCGTGGGGGCATCGTGAACATCCTACAGTTCTCTCAGCCACTGTCTAGAGTGACAGTTTTGAAGATAAATCACTGCTTTCAACTTGTTTCTCTTTCTCCGCATGGCTTTGTTCCAGAAAGTAGAGGGCCAACGGGGGTTTCAGTTAATTATGTGTTGGGTTAGTGTGTGTTGAGTTAGTTTGGGTTTTTTATGGACTTCCATATGCAGACTCCAGTTGCTCTGCCCTTGTGGAACACAGCACTTCAGGGTGGGTCTCCCCTGGGATGCTGGCACCCCACACAGGAAGTGAGAGGCCTCCTCTGGACACAGCCCCACTGCGGGTGGGGCAGAGATCCAGGGCTCTCTGAAGTCTATATTTAGCGATGGGAGAAGCCTCTGCTAGGCTGTTGTGTCCTTCCTTTTGGTGCGATTCACTAATGGCAGCGTGCTCTGTGGATAGGGGCTGCAAATTGTAAATTGATAGGTGGTAATAATTGGAAAAATGATCAGACTCCGTTTCTCTTCTCCTCTGGGGGGAAACATGCGTCAGGAATCACTAACGCAGAGGGCGACGGGCAGAGGGATTTTTCAGCCAGCGTTCCAGCTCTAGTGCTGCAGTGCTTCCGTCCTGATTAGAGAGGAGAGAATCCAAATTTGGCAGGAGGTGGCCAGTAGACTAGTATCTGTTTGCCACTTTTTGCTCCAAAAAGCCCTGCCGCAGAGTTGCCATGGCAGCCGGAGAGGATTTAATGGCAAAGGCTCAGCTCGGGGAGCAGCGCCGCTGGTGGCCCCAGCCTTCCCCTCCCCGGCCGTCAACCCCAGGGCCTGTGACCCCAGGGTATCCGTGTGCCGTGGCTGCTGAGAGCACACGCGTGATGCCCTGGGGCTGGAGGGGCCTTCAGATTCCAAGGGTGGCCACTTCTGTCTCCTGTTTCCCCTTGGGCGTAGCCCTCTGAAGTCCCATCCTGCAGTCCACCTTATCAAATCATTTGCAGTTCCTTAAATATGCTCTTTCATGCTCCTGTACTTTTATACATGCAGTTTCCTCTGCCTAGAATGCTCCCCTCCCCAACTGTCTGGAAAATTCCTACTCATTTTCAAAATGTGGCTTAGATACTGCCTCTTGCTCCATAGTGCTTCTTCTAACCCCTCATGCTCCGTGCAGAATTACGCAGTTTCCTCTGCCATCTCAGCCTTGCTACGTATCACCTGATTTGGAAATTACTGTATTTTTGTTTCTTCTCTAGACTGTAAGTTATTTGCATTTAAGAACTGTTATTTTTTTTAAATGAATTTCGTATCCCCAGGCCTAGCCCACAAGTAGTAAACACTTCATAGTGTTTGTTGAGGGAATGAAGTGTTTCCACATCATCCTACGTCCTTCTTATCCTGGGAGCGTTGCATGCCACGTAAAGGACCGACTGTGTCGTGTCTGGCTAGGGTTTCATCTGCTCTCAGGCTCCAGAAGGTTGAGCCGATCTAATTGGTCTGTAACTCATTCACCTTTTATTTATTTATTTATTTCCACTTTCCATTTTGAATCGGAGGGGCGCTGGTGGAAAGAGCCACCCTTGGGATCCTGTCCCCCCAGGGTTCAAGTCAGTGTGGCCTTCGGTTACTTGACCGGCTTGTAAATCTCAGTTCCCTCTTGTTGAATTAGGATGGGTGAGGATAGTGCCTATGATGCTCTATGGCCCCGAAGTAAATTCTTGGTAAATCTTAGGTTCTCTCCTTTGCCCTATCTTCCTTGAAGAACATGAAAGCAAACTAGAAGTTTAAATAGTTTGCACCATCTCTAGCATCCTTATCTGCATTGGGTTGCTCAGTGTCCACTCCCTTGCCCTGAGCACAGCTGGAGAAATCGCCTCTTTCTATGTCTCTTGTCTCTTTTCCCGAACTTCCATGCTTGCTTGTTTTTGTCTTTGGTGTATCTGTCCCCATGAGTTTACTCTGTCCTGCCATACCCTGTATTTCAAGAATTTCAATTTAAAGTGAATTTTCCATTTCTCACCTTCAGCGGTTCCCAGGACTATATCTCGACTCTAATACATGTTCCCACGCCTTACCTGCCGTTCTCTGTAATGTTTGCCTTACAGTTCAGTGTTCAGCATTTTTCACCATTCCTGTAACTAAAGTTCAAAACTCTCTTAGGTTGCTTTGTAGTGCTCTTTGCAAATGTGTCCTTCTCGATACCACATGATACTGCTGCATGCCTGTCATACTTGCCAATGCCTGTAGGTGTCTGGGCTGTCGGTTTGTGAATGTGTTTTTCTCTTGTTGCATCTCTTCCTACTTTCATTCCCACTTTTGGTATTTTATTCATTATTGCTCCTCTATAGAATATGAGCTAATATGAGCTAAAGAAATTTTTAAGTTGTTAGTAGGTCTAGCAAAGACTCCTTGAGATAGCAATGAAAATTGGCTTTTCGGGGCAGCCTGGGTGGCTCAGTGGTTTAGCGCCACCTTCAGCCCAGGGTATGATCCTGGGGGCCCAAGATCGAGTCCCACATCAGGCTCCCTGCATAGAGTCTGCTTCTCCCTCTGCCTGTGTCTGTGCTCTCTCTCAATCTGTGTCTCTCACGAATAAATAAATAAAATCTTTAAAAAAAATTGGCTTTTCACTCCAGTTTATTGGTTATCTGTGACAGTGGTTCTCCACCTTGAAAGGATGGGGCAGAGGAGCCAGGGCGTGTAATCATGAATCCATGGGCTCCAGCCCCTTCCCAACCATTTATTTACCCAGTGGCAGAGTCCAAGAAGACTGTTTAGGAAACCTTTTTAGTATGTTTTATAGCCTCCTATCTGGTGTCTTTGCTCTCTCAGTTAAAAAAACCCCAACTTATCGGTAGATTTGTTAGTTAAAATAATCGGGTTTGCCAATGTCATGCTTATTTGAGAGTTAGTTATTTGTTTCATTTCCCAAAAAATGAAATTGGCAAATACAGTTCATTTTGTTTGAAATGAAAACTGAAACTAATGTAAGGATTTATTTACCTGGCTAATGGCATTTTTAAATCAAAAGGCAAGAAGGTGCAATTTTAATGAATCATAAATTTGTCTATTTGACACATACACTTTTCCTACTCAAATATTCGGTTAAATGCCATTCAGTTAAAATTTAATTACTTACGAACATGTTGCCATGGATTGAATGAACTTCAGGATGCTGGAAACAATATTAAATGTTAATACAGAACAGTTACAATGATTTATTATTTTGTAGGAAATATTTTGGGAATAGAGCAGGTTGGACACGGCGTGAAACACCAAATCAGAAGGACTAAGTTTAAATTCATGCTCTGGCATCTACTAGCTCACTTGGGTCATGTAGTTAGTCCCTAGGGCCTCAGTTTTATCCTCTGTGGAATGGCAATAGCCTCTAGCTCTTAAAATTGTTGTGAGGATCAAATAAAGTCATGAATGTGACAGTTCCTAGGACCCAGACATCCAGTAAGTGTTAATAGAATCAGAATCTCGCCCGGCTAGCCTAGTCAGTAGAGCATGAGTCTCTTAGAATTGGACTCTAAGGCCTATAAATCATTTTAAATGTTGTGTGTATGCACATACATATGTTGTGTGTATGTGCATTTTAATATGTGGAGTGTGTAAGGAATTAAAGGCATGTATTCATAGACTGTGGAGGTGGGAGACTGTTTTGCATATAATGGTGTATATATGTGCAAGTGATTTTATTTCCTGAGGATATCGTTTAAGATCATCTTCTGTTGAAGTAAATTCTTCCATACCATACATACAGGCTGAAGAATGAGTGGTGTTAATTTTATAGTGTTATAGACATGCTAGAGTTCTTCTCTGCCTGCTGTGTTATTTTATACCTTGTGCCAGACCGCTTCTAGAGGGCTACTTAATTGTTGTTGTTTTTAAAGTTCATTTATTTATTTTTTAGTAATCTCCACACCCATTGTGGGACTTGAACTCATGGACCCTGAGATCAAAAATCACTTACTCTTCCAACTAAGTCATCCAAGCACCTCAAGGCCTCCTTAGTTCTTATCATGGCTAATGACCTAATGGTCGTGAATACTCCTACACAGATTTTTCTTCCAAATAATGGATAATGTTAGTATAAGAGTCCTGTTGTATGCCCATATCAGAAAGTGCTGAATTTAGTGCCTTACTATCATATGTAAAATTCCTGAAAAGGCAAATAGTTTTCTTAAGGATATAAATCACTGAGTATATACTGCATGTTAGCTGTTTTATGTATAGTATCAGTAACATTAAACTATAAAATAGGTATAAAAAAACTATAAAACTATGCAGTTTTATACATAAGGAAACTGAGGCTCAGAAAGAAGCATATTCCCCAAGGGCAGAGAACTGTTAAGAAAGAGAGCCAGAAAGTAGGCTCAGATTGGTCTGACCCACGCCTGATAGAAGGCTACTGTTCAGTCACTAGGATAAATCAAGAGTGTGCTTTAAGATATATAAGAGATTGCAAATACAGTGAGAACATTTTTGGCCTTGGAGAAGGCAGATTCCTGCAGGACGGTCAGACAAGGTATCTGATCTCAGCAGGTTGTGAAAGGCGATGTCACTGATCCAACAGCAAAGGCCTAGGAGCCTCTGGCCCTCCTTTTTCCCAAGCCTGTTTTCCTATTGTCATGTGATGATTATTATTATTTCTTCTTCTTCTTCTTCTTCTTCTTCTTCTTCTTCTTCTTCTTCTTCCTTCTTTCTTCTTTCTTCTTCCTTCTTCCTTCTTCCTTCTTCTTCCTTCTTCTTCCTTCTTCCTTCTTCTTCCTTCTTCTTCCTTCTTCTTTCTTCTCTTCTTCTTCTTCGATTCTTTATTTATTTATTCATGAGAGACACACACAGAGAGGGGCAGAGACATAGGCAGAAGGAGAAACAGGCTCTATGCAGGGACCCCGATGCGGGACTCAATCCCGGGACCCCAGGACCATGCCCTGAGCCAAAGGCAGACACCTAACCACTGAGCCACCCAGGCGTCCCTGTCATGTAATTTCTGCAGATACTTCTCCAGGCATTGCTCATCACTTAGAACTGTGCATCTAACTCCTCTTCCCACCCCAGTTCCACAGCCCACCTGCCTGCTCCCCACAAAAACAGACAGCAGGATTGTGGTGAGGACTGTGTGATGAGTGAATTAATATGTGTAAAAGGTGTAATACAGCATCTGGCACATAGTAAGTACTCAATAAACCTTGGCTGCCATTATTTTTTATTGTTCTTGTTTATCCTTGGTGGTGCTGGTAAATGATTCCAAGTTTTCATGACACTTCCCACAAGGACCTGTGTGTTCTCTGCCCTGGAGCTGGCTTCGTGCCACGTCCCTTGCCAGATTTCCCAGGCATGGCAAGCTCACTCCCATGCACAGGATCGATGGAGAGAGAGGGAGTAGGGGAGCACTTGTTTCCACACAAAGATGGTCAGAAGGTTTTCTCTGTGTGCTAGTTCCCTGTCATCAGACACAGGAACAGTCTGTGAATTCCACTTCCAAATAACATCTTTCTGCTTGGCTTCTTTCTTTCTTCTTATCTATGTAGAACATTAATGGTATTGGAGTCATGAACATTGTTACAAATTTGGGGTTTTTTTTGTTTGTTTTTAGTTTGGTGGTTTGTAGCTTATCCCTGGCCTTCGTGCTTGAACCTGGCTCCTCTGCAGTATGTGACATGACTGCACCTAAAAAGGCCTCTCAGGTCCTCCTCCCTGTGACATACGCACTTTTGTTTTCTGTTTAATTTTTTTTTTCTGGTATCGTTTTTTATTGTCCATTCCAGCATGTGTATTGACTTGCTTTTCAATTTTCTCACCTAGTTCTTATATTTGGTTATGTTTCCTGATTTGAATCCTATTTTATATAGCAAAGCAACAGAGTTTAACAACGTGGGAAGGCTGTTGGCAGATAGATGATTTCATAAAACTTTCTGCGGACCCAGTAGAATGGAAACCAGCGCACCGGAGGTTCTTTTAACTGCTCTCTTACTTAAAGGCATTCCTACTTGTACCTCCCACACCACTGATCCATGGTAGACCTTGCTTTTCTCAGTTAAGAGTATTTGGCTCTTACTTCCTTTTTGGGTAGATGAGAACATCCACAATCTTTGCCATCTCCTCTACTTTTTAAAAAAAAGATTATTTCATTCATTCATTCATTCATTCATTCATTCATTCATGATAGACACAGAGAGAGAGAGAGGCAGAGACACAGGCAGAGGGAGAAGCAGGCTCCATGCAGGGAGCCTGATGTGGGACTCGATCCTGGGACTCCAGCGTCATATCTTGGGCCGAAGGCAGGCGCTAAACCGCTGAGCCACCCAGGGATCCCTTCTCTTCTACTTTTTAACATTTAAAAAAAAATCTGTTTCAGGGTAATTTCTGACTAATCTTTCCTTTTCCAAAATATAAATGTATAGCATATAAAAGGGATGATTTAAGATTTGGACATTATTTTGTTGATATGTAATGGACCTTTTTAATAAACAATATTTATTATAGTTACCTCTTTTCAAAAGTCATTTACATTTTCTAGAAAATGAGAATTCTGAAAAGTGAAAGAAATTAAAATCACCTTATTCTAACATCCAGAGATGACTGTAGTTAAAATGTTGATGTTTTCCCCTCTAGTCTCCATTCAACTTTATATATTCAATTTTATATAATTTTATAACTCATAACTTTATATATTCAATTTTATATAATTTTATAACTCATTTTTACAATTACATATTCATTAGCAAAAGTTTATGTTTTTATAATTTTACTTTTTATATAATTATATTTTCGTTAGCTAATGTTTATATATAAACTATAATTCATGTTATTCGGCAGTCTTAGGATACTCTAGTAATTTTTAGGCACAAGTTTGACAAAAAATAAAACAAATTAATTATTTAAAAACTAAAATAGATAATTTCTAATTATAAAGTATACATTACAGAAATTTAAATATTAAAAAAAATGCATCATGATAAAAGTCCTCCAGTTCCTCCAGCCCCCATTATTTACAATTAATTAATTAAAAGAAAACTGATTAGATTGGTGAAATGTCTGTTCATCTTTGATAAAATTTGTGAATGAGTATGGAATAGATGTTCTTTGCTTTTAGGCTTAGTCAAATTAGGCAGTGGACCAGAATGTGTTCTTGTGAAATAACATCTCAATATTTTTCTCCATGCTTTAGGTATGTGTTCTTTTTGGATCCATGCAATCTGGACTTGATAAACCGAAAGATCAAGTCTGTAGCACTCTGTGTAACAGCATGTCCAAGACAAGAATTGAAAACCCTAAGTGATGTTCAGAAGTTTGCAGAGATGAATGGTGAGACATGAGGCCATCCAGGTCCTCACGCTGGTCATTTCCTCTCACTGTTGAAAATTGTATTTGCTTTCCAATATAACTAGTGTTAGATCATCAAAGAACCTTAAAAAGGAGAAAGAGAATTGAAAGTGCTTTTGGACTTTCTTGATGAAAAAGATTATAGTCACCTGGGGAGCTTGTTAAAACTCCAGATTCCTAGGCTCCCCCCAGGGAAATTCTGACTGAGTAGGTCTTTGGGTTCTGGAAATTTGTTGTTGTTGTTGTTTTTCTTTTTTATAAATGTCTCAGGTGATTTTGAGTAGCCTCTTTGAGCATTTGGGAATTACTAGAGACTATTCTTTGTGAAATGTTTTTTTTTTCTTTTTGTCTTCCTAAGTATTGATTAAAAGTATTTCAATGAGTATATTTTGTTTTTATTCCTGGATAATCATATATGTCTATTATAAGAAATTTGAAATATTCAGGAAAAGGAAAATGAAGTAAAAACCAAAATTCTACCATCTTCGAATTATGTTGGTGCATTTTGCTTTTTTAAATTTAACACTGTCTCATAAGCATTTTTCTTTTATTTTTTTATTTTTTTAAAGATTTTATTTATTCATGAGAGACACACAGAGAGAGAGGCACAGGCAGAGGGAGAAACAGGCTCCGTGCAGGGAGCCCGACGTGGGACTTGATCCCAGGTCTCCAGGATCATACCCTGGGCTGAAAGTGGCGCTAAACCGCTGAGCCACCTGGGCTGCCCACATAAGCATTTTTCTAAGAGTAAAGTTTTGCGAAACTTTGAGGTTAAACATAAACGAATTAGTTGAGAAAACATAGTCCATTTCCAGATCTCTGACTCCATTCCCTTGGGTTTCCAATTTCCAGGAGCTGTCCTCACTTCCCTCTGACTTACCTTAGTTCTCTTCAGAGAATTTTGTTTTTAACCTCTCTTCGTGGAGGGCCACAAACTGTTAGCCTGTAGTTTTAAACTTCCATGAGGTTTCATGTTTGCATTTTGTGTGCTGGGATCCTTGGAGCTACCTTCACCCTACCTGAATTGACAAGCTCATTTTGGTTCCTAGGAACAAGGGCTAACTCAGGCATGCATTTGGTACAACTTCTAGCTGGGTGAAGAGACAGCTTAGGAACGTAGCTGCACACACACCTCTACGTGGCTCCAGTTCTTCCCGAGATGTTGGTCTCTGTAGAAGGACCACACGTCCTTCCAGACTGGCAGTATTCTTATCCTAACACTCCATGCCCTCAGCATGAGGTGGTGGGAAGAGAATGAGATTAATGTGACTGGATTCTGATTCTACTGCTGTCACTAACTGGCTCTGTAATGAGGGACAGAAGGTATAGCCTCTGAACTAGATTGTTTCATCTGGGGGAAAAAATGGATTAAAAGCAATACCTCCTTTATAGGTAATTGTGAGGAATAAATGAGATGATGCATGAATTTTTGGCACTTGGTGGGCACTGAATAAAGAGGTACCCACTATCCTTCAAGATCTCATTTTTTAAAAATTTTTATTTATTTATGATAGTCACAGAGAGAGAGAGAGAGAGAGAGAGAGAGAGAGAGGGAGAGACACAGGCAGAGGGAGAAGCAGGCTCCATGCACTGAGAGCCCGATGTGGGATTCGATCCCGGGTCTCCAGGATCGCGCCCTGGGCCAAAGGCAGGCGCTAACCAGCTGTGCCACCCAGGGATCCCTCATTTTTTATTCCCCCAGGATATCCTTACATGTATTGATTTGCTGAGTCTAATAGTGCAACAGTTGGCCCTTTCATTATCAAGTTTCTTAGGGAGGAATGTGTTATCCCTTACAGGCTTTTCTAAAATCTTAGGCAGCGTGAGCATGCACAGTTCACTCTGTGAGGTGGTGGTATTGAGTGATTAAGATTATTGGCTCTAGAACCAGATTATCTGGGTTCAAATGTTGGTCCTACCACTTACTAGCCATGAGACCCAGGGCAAGTTACTTACTGATCTATAGATGCCTCAATTTCTTCATTTATGAAGGAGATAATATTTGTACGAAAACTATTTCATAGGTTGTTATAAGGACCTCATAAGTGAAAAATGCTTAGTAGAGTGTCTGGCAAATAGCAAATTGGTAAAAAAAAAAAAAAAAAAGTGTTGGTTACCCCTGTTACATTACTACTGTTAATGTTCTTATTCTTTCAATGGAATGTAATATTTTCCTGCCTGTAGTCTCTCTCTACTTCTAGCCCCTTACATATTGCTGCCATATTAATGTTGCCAGAGTTTCAATCCTATCAATCCCTTACTTAGAAGTCATCAGAGGAAAAAAAAAGGAAAGAAAGAAAAAAAAGAAAGCACTATATGTCTTACCTTGGCATTCAAAGCTATGACCTAGTGTCAAACTATCTTCTAACACGTTTTCTTGAACCCACTGGGTATGAGTCTTGGTCCCTTGAACTTGACATGTCATCTGGAGGGCCAGAAGAGAGTTAGTTCATTGTCAACTGTATTGCCTGCTGTGATGATCTGGGAAGAAATGCCCCATGCCGCCCTGCTGGTATGTTTATTTCCAGGCCATTATCCTTTTAAGTGATTATGATACTGAGTATGGCCTATTAAGGCAGTGTATAAGACCTTTCTGGTGAGTTTTGCAGCTTTTTTTTTTCCACAGTGTCTTACACAAAGCAGGTGTTCAAGAATATTAATGAATAAATATTATTCCAGAAAACAGACTTCTTAAATTGGTGCCTAACTATACAGGCACCCTTAGGCTTTTGAGGCAGCTGTTTGTAAAATAAGTTAACGTGTTAGGCATAAAAAAAAAGTATTAATAATGGCAGCTTCAAGAAACACAGCAGTGGAGGATAGAGAAGATAAATATTTTAAAAGGCAATAGAAAAACTATGAAATTGTAATAAAGAAGGGAGCCTTTGGTGGAGGGACCTAAATACTTTTATTTTAGTAGCAACCCAAAGTTGAAAATTCTGAATTTCTTAAAAAGAAATCTATGTTGTTCTTTGGATTGGTGACTTAATACTGGACCTGTAAGATTTAATTCCAACATTGTTCTTGTCATGGAGAGAATTCTGTGTCTATTTTGTGCATTATCCTTTTTCCCTCTTTTGTCTATCATTTGAGGTGGATATTGATTTGGAAGGAACAGATGATTTTAGTTTTAAGTGGGGGAATTTCCAAACCTGTAAGAAAGAATTGTCCAAAATCCACAACAGAGTCAGAATGTGAGAGCAAACTATAAAACTCTTAGAAGAAAACATAGGGGAAAACTTAATGACATTATATTGACAATAATTTCTTGGCTCGGAACCAAAAGCACAGTCAACAAAAGAAAAAAATAGGTAAATTGGACTACATCAAAATTTAAAACTTCTCTTCATCCAAGGACACAGCAGAGTGAAAAGGTAAATAGGAGAAAAGATTTGCAAATCATATATCTGATAAAGGATTAATATCCAGAATATATAAAGAATTTTTAGAACACAACAGGAAAAAAAAAAGTACCCAAAGTGGCCAAAAATGGCAAAGGACTTGAATAGACATTTCTTCAAAGAAGATACATGATGGGCCAATAGTAAGGACATGAAAAAATGTTCAATCTACTCATCATATGAGAAATGCAAATAAAAACCACAGTGAGATACCACCTTACACACATTAGGACAGCTTCATAGAGAAAAACCCAAAACACCACAAGACAGAAAACAACAAATGTTGGTGAAGTTCTGGGTAAATTGGAATCTTTGTGCATCATTGGTAGAAATATGGAATTGTGTGTCTGTTATGGAAAAGAGTTTGGAGTTTCCTTAAAAAATTAAAAATAGAATTACCACAGAGGATTTTAGGGCAGTAAAAATATTTCGTATGATACTTTAATGATGGATTCACATCATTATACATTTGTCCATGCCCCTAGTACTGTGGACTTTGGGTGATTACGATGTGTCAAGGGAGGCTCATCAGTTGTATCAAATGTACCACTCTGGTGGGGAAGTTATAATAGAGGAGGCTACGCATGTGTGGAGGCAGGAGGTATGTGGGAAACCTCTGTACCTTCCTTTAAATTTTGTTGTGAACCTAAAACTACTCTAAAAAATAGTCTTTTAGAAAGTAGATTACTGCAGCACGTGGGTGAGTCAGTGGTTGAGCATCTGCTTCCGGCTCAGGTTGTGATCCCAGGGTTCTGGGATCGAGTCCCATATTGGGCTCCCTGTGGGGAGCCTGCTTCTCCCTCTGCCTTTGTCTCTGCCTCTCTCTGTGTCTCTCATGAATAAATGAATAAAATCTTAAAAAAAAAAAAAAAAAAGAAAAAGAAAATTACCATATGACCTAGCAATCTCACTTTCCGGTATATATCCAAAAGAAGTGATGACAGGATTTCAGAGAGGTATTTGTATACTCATGTTCACTGTAGCATGATTCATAATAGCCAAAAGATGGGAGCAACTGATGGATGAATGGATAAAGAAAACATGGTATTAACCTTCAATGGAATATTCGCCTTAAAAAAACAAGGAAGTCCTGTCATATGCACTACAACATAGATGAACCTTGAAGTCATTATTTTAGGTGAAATAAGCCAGTAATAGGAAGATAGGGCGATGGTTTTCACTGACTATAGAATTTCAGTTTTTCAGATGAAAAGAAATTCTAGAGATCTGTTGGACAACAATATGCATATAGTTAACACTATATACACTGAAAAACTGGTTAGGATGGTCATTGTTGTATTACATGTTTTACCACAATTTTTTTTTTTTTAAAAAGGAAGGAAATTCTGATACATGCTACAATATGGATGAATCTTGAAGACATTGTTATATGAAATAACCCAGTCACCTAAGGACACATACAGTATGATTCTACTTATATGAAGTACTTAGGGTAGTCAGATTCATGGAGACAGAATAGAATGGTAGTTGCCAGGGGCTGCAGGGCGAGAAGAATGGGGAGTTACTGCTTTATAAGTAAAGAGGTTGAATTTTGCAAGATGGGAAGTTCTGGAGGTAGAGGGTGGTGATGGTTGAGCAACAACGTGAATGTATTTAAAGCTACTGAAATGTGCACTTAAATGGTGGTAAAATGGTAAATGTTTTATTATGTGTATTTTACTACAGTTAAAAAGATCATGAAAGAAAAAAAAAGATCATGAAAGAGAAAGATCCTGTTTAGAGTAGTAACTTTTTAAATGATAATTTTAAACCTTAATTTAAAATATAAGGTAAAACAACATTTTTCTTACCAGACTAAAAACGACAATATAAATCATTTCAAAGAGTTTTAAGTTTCCATGACAACATTTGAAAGGGCTTTTTAGCATTTACAACTATCCATTTGTGTGACCTTTTATTACCTTCACAAATTACTTAAAATCTTTATAAGGGAAAGCTAACTTTTAGGCTCCTGTAATAATGTTTGTAAGAAATGCATTTATGAGGCAAAAAATATTTCCTCAACTCTTTCTTTTAGATAAGAAAGAGGAGTTGTTTTCTTGGACACTGCAGTTTGTAAAACGCCTCCGTCAAATCTGTCCGGCTAAAATAGAAAATTTAGAAGAAATAGCTGGACATGAGATGGTCATGTGGAGATGCCATATTACAAAGAGCTTTAAAAGGCAAGCAGAAGAATTTAGACAAATGTAAAAGTCTAAATTCTGACACATGAGTTGAGTGGTAGCTGTACAAGCATACACTTTATTATTATGATTTGTCGTTTTTATATGATACGAATGTAAGTATGCTAGAGAATAAGTTAAAAATTGTCTTTTAAAGATTAAAGTTGTCAAGTACTATGACTCAGTACTAAACTTTTTTGGTTCTTTGTTTATTATCTTCCTGCAATAGTGCATGAGTTTCCTGTGTGGCAGGATTGCGCTCTTCACTTCTGTATATGCAAGCCCAGTACAGGACCCCACATAGTAGCTATTTATGTTTTTTGAAAGAATAATGGATTGGACTTCCCTACTTTAAAAAAAAAAAAACAGATTTTATTTATTTACTAGAGAGAGAGAGAGGAGAGAGAGAGCACGAGCAGGGGGAGAGGAAGAGGGAGAAGCAGACTCCCCTCTGAGCAGGGAGCTGGAGGCTGGGCTCCTATCCCAGGACCCTGCGATCATGACCTGAGCCACCCAGGTGCCCCTGGACTTCCCTCTTCATTTCTCTCAGCACTTCAGAATTTCTCATTCTCTCAACACGCTTTATCCTTCGCTCAATTCTGAATCAGCATCAGTTGCCACCAGGGTAAAATGTTTAGCTTCATTCTAACCAGAATTGATGTGAATCTTTGGTCATCTTCTTCTTCATCTCTCAAAATGTTCATCTTATTCATTCATTTCTCTCTCTATCCAGCTATCCACGTGATTATTCATAACCTTTTCTTTTTTCCTAAGCCCTCTTGTTTTTCGTCTTTCCTAACCTTGTGCCCTACAGAGAAAACTGCAACCATCTGGTGAGAGCCCTCACATGAGTTATTTTCAGGAGAGCATGAATTCCATCTTACTCTAATTTTACTTCCCTCTAGTACAAGTACAAGTTTCCTTCATACTTTATTATTGTTAATTTTGAAAAATCAACTAATGTGTCCATTGTAGGGGGGAAGAGAATGCCCGTCCCTCTGAAGCTCTTGTCAGCCTGATATGAGAATTTTACCTCAACCCAGCCTGGCCACGCCAGGTCGTAATGCCTGCTGGAACAGTCCCTTCCCTTCTTCTCTCCCTGCTCTGAGTCTGGCCCTTAGTTTGTCTTTTGCTTTACTCCGCTATCCTCGTTAGTCAGGATGGGTGCCTGGGTCTATATAAATCAGACTTAAGCCCTGCATTGTTCTACTGTGCCATTTATCAGTACCTACTTTGTGCCAAGCACAGTGCCAGTTGGCTTTTGCATGTCATTTTATTCTTTCTTGCAATCTAAATTCTAAACAGCAGTTTAGAAATAAGAACAACCTAAAAGCTGGGAGCCCACTGCATATTCTCAGTCGTTGCTAGTATTTTACACCTTTTGCATTACTCTTACCAAACTTTTTATGATACCTGATTTTTATTTTTCCTAACGGTAGTAAAATGGAAGAAATCTTATTTTTCTTGTTCATGTCCCATTTCCAGTATGTGAGAAATGATTCCCATCTGAGAGTGCTTCTTTGGTGCACTGTATTTTGTGAAAAGTCTGAGAGCTTTATGAACTACCATTTAGACCGTGTTCATACTTTGAGTAGGGCCATCCAGCGTGGTGCTTTCTCAGCAATCGTTGTTCTGTCTTTGAAAACCTCGAAAGATGATGTGGTACATCAGATAAAATTTGTGAATAGAAATAAGCCTTTGATTATCATTATCTAGGTGTTATGTTTAAAGTTAGTATCAATAGATGACCAGTATTACCCTCTTTCTTGCCAGTCAGTAACTATAGAACTTAAACCAGAGAGTTAGTATGTTTTCTTTTTGGCACAGTGAATCAAAAGATTGGACTTGATATCATTTATAAAGGAATGAAGTGATCAACCCTAGCAACTGTCTTAATTGCATCCAACTCAGAAGCCAGCAAGGGAAGCTTGATTGTTAAGGGAAAAAAAAAATCTTTACATTTCATAATGCAATTTTAAGTAATTCCTTCATTCAGCAATTAATTAGCACCCATTAAGTGCGTGCTAGAGAAACAAAGAAAAAGTACAGTACCCTTTAAGGGACTTGCATGATAGAAGACAAACTTTTCATTGTCCTTCACAATACCTAGGAGTCTTACACATAGATGCCCAAAATTAATTCACTCAGCAAATATTTATTAGGTACATAGTATGTGCTAATACTGGTTGACAGATAATGTCATACCACCAGCTAGTTAATGGGTGCTTCTTGGGAAATACATGCTTTTTTTTGCTGGTTACTGGTATCCTGGTTGTTGGCTTTCCTAATTAGAGAGAAAGGGGTTAAATTCATTGGACCTCACACAGCAATGTAATTTGTTTTTCATAATGAACACTGTTCTGCATTGGGAGATTTTCTTTTTTTATTAACTACAATGTTCTAAAGTATGTTTTTAAAGGAATCTTTGCTCTTAATTTAGTGTGTCCTACTAATATCATTGATAGCAAATCAAGCAAAATTTTAAAGCAAGAAGAATTAGCCTCCAACTTACCAACCCCATTTTGTATTTTTGTTTCAAATAATTTGGTGTTTTAGACCAGTAGTTATCAACTAAGGGTAATTTTGCCACTGTATGCCTCCCCCTACACCCCTCACTCCATACACATGCATAGCAGTGTTAGGAGACGTTTTTGGTTGTCAAAACTGAGTGAAGGGTTAGGGAGAGGGCACTGTAATCTAGTGGATAGAAACCAAGGAGACTGGTAAACATCCTGCAATGCACGGGACAGCTCCCTGCAAGCAAGAATTGCCCAGCTCAAATTGTCATAATACCAAGGTTGAGAGATTTTGTTTTACATAGTATAATTTGTAGTGAATAGTGAAAAGCATATAAACATTTTATATAACATGTAACACCCAAATAAGAGATTAAAAATAGGTTATTTCATTTTTTTCAATCAAGATGTCTGTTGTATTCAACAGATGGCTTTTGACTACTGTCTATGTGCCAGAAGAGAGGAGTCCCACATGTTTTGAAGGCATAAGATCCCAGTTCTCAAAGAGCTTGCTTTCTACAAATAGAGATGATATGTAAGCTTTAAAAAAAAAAAAACCCACAAAATAATAGACTAAGTTGTATAATAGAATTAAACAGTAAAGAGCTTTGGGTGCATCAGAGAAGCTTGATGAAGATGGTGAGGCTTGGTAGTTTGTAGAAATTCTGCTCAAACTTGAATACTCACTCAAATGGTAATTAGGAATGGATAATCCAAGCTGAGGGAACAGCATGTGAAAAGCACGGAAGTTTGTCAAACAGCAGGAATTGTAAGTAGTATATTATGTTAAAATGAGGCTGGAGTTTTTGGTGGAGGCCTACCTTAGGAGAGCTTTGAAGCCAAGGAGTTTGGAAATTATTCTGAGGGCCAGAGGATAATACAAGTAAGGACCATTTTACAAAGACCATTCTCAAGGCTGTGTGCAGCATGCAGAGAAGAAACCCTTTGGGAGAATAGTTTGTACCAATAGGAGATCTTGAAGGTCTGATATAACAGAAAGATCTGATTGTCAGAACTTGGTAATTTGAAGTCTTGAATACTATATGGAGACGGTGGCTAAAGAAGACAATAGAAGATGACCTCCCATTTCATCTTGGGGATTTTGTGGATGGTGAAGCCATTACCAACCATAGATGATGTATGAGAGAGGCAGAGCAGATTTGAAGAGTAGGTGACGGAAATGTCTTTTTTTTTTCAAACGTTGTTTTTGAGGTATCTGTGGAATGGATGTTTTTTGCCCAGAAGCTTATTGAATATTTGTCTGATTATGATTATTAAGAATGGCACAGAAGAAGCATTGTGGCCTAGGATGAAAGAATTTTATTTCTAAATTTGTCAGTGATTGCTTATAAGGCCTTAGAAGTATTACTTATTTTATTTCATCTGTAGTGTTTGGAGCATGGTGATGGAAACATACCTCTTAGAGGAATTCTTATAAGTGATATTGAGCTAAAGAATAAATAATTGAATATTATAAGGCATTTGAAAAATTATAGTAGTTAAACATTCTGGGGACTATAGCAACTGTTTACCAAGATAAATGTTTATATACCCAAGTTGGCTTCCTAAGATCACTCATTTTGAATAACATTGGCTGAGATGCATGAATTGCCTCTGGTGTGGTTTAGATAAGCTTTTGTTTTTGGTTTTAGACTCCATTACTCAAGTACGGTTTTCCCTGCCTTTTACATTAGAAGAAAAACTTTGTCTTACTCTTTATGACCAAACCTCTTGTGCTAAGTATTGTTTATACTATCACTATAAAAAAAAAATAATAAGATGGATACCACCTTAAAAGTGTTTGCTGAAAATGCATTAGCTAATAAACATGAAAAGAAAAACAATTGTAAAATGTTTGCCATTACTGGGTTGTTTTAATGTTTTGCATTGAGACTTCTGTATCCATCAGCCCTTTGAACAGGAAGCATTATAAGGTTTCTTCTGATTGTTACTACTCACACATTGTAAAGATCTTTTTCCTTTAATCTATTTAGTACAGGATCTATTTAGTACTGGCCTATGTCCCAGAATACCATCAGAGATAAGGCTATTATCCTTTCATTGAGCATTATCCTGGGAAAGTATTTATAAAATTGAACTCTGTTGCACCTGCTGACCTCCTTTTTTAAATGAAGAAAGGGTGGGGATGGAGATTATGTTCACTGAATTCAGACGGAGCAGTGTGTTTGACAGCCCTGACACAGAGTGCTTTGGTTCGGCCCTTTCATATTGTGCAAATCGATTCCATCTTGGACTCTGAAAGAAATAAGTTGACAATTCAGATCAGGAAGTTGATGATCACGTTGGGTGCTCTGCAGTTATTGGCACAGTTGCTGTTTTTTTCATGAGCAATTCTATAGTAAGACTCCCAGATATTTCAGGATTAATCTAAAATGTTTGCTTGCCACTGCTGTCATGTTTTCTCTAAAATTGCTGTAAATAGAATCTAGTGGCATTATCTTCAAATGTGAAAGGCTAATTTTAGAAGAGTTAGTTATTTAATATTCATGCTTAACTTAAAATAATAAGTCATTAAAATGGAAAAGAATGTTCAAAAACAATTTCAGAAACTTCGTTTCCTACAGAATCTATCTTAAGAAGCTGAAGAAACTTGAACAGTGCCATGTAACTTTCAAGTATCTCTCTTAAAATATTTTATGTTGTCAAGGGACACCTGGATGCCTCAGTCGGCTAAGCATCTGACTCTTGATTTCCACTTGGGTCATGATCTCAGAGTCCTGGGATAGAGCCCACGTTGGGTTCTCCGCTCTGCAGAGAGCCTGCTTGTCTCCCTCTCTCTTTGCCCCTCTCCTTGTTCTCTATCTCTCAAATAAATAAATTAATCTTTTTAAAAAAAGTATCTTACATTGTCAAATTACGTGAAATATCTTTATATAAAATAGATGCTGTATGTATTTTTTAATGATGATATTTATAGCCCACGTACTTAAATACCTAGCAAGTTGGTCGCTGGTTTTGGAGCAGCATTACTGAATAAAATGCAGGTTTGTGGCTTTTTAAAAATTCTTTGGTTGGTAGGACCAACCATGTATTCCCTTCTAGTTCTTTCTTATATCTTCACGTGACATTTCTATAATTAGCTCAATGTTAAAACCTGCTGTTTTCACTTCACCTTTTTTCTTCAACTTTTTCCGTGGTCATACAGTGTGCAAGTCCATTGTTACTGTAATATAAACACAAAGCTATTCCATTTATATTTAATAATAAGTATTTGACCAAATTTGTAATCTGGTAGGAACTATAATTAATAAAATATAAATCGGTTACCTGATAGAGTACAGTAGGTCCTCAGCAAAATTAGAACTAGAACCTAGGTCTTCTCAGTTAACGATATCTATTGTATGACAAACCTGACAACATTCTAGTTGCCATATGACAGAATTAGCAGGCCAATAAAATAAGACTTATCAAGGATTTGGTGGACTGCATCCATCTGAATTTTATATATTATTGAGATACCTATTAGCCACAGAGACCAAGAAATAGATGGCTGTTTGCATAACCCAGTTTATGATGGAATATGAGCTGTCTTAAACTATCTGAAAACAGAGTCCTTTAATCAATCTGTTAAGTTTATTTGCAACTAGTATTTCTTGCCTTTTAAATAAGGAAAAAGTGGTGTATTGTCTGAAAGGATATATGCTATGTGCAGTCACTTAAAATGCTTAGTACTGGAAAGCATAGGGAAGAGGGACAGCAAGTATAGTTGAGGGTGGATTTGTAGTCAGAGATCTAGGGGTTCAACCCCAGCTCTGCTGCATAGCAGCTGTGTCATCTTGGGCAAGTTATGTACCTTATCTCCTAGCCTCTATTTTGTCCTCTCTAAAGTAGGCTTAATAACACTTGCATAATAGAGTTGTAGTCAATACATAGTTAATAATATGTATGAGATGAGAAGAGGGCCCTCCCCCCAACCACTCCACCAATGACTTTCTAAGAGTTCCCAGTATGATGAAAGGAGAGGGCAGGCCCCTTGTCCTTCCCCAACCTTCCTGCTGGGATGAGAAACTTGCATGGGGAATAGAATCAGCCTTGGGAATGGGCTGCTCTTGGCCTGATCCTCAGAAGTGCTGAGGCTGGCCAAGATGGTTGGCTTCTTCAGTAGGAGGATTTTGTCATGTTTCTATTGTTGTGTTGTTTGGAGACATTCTTGGACACAGTTTGGTCAGTTAAAATTAAAAGTTGACTCTTAAAAAAACAAACAAACAAAAAAATATATATATATATATAGCACCTGATATGTGGCAGACACTCAATAAAGTTCTTGTTGTTATTACCTTAATATTATTAATTAAAATTTGCATATTAATTACCTGAGAGGAATCCATTTTAAATGATTGAGGATTGATATTAAAGACCAAATCAAATTCTTATTAATTCTATAGTATTTGAAAGTTCGATATGTTGAATTAATATTAGCATATAAAATAAATACAGTGGATCAATGAGACAATTTATTTAGGCTCTGTTCTCTTAGCTAACATACAGCTTTTCTTTCAACAGGCTCAGCACTATGTAGCTACAACCTAAAGCCTTCAGAATATACTACATCTTCAAAAGCTTCTGTTCTGTGCCCCAAACTACCAGTTCCAGCGAGGTAAATTTTATTGTATTTTGTTCACTTGTGACTTTTGTTTTTGTAGGTAGATTTTAAACTGGGGAAAGAGTAACCTGATATCTGTTGCTCAGGACCAATACTTTTACAACAAAATTTAAAAAGTAGTACTAAAAATGACAACATGTCTTTCATATCTTAAAACACACACAGAGGAAACAACTTTTTCTCATTCTCAGATTTTAAATTGCTTTTGGGGGCTTACTTTTTTTTTTAATGCCATAATTTTTAAGTATGTAGAACTACTGAGTCATTGCAAAATCTAGAAGCCAAGTCTCACAGTCTCCAAAGATGCCTTGAAGTTGATCCTTATAATACTTCCTAGGATTATTTTTAATTTACTTTGTAAATGTAGAAAATATGCCAGTGACTGTTCTCTATACCTTGTTGCAGGCTGTATTAAGGTACATTCTCTATAATAATACACTGTTTGCCATATCTTATCCAAGGTCTTACTCAACAAACATTTATTATTTCAGTACTTACTGCATATAATGGATACAAAGAAGAGACAAGAAATACTCTTTGTATTGAAGGATCTCAGAGTAGTTATGAGTAAAGCCAACTTTAAAATTATAAATAGGTTTTTTGACAAGGAAATAAATTTGCAGGTATTATAGAATATATCCTCAGAATTAGATGCATAGGATTTGGAGCATGCCTGATCTTGAGAACCTTAAGTGTGTATCACTAAGCATGTATGACACGAGTCAGCTTCGCCAGGAATACGAAGTTGAAACCACTTTTATTATATCTTGGTATATTACAGCAAGCTACTGATTAAAATTTTGAGACTGATTTTATGTGTGCATTCCTTTGGCTTGCTTATGGTTGTAACTTGTGCTGCTTTATTAACTTGAATGAAATTTTCTGTTGGAAAGTAGACAAAGGATATATCCGTTTAATTGATGTCCAGCTCTTTTAGTCTTGTCAAGTCACCATTGAAATTAAAATGTAAAGCCTATGAAAATGAAAATTAAGGGACTGTTTTAAAAGATACTAAGTAGGACCTATAAATTATGGGCTTAGACCAATAGATAAAGAGACTCCATTCATGACCATTGAGAATAGAATAGAGTCATTGGAGAAAATTTATCAATGTAAAAACAGGAAAGGCTCTGTCCTCTTATCAACTCAACTGCTAAAAAGCCTGTTTTAAATGCATGCTATGAGTATAGAGTCATATTTTAAGGCATAAACATATTATAAAAGGATAACCAAAAGCCTAGATGTGAGGATGAGGTTGCTCTGCTCCTGTGTAATATGGGTGGGACAGGGGTTCAGGTAAATCCTCATTCACCTCTGACCTCTGGCTCTACCATGTTGATAACTGCCTGTTCCTGATTATCTATCTTAGGTGTTCCATTCTTGGCTGTACAGAACTCACACATCTCAAATACAGTGTCCTAAGGGGCATTCACTGAAAGATGAAACATAGTATTAGGGCTTGAGTTTTAAACATGGACAAAAAAAAAAACAAAACAAACAAACATGGACAGATTTGTCTTCTAGCAAGATCATACACTAATGTCTCAGTAATCTAAGAAGCAGTGATGACCCTATGCCATCTTAAAATGGACTATACCCAATGTTTATGCTGTATTTAAAGATCCTCATGCTTAACTTATTTTAGCATACCTCATAGTCTAAGTATCTTAGCACTTTTATCTGAATTCAACCTGTTGGAAAGTAAAAAAGAAGTGACAGTTGATACAAGAAAAATCAAGTTAGGACCTTGTAAATACCATTTAGCATTTGGCAAGCAAAGAGCAAAGATCAGAAAACAGTGAATGTGTTTTAATAAAAAACTTGGGGCAATCCCACATTCTTCACCTCATATTAGATATCAGATCTTCAAAGATGAGTAAGATCTAGTTTCTGTCCTTAAGAAACTCTGTCAATTAAAAAAAAAAAAAAAAGGAACTGGTTTTGGTGACTTTTTTATATACACTAGAAGACTGGCACCACGCAAACCTATGATGCAGGCAAATGGCCCTGAGCATTGTTTATATCTCTGTTGCTCTCCTTCTAGAAGCACCCTAGCAGGACAGAAAGAGCTGAACTTTGAGTCCAGATAGGCCTGGGGGTGAATTCTGTGTCACCACTTGTTCTTTGTCACCTTGGGCAAGTCTCTTCACCTCTCTGTGAACCAAGCATCCTCACATGTAAAATGAGAATATTAATACCTCTATCATGGAATTGTTGTAAGAATTAAAGTAAAAAAATAAAATAAAATAAATAAAGTAATATGTTTTAAGCATTATTGTGCTTGGCATCCGGCGTAGGGAAAAGTATTTCTCTTAACCTCTAGAGCCTCCCCTTTTGCCCTTCACCTTCCTGGGTACGTGGGCACCTTCTGCTATTGAAAGCAATGCCTTGTCTTAGAGAAAAGCAATTGTAAACTAATTTACAATAAAACACTAACACTACACAATTGCCAAATGATTACTATTTCTAAGAGCTTTTGAATTTTAAAAGCAAATGCCTGGAAAGGGCAATGTTTAATCCAAATTTGTAACTGTTGGTGGCATGCTGAGTATGGTAGTGATAGGGAGACTAGCCCTTACACTTAAAACACTTAAAGGTTTAGGTGTAGCTAAAGAAAACTGCAGTAGTAGAAATATTACATAAATTCAGTTTACTCACCAGACGTTTATTTTGATACTTCTGGATGCCAGAAAGGATATTAGGTGTTGGGGAATTAATAGTATGATATGGAAAAGAGAAACTAATAGCCAAGGAAAAAAAAATGTTATATATTCATATTTTTTAAATGAAGGATTCAATGTAAATTAACATTTATAAATCATCTACTGTGTGCCAGCCACCATATGAAGCTTCTCATGTGTATTGTCTTATTTAATCTTCACAAAAGCCTATGAGGATATTGTTCCTGATTTATAGATGAGGAAATAAAAGATGAGAGAAGTTAAATGTTGTGCAAAGTCACACAATTAATTGTTGGGAATCAGAGTTTTAATCTAAGATCTTATAAAATCTATACCATAGTTTTACACTATGCGAATGTTAATCTACTTATAGCCATGGGATGAGGTGACCTTAGGGTCCTCCTACTCTGCCCTCTTCCCCACGACATAGTCCAATACCACAGTTAAAAAGGTGGAGGCGACCGGCATGCTTAGTTGGTAGAGCATGTGACTCCTGATCTCAGGGTCATTAGTTCTAGCTCCACATTGGGCATGGAACCTACTTAATAAAAAAGTAAAAAGTAAAAGTAAAAAAAAAAAAAAGGAGTATAGGAAGGAAAGAAGAGAGAAAATAAAAGAAATGTATGAAAACCACTGAGTATTACAATTAGATTCTTGATTTATTTCCTTCATTTTCTGTGTTATAGAGATACTGCTAGAAATCTTTATTGTTATTCTTCATTAAATAAAACTTTTCTTTAGAAATCATGTGTAACTGCTTATTTACACATGCTTATTAACCTGAAGTTTTAAGATAATTGTGTGAGATACAAACCCCTGTCTTCTCTTATGACGGCATATGGATAAGAGATATTAGGCATCATGTGTCGTCAGGCTTTGAGGGAGGAGAGCTCATTAACTGCGATAGCCTGGACTTAAGGCCAGTGGGCAGTGTGTTTGCCAAGGTAAGATACAATTTCCCTCTGAGTGGCTAATTTTTAAAAATCTTTAGAAGACTTATTATAAATTCATTTTGTTCTTGTTGACTTATGTTTCAATAATGTGAAACAGCATCAGTTCCTAATGGGACTACATTGACTTCTTAAAGATTCAATATTCTGTGGGCTTCAAAAGGTAGAAAAAGTTGCTATAAATAGAATTCTTTATGCTTGTCCTCCTAATTAAGAAGCACAGAGTGTGTCATTTAGGTTAGACATTAAAGTAGAAAAGATCTCACATACCAGGTTCTCAGAAGTGTTCTTTTCTGAGAGGTATATGAAGCCAGCAAACATTCACTATATCATGTAGGTCTTAAATGGTGAAATACCAGACAAACCATTTCAATGCCATGATTACTTAGATATGTATATTTTTTTAACAAGAATGTCATTTGAGTATTAAAAATTCATGGCTGGTTAAGTTGTTTTTGTTGTGGGAATAGTAGAAGAAAAGAATGACCAAGGAGTGTAGTGTTTTTTACTTTAAAACTAACTATTTAACTTTGTTTTTGACTACTGTGTCCAAATACCATCTTCTCTTTTATTTGCCTCCTATTTTTGATATGCCTTACCACTAAGAGCAGATTTTGACCATCAGCTAGACAATGTAATCAGTTTATGCTAATTTTATGCCTTCAAATTTAGAGCTGTCAGGTGTTGTGGTTTGTTTGTTTTTTTAAATTGACATAGGTTAAATTATAAGGTAAGGGACTGTTGTTACTTTGCTTCAGTTCTTTGAAGGAGACTTGTAAAAGTACTCTTTCCAATTAGCCAAGTGTTTAGGTATAGTTTAAAATTGACTTCAAAGGGTAAAAGAGCAGATATTACTCAGCGTTAACTCTTAAATAGAAATGAAAGATTAGAATTTTAAGAATATAATCCTTCCCTTTCAAGCCATTTATCCTCATTATAAGTCTGAAAAGCAGAAAAACACCAACACTACTGAGCATGTTGCTCCTGTTAATTTAGAATCACTGACTTATGGCTGGGCTTTATTACTATTTATTATATTATTACTACTCCCACTCTTTCAGCTAACAGGAAGAGAAACAGGCGGCTATGTAGTGGTAGGAGGATCACCGCAGGCTTTTGAACTCATCCAGGTTTGTTCCCATTATAACAGGCCCCGCTATCTTTTGGAAGTGATGTGTATTTCTCTTTGAGTCTAAAACTATGGCAGCATCCTGGTAGGATTTGGGAGATAGAGGCAGAGCTGCCTCTGGACAGAGGATAAGTTTCACTTATGGTTATATGACAGGAAAAGGGGCCAACAAAATTGGTAGATATTGAAAATGAGAAAATGGCATCTGTATCCTCAAGGTAGATATATTTTATGTTCCAGGGTGAAGGCAAGTGAGTTAAGCAGAGGCTACACCCGAAATGATAGGGTAATAAGTAAAGCAGATGAAGATGTAGATAATCGTGGAGCAGAGAAGACTTCAGTTTTGAAGGATAGAGAACAACGCTTTAGTTAAAATATGGTTAGAACTCCTTACGTAGGGACATTAACCTGGCAGAGACATCATCTAGTTAGATAATATCAGGAAGAAAAACAGGTGTAGGTCACAAAAGGTTGTCAGTTTAAAGGTTTCTGTCCCAAGTCAGCCACCGTTGACCATGAACTTATGGTTAATTCTTTTGATTCCTTCCTGTGCTATTTCGGATTAAATTCATTTCATTTATTGTAGCTATAATTTTATAGTTTTTTATACGATTAGTGAAACAAGTTTGGTCAAAAACATTGACTTGTATACCTTTATTTAAACATTACTCAGAATGCTCTTTCTGCAATTTCTGACAAAATATCAAATCTTGGGCATTCACTTTCACCAACACCAACATTTTAGAGGTACACACAAATAACCCACAAGTCACAAGAGACACTTCTTTTTTTAAGTGGACACTATGTCATAGTGTCACATCATTATTTTGGGATACATTTTACTGAAGCATAACGAAGGTAAGACTAGGTCTTTATTATTATTTTATTGTTCCATGAAGATGGAACATGAAGCATGAAGATGTTGCCTATTCTTACTCCCATTGGTGCTCATTTACCAGCATTTAAGGAAAATCAATACTTAGCACACTTATATTTTTATTTGGAAAGAAATATTTTTGTTGTTTTTTTGAGGAAGGAAACACAAAGATAGTGTTTTGCTTTAGGTCATTCAAAATTGCTTTGCTGAGATCAGAAAACTTGGAATTTGGTATTCAGACATGTACTCCTATCCACTAATTTGACCACAATACAGCGCCAACCAAGAATGAGAGCACACCTGCCTCACTGCAGTCAGCTGTGTTATATGAGAGCTTTCTCTGAGTTCTACAGATAATTCTGAAAATATGAGATTTATGGTAGCGATGGCTAACTTTTAATGCACACAGAAGTGTGTATATGTGTATGGACAGGCATATGGAATCTCGTGGAATCCATACAAATCACAACTGAGGGCATATTCACAGAGCTCTTTTAGAATCTCTCATTGGTCAGACGTATACCATATTCTCAAAGGCTAAAGTAGAATATGTTATAACAAACCAGACCTATGTCTCTGTTCACACACAGCCGTGTTCCTTAACAAGAAGAGCTGTGGTCAGTATAAACCTGATATAACTGGTTACCTCTTTTTTTGGACATAAATAATCTCACAATAATAATGACATATAAAAAGAAAACAGTGCAGAATCTCATGACCCTAACAAATCAGAGATTTTTCATTTATTCTTATTTTTTTCTGTTCTCATTCTTATGTTTATATCTTTTGTACAGAGACAGCAACCATCACATTAGATACAAATCTTTGGGTTTTTTTTTCCCTTGTACTATTACCTCATAAAGTGTTCCCATACATTAATATCCATGGTTATTGGGTTTTTCTGTTTTTGTGTTTTTGTGTTTTTTTAGATTTCATTTATTTATATGAGAGTGAGAGAGAGCGTGGGGCTGGAGGGGCAGAGGCAGAGGGAGAAGTAAACTCCCCACTGAGCAGGGAGGCCCACGCAGGGCTCGATCCCAGGACCCCAAGATCATGACCTGAGCTGAAGGCAGATGCTTAACCTTAACCCACTGAGCCACCCAGGCACCCCATAGTTATTGTTTGAAACAGCTATGTATTATGCTGTATGTTGATGTCTCGGCATGATTAATTTCTAAGAGCGTTAATAAGCTTGTGCCCCAAACACCTTTTCTTTTCATGCCAGGTTTTGTATGCTGTTCTGATAGAGGAAACATTTTATTAACAGTGGCACGTTTTGAGCAAAAGCATGTGTGTTTTCTATGTTTAAATAGCTTATGGCAAAAATTCATTTTCAGTTCAATGAAGTGTATGTTTGTAAGTTCTGTCATCTGCCCATTGATTGATAGATGTGCAGGCTAGGCGTTTATGTGTTCGGTTTTGCTTTTGGTAGTTCTGTACGTGTGTGTGTATGTGTGTGTGTGTCTCTTTTCAGAAGGGGAGGGTACTGTCTTCCTTCGGAATATGCACTCCACCCTCTGTGATGAGGCCTGTGGTGAGATGCGCATCCCTGCCCATGACAGTCATCTTCACGGCATTGAGCTCCAGCTCGTGGCCCCCATGTGATGCGTGGAGGGTGGAGTGTATCGCAGTCACAGTCACCTTTCATTTGTGTGTTGGATGTGGCATTTATATTAAGGAGGAGTAATTTTTTTTCTGATTTTTGTTTTCTTGTATCACCAGTGCACCTATCCCATTCTTCCATCGCTGTGCTCCCGTGAACATTTCCTGCTATGCCAAGTTTGCAGAGGCCCTGATCACCTTTGTCAGTGACAATAGTGTCTTACACAGGCTGATTAGTGGAGTAATGACCAGCAAAGAAATTATATTGGGACTTTGCTTGTTATCACTAGGTAATTGTTTTTCTCATTCTTAGCTATTGCATAGTACCGCAGTAGAAGACTGTTCTGTCTTGTAACCAAAATATGAATATAGCCGGGATACCTGTAAAATGTTTAACTTCCCATAGCCAAACTAACTGTTTCAGATTATATATAGTTACAAATATATACATATTTAAATAAATATATATATATATATTTATATATCTGAAACTTTCTTTTTCTCTCATTGGAGAAAACTGGTGTTTTCCCAAACTTTGATGACTGTCTATAATAACCTTTACTATGATAGCAGGAGGCTTCTTTTAATGAATCAACACCCCTTTGTTTTTTGTTATGATTCCAAAGGCTTATACAAAGAGGCCACATATTCTTTTCTATATTTTCATCAAAGAGCATAGCTTTCTGATAGATTACTTTTGAGATATGGGTTTTTTTTTTTTTTTTTCATTGCTACAGTTCATAATATCACTGTATTGCTGGGAAAGTTAGAAAATCTCCACTTGGTAGCCACTGAATTCCTGTCATTAGATAATATAATCAAATAAATGTGATTTTCAAGATGTAAACTGCCTGTATTATCCTAGAGCTCTATATGTAGCCATATCAGAATCTAGAGATCTTTCTAGTTAAGAGGAGTAAACTGTGGTAGGAACCAAGCACCTCTTTCATTATATAAGTAAAATGAGTATTTTTGTCTGTTAGCAACAATTATAGTCATTGAGAAGACTAGCTGAATTTCCATCTTGTCATTAGAGACTATTTTCTTTTTGCTTAGGTAGTACTTGACTCAATTGAAATAATGCTGTCCATATGAAAAGCTATTTCTGTGATATTTGAAACGCTCCCATCTGTTTTTGGTTCCTATACATTTATTGCAAAAGTGATAATGTTATCTAGTCACAGATCCCAACCATTTTTTGGCTTTGCAAATGGCCCCCGAAAACTTGACTATTAGTCTGGCTTTATAAAAAAAAATTATTAAAAAAAAAATTATTTACTCTCTGAAATAGTTGAATAAGGAAAAAAGAAAACGAAACCTTAAAAATGGTGATAGTAATTTTAAACCATTGGAATTCCAGTTTTTATTAGAATGGTTCTCTTTAGGCTTAAGATCTTTGTTCATTTGTTTGTGAAATGGGCCTTTAGATAATTAAAGATGAACATATTATGATTTCAGAAATGAATTTCCCTATGCAAAGGTCAAATCTTCCCAGTTTCTTTCTTTAAAATTTTTCACTCCAGATTTTAGCATGTCAGAATTTAGCTTAGGATGGGTAGAGGTGTTGGCTAAATCACTCAACTAGGCTTTGCTCTTTTTTTGAAGATCTGTCAATCAGGACCCCTGACCCCAATTGAATTGAGAAATAAGGTCAGAGGGATTAGGGCCTTCGTGGCTTCAGGATACTATTCTGTAGAGTCAGAGCATTTCTTGGGAATTTTAGAGGAGAAATGACCAGAAAAAGATTAAAATACTGTCTAGCTTGTTGACCAGCTATCAGAGAAGTTGGTCCTGAAATGCTAGGATTACTCTAGGGAAGTACAGCAGCTATTTTAACTGACCTTTGCCTACGTGTAGCAATTTTTCTGATCACCAACATGACACGTCATTCTCTACACTCTGTGTGTTGGCATGTGTGTTTGCATGTGAGTTCTGATGTCTTCCCGTGGTGAATCCACAACAGTTCTGTGCTGTTTTTGAGTCACCATATTGCATTTGCATGTGTTCTTTGTCATTTATCAACCCACAGTTAGGAACCTGAGTTTCAAGCGACGCTCTTCCAGTGGCGCAAGTACCAAAGTCAAAGTGCAAAAGTAGCCAGTTAACCTTTCTTACCAAAATTGGGGTCTTGTCAAGAGCAACAATTTATATCCCTAGGAGAAAACAATTGAAAGAGTTTCTCTTTATGTTTTCCAATGTTTTAAAATAATATTCTACATGTTCTCTATCTTCCCTGCAGTTCTGTCCATGATTCTGATGGTGATAATCAGGTATATTTCAAGAGTACTTGTGTGGATCTTAACAATTCTGGTCATACTGGGTTCACTTGGTAAGCTTCTTATTCCTTTGTTTTTTAGTAATTAGAATTGAGAGTTAAGTTTGCTTTTAGCAACCCCTCAATTCAGAACTACGTTCATTATTTTAAAGATTTTATTTATGTATTTGAGAGAGAAAGGGAGAGGGTACACACATGTGAGCTAGGGAAGGAGCAGAGGGGGAGGGAGAGAGACCAGCAGACTGCGCTGAGCGGGAGCCCAACAAGGGGCTGGATCCTAGAACCCTGGATCACGACCTGAGCCAAAGGCAGACACGCTCAACCACTGAGCCACGCAGGTGCCCCTGCTTCTTGTTCTTCAATTTTTCACTCAGTACTTTTCAGTGTTCCCTGCCTGGCAGAGGAAGCGACTCTTTCTTTTTATCCTAAACTTTTTAAAGGCCTGAACACGCCATCCGAAAGTGTTGAGATTCTTTCTGGTTGAAATATTCCTGGCGTAATAATCGAATGTGTGTAAAATATTGTTACTCATTTTTCTATCTATTGATATTCTATTTTGTGTAATGTTTTTATTTTACTATTTCTAATGAAACCTTCTGGGTTTTCTGTATTTATTGTCTTTTTTTGAGAACAATAACTTCCCCCTCCCTCTTCCCCCCTCCCAATTATAAATGTGATACCTACTCATGGTATCTAGCTACTTCCATGGTAGAAAATAGAAATATAAAAAAAGAAAGAAGTTTTATTTTTCACATAACACCTCTTTTCTTTAAAGAGAGTTTGCTTTTGCCTTTAAAATTTTCACAGTTTAACCTGGCTTCCCCTCAGTTTACCACTACTAGCATATGAAATTCAGAACTTATATTTATATATGAGTTCATTGAACTTATATACAAGTTCACTGAAAATTGTTTTTTCAATGCTTTACCCAATATGAAACTTTATTATTAGGGGAGTTTGCCCCCATTACATTTATAATCCTGCCTGCTATGTTTGGTCTTATTGATGTCATCTATTTTATATTTTCTTTAAGTCTATGCTTTCTTATTTTGTTTTCTCTATGTTTGCTATATATACTATGCTTTCATTGGTTATTTTTACCCTTGGTTTGGATGGTATACATTTTATATTTACTTCTACAGTAGATAATCTATACATTTTCAGAAAATATTCTTTAATCTAGAATCTTCTTGTTATTTAAGGGTGAAATGGAAAGGGTATATGTTGGGTTTTACCCTGCTTCCTTTAAATTCAACATGTACTTCTTCCATTCTAACCCTCCTCTCATCTGCCTGTTCCCGCTTTTTAGCCATTAACAAATAATCCGAGTTTTTGTATTCAGGTTATTAAAGTTAAAATATTATTTGATACATTGTATCTTTCTAAAGAATGTTTGCTTTGCCTTGAAATGTTTCATAATAATGTTTATAAAATTATTTACATTCTTCTGCCCCAGTTTTAGTGAGAACTACTGGTCTTATTTTTGTAAAACTTCATTCTTGAGTTCTTAATTTCAGTTCATCTTTGTTTTTAATTCTTAGTTTCAGGGGTAGAATTTAGTGAATCATCAGTTACATATCACACCCAGTGCTCATTCCATCAAGTGCTCTAATGCCCATCACCTAGTTACCCCACCCCCCTACTCACCACCCCTCCAGCAACCCTCATTTTGTTTCCTAGAGTTCAGCATCTCTTATGGTTTGCCTCCCTCTCTATTTTTATCTGATTTTATTTTTTCTTCCCTTCCCCTGTGTTCATCTGTTTTGTTTCTTAAATTCCACATGTGAGTGAAATTATATGGTATTTGTCTTTCTCTGATTGATTTATTTCGCTTAGCATCATACACTGTAGCTCCATGCACAGTGTTGCAAATGGCAAGATTTCATTATTTTTGAAGGCTGAGTAATATTCCAGTGTGTGTGTGTGTGTGTGTGTGTACACGTCTTCTTTATCCATTTATCTGTGGATGAACATCTGAGCTATTTCCATATTTTGGCTATTGTGGACATTGCTGCTATAAACTTTGGGGTGCGGGTGCTCTGGTTCATCTTTGTTTTGATGAGAATTTGAATTCATGTAGCTTATTCATGAAGTACTTGTGGGTTGTGTATTTTCTCAACTCTTTATTATCTAAGATTATCTTTGTCTTACATCTGAATATTGAATCTGCTGCATATAAAATTCTCAAGCAGCAATATGTTTCCTGTGTCGGTACTTTACTTTTTGGAGACCAGTCTAATTTTGTGCCCTTGCCCATCACCCATCTCACTTACCTTGTTGTGTATCTAATTTTTAATTTATCTTTATAACTTAAAATTTCCGTTTAGTTCTGAATCTTAACTAAATTTGCCAATGATTCTTTTCTTTGGCGGGGGGGTGTCTTTTACAACTTTGAAAAGTGGTCGTATTTCTGTATCTGATTACAATTTCTGTTCCAGTGGTTTTCCTCTTAGCATCATTGTTCATTCTTCTGCTGTCATCTTCTAAATTATCATTTTAATCCTTTGACATTTTCTTTACACTCAGGAAGCTCTCTTCAAGCATACCTTCCAGATCACTGATTTTGTTTTCCTCACTGTCATTTCTGTACTTGACTTACCTCATTTTGTGATTCCATTTCTTACTTCTTCCAGCCATCGTGTGGCCGTTGTGTCTAGTACTGTGTTTAGATGTTGTCTTAGTCACTTTGGGCTGCCATAACAAAGTACCATTGACTGGATGCCTTATCAACAAGAAATACTTACTTCTCATAGTTCTGGAGACCAGGAAGGTCAAAACCAAGGTGCCAGCAGATTCGGAATCTGATGAGTTCTGGCTTCCTTTGTCCAGCTGTCATCTTGCTATTTGCTAACATGGTGCAAGTGGAGAGGAGCTCTCTGAGAGCTATTTTATAAGGACACTAATCCTGTTCATGAGGGCTACACTCTCATGACCTCATCATCTTCCAAAGACCCACCTCCAAATACCATCTCATTAAGGATTAGGAATTCAATCTATGAGTTTTAGGGGGTCATAAACATTCAGCTTATAGCAGATGGGTAGTTTTTTATAATAAAAGTAGATTTGCATTCCAGCTCTGTCACTTACTAGATGTGTCACATTTGGCATGTTACTTCACTTTCCTGAATTTCAATTTTATCATTTATCTATAAAGTGGGACTTTTAATACCTACTTAATAGTATTGTGGTGATTCAATTTGGTCACCTCTACTGTGTACTTCCGAACACAAATTTACATAAGCAATGTCTATTGTGGCTGTTATGGACAGTGACCTCCTTGATGTCTTCATTATTATCTCATTCTGTTTTCTTTTCTGTTTGTCTTTCTCTCATAACTTTTTTTTTAAAGATTTAAAAAATTTTTAAGTAATCTCTATACCCAGCGTGGAGCTCAAACTCACAACCCCGAGGTCAAGAGTTACATGCTCTGCCAACTGAGCCACCAAGGTGCCCATTTCCCTCGTAACTTTTTATTCCCATTTGTAGATAACATGTTTTATTCTGTTGTTTGAGGCAATGACACTTTTCTTTAAGATTTCAAAATGAGGGATCCCTGGGTGGCGCAGCGGTTTGGCGCCTGCCTTTGGCCCAGGGCGCGATCCCGGAGACCCGGGATCGAATCCCACGTCAGGCTCCCGGTGCATGGAGCCTGCTTCTCCCTCTGCCTGTGTCTCTGCCTCTCTCTCTCTCTCTCTCTGTGTGACTATCATAAATAAATAAAATTAAAAATAAAAAATAAAAAAGATTTCAAAATGAAAATAGTTCCCTTTTTCAAATGTTTTTCATAGACTTGTGTTTAAGTTTGTTTACTCATCTTCAATAGAAAAAAAAAAATTGATTCTGGCTGTTTGGCACCAGGTAGGGTTGGCATTTCCCTTTGACCCTGCTCACTGTTTACTTGAGTGCAGTTGGAGGTCAGGTTGATTTGTATACTTCTTGGTCCAATTTCTCATCTCCCAGACATTTATCTTGTCTGCCCATTCATATACATCTTTACTCAGAATCTTCCATTTCCTTACCAGAGCCTACAAGGCCTTCTAGTATGATCTGGTCCCCAGAGCCCCTCTGCCCACAGCTCCCACCACTCTGCCCCTTGCTTGTGGCCTTCTCCTTTCTCTCCTGCCAGACATGGTCTCATCTCAGCATCTTAGAACTTGCTAGTACCTCTTGCCTGCAACACCCTTTCCTTAGATGGCTTTATAAATTGTTTTCTCTCTGTCTTTGATTCTTTTGCTCAAATACCATTTCACCACTGAAACCTTGCTTACTCATCCTTTCACAATGCTTTCCCAACCACAGCACTTTCTATCCCTATTAAAAGATGACTTTTTTTCCCTTAGGCTTCATAGACTATATTTTTACTTATTTCCTTATTTGTTTTGTTTCCTTATTACTATATAAGCTCCTTGAGGGTTGAAGATGGGGATTTAGTTTTGTTCACAGCTCTGTCCCCAGCACCTAAAATAGTTGATGCTCTGGGCACTCAGAAAGAAGGTGTTTGATGCAGCTCTCTCATGTGGAGGTGGGTTTTCCCCCATCTTTAGTCTAACTTTTGGAATCTCTGAACCAGTGATAGGGAGAAACCTGCATCCAGCACACACCACTACCAAGCTATCAAAGATCTCCTATCTTTGTTCCTACTTTTGGTGGGAATCGTTTCTTTCATCTTCATTTGCTCCTTGTACAAATACTGTCTTAACTGCATGACTGTGTCTGCACGAGGCACTGGGGTTACTGTGGTAACACAACAGAGAGGATCTGGGCCTTCCTCAGCTTCATTCCTGGTTTCTGTGACCCTTACTAACTTCGTACAAGCTCCTCAGGTCTCAGCAGGCACTGATTCTCTCTGTATGGTCAGTTCCTCTCAGGGGTACTTGTCTTTGCTTGGCTCTCTCTGAGCTTCAGCGTCAATAATAAATACCATTGAAGGACATTTATTTGGTGTACTGAAAGATATCTTAACTACCTAGTGTGAATGATGATAATGGAGTAATTGGAGCTCCCCTTATGCCTGCAAAAAGTGACAGCCACACACCTCCCAGCCAAATGGATTGTTGCTGCGTTAGTCCCATGGTGATGTATAGGAAGGATCCGGGAAAGTGAAGATTTATGTTATGAGTTTCCTTGTGCTTGTTATTTCCAAAACAATTGTTTTTTGAATGCAGGTGGCACTGGGGTACTGTGGTGGCTGTATGCAAAGCAAAGAAGGTCTCCCAAAGAAACAGTTATTCCTGAGCAGCTTCAGATAGCTGAAGACAATCTTCGGGCCCTCCTCATCTATGCCATTTCAGCCACGGTGTTCACAGTGAGTGGGCTCGGGTGGATCGTTTAGGTTTATGTTTTTATTTACAGGGATCATTAATGAAGCAGAAACTCACCTCTGGCAATTGCATGCCTAACCCTGAGCTGCATTAGATGAAATCTCTGTCCCATAGGCATGGAACATTAAAAGGTCTTCAGAAGGCTTCCCTAATTGATGAGTGTTATTTGATGCAACATTTGGTTCTGCATTGCCTGCTCGTTAAGAGGGGATTTTTACCTAGAATATTTATATTATCCTTTGTTAGTAAAAACATATTATTTTGCTGTCATAATATAATTCCCTTTTTAAAAGTGGTTTTCTTTACTAAAGTATGTTAAGAAATACACCACTTCATATCATTTCATTTCCTTGTGTACTAATTATTTTCCTCTTTTTTTCCTTTTAAACTTTTCACAACATTATTCCAAGTTAGAGATGAACTTCACTGCCTAGGCACTGTAGAGTAAATTACTGATGAACGTGTGGTTAAATAATGTGTACCCATATATTTGATTCATCTCCTTCTCCTCTCTGAGAAAAGAAAAAAAAATCTCAGACCACTTCTTGGACCAATCCCAAGCTTTTAATTGAGCTTTAGAAATAAAAAATAAAGGCAACATGAAACCATTGGTGCCAAAAGGTATTTGCTTGTTATTATTATACAAATACATATTAATCGTCTTTTAAACAGTTTTTTCCCCTCTTTTTTAAGTATAGTTCACTGACCCTCACCCAGGGCACGGTGAGGGTGTGTAAGGGGTGAATCTGACACAGACCCTGCTCTTTAGGAGCCCTTGGTCTGATAACAGAGGTGAAGTGCAAATACCTCCTTTTGTAGTCATGGCATATGATCTCCCCTGTTTTCAGAGTGACAGGCATGTATCTATTCAAATAAATGCAGAGCCTCATCCTGACTGACAAACAACATGTTTTGATTCCTAATGAGTAGAAAAGGAAAGTTAGGAGAATTCTAGGATATTAATAAACTGAGAAATCCTTTTATGTTTAGCTTTAAGGATATTTTCAGGATTCAATTGAGAATGCTAAATGCCACAACACTGATAAAGTATTTTTGGGATTCAGAGAATAACCTTTCCCCCATGTGGGATGAAGTGTAATGTTCAAAATTTCCACCATCATTTGGTTTCTGTATTCACTGCTTAGGGCAGTAACTGGAACCTTTCTCTGCATTTGCTCTTTACAGGTGATATTGTTCCTGATAATGTTGGTCATGCGCAAGCGTGTTGCTCTCACCATTGCCTTGTTCCACGTGGCTGGCAAAGTCTTCATCCACTTGCCGCTGCTAGTCTTCCAACCCTTTTGGACTTTCTTTGCTCTTGTCTTGTTTTGGGCATACTGGATCATGACACTTCTTTTTCTTGGCACTACTGGTAAGAAGACCTGCTGCTGCTTCTCCTTATTCGTGATGAATCTGATTTGTATTAAATTACTTTAAAACTTCAGATAGAATTCTTAGACCTTTATAACGAAGGTCTGATTGCCATTGGAACTAGCAATGAATTTGGTTAAGATTCTTCAACAGCCCATTCCCTATTCATGATTTTTAGATCCTCCTCCCAAAGTAGGTCCAGACAGGTCATGGCTTTGAAGTCCAGTACTGATTCAGACATTAGGATTCATTCTAAGATGGACAAATGAACTCTGTGCGGCTGTGGAGCAGCCTTAAACCCCAGTTACAGCCAAAGATCAACTTGCTTCCTCGGGATTTTCTAATTTGGAAAAGATCTGAACCTAGGTAGAGTTTCTGGTGATGATATTGTTTGTAGTTAGACTCTCAGACTTGCGTGTAGCTACACTTTATATCAGAAGTTAACCCTAAATGGAATTAATTGTGATGAGTGGCATAAGGATAGTGTGCTTGTATGTAACTTCTCTGGCAGTTCAGCACGCATTCACCAATTGAATATAATATTAATTTCTGTCCTTTGCTAATAATTGAGATATCTATAATTATTGGATGAGTAATAAAAGAACCCTGAAAAAAGATTGAAGTGTTTGAAAATTCATGCCTAAATTAACTGACGTGGTAAGAACTATATTCAAATAGAACACTTTTTAAAAGCTTTATGATGCCTTTGGGGAAAACAAAATGCTTAAATGTAGAATGTCTGGCTTCACAGCTTTTCAAGTGATAATTATTTTTGTCTCTTAATTAAATAGCACCGTGATCATAAATTTTGTGGTTTGGGGGTAGGAGGGACTGTTGTTGGAAATTAGATTAATCTCTTATATTTAACAGCCATATTTCTTAGTTTGTACTTTATGAGCTCCTTCTTTCCTTCCTTGATTATTTTCCCAGGCAGCGCTGTTCAGAATGAGCAAGGCTTTGTGGAGTTTAAAGTTTCTGGGCCTCTGCAATACATGTGGTGGTACCATGTGGTGGGCCTGATTTGGATCAGTGAATTTATCCTAGCGTGTCAGCAGATGACTGTGGCAGGAGCTGTGGTAACATACTATTTTACTAGGTGAGAATTTATTCTTGTCAGAAAACTTAAGATCTTCTAAGTGATTGTGTCTGAAGGAGATGGAAGTAAGGCTGGTAAGGGTTTTATTTCTTTAAAAAGTAATTGGAAATAAATATGACAAAATGTTATAGCTGATAATCCTGAGAGGTAGGAACATGGGAGGTTGTTATTTAATCTTTATACTTTTCTGTAAGTTTCTCAAAAAGTTAGAACAGCAGGTCATGACATAACTTCAATTATATTAGGCAGAAAAATAAATCTTGTAGTGTCTTATGTACTTTTTGCTTTATATAAAGGTCCATCGGGGCACCTAGGTGGTGCAGCAAGTTAAGCATCGGACTCTTAGATTTGGCTCAGGTCATGATCTCAGGGTAGTGAGATCAAGCCCTGGGTGGGGTGCTCAGCATAGAATCTGCCTGAAATTCTCTCCCCTTTTCCCTCTGCCCCTCACATTTGTACTCTCTCTAAAATAAATCAATAAATTTTAAAAAATAAAATAAATAAAGGTCCATCAAAGGACAACAAGCCTTTTTTTTTTTTTTTTAAGATTTTATTTATTCATGAGATATATACAGAGAGAGAGGCAGAGACACAGGCAGAGGGACAAGCAGGCCCAATGTGGAACTCTATCCTGGGACTCCAGGATCATGCCCTGAACCAAAGGCAGACACTCAACCACTGAGCCACCCAGGCGTCCCAACAAACCTTTTTAATTTATTTGGGTCAGAACAGTATTGTGACTCCCATTCCTAACTTCAGAGATGAATATAAGCTGTAGGCATTTTAGTTTTCTTTTTTTTTTTTTTTTTTTTTTTGGCATTTTAGTTTTCTATTAAAATGAGGTACCTGGTCTAGATTGAACATCTTTTTTTTTTTTTTTTAAGATTTATTTATTTATTTATTTATTTATTTATTTATTTATTTGAGTGAGAGAGCAGGTGGGGAGAGACAGAGGATGAAGGATAGTCTTTTAAGCAGACTCCATGCTGAGAATGGAACTGACATAAGGCTCCATCCCACAACCTTGAGATCCTGACATGAGCTGAAACCAAGAGCTGGATGCCTAACCAACTGTACCATCTAGGCACCCCAGAACATCTTTTTTAAGTTCTGTTTTTTGATTGTATATTTAACTCTGTATTTACTAGTAAAAGCTTTCAAAGCACAGTTTAATTTTACTTAACGTCTTAGAGCCTAAGAACCCCGTGAAACTACCATAGAGAAATGAAACATGAACTCAATTTGGTACATCAGCAGCATTTGTATTAGTTGTATATTACTTTCCCATTTTGTCACAAATCTAGAATTCTTTTTAGATGAACTAATTTTTCACTGCATTGGATTCTGAACCATTCCTGTACTTAGCCTTTGTTTTAAATGTCTTTGGTTATTTTTTAAACAGGGATAAAAGGAATTTGCCATTTACACCTATTTTGGCATCAGTGAATCGCCTTATTCGTTATCACCTGGGTACTGTGGCAAAAGGATCTTTCATTATCACGTTAGTCAAAATTCCACGAATGATCCTTATGTACATGCACAGTCAGCTCAAAGGAAAGGTAAGGAGAAAATACTTTTCTGGGCTTTCTGTGGTCATATCCCAGACCTCAGCTCTGTGTGTGGTAAAGCTCCCAGTGATGCTAAGTCCATAGCTGTGAACATTTTCTTCAGAATCCTTGCAAAGCAGAATCTAGTCCTTCTGCTTTGTCCCCTACTCTTGCTCTCTACATGCTGTGGCAAAATCCATCGTGTCACTGGTTTCCCAAAGTTATCCTGTGCTTCTCTTCCTCTGTGTTGACTCACACCTCCTCCTTGGATCCTCTTCCCTATCCCTGACTGTGGAGATAATACACATTTCAACACAGGTTGGCTCATATGCCACCCCTTCCTAGAAACCTTCCCTGATTCCTCCTCCTCGATGACATCATCTCCTTCTGTCCTCCACTCTTATAGCACTAGTATCTATTGCATATTCTGTTTCTAACCTTTTTTTATGTTTAGCTTTTTTTTCTTCTACAATAGTAGAAGTTCCTTTCTGGTCTTGTATACCTGACTTTATCTTATATGCAGTAGGTACTAAATACCTGTTGAATTAATTGATTACAAATAATTTAGCTATTACATTTTGAGGGAAAAGAGGGTGGGTACGGAGGCCTTTGAAACATAGGTTGTGATTTTTTTTACTTTATTTTTCTAACATTTGGAATATTCTATATGATGGTTTGATTCTATATGATGGTTTTTAATTATTTCTAATTTGTCCTTTCCAGGAAAATGCTTGTGCCCGATGTGTGCTGAAATCTTGCATTTGTTGCCTTTGGTGTCTTGAAAAGTGCCTAAACTATTTAAATCAGGTAAAATATTTTAAAAAATAAATCTAACATTCACTTTCAAGGATAGGTTCATCATTTCTTCTTCCAAGATAAAATAATTGAGCTTACTTGAAAGATGTTACATATTTCTCATGATGTTATACATTGTGGCTTATTCGCGTATATCTATTTCTATCATATTCTTTAAAAAAAAAAAAGACTTTATTTGAGAGAGAGGAAGAAAGAGCACAAGCAGGGGGAGGGGCAGAAGGAGAGGGAGAAGCAGGCTCCCCGCTGAGCAGGGAGCCTAATGCTGGGCTCTATCCCAGGACCCTGAGGATCATGACCTGAGCTGAAGGCAGATACTTAACCAACTGAGCCACCCCAGTGCCCCATCATATTCTTATTTTTAAGAGTGATGTATATTCTTGTCAAGGCTCAGTATTAGTTAATTGTAACATAAGGATAAAATATCATTAGGGTTCATCTTCAGGAAAGACATTTATCCCTTAATTCACATCCTTTCATCTTTGATTTTCTCTAAGAATCTGTCTAAGCTAGCCATATTTCTTTAATTCTTCTTTTAAATGTTTGAGAGGTACCTGGCTGGTTCATCCCATAGAGCATGTGACTGTTGATCTCAGGGTCGTGTGTTCAAGCCCCATGTTGAGTATGGAGCTTACCTTTTAAAATGAATGAATGAGTGAATGAATGAATATTGTTTGAAAGCTTTAGTGAAAAGTCATTGTGACACTTAAACTCATTTTTTTGCTCTGTCTACTATTGTCTAAGACTAGTGTGCTGTCTATCCTGATACTTTTTTCAGGGAGATCCAGCTGCTTAAAGACTATGATATTAGCCTGGGAGATAGTCTCAGAGGAAGTGCTATGTCTTGCTGTATCTAGGCACACAGGACTCTCTCTGAAGCACTCTTCCCATCTTTTCTTCTTCTTCTTCTTTTTTTTTTTTTTACAACTCCTCTGCATTACTTGAAAATCAGTTGTAATGTGCCAATGCCCTCATCTAATAGACCAAAGATAGAAATGGGCTTTCTCACCATTTACCTCTAAGTGATTCAAGAGTAGCAGTGTACTTTCATTCACTCGAGGCTAGTCAGAGGATGGTAGCCCTGTTCGCTGTGGCGTTGAGCATGCCTGGAATTTTGCTTTATTGGAGTTCTATGGTTAATATGAAAAAGTAGGCATGACATTTCATTAGCAAAATAAATTCTTGTCAATTGTAATATTGTATGGATGGAAAGTATTTGGAAGGTCATTATTAAAAAAATTAGTAATAGCCATAGCAATCTGAAAAATTACATTCTTTAAAATTTGGTTTGGGACCAAGTCATCCTTATCGAAGAGTTGATGGATGCAGTACTAAAAATAATCATCATTACATTTTGTACCCATCACTAAATTGCTCATCGGTAGAGAAGAAGCAAAACCCATCTCTTCATTCTCAGTTTCTACCATCTTCCCAACAGGAATCTTTTGCTCTTTGTAGTTTTCCAAACCTGCCTGAAATGAGTTCCTTCCAACACTTGAATAGCTCCTACTAATCCTTAAAGATTCTACCTTGAGCTTCGCTTCAAAGAAGTCTTCCCTCATTATCCTAGCCCCCCTGCTGACCCTCCACATAACAGATTCATACCTCTGTGAAAACACTAACAATGTTACATGGAAATCATCTGTTTACCTCTTTTTTTAAAAAAAAAATATTTTATTTATTTATTCATGAGAGACACAAAGAGAGAGACGCAGAGACATAGGCAGAGGTAGAAGGAAGCTCCATGCAGGGAGCCTGATGTGAGACTAGATCCCGGGACTCCAGGATCACACCCTGAGCCAAAGGCAGGCGCTAAACCGCTGAGCCACCCAGGGATCCCATTACCTCTTTTATCTCCACCTTCAGACCTTTAGCTCCCTAAAGACAGGGATCTTAATTATTTTTGTCTCTAGAAACTATCCCAGTATCTGATATAGAATAGGTGGTCTTTAAATGTTTTCCAAATGAATTGTTAATCAGTGAATACCTGGATTTTAAAAGACTAATAGTGTGATGTAAAACCAGAAGAAAGAGTCTCAAAAAGGAGATGTACAGGTATACAGAAGGAAGAGAAGAAATCACACGGTTTGATGAGAATCCAAGGTTCTCAGCTCATCCCATGCTAAACGTTAATCATTTTAGTACTGACAGTCCTGAGACATATATCCAAACTTCAAGTTGGTCTTTATTGTACAGGTTTTGTACACTTTGGATCTTCATTGAAGATTTAAGGGAACTGTTAAAATAGTAATAAATAAGTGAGTTTAGGTTTAGAGAGAGTGATTCTGAACTAATACTTAGTTCTGTTTGGGAATGAAACGCTATCAGGCCTGATTACCAGAGTGCTTCATGTCTCCTTTTCTCACAGGAATCTCACTGGAGTTGAGGTCAACATCCTGAAGACATCGGAACAGGGCACCTGGGGGTAGCTCAGTGGTTGAGCGTCTGCCTTCAGCTCGGGGCATGACCCTGGGGTCCTGGGATGAAGTCCTGCATCAGACTCCCTATCAGAGCCTGTTTCTCCCTCTGCCTATGTCTCTGCCTCTCTCCCTGTGTCTCTCATAAATAAATTAATTAAATCTTTTTTAGAAATTAAAAAAAAAAAAGTGTTCTAATGAACCCTTCCTGCCAGGTTAAGCAGAAGTATCTGTTGCCAGTAGAATTTTTTTCTTAAGATTTCATTTATTTGAGAGAAAGCAGAGAGAGAGAGAGAGAGAGAGAGAGAGAGAGCATGAGCAGGGGAGAGAGGCAGAGGGAGAAGCAGAATGCCTGCTGAGCAGAGAAACCATTGCAGGGCTTGATTCCAGGACCCTAAGGCCCTGACCCGAGCCACCCAGGTGCCCTACCAGTGGAATTTTTTTAAACCCTTGCTCCCGTGTTTCAGAGTTGGGTGGGCACCCGTCTGTTTAAAGCATTTAAGATGACAGGAATCATGGCAGTACTGAATAGATGAGCTTTAGAGACTTTTCTAAAATTTGGAAAAAAAAAAAAAAACAGTAAGGTCTAAGAGTATGATCTGCTGGTGTTTGAAGGGACATTCTTCTCAGTGCTGTCACAAACATTTGGCAGTTACAAGATTAGTGCTGTGCTAGAGATCAAGCCTGAGCTGGCACCAAGATAACAGGCAGCTCACACCTTTCCTTTTGTCTCTAGTATTTATCACTTCCTGAAAATGAAGTTTCTTTTTCCCATATGCATTGGATTGAGTCCATATTTTTATAGCCTTGTTGGAGAAGACAAGATGGATAATTGGGGGGATATACAGTGGAGAAAGCCCAGATATTGAAGGTGTGTTTCAATCCCAACAGTTTAATTATTTGGCAAGTCCAGTGAAACTTCAGAATCTCCGTTTCCTTCTTCACTGAGTAGAGAAAAATATACCTATCCTCATAGGCTTTAGGCAAGGATGAAATATTAATGCAGATAAATCACCTCTTACAGTGCCTGGCTCTTGATCATCACCTAGTAACCGTTATCGCTCTCTCCTGCTCCCTTCATTTTATTGTTTTATAAAGAACTCCCAATGTTTTACTCTAAGATAAGAGAGCTCTGGCAAAGATAAAACGAGAAGTAGTTCTAAAGATGTATCTACTTTCTTTAAAAGTAAATATAATGTAAAAAATACTGAAGAGTTTGGAAAACCAAGAGAAAACAAAGTCACCCATGATCTCACTGTGCTAATAAAAGTGACCTTTATTGAAATATGTACTATTAGCTTTGAGAAAAAGTTTCTAATATTTTATTTCAGTGTAGTAATGTCTTATCAGACATTGCTTATAGACTGATAAGACAGTCATTTGTAAAACGAGGATAATAATAGTATCTGTAGTGCCCATTACCATGAGGATGCAGAGATGGTATCTGTAGTACTCTGAGTCTGTGCCTGGACACAGCAAATCCTCTGTAATGATGACTCTTATTGTATAGTACTGTTCACAGTTAGTTTCTTTTACATTTTTTAATGTGCAGTGGTTTTTATTTTTCTCCTGGCAGGTCTTTCAGACTTTTTTTTTAACACTTTCTTACTTAGCTTTTTATGCTTGGAAAGATTTTTCCCACCTTAAGGTCAAATAATTATTCCAGTATTTTTTCCTCTAATATTTCAGATGTTTACCTTTTTTTTTTTTTTTTTTTAATACTTTTGAGTTGGGGATTTAATCAGTTGTCTCATGGCCAGTTAGTCATTATTCTTGCTTCTGCTATGAAATGTCACTTTAATCATGTACTAAATTCTTCTACATCATACTTGAGTATGTCTTAGGACTTTCTTTTCTGTACTATTGATCTGCCTATGCTTTTACACCAGTACTGCAATATCTAACTACTATACCTTCTTCTACTTCCTCCTCCCCCTCCTCCTCCTCTTCTTCTTTTTCTTTTTCTTCTTCTTCTTCTGGATACAATGGGTATTTTTTTTTTTAATTCTATAGCTTCATTATATATCTCTAACACATATAATACAAATTCCTCTCATTCTTATTTTTCAAAATTTCTTGTCAAGTCACCTGTTTACATTCTGAAATTATTTTTGGAATGTTTAATAGAGTACAGTGAAATAATAATACTAATTTTAATGCCAGCTAATATTTATTGAACACTTACCACGTGCCAGGCACTGTGGTTCGTTCACACTTTACATGTAGAGTCTCCCATCCAGAGATCTGTTTTGTCTACTCTTTGGAAATGGTTAACAATTAGTTAATGCCTGTTGCATTGTTTTCCTCCTGTCCTTTCTTTTGCTGTCACTCCTGAGATCATCATGCAACTTTTTTTTTTTAAGATTTTATTTATTCATGAGAGACACAGAGAGAAAGAAAGAGAGAGATGCAGAGACACAGGCAGAGGGAAAGCAGGCCCCATGCAGGAAGCCTGACGTGGCACTCGTTCCTGGGTCTCCAGGATCACACCCTGGGCTGCAGGCGGCGCTAAACCACTGTGCCACCGGGGCTGCCCATCATGCAACTTTGAAGTCAAAAGCCTTGAGTAGGGCTGGACAATGCAGACCCCTGCAGGACAGTTGAGGAGCATTAGGTTACTCATGGAAATAAGTGCAGCAGACTGGGCCCAAGGCAGTAGAGAGTGGTAGAGACTAGTAAACTGGGGAGTTCGTATTGCATCCCCAGAGGACAGTCACTTCTTAGCTCTGATATACTCTTGCCATGTGAGAATTTCTAGACAGTTGCTAACTCTTCCACTTTCTCAAGTGAAGCCAGAATTCTCGATGTTTGCATTTTGTCTCCTGCTATTAAAATGTTGACAACTAAAAAAAAAAAAAAAAAAAAAAAAACTGAATGAGCCAGACAAATAAGGTCTTTAGGCCACCAAAAAGTCAGTTGTCCGGGATGCCTGGGTGGCTCAGTGGTTGAGCGTCTGCCTTTGGCTCAGGGCATGATCCTGGAGACCTGGGATCAAGTCCCGTGTCGGGCTCCCGGCATGGAGCCTGCTTCTCCCTCTGCCTCTGTGTCTGCCTCTCTCTCATGAATAAATAAATAAAATCTTAAAAAAAAAAAAAAAAAAGGGTCAGTTGTCCATAAGCCATCAGCTTATTGCCAGTGCTTTAAGAATTTAGAGGATAATAGTAGAGGAGTATTGATAATGAAGGTAGAGGAGACCAGAATCCTTTTGCAGCATGGTATGAAATTCTAAAAGCCCAAGCCATGGTCCAGTGCCAAACTGCATGGAAAATACAGCTGGCTTCAGAAAAGACCGTTGGATTTTCAAAATAAGCCATTTATTATTTATAGCATAGGTGCTAGAGTTTTGCACATAAAGAGAGTGAACTGTGAACTGCTCTTTGTTTCTGCAAGTGCATATCTTAAGTGACCAGGAAGGTGATTGTACACCTCATCTAACAGAATTCACTTTAGGTGGAGAGACTGTTACAACTAAAATCTGTTTCTTGTGGGCATTACTCAGCCCTTGGTTTGCTTTGACACCATTTAGAAGTAGTGTGTTTAATACTAGACGGGATCTGCTCTCTGGCTGCCAAGCTTTTAAGATTATAAAGCTCTTCTCTATGCAGCTGCAAAGATATTTTTTGAGCACTTACTACCTAATACTACATTAAGCACTTAATATATATTATCACTTTCTCTCTAGAACTCTGTAAGGAAGGCTCATTTCCTCCGTCTTACAGATGAGAAAGTTGAGACTAGCATCTTGTAGCAAATCGTATGACCTAGAGATGGAGGAAGTTTTCAAAACTAAGTTTGCCCAGTTCTTGCCAGGGGATCACCATTTCCCATATAAATATATACTCATTGTATGCATCATAAAAAGGACTAGAGTACAGATTATTATAGACATCATGCAAACATCTCAAATTTTCAAGTTTTGTGCTATAAACTAAGAGAAACAGTGGTTTTCATGACAATCAATTTAAGATTTACAACATATTTTTAATTCTTATATCCCTTAAAAAGTCCTAAGAATTTAGAACCAAACTAAATGAGGGACACTTGAGGAATGGTTGAGCATCTGCCTTCGGCTCCTGGGGTCCTGGGATCGAGTCCCACATCAGGCTCCCTGCATGGAGCCTGCTTCTCCCTCTTCCTGTGTCTCGGCCTCTCTGTGTCTCTCATGAATAAATAAAATCTTTAAAAAAAATAAAAGAACCAAACTGAATGAAATGTATGGTATAGGTTGTTGGGCTTTTTGCCCCCCGTTTCTCACTCAAAATAAGAAAGGGATAATTTCACTATATTTTCCCTTATTTACTTTATAATGATCCACACATACCTTTTCCTTTTTCCTACCATTGTTGTCTATCTTGCCCTAGTGAGTTATTATATACAGATTTTAAATTTCAAGAGAATTTCTAGTTCTGTAAGTGAAGAAAAGAAAGGTGTGAAAATGTGGAAGCAGTATTCCAGAACATGTGGCCAAGCAGGCCTGGGTTATATACATGGTGACCTTCTACCCTAACATTTTCTTCCACATGCCCAGGACTTTTTCTTTTTATTCATTCATTCATTCATTCATGGGAAACACAGAAGGGCAGAGACATAGGCAGAAGGAGAAGCAGGCTCCCTATGGGGAACCGGATGCAGGACTCGATCCCAGGACCCTGGGATCATGACCTCAGCCAAAGGCAGATGCTTAACCACTGAGCCACCCAGGTGCCCCGACCAGGACTTTTATACCTCATCCTGTCACATACAAATGCTACCAGGGACCCCTTGGGCCTAACAGTCATCCTTTTAAAAAGCTCCCTGGATGGCAATCACCTTCTATCTTCCTTCTGGGAGTTATACAGTCTCAAGCCTATATCCTGCCTGAGCAGATGTTGGGCACTGGCTAAATGTTCATCATTTGCCTCTCTGTGGGCAGTTGAGTGCAAGATCAGGAAGGTTGTCTGTGAAGGTAGGTGGGCTGTAAAAATCTCAACCAAGTAGTTGAACAGAAAGTTCAGAGAACAGTAATAGGGAAAGCCACAGAGAACTCAGAATTTCTTGAGAGCCTTAGCGTGAATCCTTTCAGACTAGGAGGTATAGAAGTGAAAGGAAAGTTTCATTGGCCTGCTGTGATCTGTAGCACAATTTTATTCCTGAAGAGGTCATCTTGACCTTTGTGTGTCACATGCAGCTCATCTTCCTGCCTTAGGAGTGGGAGAAAGAGCTTATGAAATATCCACTTAACTTTTTTTCAGTTAGGTTGAATACAAAGGAGTTGCACAGATCTGTAGGAATTTTGCCAAGAAAGCTAAATTTCTGTGATATATCCAACCCTGAAACTGAGGAGTGGAGAAAAGAAATTATTGCTCCCTCCTTCCATGTCCACAAAGGGTAGATGGAATGGGTGGGGCAGGATGGGAAGAGAAGAAGCAGGTCAGAGGAGGAATAATAATTTCTTCTGAATTATTGAAAAACAAAACTTCTGTGGCTTAGTTTGGAGATGTTAGACCCTCTTTGAGTTTGCTGGTCTGATGATAACAGAGGAGAGAGGTTGGAGGTGTGTGGATCCTCTCTTGCTTCTATCTCTTTCAAAGAAGGTCATGGTCAAACTGGGAAGGGTAAAGAGGCACCTGGGTGGCTCAGTGGTTGAACGTCTGCCTTTGGCTCAGGTTGTGATCCCGGGGTCCTGGAATCGAGTCCTGCATCAGGCTCCCTGTGGGAGCCTGCTTCCCCCTCTGCCTGTGTCTCTGCCTCTCTCTCCCTGTGTCTCTCATTAATAAATAAATAAAATCTTTTAAAAAATAAATAAATAAACTGGGGAGGGGAGAATAGCATAGTTAACAATGAGTTGTTGATACTCATTGAGGAGGTAAAGTTTAAGACAGTAACTATTTGATTTAAATGGGTTATCTGGTATCCTTGATTCTAGATATTATAGTGCCTTTTTTTTTTTTTTAGCTTCGGAAAACATCTAATAATACATAGTTAATATGACAGGTATTTTCCCCCTGAGAACCTGTTATTAATTAAATGGTTCATTAGTCTCCTGATCATGTCTTAGAATAAGGGAAATAAGGTATTTTCCTGTATTTTCCTTATGGGATGTTCTGTTTCAAATCACCACAGACATCTGTCAGTTGTCAGAAGTCGTAGAGAAAGGTACTAAAAGACTGGAAATGAGGAAATGTGGTTTGTTTTCCAAAAGGGATGAGAAGATGGGGTTCGTGGACTATAAACAAGGTTGATGTTGATACTGGGCAATACTCTAGAACAGGAGTCAGCAGCAAAGTTTTTCTGTAAAGGACCAAATAGTAAATAGTTTTGGCTTTGTGGCCATATAGACTCTGTCACAATTGTTCATTTCTGCCATTGTAGCATGAAAACAGCCATAACACTATGTAAACAAATGAAAATTGCTGTGTTCCAATAAAACTTTATTAACAGAAGTAGACAGCAGGCCAGATTTGGCCCACAGGTTGTAGTTTGACAACCTCTGCTTTAGAATAAATTGTTAAATGGGTTTTTTGTGTGTTTGAGTATAGAGGGAACTGGTTGGTCTTGGTTCTTTGAGAAGAGATCAGGCCTAGGAAGTCCTTCTCCATCATTTTTCAGCAGAGTTACTGTTACATAAGATCAAAAGTATAGTTTATTTTGATGTCATTGAGGCATTTGGTAGAATGTTTCAAAAGAAGCTTTATAGGTAAAATGTAGACCACTGCACTGCAGTTAGGTAGTTGACTCTTTGGTGCCTGCTATCTTTTAGCTGGTAAGAAGCAATGGCAGATGACAATATATGAGAGCAAGCAGCAAACTAATGCTACCAGAACAATTTAATAGTATTATTTCTTTAAAACACTCTATATATTAGCTTTTGAGATAAAAAGAACTGTAAACATAATGAAGTAGTATATTCTGATAACAAATTAACCTAGTTTGTTTGATGGAGTGATATATAGTAAAATCATGTTATCTTTCTCAAAGAGCATCATTATATCCTACTGCCTCCTTGCTGAAAAAGTAGTGCCCTACCCGTATAGTCTTCTTTCCTTGGCCCTATAATATTCTGTGTTTTCAGTCGATGAATTTAACTGTATAATAACAAATTAATTTTTTGGTGACTCAAATTTCATGCCAAATTCCTATTAACAAGCATACAATAGGAACATTCATAAATTAAAGACTATATCTCCCAAGCTCAGTGTTTAAATGGGACTGGGAGATACTGGCTTCCAGTTATGGAATGAATAAGTCATGGGGATGAAAGGTACAGAATGGGGAAGATGGTGGTATTGTCATACTGTATGGTGACACATGGTAGCCACGCTTGTGGTGAACAGAGCATAACTTACAGAGTTGTGGAGTCGCTATATTGTATAGCTGAAACTAATGTATCATTGTGTGTTAAGTATACTTCAGTTTAAGAAAAAGACTTTAGGGACACCTGGGTGTCATAGTCCCTTAAGCATCTGCCTCCAGCCTAGGTCATGATCCCAGGGTCCTGGGATCAAGCCCACATTGGGCTCCCTGCTCAGCAGGGAGTCTGCTTCTCCCTCTGCTCCATACCCCACTTGTGCTCACTCTCTCTTTCTCTCAAATAAAGAAATAAATCTCTTAAAATAAAAAACAAGTTAAAAAAAAACTTTACAGGGGCACTAGGTGGCTCAGTCAGTTGAGTGTCTAATTCTTAGCTTTGGCTTAAGGTCATGAGATTGAACGTGAGGCTCCACACTCAGTGGGGAGTCTGCTTGAGATTCTCTCTCTCCTTTTCCCTTCCTTCCACCTTGCTCCCAGGTGCATGTTCTCCCTCTCTCTCACTCTGTCTCTCTCAAATAAATAAATAAATAAATAAATAAATAAATAAATAAAATCTTTTTAAAAAGTGGACAATGTAAAGTAAGCCCTTTATATGGCAGCTTTCCAACAGCTGTAACATTCTGGACTCACCAACAATTTAAGTCTGCACTAAACCAAAAATTCCCCAGGATAAGTTTTAGTCACATACTTTCCCTTCTTAAGACTTAGACGTATTTGATGTTCTAGTATTTATTCACATTTCCCAGAAAATGTCAATCCTATTCTAGAATGCTGTGTAAAAAGGGGGAAAAAAAAATCAGAGTCTGTGACAGAGGGTCAGAGAAGACATGGAGCAGCAGAAGCAGGTATAATTGAATAAAAGTGTGTCAGCTGGGACTCCGTATGACAAGGGACAGAAAGCCAGCTCAATCTGACCTAAAAAAGAGAGCATGAGGAAGGGGCAGAGAGAGATTGGGAGGAAAGATTCTTAGCAATGTATTAGCTTGTGTGGCTGGAAAGTCCAGAAATGTGGCTCCTAATCATGCAAACATTGTCACCAGGTACAAGTAACTGGTTTCTCTCTGCTCTCCCCCCTACCCCCCCCCCCCCGCCCCCCGCCCCTGTGATGGAAGCCTTGCCCTCCCTTTCATATTGGGACCTCCAGCAGCTTCAGGCTCTTTGCATTATGTTGGCAAAACAGCCATGGCAGTTCATACCCTCACACATTGCTATCCAAGAAAATGAGAGCTGGTTTGTCAGGAGCTCCTGTGGAAGAGAAGGGAAACTTATTTTTTCCCAGAAGCCCTAGGGAACATCTTTTGCTTTCATTGGCTCTATTAGTGTATGTACCAATCCCAGAACCAGTCATTGTGGAGGTAGGTAAAACATGCTGATCAGCTGACATCAGTCTAGGCCACCCCCAGAGCCAGAGCTAGTGTCCCTCACTCAGACTCTAAGAGAATGGGGAAGGACTGTTTTCTCAAAGGGGATGTGGGGTCCTACTCCCAGGAGGGTATGTTTGCAACAAACAGCTGTCTACCACAAGTACTGTGAGAAATGATAGCATAATGGAAGGCACCAAAGAGGTAGATGGCAGGTGTTCCAGAAAACAACACAGCATCCCTGTGCCTTTTACCTATTTGTGTAGCTTTTAAAGCATCACTGGAATCGTAATAATGCATCACTGATATTCATAATGATGAACCTGAGACATCTAGGAAAGGTTAAATTATGTTTGATTTACCTAAGGCAGGGAAGAACTTAATGGATGTTGGAAAGGTTTGTGCATGCTTTAATAAATATCAGTATTTTAGAAGGACTAAAACTAAGCCAACCAAAAAGCTCTTTTTACCATATCAGGTTTTGTTTTTTTTTAAATGTCTAGCATTTCCTTGTGCTAAGTCTTAACCTATACCTCACCAAAGGCGTGAGTTTAACTGTGAACTGTTTTCACAAGCTATGCTTTATTTATTTTTATTTATTTTTATTTTTTTATTTTTATTTATTTATTCATGAGAGACACAGAGAGAAAGAGAGGCAGAGAGACACAGGCAGAGGGAGAAGCAGGCTCCTCGCAGGAAGCCCGATGTGGGACTCGATCCCGGGTCTCCAGGATCAGGCCCTGGGCTGAAGGCGGCGCTAAACCGCTGAGCCACCTGGGCTGCCCTGTTTTCACAAGCTATGCTTTAACCATATTATTTGGTTTATATCTTAACAGAGTAAAATTACATTTATTGATGAAAATATTGTTTTTTGCTTTGGTCCAGAATGCATACACAGCCACAGCTATCAACAGCACCAACTTCTGCACCTCCGCGAAGGATGCCTTTGTCATTCTGGTGGAGAATGCTTTACGGGTGGCTGCCATCAACACAGTGGGGGATTTCATGTTATTCCTAGGCAAGGTAAGACCAAATATGTTATCTGAAACATAAAGTCAATTTTTGCATATTTATATATGAAAAATATCTTGCTCACCAAAGTACTAAATATATGTAATATAAAAGAAGCACTTACAAAGCCCTAATTTGTGTCAGATACTGTTCTAAGTATCTATGGTGCTCATTTAATCTTAACAAATTTGTAAAGGAAGTTCTAATATTATCCTCATTTTTATAATGGGGAAACGGAGACACAGCAGTTAAGTAATTTGCCCATGTTTCTCCTTACATATTTTGATCTGTAAAGAATTCAGAACCAGTCTGCTTAGTGATTAGGGGTACTGCATCAGGAGTCTGACTGCGTCAGTTTAAATCCTGGCTCTGTTACCTACTAGCTGTATGACCGAGGCAGGGTACATAACCATTCTGTGCTTCAATTTGTGCGTGTATGAAAGTGGGATAATAATAGAGTCATACCTGTAGGGCTATGAGGATTAGATGCATAATACGGGTAGTGTACCTAAGACAGTGCTCAACACATTTTACGTTCTCGATGAATGTTGGCTGTTACTGTTACTATGTATAAATGCCTTTAAAACAGAGCTGTTAGGAAGTGAGACTTACCTGTCCTTAAAGTGTCTGAAAAGAGGTAATTTTTATGTACTTTTAAAATCTGCAAAATAATAAATAACAATATAATGGATTTCTTTGTATCTGTAGTTTGAACCATTAGAATCTCAGAAAATTTGAAAAATTGAGCTGACACCATTATAGCCTAATAATATCATTTTCATATATTCCCTCCCAGTGTTTTTTTGTAGGCTTATATTTCTGTAGAATAACAATCATAGCATCATACCAGTTTGTTCTGTCCTTTGTACTTCATATTATATCATATACAATTCTCATATTGCCCTGATAATCTTCATAATTATTCATTATCATGATGGAAAGTATTTTATCAAATGCCATTCTTAAATATCCTCTTACTGCTAAACATTTAGGTTACTCCAGCCACTGTGTTTTGAAAATGTTTTTGAAAGGGAAAAAATATTTGATGTATAGAGGCATGGATAGCACAGTGTGGTTTCAAGTTCTCAGGCAACTGTCATCTGAAAAGAATTATAAAACTGTGCAGTTATTTTGAGAATCTGTAATTCAACTTACATTATGACTGTTGGATTTGTCCTTGTCATGTTCTTACAAGAGGAAATGTTTTATAGTAAGGACTGAATGAGTTAATCCATGTTAAGGACTGAGTGTAGTGTTTGACACTCTTATTAACTATTGCTGTTATTTATATGCTATATGACTAATTTAAGAAGGCTTCAGATTTTTTGTCTATATGTTTTACATATTTATAATTTATCTACTAAGAAGGATATGAGGCAACTTAAAGTAAGAACATGTGTACACAGAGCAATTAAAATAAAAGAGAAGCCATATTAGAAGAGTAACAGAAAATTATATTCAGGAGCAGCACTTGATCATGATGGTGATTTTAGTAAACTCTGATGGAGACACTTGCTCAGCACTAGGTACTGAGGAATGTATTTTATGTGAAGTGTTAATCATCCTCCCCTGTAAGGTGAGCCACTGTTATTACCTTCATTTTATAGCAGAGGAAACCAAAGTTAGGAGAACTAGATACGTTGCCCAAATTTAGAGAACTAGAATGTGGCAAAGCTGGAGTTCAAACTTAGGTCTGTCTGGTTTCTCAGTTTTAAGTCACTATGCGCTGACATTAAGTTTGCCCTTGGATTTTTTTTTTAAAGAAGTCTTTTGATTCAGGAATTCTCTTGATGGTAAACCACTACTAGAAATAATTCTAAATACAGAAAAATAGAGTATTATTTCTAATAGTTATCAATTGCAAACAATCTGCTGCCTAACAAATTGCACTACTAAGCATTTATCATAAAGATACAGATGTAATCTGAAGGGGCACCTGCACCCCAATGTTTATAGCAGCAATGTTCACAATACCCAAACTATGGAAAGAGCCCAGATGTCTATTGACAGATTAATGGATAAAGAAGATATGGATATACACCATGGAATACTACCCAGCCATCAAAAAAGAAAAAGAAAAAAAAACAAAAAGAAAGAAATCTTGCCATTTGCAATGACATGGATAGAACTAGAGGGTATTATGCTAAGCAAAATAAGTCAATCAGAAAAAGACAATTATATGATTTCACTCATAAGTGGAATTCAAGAAACAAAATGGGATCATAGAGGAAGGGAGACAAATATAAAACAAGATGAAATCAGAGAGGGAGACAAACCATAAGAGATGCTGAACTCTAGGAAACAAATTGAGGGTCGCTGGAGGGTGGGGATCTGGGGGACAGGGTAACTGGGTGATGGACATTAAGGAGGTTCATGTGATATAATGAACCCTGGGCATTATATAAGATTGATGAACCACTGACCTCTACCTCTGAAACTAGCAATATACTACATGTTAGTTCATTGAATTTAAATTTTAAAAAAGTAAAAAAAAATTTTCTAAATCTACTGCCTAACAATAGAGAAATGGTTAGAAATAATAGCAGACTATTATTTACCTATTAGACCATATTTTTCATTAAAAGTTTATAATATGATAAGCGAAAAGGCTGAGTAAAACTACTGGACTATCACTGTTAAGTACTGTTTAAGTACTTAAACTGTTAGTACTGTTAAGTACTGTTTAAGAATGTACATATGAAAAAGAATTACTGTCTCAAAATGTTAATAATGATTATCTTTGGATATTGAAAATATGTTTGGATATTGAAAATGTCAGTGATTGGAAACCCCTTCCCCTGCGTTACCATAATAATCTCTATAAAATATGGATTTTTGGAATGCCTGGGTGGCTCAGCGGTTGAGTGTCTGCCTTTGGCTCAGGGCGTGATCCTGGAGTCCTGGGATCGAGTCCCACATCAGGCTCCCTACAGGGACCCTGCTTCTCCCTCTGCCTATGTCTCCACCTCTCTCTGAATAAATAAATGAAATCTTTAAAAATAAATAAATATGGATTTTTGTATAATGGAGAAATATAGAGATGATAAAATACAATATTTTAAAATTGACTTTGAGTTTTTCAGCAGCTTAGTGACCTGTCAAAATTTTTTCTTTAGTTTTATCATAACCTTTTTTTCATTCCACAAATATTCTAGAATGCCCACTACTAATGTGTGAGGGACTTTTCTGGGTACTGGTTATATACTAGTCAATAAAAAGAATTTAAAATCTAGTAGAAAAGGCAGCTTTATATCCCTCTTTTCACTTCATATTGTGTTATGAGCATTTCCTATTTTATTAAAAATGTTTTAAACATGGTTAAACAATTGCTGTATCATCATTTATTTAACCAAACCTCCAATTTCTTTTTACGGTTAAACTGTTCTCATTTATGAATATAAAGTATGATACTGTGAAACTTTTGTATACAAATCCTTGCCTGTGTCGATCCTTATTTCCTGAGCCCAGAATCATAGAAGTGGAATTAATGAGTCAAAGTACATAATAGGTTTCTTGATGTACATTGCTAAATTGCTTTCCAGAAACATATAAGTTGGAATAATACAAAATTTGTAACACTGTAAAAAAGCCACGGATGATAAATTATTTTTTAATCGAGATACTAAAAAAGGAGGGAAAAAATTGAGAGGGGAATAAAGTCTTCTGGGTTTTCAACATACTGAGATAAATATTCTTTAGTTATCTTTTTTAAAATGTAGTTCTGATCACAGAATGCAGGAAATCTTTTGAAAGCATTTCTTTCGTTACAATTAAAAGTGGCTACTAGTATGCAGAAATAGTTTTCTGATTAGATAGTTCAAGTGGGTAGATCTGAATAAGCATTATAAAGGACAGGGAGCATCTGGGTGGCTCAGTTGGTGAAGCACCTACTGTCTGCTCTTTGGCTCAAATCATGATTCCAGGGTCCTGGGATCAAGCCCCACGTCATGTCATCCCGGCTCCTTGCTGAGCAAGGAGTTTGCTTTTCCCTCTGCCCCTCCCCCTGCCTGTGCTCTTTCTCACTCACTCACTCTCTCTCAAATAAATAAAGTCATTTTAAAAAAATAAAAGTGTCAGGAACAAACTATTGATAATATACAACTTGGATTAATCATGAGGGAATTTTGCTGAGTGGAAAACTCCAATCCCAGAAAATTAAATACTGTATTGATTCCATTTATATAACATTCTTAGATACCTTTTTTTTTTTAAGTAGGCTGTATGCCGAATGTGGGGCTTGAAACAGTCTTAAAATGACAACATTATGGAAATTGGGAACAGATTTGTGGTCACCCAGTTAGAGATGGGGTTGGGGGAGGAATAGGAATAGTCATAAAAAAGGGTAAGGTGAAGGATCCTTGTGATGATGAAAATGCTCTGTATCTTGACTATGTTGATGTCAATACTGTGGTTATGATATTGTACAATACTATAGTGTAGTTTTACAAGATGTAATCGTTGAAGGGAACTAGGTAAAGGGTACATGGAATCATCTGTGTTATTTCTCACACCTACCCATGAATTCAAAATTGTCTTAAGATTTAATTTTAAAATCCCTAAATTTAAAAGAAAACCAAAGACAGTGCCATGGATCCCATTTCCATGGAACCCAAGTAGTTTCATGGCATGGTAAATTAGATTTGGGAGGGATCTTAGGTCCTCTAATGTAGTGGCTTGTGAACTGTGATCACTGGTCTATAGGGCCCCCACAGATAAAAATAGAGATTTACAAGCTATTTAAACATTTTCAAGTCCAGTAGATAGTGCATATTTGCCCAATAAAACTATACAAAAACACCCACAAAATCTCAAGCTCTTCACTTCTGTGTGAAATTATTTTATCTCTATTTGATAATACTTTTTCTAACATTAATCATTGGAAGTTTATTTGGTATCGATTAATTAAAAATGAGGATATGAATTATTACTTATAGGTGCTATTTTACTGGTAAACAAAATATTTCAAAACTTTGAGTTCCATGTGGAAAGGACATCATAAATGCAAGATTTATGGTGGAAATGAAAGGAAAAAACAATGATTGCCAAGCACTGTGGGGTTTCAGAATGCCTTATTTTAATACTTAGGGATGTGTGTACTATTATGTCTCTTTTAAAGGCAGAAAAACAGACTCAGGTTAAATTTGACCTTGCTTCGAGTTACAAAACTAAGAAGTATTAACTCTGTGATTCAAATCTACATCTTTCTGATTACAAAACTAGCACCCTTTCCTTCCTGCAGAAGAGTCAAAACTTTTTAAATCATATGTCTTATTAGAAAAAAGTTTTGAGCCCACTTCCTAATATATTTATATTTATTAATATATGTGCTGTGTTTAATAATTTATGAAGCATATAAAGCATAGTATTAAAAAATTTCAATAAATGAGAGAGACAATTTGAAGTCCTAGGTGATCCCCTCAAATACTCCTCGGGTATTTGTGATCAGTATGGAGATCACTGATACAGACCAGTACTTCTTACAGGCTGTGGACTTTATCACAATGACCTTAGGTACTTTTTAAATGAATATTGCTGGGCTTCCCCTTATTGGACTCTAGGGGTGGGGCCCAGGAATCTGTTATTCACAAACTCCCCAAGTGATACCTATCTCCTCTATTGTTTGAGAACCGTTAATGTATCCTCTGCTTGAATAAATGGATGATACCCTTTCATAATATTTGGGAGTAATTATTATATTTCTTTGACCTTTTTGGCTAAATATCATTAATTCTTGAAGATTTTTCTCATATGACAATATCTAGCCTCCCACCTCAACAGCTTTGGTCTCAGCATTGGTTTGTCTGAGCCATACCTTCTCCCTTTACTTGACTTTAACATTTCAAATGTGGCTTAACTTCTGGTGGTATAATGAGAGCAAAAGACCCTCAGTCCTGCAGGATGAATATCAAAAATTTGAAGATGAGTATAAGAAATAACTGATTCTAAAAACCAAAAAGAGTGAAGGAAAACAGATATAATTAGCTATCTGTAGAAATCACCCCAGAAAATAAGTAACTATTAAAGAGGATTCCTGAGTGCCTCAAAAAATGGTGGAGGGTCTTTCAAATTTTGGATAAACCCAGATTTGCTCCCTAAATCTGAGAAGGGTCATTTATAGCCTGATCAATATTTCACCTAATGCCTTATAACTCTTGGTTAAAATGTTGAGGGAGAGGTGCTTTGGTGTGGATAAATAGTAGGGAAAAGGCAAGAGAATTCTCAAACCATTCTCAGCACTGGACAAGGAAAGGCTGCTGTGATTCTAGAGCATTCTTTCTTTTCCTTTGTTATTTAATGCTGGGTGGTAGGCCAAGTAAGGGGCTGAGCAAAACTCTGTTCAGGATTCATTAAAACCTGTTACTGCTTTATATTCAAATCCAAGCATTTCCTGAGTTTTTACCTACAAATAGTGCTGGAGTTGGCATTGTAACATTCTCAGCACTGGACAAGGAAAGGCTGCTGTGATTCTAGAGCATTCTTTCTTTTCCTTTGTTATTTAATGCTGGGTGGTAGGCCAAGTAAGGGGCTGAGCAAAACTCTGTTCAGGATTCAATAAAACCTGTTACTGCTTTATATTCAAATCCAAGCATTTCCTGAGTTTTTACCTACAAATAGTGCTGGAGTTGGCATTGTAACACCGTTATTTGGGTGCTGCCTGCTCTTCTACTCTGTGACCTTGGGCAGGTTGCCTAGCATCTCTGAGCACATTTCCCAGTCTATAAAATGAGGATGATAATGTTCGCCATAAACCATTCATAGAGATTGAAAAACCGAACTAAAATGTATTAAAAGAACCACAAGAAATGTAAAGTGCTGCATGGGAAAGATCAGAGTAGGTCATTCTTGACAATAAGCAAATTGGCTATTTCTTGTATTCTTCTATGATGGATGTTTGTGGCAACCTCTTTGCTCATAAGGTAATCCAAATCTAAATTTCAAGGCAAATCATATTAAATTCACCACGTATACTGTGTGAAATAAAATGTGAAACAAAGAACCCTTAGAGATGTTTGTTGCAGCCAGAAAACAATAGAAGTCTCTAGTTGGAGAAGCCCAGTCAAATTTTAAATCACCCCTAAAATGAAATTATGTGGCTAAGTATTTATGAAACATTTAGAATGATGCTATAAATATTAATGAATAGATTTTAATGATTCATATATAATACTGTTTCATATATGTAAAAGTGCTTAGAAAAAAGTACATAGCAACACCCTGGAATGTCAGTAATTTTCTTCTAAGTGCTACTAAGGGAATTTTCTAAAATATGCATACCTTGATTTTAAAAATTGCTAAATATGGGAAGTTTTAAAGGTGCTAAATATGGGAAGTTTTAAGGAACCAGCATAACATTTGGAAAACATGACTATTTTTCATTTAAACCAGACGTGTTTAACGGATTCTGTTTTATTTATGTGATATATATGTATACGTGTCTGTGGATATATGTGAATTATACTTCCTAACTTGAGGTGGAATGAATGTATGCGACCATCATTTATACATGTTGAAGGGAATTTGAAGTCTGCAAATGATGAAGAAATGGTGATTTTCTGTTGTAGGCTATTAAGTGTCCTCTTTGTTCTCTCTGCTTCAGGTGCTGATAGTCTGCAGCACAGGCTTGGCTGGGATTATGCTGCTCAACTACCAGCAAGATTACACAGTATGGGTGCTGCCTCTGATCATCGTCTGCCTCTTTGCTTTCCTAGTCGCTCATTGCTTCCTGTCCATTTACGAAATGGTAGTGGATGTATTATTCTTGTGTTTTGCCATTGATACAAAATACAATGATGGGAGCCCTGGCAGAGAATTCTATATGGATAAAGTGCTGATGGTAAGTACTTCAAATGCCCTCGACTGCTTTAGGGGTAAAAATACTAGTGAAAATATTCTGCAAAACGTTCTCTGTAATTCACTCCTAGTATATGTAACTGAGTAATTTGGAGTTATACCTGTAGTGTTCAGGAATGAGGTTAGTCATAGGGAAATCAGGGAAGAAAGTCCCATCCTTGGCATGGATGGGAAAATTTAAATACACCAAGCTGTAGCCATACCCACTTTAGCCCTGAGTTCACATTATGTCATACTACTGCCTCCCTCTCTGCGATTAGATGGAATAGAATTGACTTTTTAAACCGAGTTTTAGCCCTTGAATTGGAACATTGGACCACTGATGTTCTCAGTGCCCTTTCCTAAAGTGGAGCTCAAAGACTTCCTAGGTTGTAGTACCTGTCTGTATTTCTCCATCTATCATCTTTCCAAATATTATTGCTATCAACCCCACTAGAACTCATTATCCTAAGTATGCCAGGCCAAATTGAGGGTGTTGCGTAATGAATACAGATGAACAGACCCTGATTGTATTATTTTCCATTAGTCAAGATCCAAATCTTTACACAGGTATTAACATTTACATTCTTTATACTTATGTAGCCTCTGCAGCTTCCCTGTTTTCGAATCTCAATAGAAATTTTTTAAAAATTTAGAAACCGTATTTAAATGGTTCAAATACTGTTACCAATGTCAAATGCTACCAAATTAAGGATACTTCTTAATAATAATACTTTGCTGTTAAGCAGTGAAATATTCCTACCTGAAGAGTAGGTAACATTGAAGAGTAAATATTAGACACTAAGATAACAAGTCCTCTGCCCAGGAGTGTGGTTTATCTAGTTAAATCTAAAATAAATGTGGTAATAAATAAGATAGATTCCTTTTTTTCCCCCCAATTGCAAAAGTTGTAAATGATTTAACGGACATATTTGGTACTGATGATCTCTTTCACTGAGAACACCATCAGCTAAATTTTGGACTTTTTCATAATGTCTAAATTATAATTCTAACTGGTTGTCTTCATGATGGTATTTGACTTGTGAGCATTCTACCTCCCTGCTGATGAAGGCATTTAGAAGAAGAATTTGGTGATATCTGGCTGGCTTAGTCGGTAGAGCATGTGACTCTTGATCTCGGGGTTATAAATTTCAGTGCCATGTGGGTGTAGATTAAAAAAAAAAAAAGGAAGAAGAATTTGTTTTTGTTTTTTAAACCCCTGATCAGAAGCTGAGTAAAAAAAATATACTTTTTCTTCTTTTAGTGTTTTCTGTAAGAATGATGAGAATATTTAATGGAGAAGTACTCCATAAACTTTGACAGGATAGAAATGTCTCCTTTGGGGCACAATCCCATTTTAACTACTTTTGACCACAAGTTCTGGTTGTTACTTCCTGTCTTCCTGCTTTATGGAGTAATTTCAAAGCCAGATAGGCATTTTTTTTTAAGTAGCTCATTTATGGCTTGGTAAAAACTGTGTTCTGGACATAGTAGTATCGATGTTTTCTTTTACCTTCTAAGGTTATTTTAAAGAGAGGGCGTAAATGCTGGAGTATGGAGTAAAATGCTCTTGTTGTTCCGTTTAACCTTGATTTGGAAAAAGTAGAACAACAAAACAATAACCAAGTCTGGGAAAACAGTCCTTTTAAAAAAAAAAGTTAGGTATTTTCTCTTCCAAATAGAAGTAACATTCTTACCTTGAGCCTCAGTACGATGGTCACAACGAATGGATCAAAAAGATTTTATCTTGACAAATTGCAGCCTATCCACACAAATTTAGCAGCTCTTGTGTAGAGTTAATAAATATAATTTACTGCTATGTTTTCAGGCCATCCATTTACTAACATAGAATCAAAAATGTAAATGCTCCTTAGAAGTCATCTACCAACCATCATCTGAAAGGACCCAAGAATTCATGCAATCTGGTCCATATTTTGCAGGAGTTTGTGGAAAACAGTAGAAAAGCAATGAAAGAAGCTGGGAAGGGAGGCGTTGCTGATGCCAGAGAGCTAAAACCGATGGTAGGTGGAGATGAGGCAGTGGCCGGCCTCCAAGAGTTTCATTTTCACTTCCTCTCTCTCTCTGTCTTCACTGATTGCACTTCTTCGGGAGAAGCTTTGGTTATCTGTATCACGCAGGACGTGCTGCTCTTTCTGTTTGTGTGTTTACCCATCACCTGGATTGCAGAATTCTTGTCACAACTGAGGTCACCTTCTGTAAAAGTAAGCTGAAAGGAACAGCATCGTTTTCCTGTGCCTGTGGTGGGCAGGGGCTCTTTTGTCCCTAAAGTAAAACTGCTGGTTCAATGCAGGGTGGGGAGGTGGGGGGGGGGGACACAAGAGGGGGGGTCTTTTTAACTGTCAGTGTTTGGTTTTCATCAGACTGAACATGTGGTTATACGGTTGAATGGACAGTCTGATTTTTGTCATTTTTGGGAGGTGATAATTCCTTTCAACTTGCTAAAATTCATATCCCCCACTTTTTAAATATTGTTTTGTTTCTGTTCCTGTCTTTTACCCTTTGCTGACTTTTTCTTCCGTTGCCTGGATTGTACTTTCTTTGTTTCTTAAGCTATTTTTCAGTAGCCAACAAGGTTTATTTCCATCAGCACTCACGTTCCCGCTCAGTAAGACAACCTGGTCTTCTCTAACCTCAGCTTAATTGTGAGAAGGATAAATGATCTCTGGTCAGTGATATATATGTATTATAAGTACTCTACTTTCATTTGAAGAAAAAAAAAAGCAACTTAATCACTGTAAGAGACTCCTGAGTTGCTTTTCCCACAGATATTCCCACCTCTGCATAATGACAGATGTCTCTTGCGTATGTTTGTGTAATTACTGCTTATTTTACAAATGTATTGTTCTTAAAGAGCATGTTACTACAAGATATTATATGATTGCCTACCTCCTTAAACAGTTCATTTTAAATAATGTGCCTTCTAATTGCACATAACCTCCAAAAGTATGAGATGAAGACTCTTCTTTCTTCTTTATAGTGTAGTAAGTGGTTGATTTCATAGGTTTCCATCTTAAAAATAAATACATAATATAAAACAAGCCCATTTAAGTATACAAGAGTAAAGAAAATGGGTCTGTTTAAGATAGGGAGGGAGGAAGGCTATATGGATATGCAGAATAATTGTATATTCAACCTAAATTAAAACCTCAGCAGAATGTTTAGAATAAACTCTTTCCTCCATAACCCCTTCCAGGGCATGTTTTGGTGTTACTTTTAATAGCATTGATAATTATAAAGTCAAGACTTCAATGTTTACTTTCCAAGGTACAGATCACTCTAATCATAAGTAAAGGGATGTCGAGCTCTTAGTTTTAATTAAGCCTGCATCTACCAGAACTGCATTGAGTGAGCGAGGGGCACCATCAGCAACACCCCCAGTCTGGTTACTTGCCTTCCCTTTCTTTCTTTCTGTATCCCTCTTACTTAACACTGGCTGAGGGGGACAGCAATAAAGGTTCTTGCCAACTTTCTGGTGGCATGGGGAAATGAGGAAGGCTTTCTTCTTGCCACTGTTCGTCTTTCTTGTTCAGTAAATAAGGATCCCAGCCTATAACTTAAAAAGGTAAAACATAAAATCTGAAAATGCAAGCCATTTTTTCTCTCCCTTTTCTGCCTTTCCACTAGTTGACACTTTTCTATTAAATCATTTGTCAGTAATAATCATTTTTTAAAAGGGAGAAGTATTTGGAGGTCTAGACTAGCTTAGTTTGACCATGAATTGGCATATGTATTTCTGCATCATTCTTTAGTGAAAGATAAATTGCGGTTGACCAGAATGCAGAATTCTCTTACCTAAACCCCTAATTCATTGGCGATAATACTAGGAGAATTGCCCAAGTTATGGGGCATTCTACCAGAAGCCAAGATTTAGAAAGATTTTTTTTTCCAATATTACTTTCAGTTTTAAATTAATGTCCCTTAACTCAAACTCTGCTTTAAAATCTTCATTCATATTTTGCTTTTATTTTATGTTGTTCATCAGTTCATTGCTTGCTGATTAATGGCAAAACCCTCCACTATGTCCCCAAATCTATCTTTTATGTGCATTGTTCTTCTGGTGCTTTGGACATTATAGCATTTGATCTCTAAGAATGATGTTTTATATGATTTAAAAACTTCCCAGGAGAGAAGTTGAGATGTTGCTTACAGGGTAGTTAAAAATTTGAAGCATAACCAGTAGCTCTGATTCTTAGCTCTCTTTTTAAATTAGCATGATAAGAGTTGACCACTCTCTTGGATGTGTCCCTAAATAATTATCTGAGAAATTCCTCACTCAAATTTAGGGATTGATAGAATTTAGGATTGCTTATTTTTATTTGCTTGGTTTAATTCACATGTTGTTCCCTTAGATGAAAATTCTGTAAAAGTGTCATACCTATTTTGCTGTATCTATACAATCTGCTCTTTAAGTTCACTTGTCTATCTTCTTTCTTGATGGGATATTTTAATTTAGGGTTTACTTTTTGCCTATAGAATAACATTCAGGAAAAATGAGGTTTTAAGTTTCCCTTTTGACAGGAGACCGTTGAAGTAAATAAGTACTTCCAGTTTAACTCTTGAGCTTTTATTTTTATTTTTATTTTTTTTGAGAGAACCTCACCAGTTAAGGAAACTTTAAAGGTTTGTGAGGTCATCCTATAAATCTTTGAAAATGATTTTAGAAAAATTGATCAAATGTGATGTAGAAGTTTAAGAAAGAGACATTCCGGCCTTCCGCGTACAGGAAAGAATTTATAGAGGAAAGGGGAGAAAAGAAACCTGAACACTATAGCAACTTAGGCCATAGACGTATTCTTCTACATATCTCAAAGATTCCCCCAAAAGGAAGTGTGATTTTCAACATTCATAGGAATTATAGCCCCTGGAATAGAAGTTCAAGGAGAAAGGCTCTCAGTCCATTTTGCTTTGCTGCCGCTTATCACCATCTATGTATTTGTAACATCATTCATGATCTCCTTTTAATGGTAATTGTCTAAGATTATACTCTGTATGACTTTGTTTTCTAGGCTTCGGGAGCAAGTTCTGCTTGAACCTAGCCGACCGTTATGGAACCCATTGACATTCCAAAACAATATATACACATAACTATGTATTTGTGTGTGTGGGTGTGTGTATATATGTATATGTATGTGTGTATATATATGTATATGTATATACACACACACACATAATCAGCCAAAATCAGAGAAAAGGAACAGGGATTTAATACCTTTTTTATGCTTATTTTTGTCAAACATGTACTCCTTTCATACGGGTGGCTTTTACAAGGCAACTGCCGTCATTTAATGTTTTCAATTGTAATTGTCTTAATGGAAATGTTAAGATTCATATCTGATTAACATTTTTAATAACTTAGAGGAGATTTTAACTTTAGTTATTTAAATTAGGTAAAATGATTGTACCGAATTCTCTGTCTAAAGTTTATTCAGGGGTGATTTTCCCTGATGTATGCATAAAATCAAGGTCTTATTTTACTGATGCATAAGTCCTAGTGGGATGAGACTAGGCATATGCTTTCAGATAAATAAGGAGATACTCCAATCAGTTTTCCCCAATCAAAGAAGCCATGTCATTTTACTTTTAGAAACATACTAGTGGACTCAATATGGGAATTTTCATAATAGCTCATGCATTTGTCAGCCAACATTAAAAAGTAACCAACTCCTCAGGTATTTGTAGTTTACCCTAAGCTTCTATAAGAGAGTAGGTTAAAAAGAAAAGGGTAGATAATCTTTCTTATGCAAACTTTGTTCTTATAGTTTGTCTTTCTTTCATTTTTTACTGTAGTAGCATCCTCCACACATTTGTGTGCCTGATTTGAAGGGAAGCTGGGGTGCCCAGCAACTTTAGCCTTTAAGTTTCTGTGTATTGATTTGCTGATTAAGTAATGCTGGGAGGAATAAAAAAGGGAGAGAATTGTGGAACACAAAGCATTGCAGATTCCAGTGCTTGGGCTTCTGCTTCTAAGGAACTTCAGTGGCTTCAGGCTTAAGTGGCCATTTTATTCAAATGCTTGCTGTAAAATCTGAAAACATACTGGCAGGTGCTCCTCTCCTCGGCAATTCATTCAGTATCCAGAATCCTACAATGTTTCACTGAAGAATTGGTTATATTTTTTTGATCCTCAAGTGTTGAATATTCTTTTTCTTTGGGAATGGGTTTGGGGTTTTTTGTTTCTTGTTGTTTTTCTTTTTTATTCCTGAAGCTTACCAGATATGAATGGCTAATATTCCATTGTTCTGCTTATTGTAATGGTGAATGCTTTAAGAAAAAAAAAGTGTAATTTGCTAAGAATAATTCATGATCTGTTTATGCGATAACTCCTTTTTGTTACGATTTTTTTAAAAAAAGCTATTTTTGTTAATGTAAAGTAAATATTTCAGAGCAAATTTTTTAAACTTATTGCACTAAATACAGGCTCTGTACAAAAAAAAAAAAAAGCCTCAGCATTTTATCATTCCATGGAAGAAGAATCTTTTGAAAGAAAGCATTGCCTCCTACCAGAATTAGACAGTGAATTAGACCGGTATTATGGAAATGCATACAATTAATGTCACTAGGGCTTAATAAGCAGCGATTTGCTCACGTGCTTGCTTTCAAAGGGTTAGACCTTTAAATTGCTGCAAAAGGTAAATTGTTTCCTTGTTTTTTGTTTTTTGTTTTTAAGTATCCGTGTTCTTTACTCTAGCTAGGCTAAAATTTGCTAAATGCCTTGGTTTCTTTTCAAAGCTCATGTAATATTTCTGATTTTTCAGAATATTTGCAATAAGAGTCTGGATTAAAAAAAAAAAAAAAAAACCACACAGTTAAGAGCTCATATCTTGGCAAGACCTGAGAAACCAACATTGTGAGAATAGCTATTTTGAAACAGTAATTCTCCAGAAGTTAACATCTAACATCAGCCAGACAGTATCATTGTACTCTTTTGTATCATTTGAAATGGAATAAATATAATTATGTAACTAACAATTACCCAAATAGATGAGAGAGCAAATAATGTGAGAAAATTCGGAATACCTTCTGTTTCATAGCCACACAGATTTTGGACGTTAAGAAACATTGGGAACTAAATTTAGGATTGGAAAAAGTTTGGAAGACGAGTATCAGAACAGAAGACATTCTAGGAGCTAGCTATTTTAGGAGATGTCCCTCCAAAGTGACGTGATGGAAGTCTTGAATTTGGAAATTAGGTTCTACTCACTTGGACATCCCAACATCATGGACTCTTGCTGCTCCCTGTTGCATTTGCTCACAATCTCAGCTATTTGGAAGCCACCAGGAATGCTTTCTAATTATCATTTGCAACTAGAACTGTAATCAGAAAGAAATTTTGTATTTTTGTATAACTTGATTGTGTGCCATTTTATATAACAGGTCCTGTTTTACAAATAAATTTTGTTTTACTAACATTGTGTTTAGAAATTATGATCTATGTGTAACCATGTCATTTGAGTTTCAAATTAATTGCCAGGCTGTTTTCCCTAAGTAAATTTGTGTGCCATGTAAGTAGATATATGCATCTGTGCATATATACATTACACAGGCACACACAGAGAGATATTTAATACAGAGAATATCACTCTCTTGTGAGCTTCATTCCTTGATACGTGTTATAAAGCCTCACAGAGGCTTTTTAGCAATATTTAAATGTTTTGAGGTTATGTTTGGATATTCCTGCTGCCTCTTTCATTCATTGCGAGTCATTCTCCAGCTAGCTCTGGGCTGCCTTATTGCTATTCGCTCACTGCCTCCATCTTCTGCCCAAGTGCGAAGAATAGATGAAAAACAAAAATTATCTGTGATATGTGGTGACCTGAATAATTTTATAAGCCATTGACTCTGTGTTGTGGTTTGTGTCTTTTTCTGTGGTGGATCTTCAAAACTGTGTTCAGTACTTACATCTCCAGAGTCACAGTTAGGGTCCTCTACTGTAAATACTGATCATGGTGACCAGAGTATCACTGTGGGTTCTGTTATCAGAAAAAGGCTCTGATACATGATTTAGACTTTCTAGGCTCCTGCCTCAAGAGCAAGCGCTGCTGTAATATAAAATGGAAGGGAAAAGGATATATATTTCAGTTATAAATCCACGAGACCCATCTTCTATGGGAGGCTTAACCAGCGCCTTAGGTAAACATTAGGAATTTAGCTAGGGCATTGAGATTATATAATCCTTGCATGGATGAGCAGAGCTCAAAGCAAGTTGTTCCTTTAAATCATTTAATGCAATGCTTCATGTTTAGGATTAGAGCTTTTATCCTATCCTATAGCATGATTAAACCCCACGTACTGCAATTTAAGTAGCTTAACTGTGTGTTGTTCCCCAAACTTCTTCCACAGTGGTTGGGGAGGAGGCGCTCCCTAAGTCTATTTTAAAATTATACTGGAAATAAGTTTTTTTCTCTAGAGAATATCCCCTTACTCTTATATTTTCTTTTTTCAGCAAAGAACATTAAGCTGCTGATTTCTGATACCATTGACCTTGGTATCTGCCAGGGGCCCTTGTCTTTCCAGGGCAGTTTCAGGATTTCATCCCACTAGGGGGTAGTGAAGAGCTGACCCCTGCCTTTGCCCTGGTCCTGAGCTGCAGCTTTACACCGGAGCAGTGTTCTCCCAACAGAACTGCTGGCACCAAATATCAGGCCATGTCAGTGCCCCCAACGCTTCAGCCATTTCCACCAGGCACCTGTACTAGCTAATAAAATCCATTTCAGGAGGTCCTCTCCACCCACCCCACCTACAAAACAAAACTATGGGGTCAGTTCCAAAACCAGAGTTGCCAATTATGGTGACCCAAGCATTTAATTTTATCTTTGGTCAGTAACCTTCTCACTTGAATTTTTGGAGTTTCCAGTAGCCTTAACATAGCCTGTGAGAAGTTTCCTTCAGAAAAGTCTTTAAGCTTTCTTTCACCTTTCAATAAGTTCTCTACTGCTTTTTTTATTGCTACTAAAAAAAAAAAAAAAAAAATCCTGAGAGTCTGGAGGCTTATCGATGCACCTGCCACAGTTAATTTCTGTATTCTTTTCATATATTCCATCTGACAGGAGTGCACTACAAGGGCTTGCTTAGAGTTGTTAAGACGTGGTCTGTGAATATATATTGGAAAATTGCAGGTTCAAAGTAAATACATATATAAATGTGTTATATATTCACAGCATAGACTGCCTTTTGCTTTAAATGCATATTCATGTGTCTTTGTGTACTAAGTATGCACATTAGCCCTTTTGAAAAGTAGGCACTGTTCAGATACAGTGGCTGCTTTTGGAGTTAGCTCATCTTTGATTAGTGGCACATAGCCTAAATTTTGAAAGCAAGACCCTTGAATGGGTCAAGAGAAAAATCTAAAGCATGTAACAAACTTAAAAAGCAAATCAGAAAACTAAGCATGTTGCATATGCTTGTCAATTTAAAATAGCACACTCTCCCCATTCAGATTTCATAAATGTGAGCCAAATTCTTATTCTCTACATTTTAAGAGGAAAATTTTAATCCAAGATTCAAATCTTTAAAAATATCTTTCTTACAGAAAACTTCAATGCCAAGTTTTTAAATTTGAGAGTTTCTGTGGAAAACCTTTCTATAGAAATACTATAGTACCTTTTCTTCCCATCTTCGTGATTTTTATATGTGTAAAAAAAGACAAATCATGGTTCAGTTTCAGTATTGCATGAACAATGATCACTTTTGTAAATTACACGGACAGGATTTAAGTCTGATATTTTCTAAAGGAGTTCATTAGTAAATTTGTGGAAAAGACGTGAAATTATTAGGAACCAAAATATTAGACAATGTTTTCCCATTTTGATACTCAATTTTACAACTAAAATGATTTCGTGAGGAATAAATACTCCAGGCCAGAGCATTCAGAATAATAAAGCTTTTCAGTTACTAAATTGACTAAACTAAAGGTTTAGTCAATATCTGGTTGAATATGAAAACATTGTAATTCCTAAATGTTTCAGAAAAATTTTCACTTTTATTTGCTAAGACCTGATTTTAATATTTGATATTCTTAAGCAGGTTCTTAATCTTTTGGGAGGACTATGGGCCCCTTTGAGAAGCTTATGAAAGCAATGGACTTTCTCTCAAATGCGCATAGCACATCTATGAACATTTAAAATGGTAATAGAATTTCAGGGCCCTCCATCTGCCAGCCTCCACCCCACCAGCCCCTTGGAGCCTAATGCACACAAATCAAAAGCTGCTCTAATGTTGATGTGATAACATGTTTTGAAATAAAGTCGTGATTAGGCCGTCCACTGAAGATACTTCTAAGATAGTACTTACCAACTTCTGTCTTGGAATCATTTGTATAACTTGAAGACTTTGATTTAGTACCAGCTTTGGAAATCGAAACCACACTAATCTGAGTGAGTAACAAAATGGTCAACACTGAATCTTCAGGACAGTAAGATTTCTTTCCTTGGAGGTATGATGGTGTGTGTTGGAGAGGGGATTTTGGCAAGCTACCAAATTCTTGGGCATGGACAAGAAAATCCAAGAAGGAATCCTTATAATTATCACATCTACCAAAACACTCAATTCTTTTTATTATTGCTCAGATATGACAAACCTTATCAGTAGATCACTGTCTAAAAATCTATCCGTCATCATGACCAAGAACAGTTGAAGATGATGATCAATGAGCAAACTCAGTATAGTTCATAGTTGATAACATTTTAGTAGAAAGTTGGAGGAGCAGATGCTGGGGGTGGAGGGCAGGGAATTCCAAATTTATTTTTCTCCCTCCTTATATCAGGGAGGTATTTCTTTGTTTTGCCTTTCTAGTCACCCCCTAGAGCAGCCTTTGGCCACTCTGCTAATGAGACTGTGCCTCCACTGCCCCGCAGCCACCCGGTCTTCTTTAGGGAAGCATGTGGATTTCTTGACATCTCAACCTTACTATTAGTTAGGGTGCTGCATCTACATTGAGGGCCCTCGGGGCCCTTAAAGGAGCAGCTAGAAATCCTTAAAGGAGTTTGAAGTTCTTTTTAAGATTGGGTTCCAATGAGTCATTTATAGTCAGACATCAAACCGTTACCTACATTTTCAAGCTGAAGAAAGCAGTGGGAATCTCATAACTGGCTGGAGAAGAAAGGAGAAAATTCAGCTCCCTCCCCGACCCCATACCTCCAGAAGAGCTTTAATGAACCTTCTGCAGTAGCAAATGGAGAGACCATGGGTGGAAATTCCCATATCGGGTGCAAAAGGCCCTAAGTCCAGTGTAAGTATCTACATTTGATATTCCTTTTGTTGTAGATGTGTATGACTTAGAGAGAATGTTCTGATCTTCACATCTGAATCTGATCCACCCATCCCGTCAGATTGGAATGTAGTTGGAGTTAGTTATATTTTTTTTCAGGAATTTGTGTTAAACCATTCTGTGTGAGTAAAAGTAAGCACTGAAAAGAAGACTTGAATAAATGGGCATGGAACTGAGTGGAAGCTACAGCCAGCATCCCAGAGACCATTCTACCTGCCACTAGAAAATGTGAGCACTCTATTTGCCGTGTTGATCATCAGGCCAGGATTCATAAATTGTGTTAGATACCTCGCAGGAATGAGACAATAATAGGACAACTTTGGGGGCTGATGATTTGAGACAGGGACCATTCAGTAAATTTTCCCCATCCTCTGGGTTCCAGTAGTCTGCTCAGAGTTCTTTTTGGCTCCTCTTGTTTTTGTGCTAGTTTTGGTTTTCAGAGACTTAGCATGGGGAAAGTTACCTTTCTTCTATGTTGCCTTAGTGCTGCAAGGTTATATTGTGTTGTTGAGGTTTTCTGACTTCTTCCTTCCTATAAAAGGATACTGGGAGCTCCATAATGAAAAGAAGTTTCAATTGTACTAACTCAGTACATTCTTGACCACTGAGTGCACTTCAAACAGGTCTTGTACCCAGTGAGGTAAGTTCAGTGGGTTGTTAGCTGATCCGATTATAGGAGGAAAAACATTACAACTAATAAAAAAGTAGGGAGAAAAGCATAGAGGGCACCTAACAAAATAATAGGGGCTCTGGAAAAACAACCAAAGACAAAAGCGTATCTTCTGAAGACCAAAGGTCCAACTTTAAGTACTTGCTGGCACAGCCCATCTGAACTTCTGGAGATGAGAATAGAGCTCCTAGAAGAGGCAGCCAAGCTTTAAGATGAGTCAGTGCAATAGGGACCTGCTATTGATCGCTCAGGCTCTGAGCCTTATATCCAGTGTCAGGCCCAGCCCGGTGTACGGAAGTGCAGTGTAAGGGGTGATATGAATAGAAAACACGCATCAGTGTCTCGATTGCTCACTGCTGTGTGATCCAGCATGAGAAGTATGTTGTGGTACCACATATTTCTCTATCTGATGCCTTTTTTTGTCTTCGTCATTTTCTTTTGCCATTTGCATCCTATTTCATAGTGTCAAAATGAATTTTTGTATCACGTCCTGTCTGTCCATTACGAACTATGGGATCACAGTTCAGCCTTCCATGAATTCTGTAGTTCGGGATCCTTTACTTTAGCGCTATTTTGAGCTTTTCCTTATCACAGTGTCACTACACTGTATTCAGGTGGGGAAACAAACATGTAGGTGCTTGAACATGCCCCACAGACACGGTTGTAGCCCTACTATTTGTGACTGTCATTATTGACACAGTGCAGACTTTACAGACAGAGCATTATGCTCTCAGAGGACTTTAAAAATATGTATATTAAGCAATTAACTTTCTGGAGTTATCAAATCTTGCTGGGAAATTAACTTACAAGAGCTCTGAAATGGATGGAATTCCATCTGGCTTCAGAGTACAATGAGCCTATATGAAATGGAGCTTTGAAATGTTTTTCTTGTGCAGAAATATGAACTAGAAAAAAAGTGCTGATCCAATGCTAAGTTTTCTCTGTGTACTGACTCAGTTGCCAGAATTATAATGAAAACTGTATTTTAGTCTAAAAAATGTATAGAATTTTTTATGTAATAAATAAAATTTTATAGGAAAGAATATCATTGTCTACTGTGTTGGAACCTTTCCCATGCCCAGGATGGTGATAAATAGCACTGTAAGGGAGGAAAATAATTTTCCCCCTACCCTTCTGAGTTTTTAGCTGAGACCCCTACATGACAGAAGACAGATCAATGAGAGAAAAGCAGGCAGAAATTTGTTAACATGTATACCTCATGTATACATGGGAGATACCCAGGGAAAATTGAGTCGTCCCCCGCCAAGGTGACTTAGAATTCAAGCTTAAACACCATCTTACTAGGGAAAGGGGAGGTCTCATAGAGAAGAGGAGATGATTTTTAGGGAAGATGAGTGGGCCCTTAGAAGAATACAGGAGGGGTAAGATAGTTTGTGAGAGAGTTAGCCTGGGTATGGTGTCGACTTCTTGTCTCCAGTGATAAGTCCATTCTCCCTCGTTGAGGAACCTCCCAAAAAGAGAATTGATGACACTCAAGTTCCTTTTGGAGGATCTGTCTTTAGCCAGATAAGGAGCATTCAGAGAAAGCCTCTTCCTGCATTTGCTGTTTTTCAAGTACCTACAGTTCAAAATGATCAATATACCACAATGGCATTTTTTGGGTGGCATGTTTTGAAATTGTAGACTGTAGAGTCATATTTTGGGGTGGCATATTCTACTCTTCAGTAGAAATAGTGATCCTGGGCAACATCTTGTCTTCAGATTAGGTCATTATGCTGCAAGGGTACCCTAGAATTTCCCAGCTCTTCCTTTCTAGCACCTCTCAGCATATCCTAGGGTCTTTGAGATACAAAATATAAAAGCACTACAAACCAAAGAAGTACCAAATTCATCCACTGCCCGACCAGGCTTGAATCTGACTTGCCCTGTGAATGCTAAGGTTACAACTGAATTAAGTCATTAGGTGGAGTAGAAAAAGGCCTGTTGGATAACATTTACAATGGAAAACACTTTTGGCTGGTACGCCCTGCACGTAAATGGAAGCCTGGATCTGTGCTAAGTTCATGGGTTTGTGAAACTGTGGTATGCCATCATTTATGCAGTGGCTGTGCCCCATTAAAGTTTGGAAAAAGCAAGCTTGTTTAAAACTAATTGTATTTTAAATGGTACTGGGGACTAAAGAAGAGGATGTGCATAAGTGGAAGACCTTTTGGTATACCAATAAACTTCTAATTTGTTTCATAGTTTTGGACTTTATTTAAGATGCTGCTGTACAGACTACTTTTCATTAGCAAATGTGAATGATGCCCAGATCATAGATGTTTATCTGTACCCATCTTGCCAAAAGTTGTTACAGAACATTTGTGAGGCCTCCTCAAACACTGGAGGTACTTGAGGTACTGGAGTATATTAATGATTCCGGACTGTTAATTCTTTTTTTTGGGTGGTTCTGATGTAAATATATATAATTTCTTGTTCTATAGACCACCTAGTGATTAAAGATCCTGTGAAAAGCCTCACATCTCCTAAAAGGAACCCAGAATTTTTTTCTTTGACTGTGGAAAGTATACTCTGTATTCAATTTCAAATTTCAGAGAATAAAGAAAAATCTATAGGATTTCTTCCAGGAAGCTACTATTTGCACACTCCAGGTTAATATGTAAGTTAGGATTGAAATTTGAGCTTCAACTAGCTGTATAGATCGAAGCTCTTACAGGTGTTGAAAAGTTCAGAAAGAAGCCAGTGTCCTATGAGAATCTTTGGCCTTAGATCTTTGATCAAGTGCTATGAAACTATTCAGTGCCTTTTCACATCATTTGTGTTTTCTGGTTGGTTGTGGCAAGTAGCAGTGAAAGCAAATGTGCTTTGTGCCTTTAATTTGATATTATGCGTTAACTATTCAAATCCTGAGAAAAATAACTTTAGAAGATGCACCTAGATTGCATTTGGGTTTTCAGAAAACACAAAGCTAAGGTATTAGACCATTTCATGGACTTATCAGCAATTTCAATAGAAGTCTTAAAGCTTTCTGGATAGTTAGCAGCTCCCTGGCCAGGTATGTCAGTCTAGAGAGGCGACAGTAAGGAATTGCCTTCAAGGCAAAACAAAAGGGCTTTTAGTCATTCATACTTATCATATAACTTTACACTTGGAGACAGGATATTAAGAGTTTGTGTTTGATCTACTGTCCATCTGCTAGGAAGGATTCTCACAGCTTATAATCAAATAATTTAACAACAAAGTTAAAAATAAAAGGCAAATGAAAATTGGGAAAAGAAGATTAGCTGCTTAAGAAACCCAAGGATGAGCATTAAGACTGAATTCCCAGTTGTCTGTCAGTCCTGCAAAGAGGAAATCAAGAAAGGTACATAGTTTTACATGCCTAATAAAAAGAAGTGTTGAATAGAACTTTAATAAGGAGGGACTGGGCAGGTATTAAAGATGAGTAATGTTTAATGACTTGACATAATGTCTACAGTATATAGTCAATGAAAAAAGGATAAAGCAGTATTTCCAGCCTGATCTCATTTATGTAAAATCAATATTTTTATACATTTTTAAATAACTAAGGGTACAGTAGATGTAATTCTGTAAGCGCTGGTACTTAATCGGTTAATTGAAAATTTTGGTTAATGAAGAGAATCATTATTAATGAAAAAGTTTAAATACAAGTAAGTATTCATTGGCCAATCTTTGACATAGTGTAGTTCTTTTTTATGACTGACTCCTCTGAATTTGTCTTTTGTCCTTTTTTTTTTTTCATTAACCACACCGATAATGTAACCACCTAAAAATGTAATAAGTGGAATTATCGATTTTTAAAAGTGGATCGGGAGTTTAGACATGCATATGAAGCCAGCTGTGTATGGACTCCCAGATTTTTATAATTTCTTTCCATTTGTTATAATCCTCACACACACAGAATTTGAGAGTAATATTTTTAGTATCTTTATAGTCTTTCCAAAGCGAAGCATTCAACTCAGTTTTCATTGCAATTACTCTCTTCATACTCATTGTTTTAATCAATATGTATAATGTAAATAACCATACCATTAGAATCAACACTGCACCTGGCATAACATGTTGGAATAAACACACCTGACTCTTGCTAAACATAGTCCACTGATGCCGAAAACAGTGTACAGTGCCCCTGGGAACGTTCAGCCTGCTATGAAATCAACCAGTACCTTCTACAAGGGAGTGGAGAATGGCAGTTAATCTGGCAAGATGATGAAGTGGAGGTCAGCTAAGAAAGCCACTCTATTTATATCAAAATGATGGTGATGGTTATCTCTGCATTATGGGATTGTGGATAATTTATTTTTTCTTTGCTTATTTGTATGTTTAAAATATTCCTCTACAGTTTCTTAATATGAAAAAACATAGTCACATTAAAAAGCAAATAGCTAGGTAAGTATCGTAAAACGGTAGTAACTAAACCCATATGATAATAGATCTAATGGAGTAGAAGAGATAGTTGCCAAAACAAATTATATTTTTATAAGAATTTAATAAAAGCTAAGGACCTCAAATGAATAAGGAAAGAAATTTCATTTAATAAACGGTGTTAAAAACAATTGACTTTCAGTCTGAAAACAAATCTAAGTTAAATCCAAATGGATTAAGAATTTTTTTTTTCTATTAGATGAAGGAAAGATCAGGGGAAGGAGTGGGAGGGACTTCATGAATTTAGAAGGATTAGGTTTAAAAAAAAAAGCATGGACTGGTGGGAGTGGTGAGATCCTGTCCCACATTTTGTGGAAAATGTAATGAGCAAGGCCCATTTCAGATGCATTTACTAAGCATATCTACAGCAGTCTGCTAAGTGTGTCCACTTTAACTCAACGAGCATTTCCTGAGACCTCCTCTGGTCAACCAGATTTATAATGTGGGAACTCAGTGGTGAATATTCACTCCCTGATCTTAGGTAGCTCACAGCTTAATGAGGGAGATAGGCAGCAGTGAGTGTTAGGATGAGAACAGGGTGCTTTGGGAGCACATAGGGAGGTATTGGGGTCATTAGGAGCTACCTGAGCTGAGACTTGAAGGATGAGCAGGAATTAGCCAGATGATGAAAGGAGAGATGGGGGGAGGGGAGAAGATTCTACTCAGGAATAGCAGCGATCCTACAGCAACACGGAACAACACCAGTTGTTCAGCATGTCCTAAGCCAAGAATATGTGGATATGTAGCTAGAGGTGCCTGTGACCCCGGAGAGGATACAGGAGTCTCGCGTGTGCATTCAGGTCTGAACCAAGAGCTGTCAGGAGCCTGGAACAGGAAGAAGGAGACCTGAGAATGGGGAGGAAGAGGAAGAGGAATATTCCAGGGGGAAATCTAACAGGCCTGATGACCAACTAGTGGGGAGAAAGAAAAGGAAATTGTGGAGGTCTATACTCAGAGTGGTGCGTGTCACCTTTGCACTTAAAGATAGGGGCTTGCACCGGGTGGTCACATTCATCCAGGCTCTGATTCTCTACTTGAGTGAATATCAGAAATATTTACCTTTACTCCTTAATGCTATCTGATACAAAAATTCTGTAGTGATAAGAAGGAGTCAAATGGAGAAGAGTGTGAGGGCCTGAAGAAAATTCTGTCAACAAAATATTTTTTTCACTCCCTGATAAATGAAATCCACCTAATTTCTGGTTTTCAGTTAAGAGATCCCAACCTAACAATGGCTGTGCAGTTCAGGTAGCTGCAGGCAAACTGTCTCCATGGCCTTAGATCTCTGATCTGCTGATTGTTAATCATCTGCACACTTCTACACTAACAAAAAATAATGCAATATATTTGGTGTATTTGTATGTTTACATATACGTGCTCCACTTTTTTCCAAAGAGGCATCTATACAACAAGATTACTAAAAATAGAAAAGCAAGGGTGTCTACCTGGCTCAATCGGTGGACCATGCAACTCCTGATCTCGGGTCGTGGGTTTGAGCCCTACGTTGGATGTAGAGATTATAAATAAAGAAAGAAAATAGAAAAGCAAAGGATAAGCGAGAAGAAACAAATATGCTAGACCCTAGGACTAATTGTCACAGCATAATAAGGCATTAATATTTTGAGCTTCCTGGCATCCTGAAAAGAGAGGAAAACACCGAGGTTTATAGACTATGATTTTTTGATGTAAGTGTATGTATTATTCAAGTTACTGTAAGAGCAAAATTAATCTGCATATGACCATCAAATTGGGGTTTGGAAGTGCTGAGCTGATAAAGTCCCAGCATGTAACTCCGAGTCTTTAACTGAGTGTGTTACTTTATCCTTACCCAGATCTTCCTCTATTGGGACTTAAAAGACGCATTCTTAAGTATTAATAAAACAGGAAAGACTTTTCGTTTATTCCAAAGACATTTACCGAGTCCTATATTTGCTAAGGATACAGAAATGAGAGACCCAGGCTTTGCCTTCAGCATTTAGGAAAGCAGAGGGATGAGCAGATGATTGTAATGGAGTGAGCCAGACCCTCCAATGGAGTTAGCTCAGCAGCGTGGAGGGACAGAGAGATGGGATGGCGTGAGGTAAAGAAACCTTAGAGAAAGGGAGGTGGGTTCTCTGTTCCAAGCAGAGGGAACAGCATGTATAAAGAAATGACATGTCTGTCAATCTGTACCAGAGAATGGGTGCAGGGACCTGAAATTGGAGATCTCAACGCAAGTCAGGTCTTGGGGGTCTTGTGGGTCATGCTAAAGGATTTGATATTATGCTGAAGAAAATGGAGACTCACTGAAGGATTTTAAGCAGAAGAGTTGCTTGATGATTTGAGCATTTTAGGGGGGGAAATCACCATGGTAGCAGTGTGGGAACTTACTCAACCTGATAAGGAGTGTTTATGAAATCCACACAGCTAATATCATACCCATTGGTAAAAGATGCAAAGTTTTCCCCCTACGATCAGTAAAAAGACAGGCATGCCTATTCTTGCCATTTCTATTCAACATTATACTGAACGTTCCAGCCAGGGCAATTCAGTAAGAAAAACAAGAAAAAAGGTACCCAGATTAGAAAGAAGTAAAATTATCTCTCTTCCCAGATGACACAATTTTATATATAGAAAATCATGATGAATTCACACACACACACACACACACACACACAATTAAAGTAAGCATTGTTGTGGGATACAAGATCAACACATAAAAATCAATTTTATTTCTATGCAGCAGCAACGAACCATCTAAAAAGGAAATGAAGAAAACAATCCCATTCACAGCACCAAAAAGAATAAAATCCTGAGAAATAAATTTAACCAAGGAGGTACAAGATGTTTACATTAAAAACCACAAAATACCATTGAAAGAAATGAAAAGAAGACATAAATAAATGGAAAGACATCTATGTTCATGGGTTGGAAGAGTTAAATTTTATTTTGAAGTGGGCTCCAAGCCCAACATGGGGCTCAAACTTACAACCCTGAGATCAAGTCACATGCTCTACCAACTGAGCCAGAATTACTATTATTAGGATGATAATACTACCCAAAGTGGTTGACAGAGTCAATGCAATCCTTATCAAAATCCCAGTGGCCTGTTTTTGTAGAAATTGCAATTCAAAAATTCATATGGAGTTTTCCCAAGAACTCCATATTGCCAAAACAATCTTGAAAAAGAATAAAGGTGAAGAACCACCAATTCCTCAGTCTTCATCACTTACAACCTTGACATTTTTTAAGAGTCAGGACATTTATTTGATAGAATGTCCTTCAATTTGGGTGTAAGTTTCCTCATGATTAGATTAAGTTATGCATTATTGGCAGGGTTACCACAGACATCACGTTGTATTGTTCTCAGTGCTTCATATCAGGAGGCACCTAATATGTGTTTGTCCACTATTGGTGATTAGTGGTGATTGATCATCTGGTTAGGGTGGATCTCCCTGGTCTCTCCACTATAAATTTGCTATTTCTCCCTTTGTAGTTAATAAGTATCTCGTGGGATCCCCGGGTGGCTCAGCAGTTTAGCGCCTGCCTTTGGCCCAGGGCGTGATCCTGGAGACCTGGGATCGAGTCCCACATCGGGCTCCCTGCATGGAGCCTGCTTCTCACTCTGCCTGTGTCTCTGCCTCTCTCTCTCTCTGTGTCTCTCATGAATAAATAAATAAATAAATAAATAAATAAATAAATAAATAAATAAATGATGTTAAAAAAAAGTATCTCGTGAAGAGGTATTTTGAAACTATGTCAAGATCCTGTTTCTCATCAACCTTTCACCCACTGGCTTTAGCAACTCTTCGTGATTCTTCTCTGAAACAACCACTACTGTGACTTTTGCCTAATGATGGTTTTCTAATACCATCATTCCTTCTATGTTTATTAGTTGGTGTTCTACTGTAAGGAAGAACTTTTTCTTCTCTCCCACTTATATATTTATTCATTGAATAAATATCTAATTATGGATTTTTTTTCTATCCTCATTGTCTTTATGCCCGAATTGTCTCACATTTGCCCAACGAGAGCACATCCATACTGGCTTCTTTATACTTTGACTTGTCTCTATGAGCCTTTGAGTACTTCTTGTTTACTAACACAACCCAGATATTCCAGGCTCATCTAGGGCTTGCCCTGGCTCAACTCTGTAATCACTAATTCTTAAAGGAACCCTGGTTCCTTTTGATGGAAGTTGGTATTTAGAAACCAAAGTCTAGGCACTACAAGTACTCATTGTGGTAGCTTTTATTGAAAATACAGAAAGCTGACTTCACCTAATGGCACTATACAATGCTTTTTTGTTGTTTTATTGAAACGGCAATACAAAATACAAAAATACTGAAAATATTCCACCCCTTGCCTACGTCCTTGTGCCACTATTTTTATCTTGTACATATGATTTCTAATCCTACATAGGAATGTGCATATTGGGATGCCTGGGTGGCTCAGCGGTTGAGCGCCTGCCTTCGGCCCAGGGAGTCCCAGGATCGAGTCTCAGGATCGAGTCCCAGGATCCAGTCCCAGGATCCAGTCCCAGGGTCGAGTCCCACATCGGTCTCCCTGCATGGAGCCTGCTTCTCCCTCTGCCTGTGTCTCTGCCTCTCTCTCTCTCTCTCTCTCTCATGAATAAATAAATAAAATCTTTTTTTTAAAAAAGGAATGTGCATATATATATATGCACATTTATATATAGTTATATATGCAAAGTTGCAACCATATGTCATATTACTATGTTTTCCTTTTTTCACGTATGTTAAATCCTGTTCCTAAATATGTTGTCGTGCTGCTACAAGGGCTTAATCCCTCTCCTTTCAAATGGCTTCCCCGAGTTCCATTGAGCAGCTGTGCCCTGTGCACTAAGTTCTTCTTTCTCTAGTGTGGGCATGTAGTGGCTTTTAGGTTTTAGCTATTCAGAGATGGTTCTGAAAATCTAGCATCCATGTTTTTTCTTCAGCTGTATTTGTTCCTCTGGATAAATTCCCAGAAGTCAAAAAAAGATTTTTTTTTTAAGTGTAACACAATTTCTTTTCCTCACTATCTTTTCAACCTTTAATCTTTCACATTTCTTTCTCCTCCAAGGATGCCTGGAGCTCCAACAGTGTGTTGGAGTTTCACTGGTCTTCATCAAAGTCATAAAGCAAGGAGTGCCTACCAGGCACCAGATTCTGTGCTATAGCATAGCAGAACCATATATGGTTCAGAGATGTGTGCTTGTGCATGCATGTAGATGTGTTTGCCTCCTCAGGACAAATGTGCAAAGTGGGTCTTATCTGAGGAATTGAGAGACAAAGAGGTTAAGGAGTTTTTCTGGTGACAAATGGCAGATCCAGGATTCAACCTGAGGTCTTTCTTACTGCAAAGACCTTGAACTTTGCCATACAAAAGGCACTCCATCCTGCCATGATGTGTTGGCTGGGCTGCCACACCTGCTGCCTGCATTTAGGTCAGAGCTCGGATTTTTCTTCAGCATAAGCCTGGTTCTGGGAGCCCTTACTGTTTATCTAAATTACAAAGAACAAGGCTCTCAGGAGCTTAGCAGACCTGAGAAGAAATATGGGTGGAATAGTCATTAATTGAAGGACCAAACCTAAGACTTGCTAATTAATTTCAACCCAAGGGAGGGCTCCAATAGAGGAGGCAGACGCCAGATGTGAGTAACAAAAAAACCCAAAATAACAGTTGCTGAAAGAAGACAGAAGTTTGTATTTCTCACACATCGCCCTAAGGCAGTGCATTACAGTGATTAATTAGGAGCATGAGCTCCAATTCAAGCACACCTGTGTCCCTTAGGAGCTATATGATCTTGGGCTTCAGACTCTCTAGGCCTCTGTTTTTCCACCTAGGTAATAGAGAAATAGTGTCCAGTGTAAAAGAGTTTTTTTTTTTTTTTTTTTTTTTAATGATTATTAACTCCATTGTTACATGCAAAATTCATAAAGCAGCTCCCGGCATACAGTGAATGTTCAGTAAATATTAACTCTTGTTGTTGGTCTTTTGCCTTAGTCTTGGACAGTTTAATATTTTTCCTGCTGATGTGGATGAAGAAATGGAGAGAGGGGCGCCTGGCTGGCTCAGTTGGTAGAGCATGTGACTCTTGATCTAGGGTTTGTAAGTTCAAGCCCCATGTTGGGCATGGAGCTTACTTAAAAAAGAAAGAGGAAAGAAAGAAAAAGAAAGAAAGAAAGAAAGAAAGAAAGAAAGAAAGAAAGAAAGAAAGAAAGAAGAAGGAAGGAAGGAAGGAAGGAAGGAAGGAAGGAAGGAAGGAAGGAAGGAAGGAAGGAAGAAAGAAAGAAAGAAAGAAAAACAGCAAAGAGAAAAAAGAAGGAAGGGAGAAAGAAAGAAGGAAATGGAAGGAGTGGCCAAGACTACAACTTGTCTCCCCATATCCTTTTTTTTTCAGTCTTTAATGGTGACATTTACCTGATTTTTTAGATGGATATATAGCCATTCTGAACAAAGACTACATTTCCCAGCTCCACTTGCAGCTAAGTTATGACTATGTGACTCAGTTCTGGCCAGTGGGATATAAGTGGAAATGATATGTAATTACCAGGAAATGTCTAAAAGGAAAGGCTATTGTCTCCTCCTTGATTTCCTCTTCCCTGCTGGCTGGGATTCAGACATGATGGCTACAAGTCCAGCAACAATCGTGGACAATGCAGTGACCTTGAAACTTGCAGAAGTTCATAATAGAGTAACAAGGTAGAAGGTGCCTGCGTCCTTGACACTTGGCATATCATATCAACCCTGGGCTGACAACCTCCAGACATTTTTTTTTTTTTTTTTTGAGAGAGAGAGAAAGAGGGGATAGAGAGCAAGGAGCAGGGGTAGAGGGACAGAAGAAGAGGGAGAGAGAGAATCTTAAGCAGCCTCCTTACCCAGCGTGGAGCCTGATACTGGGCTTGATCTCATGACCCTGAGATCATGACCTGAGCCAAAATCAAGAGTTTTCAGATGCTTAACCAACTGAGCCACCCAGGTACCCCCACCCTCCACACTTCTTGAATAAACTTGTGAGTAACTGTTGTTTGGATGGGGTTTTTGTTTTGTTTTGTTTTGTTTTTTGCCATTACAGCTGAGCACAATCCTAACTAATACTAAAAATAGATCATATTTTAGTGACTTAGAGCTAAAAAAGCTAGCTGTATAGTTTATTGGATAACAACCAGAGCTCCGGAGCAATGGACTAAATCTGGCAGCATGGAGTTTAGCAATGATTGTGTAAAGTGCTTCCTTGGGTCCATAAAACCAGCCTTGCAATGGCCCAAATGAGGTTGATATGGCCTTGGGGTCTCCTGAATGGAGTGTCTTATAAAGGAGACAGCAGAGTGGCTTCACAGGGTATGTATGTGTCCCCATTGCCCCACCCCTGCCCCACAAGCATCAGAGTTCAAGGCATGCTGTGTATAAATCGATAGTGGGATGTTTCAGTTCAAGGGATTTGGGCCTCTGTTAATAGCACGGTGTCCAGCAGGAAGGAAGCGATGACTCTGCATTAGTTTTTATAGGTCAATCCGCACCCGGAATATAAACAAATGAGAGTGTTTTCAAAGACAAACCTGGAAAAGACATCTACTTTGAAAAGAGGTATCTTGGGGTGAGGGACGTGAAAAGAAATGATCACTGTATTCAATTATCGGAAGGGATGTTACAGAGAAAGAAGAGTTTCTATAATCTTGCCCTAAGGCCTTGAAGGGTTCTAATGGTTAGAAAGACAGATTTTATCAGCCAACTAACATGTTAATCACCTATTACTATCAGGCTCTGGCAGTGACTGCTAATTGTCCTACCCAATATCTGTTCTGTCCTTCTTCCCCGTGAGTTTAACCCAGATGTTGTTCCAGTCACCCAAGTGCCCAACTAAAACACCCACCTTCTCAGACTGAAGTCTGAGGTGGTCATGTGACCTCATTCTTGCAAAGAGATATGAGGTGGAATATAAGAGAGAATTCCAAAGAAGGTTTGCCTTCTAATAGAAGTGCCTCCCATCCTCCAGGTTTCCCTGCCTTCTCCCTGTCTGGAATGCAGCCACGCCTGCTTCTATTTATCTTGGGTTTGCAAAGGTAACACGACAGCAGAACCTATACTCAGCAGCACTTGGATCTTCAGATACTAATGGGTTTATTATTTTTGTCTTTGTTTTAAAATAATGGCTTTATTATTGTCCATGTTTTAAGGAATGGATCTTGGTAACAGGATTCCTTTTCGACTGTATGTCCTAGGAACTAACCAGTAGGGATCAGGTTATTGGCAGCAGTCGTCTTACAAGCAGGAGGAAGAACCACAGGTGAAAGGCGGAGCAGAAAGATGGGAGGGGCCTAGCTCCTGGAGGACAGCTCCTCATTCAACTTTTCCTTTGTGCTTCCTGTTACCTAAGAAAGATTGATGCCTTCCTGGTTTAGGCCACGGTAACAGGTTTCTTGCCTGTGCAGCTGAGATGCAGTCCCAGCCCAGGCACCATGCTGACTTTGATGGGGTCAGGAAAGGCTTGCTCATGGAGTCACTGGCTTTCCCTGCCTTTCCTGGTCAGAAGGTGAGGAGGAAGTTCCCAGAAACAAATGGACTGAGTTGGGGGAAAGGAAATGATCTCCTTGACCCTAGAGGAATGCATGCAGAGGCTGGGAAGCACTTTGTTTTTTTTTTAAGATTTTATTTATTTATTCATGAGAGACAGAGAGAAAGAAAGCAGAGACACAGGCAGAGGGAGAAGCAGGCTCCCCGCAGGAGCCTGACATGGGGCTCGATCCTGGGCCTCCAGGATAACGCCCTGGGCCAAAGGCAGGCACTAAACCACTGAACCACCCAGGCGTCCCAGCACTTTTGCAGCTGCGTGTTATAAAGCAGTGTTCAGTGTTGAGTGAAGAGTTGGATTCAATGGCCTTTAAAGTCCATTCTAGAACAAAAACTTTCCAAAAGTCAGAAAGTTCGTTAAAAAAAAGTGGGCTCAGGGCATTTAAGTGTTGGTCACTGAACAGATGGTGTGTTTCAGCCGTAGACTGCACTGGAATATACGATCTTCATTAGTTTCTAAGAAAGCGCTCTCCCTGAACCCCCCTGGGTAACCATGTCATGCCAATTTTTAAGTTTCTAATGGAATTTTAGTTTATGTTTTATTCGTAGTAAAGTAATTTATCCCACTCTTCCACTACTAGGGTTTCTATTTATCTTGGGTTTGCAAAGTTAACACGACAGCAGAACCTATACTCAGCAGCACTTGGATTTTCAGATACTAATGGGTTTATTATTTTTGTCTTTGTTTTAAAATAATGGCTTTATTATTGTCCATGTTTTAAAGAATGGATCTTGGTAACAGGATTTCTTTTCGACTGTATGTCCTAGGGACTAACCAGTAGGGATCAGGTTATTGGCAGAGTTTTTGTAAACGTGGTGGTCGGTGTTCTTCATGCGAAAGGAGGACTTTTTTCCTCTTGTATCGAAGTCTGGGTTCTTTGATGGGATGAATATAAGGAAGGACCATTTCAGTCCTTCCTGGAGGCCGTGTCAGATCCTCCGGGGTGATCTCAAGCCTGAGGAGGGGCTGCCTCTGTGAAGGTACCCGGTGGTGCCTGGCAGGCGGGAAGGGCTCAGTAGATGTTGGGGGAATGAATGAACACATGAGGCCCTTTCCAGCCTGACTATCCCTGAGTCAAGGCTGGGAGATGCTATCATATGGGCTGCGTGGGGTGCAAATCAGTGTTTCTCAAAGTGCATCACAATGGAGGATGGAGGGAGGATAAGAAGGTGGTGCTTAAAATAGAAATTTTGATTAAAAAAAATTTTTTTTAAAGATTTTATTTATTTATTCATGAGAGACACAGAGACATTGGCAGAGGGAGAAGCAGGCTCCTCGATGGGATCCCCAGACCCCAGGATCACGACCCGAGCCGAAGGCCACCACTCAACCACTGAGCCACCCAGGTGTCCCTAAAATGGAAAATTTTCATTCAAGGCCCTACTCCAAACCTGCTGAATCAGAATCTCCGCAGCTGGGCCTCAGGAATCTGCATTTTGACAATCCCTGCCCTCCCAGCGCCTCTCCTGTGTAATGAACTCTAGCACCACCGGTGTGTATATTGGCTGTTCTGGTTAAAGCTTCCACAGAGGGATGGGACCTTAGAAAGGAGCAGGAATTCCTGCTGGAGCTGGATTTTGGGTGGTCATCCTCGAGGAAGCCGCCGTAGCAGATGTGCTTGTGTCTGACGACACCTGCTGGTTGCTGGTGACAATTAGCAAACGCACCAGCCCCTCCAACGGCACAGGTGTTTTCTCTTATGGGGCCTACAATGCTGCATTTTAGTGTTTGAATTCTAACAGCAGTGAATAATATCCCCAAACCCCAGGTATTGGGGGGACACCTGCTTTCACATTTCTGTCCTCTTTTCAGTAGCTCTGGGTAGAATCAAGAGATTCTTGAAGAATATGGTCCTTCAATTATCTTATATGTTTCTTAGAACAAATATTCTTATTTCTTTTTTTTTTAAAGATTTTATTTATTTATTACAGAGAGAGAGAAAGCAAGAGGAGAGGCAGAGGGAGAAGCGGACTCCCCGCTGAGCAGAAAGCCTGATGCGGGCAAATCCCAGGACCCTGAGATCATAACCTGAGCCAAAGGCAGACACTTAACTGACTGAGCTACCCAGGTCCCCAAATATTCTTATTTCATGCTCCTATGAAACACTGACAAGTTTTGGATTTCCTCTGAGAGGATTTACTGAAACTTCAACTAGAGAGCTCATTCTTTGTGGTTGTTTTAACGAAATCATGAGAAGCCAACTTTTATCTCTCATTGAAGACTCCAGGCAGGATAAAGAGGAAAATGTTTCAAGATATCTTAGCGTAATTGGTTCCTTTCCTTACTGAGCACCTACTCTATGCCGGCCCTCCTCTCAGGGAGTTCAAAGTTCAGGAATGGAGAGGGGGTGGGTGTGGTCAATGCCATGGAAGTGCGTGTGATGTGTAGAAGCAGTGAGGGGATAGAGGTGGAATCCACAAATATGATGAAGCCTGCAACAAATTCATTCTTCTGAATCCTACACAGACATTCCCAGGTCAGAAGTTCCCAGAATAGAGACAAGTATGTGCTAAAACATAGAGGTGTGAAATGGGATTTGGGGTGTCTGCACTGGGAGAGGGGTAACCTCCAATTAATTTGCTCTTATGAAGAGTGAGGCTGCAAGTGACAGGTGCTGGGGCCAAGGAGGCAGGCTGGGCCTCATCTACCTGCCAAGAAGGTTAAATTTCACCCTATAGGTGTGAATGACCACTGAAAAGTTGAAATTTAAGATTTGCTTTTTTTTTTAAGCTTTTATTTATTTATTCGTGAGAGACACAGAAAGAGAGAGAGGCAGAGACACAGGCAGAGGGAGAAGCAGGCTCCATTCAGGGAGCCTGATGCGGGACCCAATCACGCCCTGGGCCAAAGGCAGGCACTAAACCACCAAGCCACCCAGGGATCCCTAAGATTTGCTTTTTATCAGATAATTTATTGCATTGGAATATCAATGCAGTAAGTACAGGACTTCCTTTGTAACTAACGGGTCAAATCTGAGTCCAAATTCCTGAAGATTGTATATAGTAGTTGAGAATTTTGTGCAGATTCAACACAAAAGGTCCCAGTCCATTTGGAAAATCTCTTAGCATTCTAGTAATTAGATTTGGCCTGTGTATTTAAACAGGAGGTTCTTTTTATGTAGATAGATGGCAGGCTTGGATCTCTGCACCTTTTTTCTAAAGATCATACTTATTTATGTATTTGAGAGAGAGAAATAATAAAAGCAGGGGGAGGGGCAGAGGGAGAGGAAGAGGGAAAGAATCTCAAGCAGACTCCATGCTGAGCATGGAGCTGGAAGCTCCATCTCGTGACCTTGAGATCCTGACCCGAGGCCAAACCAAGAGTGGGACACTTAGCCACCCAGGCGCCCCATCATGCCTTTTATTTCAGAGCTTCTGCATTGCCTCTCTTCCTGTCCTAACAGGACCCTCCATGAAGCTTTGCCTGTCACACAAAATCTCTCAGGTATCCTTCCCAGGACCCAAAGCTAGCACTGGTTCATAGTCAGAGCCAGAGGCAGGAAAGAAACCAATTCATTGTTTTGTGCATAACTTTTCATCTTTTAAAAATAATAAATGATTGGGGGCACTTGGGTGGCTCAGTTGGTTATGTGTCTGCCTTCAGCTCAGGTCATGATCCCAGGATCTTGGGATCGTGCCCCACATTGGGCTCCCTGCTCAGAGGGGAGCCTGCTTCTCCCTCTCCTTCTGCCCACCACTCCCCCTGCTTGTGCACTTTCTCTGTCTCTCAAATAATTAAACAAATGAAATCTTTAAAAAATAATAAGTGATAATGGATATATTTCCATGTTGCTTTTCACAGCAGCATAAGGTGCTCACCTTGTGTTCATGCTACATAATCAACACTTTTCCTCGTGAAAGATGGACAAACACAATCTTTTTATTTCTTCCTCCTCCCTTCTGCTCCATCTTCAGCCACACTGTGTATATATCCTTACACACTTGACCTGATCCAGCAGAAAGAGCATGGATTTGGAAACTGATGGACTTGAATTTGAATCTTGCCTCCTCCCTGCCATTATGTTAGCAAGCCACTTAACTTTTCCTTTTTTTTTTCCACTGGGCGAAAGGAGCTAATAATACCTTCTCTTGAGGATTGAGTGAGAAAAATATGTATAAAATGACTGAGACCAGTACCCAACACCCAGCAGGCCCTTAATAAATGTTAGTCCTTTCCCTTTTTTCTTTCCTTCCCTTGATATCGATGAATCATCAAAAGACCAGGAAGCACACAGCATTCAGACTGCAACAGTGGTAAGTGGCTATTAGTTCATGCTGTTCTGTGCTGTTCTATGGGGTTTACCTCTGAAACAGGTTAATTAAATAAGAGACCTTTTCTTAGCTTACAGATTTTCTGTCCCAATCGCTCTGTAAAGAGTTTGAGCTCTTTCAAGTATGGAGTCTGACGGTCATTAACCAGCTGTTCCGAGAGGAATCCAGTCCTGTCAATATTTGCTCACCGCTGGCCATGGACCATAACTCTGATGTGATCCCCAGAACCAGGCTCTCTTGACCTGGGGGTGGGACTGCCCCATCAGCACAGATAAGTAGCTTGTGCCTGACTGGCCCAGCCCCAAATCAGGAGAGGGTCTCTTAGCCACTCATGCCGAAGTGTGACTTTCTTATTAACAGGTATTACCTAACAGATGGAGGGTTCTTGCTTATTAGCCAGGTCAACAGCCTAAAGGACATTACTCTCAAAGATTTGGTCCAAAGTTAATCTTTGACTTCAAGGGGTAACATTTGGGGGGACAGTTCCCCAAAATTGTATATATTCTGTTCTGTGGTAGTCATCTACTCTTAATATTCCAGAAATGCAGAGATATTGGCAAATTGTGCCTGAACAAAGTTTGGCCGTGGATATGACAATCAAAAAAGAGTCAAGTGACAAAAGATTGAAGAACCCAAAAGAAAAAGACTTAGAAGATGAAGAATCCTAATGATGGCATGCAGATGTGTGGTAGGAATTGTGCTGGTTTGCACACCTTCGGTACCTCCGAATAGCACTAATATAAATTATATAAACACCTGCCTGAGGGGGTGTTTATATGTTATATTAGTGCTACCTACCACAGACAAACTGGTGACTGACATGGGGAGATAACGATGATACTCAAACATTACTCTGCTTTATTGTACTTGAAGGATTTTAAAGTATGTTCAAAGCAATTTTTAAAAAAAAAGATTTTATTTATTTATTTGACAGAGAGCATGAGAGAGCACAAGCAGGAGGAGAGGGAGAAGCAGACTTCCTGCTGAGCAGGGAGCCAGATGTGGGGCTCTATCCCAGGGCCCTGGGATCACAACCTGAGCCAAAGGCAGATGCTTAACCGACGGAGCCACCCAGGCTTCCCAAAGCAATTTTTTAATTTTGTGTTTAATAAGCTCAAAGGGTTGGAAAGGAGATTGTACCTTCATTGTAGTTTTACAAAGGCAGCACCTTTCAGGAAATACACGAGTCAAGAGAAAGAGCCTTTGGACAGACCGTTATCTCCCCATCTGGGATTTTAAAGGTTTGAACACACTACACTCTAGGAAGCATCTTGTTTGCTCTGGAACTTCTAATTTACAGGTACATACAATGGCGAAATTATTAATAGAAATTAATTTAGTAATCCCTACCTTCTAACCAGTTTAGGAGTCCTCGTAGAAGGCAGCATGTTTGCGTGCTGCCTGCTTTGACAGTTGGAGAGCAGAATCTGGTGCTTTGCACCTTCCATAGTATACTCAGCTGTCTTTGGAACAGCTGGTGCCTGTGCTGTTTGAAACCTGTCAATCATTTGCTCAGAGGGCTCTTTTGTCTGCTATTACTCAGGACAGATGCCATGGTCTCCAGAGCCCATCCAGTCCAGGATCCCCTGGTCTGGATGGAAAGCATCCTGCTGCCTGCAGCCGCAACCACCCCCCACCCCCCATTGGGGCAGAAAGAGAGGGGAGACACCAAATGTCCTGTTTAACTTCCTGTTAGATTCCAAGGAAGAGGGAGGAAGACACAGGACTTAATTAAATAAAAATCATGGTTATCTGTAACTTCTGTTATTTACGAAGCGTTGGCCTACTATTGGGAATGGAAAATTAAAGTTATCATGAGATTCTTAATTTGTCCTGGAAACAGAAATGTGCGCATGCAGGAGTCAGAGTGGAGTTACAAAGGCTCTTTCCTTTCACTGGAAATCACATATCCCTTTTTCTATACACATCTCTTTCTTTTCTTCCAAAGTAAGGAAGTCTGCAATGTCAGAAAGTTGAGCTGATTATAGTCAATATAATATTTATTTAAATAGCATGGTCTAGATAGATCTGCTTTTGGGTTGCTTTGAAATGCTTCCAAGAAAAGAACTGCAAAAGCCCATTTGAAGACATAGGTAGATAGCATAATTTTGGGAGATAAAAAGTGTTCAGCAGAATTTGAATAAACTGACAAATACCTAGAGTTCCAGAGGTGTAACCACATTATATATTTTAAGAAGGCAGATGTTAGGCATTTAAAAAAATCATGTTATGTTAACTTATTTTTTCATTATAAAACAATACCTGGGAATGATTCTTCTGGTTTTCAAATAGATGGTCTGATAAATAAGACGCATTAGTATTTTGTGAATCAGATGTGCTAGTATGGTGTACATTGTTCCAGGAACAGCCACCATTTACTGAACACTTACTAAGTGAGAGCTACAGCACTATGGGCTTTATGTGGATTATCTCTTTACATCCTTATAAATCATGAGACACTGAATTGTTCCCATTTTATTTTATTTTTTTAAAAAGATTTTATTCATGAGAGACACAGAGAGAGAGAGAAGCAGAGACACAGGCAGAGGGAGAAGCAGGCTCCATGCAGGGAGCCTGATGTGGGACTGGATCCTGGGACTCCAGGATCATGCCCTGGACCAAAGGCAGACGCCCAACTACTGAGCCACCCAGGCGTTCCCTCCATTTTATTTTATGATTTTTATTTTTTTAAAGATTTAGTGTTTAAGTAACCTCTACACCCAATGGGGGTCTTGAACACACAACCCTGAGATCAAGAGTTGCATGCTCTACCGGCAGAGCCAGCCAGGCGCCCCCAGTTCCCATTTTAAAGATAAGAACACAATGACTCAGATCAGAGGGCCTCTAGCAGGTTACTGAAGTGTTAGATCCACAGTGATTAACAGACCTCTGGATTATGGGGGTTTATATAATAGCCCACGTTCAGAGAAGAGAGCAACAATATTCATGATCCAGTCTTGCTTTAAGTTCTTTTTTTTTTAATTTTTATTTATTTATGATAGTCACAGAGAGAGAGAGAGAGAGAGAGAGAGAGAGAGGCAGAGACACAGGCAGAGGGAGAAGCAGGCTCCATGCAACGGGAGCCTGACGTGGGATTCGATCCCAGGTCTCCAGGATCGTGTCCTGGGCCAAAAGCAGGCGCTAAACCACTTCGCCACCCAGGGATCCCTTGCTTTAAGTTCATAATCCTCCAGGCATCTCCTTGTAATTTCTTTGGCGCCTGGGTATGTTATTATTTTCCAATCGTGTATAGGGCCCAAGTCTTCCAATAACTAGCCGTAGATTCAGTGTTATGCTTGCTGAAATCTTTTACTAGGTGCCAGCTGACAGGAGGCAAGATGGTGTTGTTGGGTTGGACTTTCCTGAGTTACAACAATAAGGATGTCCACCAGCACCTCTTTTAACTCAAGCTCAAAGTCAAATCTAGCAATTTAAGTACTCATTCCAGTACCAATTTAAGTACTCATTCTCAATTTGAAGTACATTTCCTACTTCAAATGTAAGAACTGCTCCTAGGGGCCTCATGCTCTGATGTGGGGTCTCCTGTTCCATCAGCTGCCATGAGACAGACCCCTGGCTAGGGCAATCCTGTCACAAGTCTTGGTGAGGTGATGTGGCCACTGGCTAAGAGTAAAATTTGCATTATGTTTTAAAAGCTCATTGTAAAATAATGCCCTCCAAACTATAGTTCCTTGGGGCAAAACCTGGATTTGGTGTCCTATTTGTGGTCTGCACGAAGTTAAACATTTTCTCTCAAAATTCTTCGAGTGCCATCACCAATCTAAACGAAGAAAGAATTTTAACTTATTTAGATTACTATCCAGACCTAAAGAAGAAGTTTGGGGCATGATATCCAAGTCACCCAACTAAAAACTCTAGAATCTTCCATAGCTTTTCCTTCTCCCCAGTCATCTCCCAGCCCCCAACAAGGAACAAAGCTAGATTTATCTCAGGCCCTGTGTGGGACATAGTAGGTACTCAACAAAGGCTACTTATTGAGTGGACAAAGGAAAAGTGGGAGGGAGAGAAGGAAAGCAGGAGGACAGTTTAGAACTTCAGTGTTCAAAATCTGCCCTAAGGTTAACAGTGTGCAGAAACAGCTCTTTTAAAAGTTATTTGGCGATGTGCATTAAAATCTAAAGAAGGTGCACATCCCTTAATCAAGTACTTCTGTATTTAGAAATTAAAGACGTGCAAAAAGATTTTGTCACAAACCAGAGTATTGTTCCCAGTGAGAAGATATTTCAACCAACCTAAATGTCCAACAAGAAGGAATCAGATTGGTGAATCACAATACATCTATAGCTGTTCTTCCTCTGGTTTTTCCCATCTCAGTAAATAGCTTGACTGTTAAGCCAGCCGCTCAGGCTGGGAAGCTAGAATCATTCCTAAATTTCCCTCCCTCCATTTCAACTGTTATTCCAAATCCTATCATTTTCCAAAATATACAGGGAGTCATCTTGTGTTAGCCCAAGCCGGCAATAGATGTCGTCAAGCCTAAAAGCCAGTGTATGAAACAGTTGTGAATGTTTCAGGGGTTGACTTGTCATGATACGAGGAAATACATTGTTCCAATAACGGTAAGTGGGTAATGATCACTCCATCAACATCAGGCAGGATGAAATTAACTGAGAGACGTAGAGAAACATGGACAAGGAAAAATTAGAAAACAATGATACAGGATCATACGCATAAAACATACTGTACTATGCTTGATGGATGGTTTATGAGATTTTTCAAAGTTGATTTTGACTAGATGCAATCAGTACCGCCTGAAGTAGCACTGAGCATCAGGTCCTCACTCCTGCCCTCCTCCCTCTGGACCCCTTCAGAGGGCAAGAAGTCCACAGAGCCGAAGGGACATGGCCCCCCAAAGCCCACTTCCTTCCCCTGAGGCCACACTGAAGAAACCCAAGCCCCCAGAACTCTCTCCTTCAACAAGGCCTGAATGGGTTTCTTTTCCAGGTACCTCCTCCAAGGGTGGATCCTGGCTGTGGCAGGGGTGTGGATGGATCTTGGACTAGTGGGCTCAGGAGTCTGCAGGGAGCATCAGAAGGGGGCTGGAGCAAGGAATGGGAAAAGAATGGGTCCTCTTGCCTCCGACCCCACAAGTGCTAGTAGCCACCCTGGATGTGGTATTTCCTGCCACCTCCCCCCCAGCGCCACCATATCTCATCTGCACCCATTACTACCTCTACACTACTCTGGGCCCTGTCCCCTCTTAGATGGGTTGCCGTGGTACTCCCCTAACTAGCTTCCTGTCGTATGCTCTTGTCCCCTAGTCCCTTCTCCTACACAGGATAAGCAGAACGAGCTTTCTCAAACATGAATCGGATCATGTAACTGCCATGGTGTGACAATGTGGTGTCTACTCCGTGCCATGACGTGGGTGCCTCCAGCTTCTGCTGTCTCGGCCTCAACAAATGCCAGCCACAGACACCATCTTTCAGTTTCCAGCGCTTGCTAAGAAATTTTCCACCTCAGGGCCTTCAAGTATGTTGCCATGCTGTGCCATCCTCCATAATGAATTTTTAATGGTGGCCTACCTTTTTATTCGGCCACCTGCATCTATTTCTCCTGTTTGTTTAATGCCTACTACCTCCATCAAATTGTAATCATCACATTCAATAATACACACACCAGAACTTAGTAATATGTAGTACACATGTGCCATTAATTAATCTGTAAATGGAGTACCATTTTGTCATAAAATAATATTTATTGGCATATAAAATGGCACATGATGTAAAATTAAATGAAAAAAGCAGATTATGTAGTAATATAATCCCATTTTTGTTTCTAAAAATGTGAATATGGGCAGCCTGGGTGGCTCAGCACTTTAGTGTCACCTTCAGCCCAGGGCATGGTCCTGGAGACCCGGGATCGAGTCTCACATCAGGCTCCCTGCATGGAGCCTGCTTCTCCCTCTGACTGTGTCTCTGCTTCTCTCTCTCTCTGTGTCTCTCATGAATAAATAAATAAATATAATCTTAAAAAATTAAATTAAATAAAAATGTGACTATATATACTACACATACATTTGTGTGTGTTAAAAAATATGCAAGGTGCAACAGTGGTTTTCTGGGTTGCAAAATTATAATTTGTTTGCTTATCTTTTAAATACTGAGTGTGTATTATCTTCATAATAAGAACACATTTTGGTTTTTATAACTAAATAAATACATTAATATCCACCTGTACAGAAACTATCCCAGTAAACTGACATTTTACTTGGAAATAGGTTAGATGTCCAGCGTTATGGGATTGTTGAGCTGGGTTATGCCACAACAATTCAATAAAATGGTAGGTAACCATCAAAAAACCATTATGAAGGATGCCACAGCCTTGAAAATACTAATGATATTACATTAACTTAGATATTTAAAAAGTGGGATGAAATGATAAAAAATACTTTTAAATGGCTTCTTTTGTTCACCAAACTCCCTATTATATCACTTAGTACATTTCTACGTGCTTGAACAATTTATGTCTGATATCCGCTAGTTGCATGTTAATTTTTTTGGTAAGAATATTTGTAGAATTTAGGCTTTATATATAAATTACTTCTAAATAAAATCTCAAATTCCCTAGGATGTGAAATGCATCACTAATCCACAAGGGGGCGATATCATAGTCATTAAGCCACATGAGAGAATTTGCTGAGGTTACTCAGTGCATTGCATCGTTCCTAACGTTATTTCTTATTTGATCTTTGATCTACGTTGTCATTTACATTCCTTTTAGGCCCTAGAAATGTAATATATTTTGTGCTTTTATTTTTAAATTATGAAGTAAATAATTCCCCTGGCTGGGAGGAAGTGAAGGTCTCTCTCCGCCCATACGTTTTTGGTTCCTCACTACTTTGCTTCCTAAATCTTTTTCATTTTCTAAAATAACAAATAATATCAATTGATATTTCCTGAAAACATTCTATGAGTAAGTCATTGTGGTGGGTCTTTATATATATTATCTCATTTACTCTTGCACAGTGGATGGTCTTCATTTTACAGATGAGAAAATAGAGGCTAAGGAAGATTGGTAATTTGCCCAAAGTCCACAGTTATCTTTTGCCAGAGCCTGGATTCAAGCCCAGTCTCTGTAAAGAAATTGTTAAATGGATAAATTGAAAACTAAGCAAATAAAGGAGTAAACAAATGACTATACATAAATAAATGAGAGAGAGAGAGAGAGAAAGAGAGAGAGAGAGAGAGAGAGTGTGTGTGTGTGTGTGTATGTGTGTATCTATCTACTATCTATCTAATTCAGGTCATATTAAAAATAAAAGGCTACAGTAAGTTAGATACCTATTAAATAATTTCTATCCTCTGTTTTCCCTTAACATAAAATATGAGAATTTTATTGTGTGTTATTAAAAATTCCTTGCAAACAAGGCTATAATAGATTTACAATCTTCTTTCATTTTATGTACTATATTTTCTTCAGTCTTTCCTCTATAATTGAATTTAGTAGTTCCCCCTCGAAATTAGAGAATTATTAATAATGTTAAAACGATCACTTTTGTATAGAGATCTTTGTCTTTCCATTGTTAAGGTTACATCTCTGGAACTTGAATGACTTATTAGATAAAAATAAACCAGCTTTTTTTTCTTAAATTTTATTTATTTGAAAGAGAGGGTGAGAGAGAGAGAACATGAGCGGGGGGAGGGGCAGATCCTACCCACTGAGCAGGGAGCCCAATGTGGGGATCAATTCCGGGACCCTGAGATCATGACCCGAGCCAAAGGCAGACGCTTAACCGACTGAACCACCCAGGCACCACAAGAAATGAACTTTTAAAAGGCTCTTGTTAAGTTAAAAGTTTATTTTTATTTTTTTAAAGATTTTATTTATTAATTTGTGAAAGACATGGAGAGAGATGCAGAGGTAGAGGGAGAAGCAGGCTCCCCACAGTGAGCCCAATGCAGGACTCGATCCCAGGACCCCAGGATCATGACCTGAGCCGAAGGCAGACGCTCAACCACTGAGCCACCCAGGTGCCCCTAAGTTAAAGTTTTAACCTGATGATCAAAGTAACTCATTTTCCTTTCAATATATGTAGCAAATATTTCCAGAAAGGAAAGAAAAACTATGCTGTATCCCCCTTACCAGAATTAACTACTTTTATGATGTTTATTTCCTGCTATATATTTATGTATATGTAATATTTATCTACATGTATGTCTCATTTCCACAGAGTTGATAATAAGACATATACACATAGAAGCTTCATATCCTGTCCTCGCCATTTAAACATTATATATAACATTATATATAGGTATGTACATAAACATATTTCAGATCATTAAATATTCTTCAGAAACATGATTTATAATAGTGGATTTATATTTCCTTATGTTAATGTTTTATCATTAAACTTTTAGATTATTTTAATCTTTTGATTGTAGGATGTATTTGTCATACTGCTGATTGGTTCCTTAAGATAGACTTCTGGAAATGGTATCACTAGATCAAAAGGTAAAGGTACTTCTTTATGAATGTTGATACATATTGCCAAATTGCTTTCAAGAAAGGTACCAAATTACTAAGGTAAATATTTACTAAGGTCTATGAATGTCCCCATTTTCCCACACCTGGCAGCTACTCAGGACACCATTCTCACTCACTTCTGATAACCCTAACAGCAGAAGATGAATGACGGTCTCTTGTTTTTGCTTGCATTTCTTTATTAGTGAATTAAATATGTTGCATTAATTTATCAGCCTTTTCTATTTCCTCTTCTGTAAACTCTCTATTCATGTCCCTTGCCAATTTTGTTATTGAGATATCACTGCTTTCCTTACTGTTGGATAAATGATTTTTATATATTAGGGATATTAGCATCTTTTCAGTCATATATTCATTGCAAATATTTTTCCTTATTTATAATGTGTCTAATTTTGCTAGTGATATTTTATCTATCAATGGTCTAAATTTTTATGATAGACAAATTGATTTATTTTGTGTTATTTTCCCAATTTTTTCGTTCAAGTCTTTCCTTATTCCCCTAAATCAATAAAATACTTACCTATATATTCTTCTATTTTTTTCAATTTTTTTATTTTCAAAATTGAGGTATGGGGTACCTGAATGGTCAGTCAGTTAAGTGTCTGCCTTTGGCTCAGGTCATGATCTCGGGGTCCTGGGATTGAGCCCCACCTCGGGTTGCCTGCACTGGGGAGACTGCCTCCCCCTCTGCCCCCTGCTCATGTTCTCTCTCATTATCTCTCCAAATAAATAAAATCTTTTTAAAAATTAAGGTATAATTTATATTCTGTTTTTAATTTTTTTTAAAGATTTTCTTTATTGATTCATGAGAGACACAGAGAGAGGGAGAGACACAGGCAGAGGGAGAAGCAGGCTCCCTGCGGGGAGTGACATAGGACCCGATCCCAGGACCCCGGAATCACACCCTGAGCTAAAGGCAGATGCTCAACCACTGAGCCACCTAGGCATCCCTGTCTTTAATGGTTTTAGTTTTCATTTTTCATATTTATTAATAGCTGGAAGTCATTTTGTTATATAACATGAAATGAGGGGATCCCTGGGTGGCGCAGCGGTTTGGCGCCTGCCTTTGGCCCAGGGTGCGATCTTGGAGACCCGGGATCGAATCCCACGTCGGGCTCCCTGCATGGAGCCTGTTTCTCCCTCTGCCTGTCTCTGCTTCTCTCTCTCTCTCTCTGTGACTATCATAAATTAAAATAAATAAAATAAATAAATAAAATAACATGAAATGAGGTCCATACTAAATATTTAACCAATTTCCACCAAATCATTTATTGAATAATTCATCCCTTCCTTCACTGATTTTTAAAGATGTTTTATTGTATGCAGTAGACTCCTTAATATTTCCAAGAAAGATAGTAGTAGCCAAGAGTTTGGACTTTGTGATCAACCACATTTAGGTTCAGATTCTGGCTCTGCCTCTGGCTCTGCTTTTTTTTTTTTTGGTTTGGGGAAATTACTTAGCTCATTGAATCCTGTTTCTCCACCTATAAAAGAGGGATTGTATTGTAGAGAGGACTCTATTATATTATATGGTGCATCCAGAGCATTTAGCATGAGGTGTGTCACCTGGGAAGTAGTCTATAGAGTACATATTAGTTGCTATGATTATGACTGTGATATTGGTAAAGTTATTCCATATTTTTTTAAAAGATTTAATTTATTCATGAGAGATACAGAGAGAAAGGCAGAGACGTAGGCAGAGGGAGAAGCAGGGAGCTTCTGTGGGGAGCCCGATGTGGGACTTGATCTGGGGACCGTGGGATCACGCCCTGAGCCAAAGGCAGATGCTCAACCGCTGAGCCACCCAAGTGTCCCAACTTAGTCCATCTTTTAATAAATCTCAATGTTCTTGAATGATGTAGAAAGCTTTCATGAGTTACTGGGAATCTGAAAAATAAAGCTGCATTTGTTTTAACCTGTAATGAGTTACTGGGAATTTGATTAAAAAATAAAACAAAGCTGCATTCATATCTCCACAGTGGATTTTAGTGAGGCTCCACTCACAACTAAATGATACACTTCCACATCTACAGGGCATACAATTCAGATTATGCTTTAGAACAAAGACCTGAAGAATAAAACAAACAAACAGAACAAAACAAAAAACAGATTATCTTAAAAGCTAAAGGGATTTGGGGGTAAAGTTTTCTGTATTACTTTATTTTTTTTGACAATAATTGTGTATATTAAGGGAAGAATAATAAAGAAGTTTCCATTGGAAAAACTGCATACCTGAACAAAGTTAGAGATTAATCATCACCAACATTTAGAGCTCATTGCAAATAGTAAAACATCAATGCTTAAATCTGTAAATGCGGAGAAGCCCTGTAGGAACTGTTTCAAGGCATATTTGTTTCATCAATCTCTCTGGTTTCCTGTGCCAGGTTTGTTTATTGTAGTTTTAGATTGCACTTTCATATCTGTGAAGCCAATTCCCACCTTAATCTTTATTTTGAAATTTTATTTAATAGCAACTCTTGCCCATTATTCTTCCAGGTGAAATGTAGATTCACTTTTAAGCCTTTCCAATTGCCTACCTGCCATCTCTACTGGATTTCTTTTTTATTTTCTCAAAGATTGATTTTATTTATTTATTTATTTATTTATTTATTTATTTATTTGACACAGAGAGAGCACAAGCAGGGGGAGGGGTAGAGGGAAAGGGAGAAGCAGACTCCCTGCTGAGCAGGGAGCCCCATGTGGGGTTTGATCCCAGGATTCTGGGATCATGACCTGAGCCAAATGCAGACGCTTAACTGACTGAGCCACCCAGGCACCCCCCACTTGGATTTCTAATAACCATATCAAACTTAACATTCCCAAACCGAACTCTTCTCATTAAATAGCAACTCTGCCCTTGGCATTTGCTGAGAACAAAAGCTGTGAATCATCCTTGACCATGTTTTTTCTCTCACACCCCACACCCAATCAATTAACAACTCCTGTGGACTCTATTTTTCCATAGAGAGCCATAATACAGTCATTCTCACCTCTTCCATTGCTGCTACCCCTTATTTGTTACCTGGAAAATGGCAACAGATTCCTAACTCATCTTCCGGCTTCCAGCCTTGTCCCCTTACATTTTATTCTCAACACAAGAGTCAGGGTGATCTTTTTAAAATCTAAGTCAGATTTCATCAGTTCTCTGTTCAGCACTCTCCAAAGGCTTACCATCTCACTCAAAATAAATTGACTACATTTCAAAGTCCCTATATGATTCACCCCCCCTACTGCTGCTCTCAAATCATTTCCTACCATTCTCCCTTCAATCACTCTCTTCCAGCCACGAGACCTCCCCCAGGACCTTGCTGTTCTTTGTATAACCAGGTATATCTTAGGACCTTTGTACTTGCTTCCACATGTCTCATGCACTCACTTGCTTTAGGTCTCAGTACAAATGTTACCTTATCAGTAAGGCCTTCCTTGAACTACTTACAGAAAATAGTAACACCACCACCACATTCCCTGTCTGGTTCATATCTCTAATTTTTCCATATGCCACTTATTATCTTTTGATATATAGAATCACTTAATAACTGTTTACTGTCAAAAAGGTCATGAAATTTTAATTAGAAGACTACTAGATTTATAAATTAATTTGGAAAACATTATTTTTAAAATAATTATGCTTCCCATTCAGAATTGCACCTGAAAAGAGTAACTCTGACCAGTTCCAAGAGCCTCTGAGAGACAAATGGTCAAATAAGACCCAAATTCCAGTCCATATAGTATAGTTAAGAGAATTTGAAGCCTACTAAATTTTAAGCAGGTATAACTCCACGTCATCACAGTACCTTCAAATTCATCTGATAAATGTTAATTGAGTTCCTATTCTGTACTTTGCACAGTAAACAATTGAGGACTTCTTTTTCTGGTATACTTCCAGCATTTTACAAGATTACCAAAAACAGGAAGTTGGCTATATTAAATTATCATTTTTCATAGGTTAAAAACAGTTAAATGGTGGCTCTAGTTTTTGAATAATTGCTTTATAGGCCCACTCTTTTGTCAATGATTACCTTGTAGGCCAACAACTATCTGTTCAGACCACTCCTTGTTAGAAGTGATAAAACCTTACCATTGATGTAGAATAGAATGCCTGTTGTTCTATTTCACTTTGCTGAAGGTAGCTGGGAGGAAGCATCTGAAAGATTGAAGAAAACATCCAAAAACAATATCATGTCATTAATAAGCAAGGTATAAAGAAAGGGGGCAGAGACAATGATTCTCTGGGCCTGGAAGTTTTGTTCTTCTGTCTTTAGGGACCAAAGTGTTGTTGCAATATGCTCTTCCAGAAAGAACAACCAAAGGTGGATCCCTCTTTTCTTCTTTCCTGGTACCAAAAATCATAGAGTAGCATGGTATGTAGTTTGTGTCTGATAATGTTCTATTATGATCACAGCTGGAACAAGAATCGTAACCCTGAACTTTGGAACAAAGATGGATTTCTGCTCAGCACAAGTTTTATTACAGTACATTACAGCAAACCCAGAAAGACAGCCCTGATTTTTTTTTAAAGATTTTCTTTTTTCTTTCTTTCTTTTCTTCTTTCTTTCTTTCTTTCTTTCTTTCTTTCTTTCTTTCTTTCTTTCTTTCTTTCCTTCTTTCTTTCTCTTTCTTTCAAGAGAGAGAGAAATAGAGAGTGTGAGCATGAGCCAGGGAAGATGCACAGGGAGAGAATCTCCAGCAGACTCCACACTGAGCTTGAGCTGGACACAACTCTGAGATCATGACCAAGAGTCAGATGTTTAGCTGACTGAGCCACCCAGGCACCCCAAGACAGCCCTGATTTTTAAATAAAAATTTTCCTTTTTAAGTTGCTTAAAATTGAGTCTTAAATTTGCCATATTAAAAACTAGGAACTTCTGTTCATCAAAAGACACCATGGAAAGAGAGAAAATAGAAGCCTCAGACTGGAAAAATGACATTTTCAAAACACATTTGATAAAGAGTTCCTATCCAAAATGTATAAAGAACCTCTGCAATAGAATAAAAGAGACCCCAAATGAGTAAAAGACTTGAACAGGCACTTTCCAAATGCCCAATGAGCATACAAAATGCTGCTTAACATCTTCATTTATCTAGGACATGCAAATTAGAACCACAATGATACTACTACCCAACCTAGCCAACAAGATGGCTAAAATTTAAGGTGTTGGCTAGGTTGTAGAGCTACTGGAACTCTCATTTACTGCTCATGGGAAAATAAATCAGTGTAAGCACATTGGAAACTTATTTGGCTATATTATTAAATCTAAAAATAAATATATGTCCTAAGATCCAGCAAGTTCACTCCTGTGTATGTGCCCAATGAAAGTGCATGCATACATGCACCAAAAGTTATGTTTAATAATCTTCATGGGTGGATTATTTATAAGAGCCAAAACTGAAAACATAAATAAATAAATAAATAAATAAATAAATTTAAAAAAGAGCCCAAACTGGAAAAAACTCTATTGTTTTTTAAGTATTGTCAACTATACTTCCATTTTAAAAGATAGTAAAAACTGGAAATAATTCATGTTTATAATAGTCAAATGGATTAATAAATTGTGTTATAGTTAAACAATAGCATACTACATGGAAGTGAAAAAAGAATGAGCTACAGCTAACTTGAAACAACATGAAGAAATCATACAGATGAAATATTGAGCAAAATGCTAAACACAAGAGTATATACAGTGTGATTTCATTTAACTCAAGTTTAAGAACAGGCAAAAGTTATCTATGATAAAAGAGAACAGAATAATGGTTACTTTGTGGAGTGTTTTGACTGAGATGGGGCATGAGGGAGAGAATATATATACATATATATATAGGAGACAAAGATATATATATGTCTTCTTTATCCATTCATCAGTTGAAGGACATCATGGCTCTTTCCAAAGTTTGGCTATTGTGGACATTGCTGCTATGAACATTGGGGTGCATGTGTCCTGGCATTTCACTACATCAGTATCTTTGGGGTAAATACCCAGTAGTGCATAGTAGGGTCATAGGTTAGCTCTATATTTAACTTCTTGAGGAACCTCCACACTGTTTTCCAGAGTGAAGCAGCCAGTTCTTGATTTTGGCTCGGGTCATGATCTTGGGGTCCTGGGATCAAGACCCACAGTGGGCTCTGCATTCAGGGGGAATCTGCTTGAGGATTCTCTCTCTCCCTCTTCCTCTGTCCCTCCCACTGCATGCTCTCTCTCTCTCTCTCTCTCAAATAATAAATTGTTTTTAAAAAGTACTAAATTCAGATAGATCATAGAAAAGATTATGTAGTGAAAATAGCTTTATATATAAAAGAGGGAGTCTCAGAAAAACAGAGCTCTTGAAAGTTAGCAATAGAATAAAAATGTAAAATTCAGTAGAAGAGTTAGAAGATGAATTTGAGGAAACCTCTCAGAAAGTAGGGCAAAAAAAGATGGAAAAGATAAAATTAGAGATTCATTCCAGGGAATTCAACGTCCAAATTCAGGGCACTCCAGAGAGGTTGTGGGGGAGGGGCCCCTGGGAGTGAGGGAGGGAAGGAGGGAGATGGAGGGGGAGGGGCAGGGAGAAACTGTTATACATAGAAAAAGGATCAATAATCAGAATGACAATGGCTTTCTAACACAGTACTGGTAACTACAAAAAAATGGAAGAACACTTTCAAAATTTTGAAGGAAAGTGGTTTCCATTGTAGATTCTCCATCTATCCAGACTGTGAAATCTATGTGAGAGTAGAATAAAGACATTTCAGATATACAAGGGATTTACATACAGTCATACCAATTATACCAGATCATAATCAAAGACAACTGATCACTCTGTTTTCTATATAAAAAGAAATGATAATCATGATCAACTGTTTTTATTTTAAGGAGGTAGAATGAGAAAAATTAAGTCAAAAGAAAGTAGGATGATAAAAAAAATGAGTAAAATTTGAAACCATTTAAATTCACTTTTTATTTAACAAATATGTACCTAGTGTCTATTTTTTTTGCCAGCACTGTTTGTTTGTTTTAAATTTGAGAGAAATAACACAAGCAGAGGGGAGGGGAGAAGCAGACACCCTGATGAGCAGGGACCCCCATCCGGGCTCCATCCCAGGACCCTAGGGTCATGACCTGTGTCGAAGGCAGATGATTAACCAATTGAGCCACGCCGGTGCCATTGCTAGCACTGTTTTATTTATTTATTTATTTTTTTATTTTTTTGGGCTTGAATCTAGTTTATTAAAAGCTGAAACTCTATCCTCTCACTTCTGTGCCAACGCTTCTTTTTTTTTATTTTTTAATTTTTTATTTTTTTTAATTTATTTTTTATTGGTGTTCAATTTACTAACATACAGAATAACCCCCAGTGCCCGTCACCCATTCACTCCCACCCCCGCCCTCCTCCCCTTCTACCACCTAGCACTGTTTTAAATGCTCAAGTTACAATGGTGAAAACAGAGAAAAGTCTTTGCCCTTATAAAGCACATTAGGGAAACGTTTAAATAATAATTATACATCTACTTAATGAAATATTATGTAACCTTTACAATTATACATGAATACCAGAGACATAGGAAATGTTTATAATATAATGTGAGGTGAGAAGAACACAGGTTTGGCCAAAGATAAAAGGGAAGTCATAAATCTAAAATAGGTATGCTACAATGGTGAGATTATGAATAAAGTTTTCTTTTTGTAAAAACTCACTTTAATTTTATGCTGGGTTTTTAAACAGACAAGGAAAACATTAAAAATTTAAAAAAACAGAATTAGTAAAAATCCTATGTTGGCTGTTTAAAATTCTATGCCAAGCATTTCATTTGGAAAGAGTTGCTGACAAAGATGTTTATTATCTGAAATCTTTATAACTATTAGCTCTTTGCTAATAGGATACTATTTGCTAGTAAGATACTAGAGGGCATTGTATTTAAGTTCAGGGGCCATCCAAAAAATTGTACAAAGGGGTTTTCTTTCTCTTCCTTAAGAGAGAGAATGGGAAATTACCTCTCCTGGTGGGAAAAATATGACCATTTGGTTGGATGTTATCATGAACGCTTTCTTTTTTACTCCAGCTATGCAGAGGAAAATGAGGGTGTCGAAAGGAATGCAGAGCCAATGTCAAATTGGAGGCTAGAAAGATCCATTAAACTTTGCCTATTAATTAGCTCTGTGAGCTAATGAGCTCTATGAACAAGGTGAATAGACTCCCTAAAACTGAATCAGAGAAGAGTTACTGGCAGCTTACTGGCAGCTGATACCACAGTTTTTCATAAAGGACACTCTAATACTCCCGGCTGGTGAGGGAATAATATCGGCAGTGATATTACTGAGGTACTTTCCACAGGTGGTAGTGAGAGCTTATTTTAGCACCATGTATTTGTACTAAACATGAGACTTCAGGAATCTCTATGTAGAAAACTGCTGTATACTGTATAGGAAGCAAAACTTTCTTGGATCAGCTAATTAGATCTAGTCTTGGACATGAAATCTGGGGATCTGACATAACAGGAAAATTCAGGGAGCCTTGAAATGAATGTTATAATCATGTCTCAGGATGAGTTAGATGCTGTGGGTTTTTTCATGTTCAAGAGCAGTAGGAAAGATAATGATTCCATTAAAGTGTTGTATAAAATCGTATTCAATCAGATTACACACATTATTTATATTTAGCTTCTTAATCAATATTTTATAATTTTAAAAAGGAGGAAGCTAACTGTAATGTAGTCTCCTGGATGGGATCCTGGAATAGGAAAGGACATTAAAGAAAATGAATGAGATATGAATAAAGTACAAAGTTTAATTAATGACTATATACCAATATGGGCTCATTAGTTTTAACAAATGTACATAGTGACATAAGATGTAAACAATAGGGACATAAAATGTAAACAGTAGGGTGTGGGGTATATGGGAACTCTCTGTATTATTTTTGCAACTTTTCTATAAACTGAAAACTATTTTAAAATGAAAAGGTTATTTAAATTTTAAAAAAGGAGGAAAAACTTTTGTCTCAATTTCAGATAAATTACAACTTTGGCTTGAGCCTAGTTTTCAGACCGCACAACAGTAACTAACACATCAACCACTATCGGATGTCAGTCTAATCCTAGGTTCTGTTATTTTCAGTGGCAGGAAAAAAAATCTTGGAAGTTGAAACTGCAAATCGAAATATGTAAAATCATAAAGCATGGAACTGATGAGACAGCAATGCTTAGAAAAGGTGGTATGGTATATAGGAAAACATTGTAATTTCTTTCTTTGTTTTTTTATGAAAGATTTTATTTATTTATTCATGAAAGCCACAGGCAGAGGGAGAAGCAGGCTCCCTGTAGGGAGCCTGATGCAGGACTCAATCCCAGGACTGAGATCATGACCTGAGCCAAAGGCAGACGCTCAACCACTGAGCCACCCAGGTGCCCCAGAATTGTAATTTCTTAATTGAGGAACTGAAATAGTGAGAGCAATGACTTAGGGATTTATTCTATCAGGTGTTTGCAGAATGCGTTGAAGATGGGGAGAAATCTGTGGCAGGGGATCAGCAAAAGGCAATAACTGGCATATGGAACAAAAGCTTCAAGACTAAAAACCTAAAATGAAATTCGGGGCAAGGGTTTCAAGCAATATTATTCTTAGCACCACATACAACCTGTTTTAGGTGCCCAGAAACAAGCAGAGCCTACTGAGGAGACATGTATCCAGGTGATCTTAGCCTGTCTCCACTGCACCTTTGAATCCTAGGACTACTTTATGTCCCTTGTTCAAGTCCAAGCTCTCTTGGCATCTTGTCTGGACTGCATCTTGTCACCTCTGATTGTCCTTGCATCCGCACTGCACTTGTTTGATAGTTGAGCTGGAGTCAATGCTTCTTTTCTATTTTTAACCCATCCTAATGGGTTTAAAAAGAATTTTTTTGGGGAAAATATTTCAAACTTATAGAAAAGCTACAGGGATAAGAATGGGACACAGAACACTATATAAACTCTTGTTACACATATTGTTAAATATTTCTCTCTCTATATATATATATACATATTTATTTATTTATTTATTTATTTTTATGTATGTGTACACACCCAATATTTTTGAACCATTTGAGAATAATTTGCATACACCATCACCCTTTAGTCCTAACAACTTTATTGTATATTTCCTAAGAATAAGGATATCCTTTTATAAAACCACAGTATATAGTTGTCAACTTTGGTACACTTTACACAGTCACTGTTTCTTGAATTGAACAGTGAGAACACCTATTATCCTGGTTTGACCTGTCCTACTGCTGAGTCACAGCGGGGAGAAATCCAAAGTCTTATTTGAATTTCAGGTTTGGGTCTTTGAGAGTGCGAAAGGTTCAGATTTTTCAGATTACTTTTGAATTCGACTCACTATGTGTTTGACTTCATTGTTCAGCTATTCTGAAAACATCTTTTTCAAAGAATAATGTTGAAAAAAAACAACAAAGAATAATGCCGATACCAATATTGGCAAACACTAACTGGACATTCATTATTATGTCAGGCACTGTTTTAAGCACTTTATATTTGTTAATGCACTTAATCCTCACAACAACTGTAAAGGACCATACCATAGCTATCTTCATTGGATACAGGGGGAAATGTAGGCATGGAAGTTAACTAAGTTGACCACAAATAGCTGATAATGGCATAAAAATCAAGATTTGAACTCAAGCTCTTTTCCTATTTGTTAATATGTGTGCATGTGTGTGCATGTGTATGTGTGTGTGTATTTCGCCTTCTTACATTTCACAGTGTCTTCTCTAAAGATGACCCCATGCTATTTCTTGTTATTGATTGATTCTCATTGTGTTGTGTTCCCCTAGGAGAGAAGCATTCATTTTCTTGATGTGTTTATTTTTCAGCTGAAGCGAAGGTGACTGGTCCCATGAGCCCGGAAGAATGAACTCAGAAGAGGCTGTTTACATGAGGATCTCCCACTCACCAGCTGTTGAGAGTCTGTGGATGAAGAGCAGGATCTTATTACTTCAATGGAAGCGGGGGACCATGTTGCTGAACCACCAACAGCCAAGTGGATTTGGCACAGTAGGGCTGCCTAATAAATGATTCATCAGAAGAATTTGATGCAAGTCTGTCTTGCAGCAGTGTCTTCAAAGTTAGAGTTGCTTTCTTATCTAGCTTTGTGTATGTTTGCGTGATCTCTGCTGCTTCTCCCTCAAGCGCCACTACTGGCCTGAAGACTAGATCCACAATGAAATTCTCTTCATTCAGGCTATTTATAGAGCCAGTGTGGGTTCATAACTATTTATTGAGTGCCTGTTCCATTGCAGTCATTAGGCTGAATGCTTTAAAATATTTACGCTTCACAAAACACCTACTTTATCCATTTTGCCTACAAGGAAATGGAGGCTCAGAGTGATTGTGCACTATGTATAAGATCACACAGTTGGCAGAGTCAAGGCTCAAGTCTAGATCTAGGTCTAAAGCCCCTTCATTCTAACACATTGCTTTGCCTATGACTACTGCAGGGATAATTAGCCCATCATATCATCACTGGTATTCCTCTCATAACTAGAGACAGGGATGGGGGTATATGTAGGAAGTGTCTGAGAGGGAGGGTCAGGGAGGCTTTAGAGGCACTGAATAATTGCAGAATTGTTTTCTAAGAAAAATAACATAACGTGCTTTTAGATGAAAGGTTGATAAACTATGGCCTGTGAGTCAAATCCAGCCCCCAACCTATTTTTTGTAAATAAAGTTTTATGGGAACACAGCCATCTCCAATCCTGTATGTGTTGTCTATGATTGATTTCTCTCTACAGTGGCATAGTTGCATAGTTGTGGTAGAGATCATATGGCCTGCAAAGCCTAAAATATTGACTATCTGGGTGTTGCCAGAAAAAGGTAGCTGATCCCTGTTTCAGATGACTTAGGAAGAAAGCCAACAGTTTTCATTAGGCTGATTTATGTTTTTTTTTTCCATTGAACTGAAAAACTACTTGAAGATTTGTAATACAGAGGTAATCACTGTATTCTAATGGTGGTGTCCAAGTCTGAATGGGGGTGGAGGGTTTGAGATCTAACCCCAGAAGGTTAAGGGATAGGGAGTAGAAGGGAGATGTTTGAGCCTCTGGGTCCCCAGTCAACTCCTCACCCCAGATGCATCCCACTCATGCCCTTCCTATTCCTCCTGCCAAATCAGGTTTCCTAAAATAACTCTTTGCTCATAAACTTGTAAGTGGTTTCCCACTTACAACATGCTCAAATCCCAATACTCCAGCCTGGAATTTAGAGACCACAACAATCTGACCCCTACTAATCTCTCTTTCCACTCCTTTCCTTTTTAAAAAAATCATGAGTAAGTCATGCCAAATTTGAATTTATATTTCAAAGCCAATTTACTACTCTTTGATTCTTTAAAGTTTTTTAGTGTTAATTCCAGTATAGTTAACATACAGTGTTAACATTAGTTTCAGGTGTACAATATAGTGATTCAACAGTTGTATGCATTACTCAGAGCTCATCATGATAAATGTGCTCTTTAATCCTCATTGTTTATTTCACCAATCCCCCCACTCTTTGATTCACCTTTTTTTTTTTTTTTTTGAGAGAGAGAGAGAGAGAGAGAGAGAGAGAGAGAGGAACCATGTGCTGAGGCAAGGGTGCCAGGGAGGGGGGAGAGAATCCTAAGCAGACGCTTAGCCCACAGGCCAACACGGGGCTCAGTCTTAAGACCCAGAGATCATGACCTGAGCTGAAATCAAGAGCTGGATGCTTAACCAACTGAGCCACCCAGGCACCCCTGATTCACTGTTATATAAGTAGAAAAGTAAGCATATAAAAGTATTTGATAACAGGAAACCAGGCTGTGCTTTATATATGATGTCACTGTACCTAAGTTAAAACTAAACAAAAGAAAAAAATTTTTAAAGGTTTTATTTATTTATTCATGAGAGACAGAGAGAGGAGAGAGAGAGAGGCAGAGACACAGGCAGAGGGAGAAGCAGGCTCCACGCAGGGAGCCCGACATGGGATTCGATCCTGGGTCTCGAGGATCAGGCCCTGGGCTGTAGGCGGCACTAAACCGCTGAGCCACCAGGGCTGCCCCCTTGTTTTGTTTTTAAATTGTAATACAAGCGTTCTCTCACATTACCATGTAGTTTTCATAAAGATAATTTTTCATGCTGCAGAACAGTCCATGACTTAGATGTTCCAATGTTTTCCTAATACTTCCCCGGTATCAGGACATTGAGGGCTCCTATTTCCATTCATTTCATCTCCTATCTCCATTCCTCAGAGTAGTTCTTGGTTCCCAACTTCGCTCATGCTGTTTCCTTGGCTTGGAGAGGGTTTTGTCTTCCCTTCATGTCTGCTGGTATTACGTTCCCCCGTCCAGCTTTGGTTCTGTCATCCCCCTGTCACCCCCAGCCTTTGAAAACTCCTATGGCTAAGGAAAAGTTCATATAGTGCCCTGCAGAATGAGAGGTGGATTTCAAGAGATTTATTTCCCTCGGACGTGCTGACATGGCACCATCTGAACCTGACAATAAGAGCACAGTAATACCGAAGGGCTCACAGACACCATTATTTCCTGGTGCTGTGCTCAGGAGAATGGTTTATTTTAGAAAATGATAATTGATAGGGGCACCTGGGTGTTCAGTCAGTCAAGTGATCAACTCTTGACTTCAGCTCAGGTCATGATCTCAGGGTCGTGAGATGGAGTCCCTCGTTGGGCTTCATGCTGGGAGTGGAGCCTGCTTAAGGTTATCTCTCTCCCTCCCTCTGCCACTACCCTGCTCCTGCTCTTTTTCTTGCTCTCTTCCTCAAAAAATAAAAATAATTGATAGCTACCATATACTATGTACTTTCCATAAATCGGGGATTATTCTAGGTAAGCACTTTACATCTTCATGACAACCGTTTCAGGTGGGTATTGTTAATACTCCTCATTTTACAAATAAGAACATTGACGTACAAAGAGGTTACCAAATCACCCAAGGCCACACAACTGGTAAGTGGTAGACTTGGCATTTTTTAAAAAAATATTTTATTTATTTATTTATTCATGAGAGACACACAGAGAGAGGTGGAGACATAGGCAGAGGCAGAAGCAGCCTCCCTGCGGGGAACCCGGTGTGGAACTCAATCCCAGGACCCTGGGATCACAACCTGAGCCAAAGGCAGATGCTCAACCACAGAGCCACCCAGATGCCCCTAGGCTTGGCATTTGAATTCAGTCTGGTATCAGAATCTGGGTGCTTAGCCAGTGGTCAATTCACTATGGCCCTTTATCTTCCAAGTCTCAATTAGTCTCAATCTGGCCCATACTATTCCATACCATAGGAACAGTGAGAACAACTCTGTGTTGGAGGGACCAGGTGGTGGGGTGGGGCGGGGGGCAGCATCCTTTCACAATGAAGAAATATACAGGCCGATAAATTTGCTTTGTCCTTGGTCATTCCCTGAACAAGATGAGTCTAGAGACATTTCGAGAGCCAAGGCAGGCTCTGATGGAAACACCTGTGTCTTCCAGACTTCTCTTATCTCGGTGTCTCCAGTGCCTAGCATAAAGCAAGCCATAATACATGGAGAAGGTATTGTGACATAGCAACATCATAATGGCTACAGTTTAGTTAACTGCCCCTTTCAAGCCCTGACCCAGGAAGGAGAGGGGCCTCCTGCAATGGAGCATATGAGAATGGGGGTGGGGAGAAGAGATTCAGAGCACATTCCAGAGGTGAGTACAATTGCAAAGCTGAGTCAGAAATGGAATGAATAGTCATGGCTTCTAGTTTGCAGAATGACAGACTCTCAGGGTTTGGAAAGATGAAAAAAGTTATCTCGGCCATCTACCCTTCCACTGCCTGATTCCCCCTAGGAAAGCTCTGCAAAGCACATGCCTAGCTCCTGCTTGGAAACCTCCAGTGATAGGGACCTCACCACCAAAGCCCATTCCAGTTGTGTATGGCTATCAAGAAAGTTGGATTTATTGTTGATTGGAAATGCATCTTCTAGTAGCTTCCATAAATTGGGTCTAATTCTATGTGTGAGATGTTAGAGAACAAGTCACCTGCCTCTTCCACACAACTACCCTATAGGGATTTGAGGTAAATGATCATGTCCTCCCTGGCATGAGAGATTTTTCCTTTCCAGGCTAAATACTCACAGGCGCTTTTAATTGTGTCTCTTCTCATAAGCCTTCCAGGCCCTTCCGTCATGTTTGTGTGCACTGATTGCATCCCACTTTGCTTACAGCGCCCCCAGGTATGGAGCTGGACCACCCCATACAGCACGAGCTCACATAGGAACAAATCATCCTTTCCCTCCTATGAGAGCTTAAATGTCTAAAATGAGTTCCTAGGGCCAGAACTTCGTACTCTGAGTTCAAGGGGGTTCTAGGACTTTTGGTTGAGTCTGTTTTAGTCAGAAGGAGACAGGGGGAAAAAAAGACATAGGTTTCAATGATTAGGAAGAGAGGACAGCTAATATTTTTTGAATACTTTCTACATGACAGATGCTGTGAAACTCTTAACGTGAATTATCTCATTTAATCAATCCAAAAACTGTGCAGGTGGTACTGTTATGATGCTGCTTTCACAACTGAAGAAACTTATGCTTAGAGAAACTCAGGGTTTCCCTGGGTTGGGTGGTGAATGCTAAGACTCAGGTCAGATATTAACAGGGAGAAACAGGTGGAGATTTGGAGCTTCAACCAAGAGCAGCATCTGGCCAGTGATTATGCTTCAGAAAATCCAGGATAACAATGAAAACGGGAGTTAGAGGTGAGAATACGACTCCTAAGGCCCCAAAGACTAAGAGGGTTTCCCCATCCAAGGGTGGCACAGAAGGAGATGATGTATGTAATAATAGTAACAGCTACCATTTGTTAAATTCGTACTAAACCCGGCGCTTTGTATATGTAATCTCCTTAATCCCCACAATAAGCATAACTGGGAATGACTACTACTCTCATCACTGTTACAGATGAGGAAGTTGAGGCTTATCTGGGTGGAAAGACTCACTGAGGGCTACACAGCTGGTAGGGGACGGTGGCGGGATGTAAATTCAGACTGCTGACTCAGGGCCCATGGCCCTATACAGACTCTCAAAGGGGAACACTGTTGGCAACACTTAAGGGAAGGAACTTTCCCTCCCAGGAGATGGGAGCATCCCAAGAATTTATGAGGGGACTCTGGCTTCTGGAAGAGACAATTTTGCCAGACTCTTCACATAAGGTTATTCTAACTTGACATTTCCTCAGAAAGGTATTCCTAGAGGCCCAGGAACCTCAATAAAATAAATACATATGGCTAGATATGCTATCTTAGAATTAGAAACATAAAGGTTCAAACATCAGCTGTTTTTATGCCTTTGTAGTTGGTGCTTCTTTTTTTTAAACAATTTGCTTTCATTTAGTTCAATGGTTCTCAAGCTTTAGTGGGCATCAATCACCTGGAGGACTTGTTAAAATACGGATTTCTGAACCTTCATGCCAGTGTTTCTGACCTAGATGAAGGCTGGGGGGTGAAGGCTGAGAATTTGCCCTTCTAACAAGTTACCAGGTGGTGCTGATGCAGCTGGTCTGCGGATTATGCTTGAGAACAGCGGCTTTACTCTATTAGTAAAGCTACTTTTGAAAATTGCCAAATCAACTTGGCTGTGAAAAGGTAAGTACAGAAAAGGCAAAGGACTTGCCCATGGGCCCAAAGCAGCGGGAATGGGGTGGGGGTGCAGACTCAGTGCCCAGCCAGGTGCATGCTGCTGCCAGAGGGCCTGTATAGGCTGGTGACAATGGAGGTCACAGCCAGAAGAGACAGGAACGAGGGCAAGCAGAAAGCCCAGGTGAGCTGGGCAGGGAAGTCAATCTGCCTAAAGAAACAGAGACCTGGGGGTGTCTGAGTGGCTCAGTCAGTTGAGCATCTGCCTTCAGTTCAGGTCATGATCCCAGAGTCCTAGGCTTCCTGCTCAACAGGTTGCCTCTTTCTCCCTCTCCCTCTGCAGCTCCCCCTGCTTGTTCTCTCTCTCTCTCTCTCTCTAATAAATAAATATAAAAGAGGGATGCCTGGGTGGCTCAGCGGTTTAGCGCCTGCCTTCAGCCCAGGGCGTGATCCTGGAATCCCAGGATCAAGTCCCACATCCGGCTCCCTGCATGGAGCCTGTTCTTTCTTCTGCCTATGTCTCTGCCTCTCTCTCTGTGTCTCTCATGAATAAATAAATAAAATCTTTAAAAAATATATAAAAGAAAGAAAAAGAAGGAAGGAAAGGAGAGGAGAGGAGAGGAGGAGAGGAGAGGAGAGGAGAGGAGAGGAGAGGAGAGGAGAGGAGAGGAGAGGAGAGGAGAGGAGAGGAGAGGAGAGGAGATCTGGCAAGTTTAGAAGTCAAATGAAGCAGAGATCTTGTCAAAAGCTGCAGGCTCCTGGCTGGGCTGCCGGGAAAGAACCAGAGGAGTGAGGAGGCGAGGAGCCAGGAGTGAGCTCCCAGGATGTGACCTGTGACAGTATTCTGGTGATCACATTTCAGTTGCGACTTGCTGTCTCCAAAGCCTCTTTCTGTCTCCTCCTGTGGTTATACCTATCAGTCATAAAGTGCCCAGGAGTTGCTCTCTGAAGTCAAGTCCTTGCAGCAAGAGAACTGGGGACAGTGCAAAATGCTGTTTCTTCCCTAGTGATAAGTCCCATAGCAGAAGGCAGGGACAGGGCTAGGGAGCTCAGTCAGGCAGTTTGACCTCTAATGTTCTCCAGTCCCCAGGCTGCATTTCTCCCTTATGGGAAACTGACTCAGCAGCAGTGAGGACAGTGCAGATGCAATGCGGAGAATGGCCTTCATGCTCGCAGCCCTGCACTAGAGGCCATGTGCTGGGCTGCTCCCACTGCTCCTTGTGGAACTGGGGTGGCTTGGATAGGAGGCTCCTTTCCCGTGATACCAAGAGACGGAGCATCTCTCTGCAAGTTCGCATGCCATTACTCCATGCAGCTGCAGGATAAAATTGTGCACATAGGCTCCCCCTGGGCCCTGGCCTTTAAGCACACTCTCCTCCTAGCTTAAGCCAAGTCCCTGTTTTTCCTTTTGTGTCCTTCAGCTTGTTTCTTGTATATGTCTGTCCAGTATAAAAAGGATTTATTGAGTGCATACTGGATAGCAGGCCCTGTGCTGGCGATCCAGATTCCAGTAAAAGAAATTTCAACCTGCATAGAAGTCACAATACGGAGTATAATTGTATGGAGACAATTATAGCCTTGTAGGATAAATGCTTTTTCTTAAATAGAGTTCATGCCCTCTCGAGGCCTTTGTATTTTCTGTTCCTTCTATCTAGAATGCTCTTCCCCAGATATTTGTATGGCTCATTCTCTCATTTTGCTCAGGTCACTTCTGAGGCCTTCCCTGACCTTCTTATAGAAAATGGAGCCCTCACAAGTCTTTGAGTCCATTTACTATATATATATATATATATTTCCCCCCCCTGCCTCCTATACTAGATTGTAAGCTCTCCCTGCAGAGCAGGGCCCTGTCACTGCTGAATTCTCAGTTTAGAGAACTGGTACCTCATAGGTACTCAATATATATTTCCCTTCTGTTCATTCCTGAGTGATTGACTAGTTGGAACTCTTCTGAGCCTCTCCAGAGTCATTGAAATGGAGGATGAGGTTTTTCTGCTAGAGGAAGAACCTTTTCAAGCCTACCACCCCTAGCTTTCTACAGACTGCATGCATGGTCCCTTCAGGTCAGACTGAGGAGGTTCTAGCTCCCCACCAACAGTTATAATTTACTGGCCATTAACTCTGTACTGGGCACTTTTTTTTTCAAACTTCAAAAATAGTTTAAAAATTATTAAAGGATAAAACTGACCCCTCCCCACCCCCCCACTCCCCCACTCTCCAGCCCTGTTCATGCATTGTTCTCAGTACCGCTGTTGCAGAGCTAAGGTAGGCAGGTGCGGTTCTGCTCCCCCCACCCCTCACTGATGGAAATCGCTGCTGAAGATGGCTGAGGAGAGGGATCTGGCTTTGAGGGTGGCTTTTCCACGCAACTGTGTGACTTTGGACAAGGTCCTGGACCTCTCTTGTACTGGGCACTTGCAATACGTTATTTAATCCTCAGAACGCTCTGCAAAGTCATCATTATTGACTTTTTATTGCTCTTTTTTTTTAGGAAGGTGAAATAGGCCCAGGGACAGCGACCTGCTCAGAATCCAGGAGGATGCCCAGGAGGGCTCTCTGGGAAAGGTCTGCTGGGCTCCGCGGTCTACTCCGGTCTCTGCGACGTTCCTGCAGGCCTTTCCGTGCTTCCACTACACCCCTCCCACCCCCCCGCCCAGCCCTGTCCTTTTCGGTGGTCGGTGGGCCTGGTCTGGCCTGGGCAGCCGGTGTCAGGGGCGCTTTAGCGGCGAGCAGGAGGCGGAGGGGGCTGGTTTATCCCAAGGGTCAGCGCTGTCCTTGCCCGGCCCTCCCCACGGGCCCCGCTGCGGGACGTCCCGTGGTCCGCTCCGAGGCCCGCAGCGATGGCGCGGGCTGGAGGGAGAAGGATGCGCGAAGGAAGGCGAGGCTCGGCCGCGGGCCCCGAGGGACGACGCGCCCGCTCTCCGCCCCACCCCCGCCAGCCGCGGACCCCGCCCCACCCCGTCCCGCGGCAGCGCGCATGCGCCGGGCGCTCCGGCCCCTCCCCCCGCGGGCCGCCCTTTTACCCTGGCAACCGCGGCGCGACGGCGGCGGCGCGGGCTGGGCGCGGGCTGGGCGCGGACCGGGCGGGGCGGCCGGAGGCTGAGGCGGCCGCGGGGCCGGTGTTGGCGTGTCCGACTTCCCTCCGCCTCGCCGCACGGCTCTTCGACGCCGCTTCGGGCCCAGCGGACAGAGCCCCCGGCCATGGACTCCCAGAAAGTGAGTGAGGGAGGGCGGCGCGGGGCTGCCGAGGTGGGGGGCGGGGGGCGGGGGGCGGGGCGGGGGCCCGGGCTCGGGGGCGGTGGCTCGGGCGAGGCTGCGGGCCCCGCGCCCTCACTAGCCTTCCTCCCTAGCCTCCCTAACCTCCCTAACCTCCCTCAGCCTCCCTCCCTAACCTCTCTCTCTCCCTAACCTCCCTCCCTAACCTCTCTCCCTAACCTGCCTCCCCCCCCCCCCAACCTCCCCCCCCCCCCCCAGCCTCCCTCCCCCGTGAGAGCAAAGCAGCGCCCGCCGGGCTGCGGAGACCTTGCCGGGTGACCCAAGCTGGCCTTTGGCCCCGGGCCCCGCTCCTGAGGGGGGGAGAAGGGAGCTGTCCCGGTTTCTCTCCGTCATTTTCTGCGGCGCCCTAGGCCCCCTTTGATGCTCGAACCTCCGCGTGCGGGCGCGGGTTTATCCCTCCTCAGCGGGGTCTGCCTGCCGACGCCCAGGCCCCAGGCCGATGCTCCTTCCCCCCGCCCAGCCGTCTGTCTCTGCACCCTACGCTGTGCTGCGGGTCGGGAAGCAGCGCCCCGCGCCCCCCGCGCCCCCCGCGCCCCGCCGCCGCGTGACCAGTTCGGAAGCAGGTCTTGGTGTTTGGTGTTAGTTGAACCGGGAGAAGAGACTTCGAGTTGGCAGCGGTCCCACACCCTCTCCGACCGGCTGGTCGCTGGTCACAGTTACCTCATGGTCATGGTGGCCTGTTGTAGACTTTCCGAACAAGTTAAGGAGAGGATATGCAGAACTGGTCATTTCAATTAAGAAGAAAAAAAAAAAGAAAAAGAAAAAGAAAAAGAAAAAGAAAGTTTGGAGATCACAGCCAATGTTTTGAATACAATTAGAGTTATTAATGTTGTCATAATCCCTGCATAGAAATCCTGTTCTCTTTGTTAGATAGCAATTGAAGCACAGTACGGTATAGGAGGGGAACACAAGTGTTATTAATAATGTAGCAGGGAAAAACAAGGGCATAACCAACAGGCCATTCTTTTCTATTATTAGATGGAAAGCACTGGAAAAACTTTTTGGAACAGTATTTTCTCTAATTTTGCCTGCATTCCCGGCCCCAAGGAGCCCCGGGGGCACGGGAGGGTGGGTAGTGTAGTGATGTGTTAAGCATTGACTATTACAGTATTTTACTGAAGTGCAGTATGATTTGTGTGCGTGCATCTTGAGACTCAGTTGGGTAATAATACTCAGTTTTCATTTCCATGACTGTTAGACGTATGTAAAAAATGACATTTCGTGTTTTGAATATATCTATGTTTAAAACATCTCTGCCTAAATTTGTAAAAACATTTCACACCTTATTTAACTTTTCTAAAGTAAAGTCATGTGATAGCTGAGTGGGCGTTAGTTCAGGGCAAATGGAAGGCCGGAGGCTTGGGGTCCATTCTACTATTTACTAGCTCTGTGATATGAGCAAATCACTCTAACTGTGATCAATCTATTTCCTCATTTATGCAGTGGAAGTAAGAATATTTTACAGTTACTGTAAAAATCAAGTAAGGTAATTTATTTTGAAAACATAAGGTTTTAAAGTTTACAAAGTACTAAAATTCTCCATGTGTGGTAAAGTATAATTTTAAAGAGTATTTTAATGTGGATCGTCATATTTTGCCAGGGCATGCATTATCACTTACTTTAATAACTCAAAGAGTGGGAAGTTGTGGCCCTTGCAGGGTCCTACAGCTAGTCATAAGGCTAAGATTTGAACTAACTTGGTCTCATTCCAAATGGAGTTTTTGAGTAGCTACAAGTACCACATGCAGTTTCCTCAGAGGTAGTAGCAAAGAATTAGGTATTCTTTGTGATAACTTTGAAAATCAACCTCTCAACACTAGAAAATGTGTTGAATGCCATTTCACTTGTTGGTATCAAATACTATTTCTAGAAAAAACAGTATTTCCAATAAAAAACTATTTGTCTTATAGCTTAAAATCTTAATGCTTATAACCAATTTATTATGAATTTGAGCATCTTTCTCATGAATTACTGCAGAATCCATTATATACCTCAACTGATAATGAACTGTGTATTTATTTCTCTTTATGTAAATAGTACACCCCTAGCATGCTTTTTCTTCCCTGTTATAGAATGTTACAATGAAAATAGGTACTTTAGTCATTGTAAGGAAAATAGTAAGGTACTGCAAATGGCAAATGGTGAGGATGGCTTGAATATATACTTGATAGTAAGGCACTGGGATTTGGCCTTTAAATTATTAAGAGGATGACTTTGGAGACAAGTCTTCAGTCCTACTACTATCTATGAGTTGAATGAGCTTGGGTAATTTGCTGTGTGTCTCTATTTTATCATCTATAGAATAGAGATAACAATTATACTTACCTCAAAGGGTTATTGTGAGGATCATGTTAATTTTTAAAAATCCTTGGTGCCTAGTGCACTTAAGTTCTGCTGGCTGTTGTTACGAATTTCATAATCCCAACTTGAAAATAACTTTCTCCTTTTGTTGATAATTTGTATAACTATTTTTTTTCTAATCCAGCCTACCAATTTTTAACCTTTGTCCTTAAGTTTTAAAACATGTTTTCTGTTTTTATATCTGTAATAAGTGATTTCAAATGATGGTGTCAAAGAGTTGTTGAATTCTAATTGAAAGAGGATTCGGAGTTCTGACTCATGCAGTCTGACAATAGGGGTTAAGTTAACTGGACAGTCTTACAGAAGCTGGATGGTGGCTAGTCAGCAGATGGATTAGCTTGACCAGCTGCTTTTTTGTCTGTGAAAATAACTTGGACTTCAGTGTTGTGTTAGCAACAGATGCTCTATTTGAGTAGAGGAAGAAAACATAATTGCCTTGGGTATGTAAGGCATACTGTTGGATACAGAAAACCACAGTATTATCTCTTAGAAATAAACAGAAGAATTTTGTTTATATCCAGTTTATGGGACACTTTTGCCAACAGGATATGTTACAGATAGGCGGCTTTGTTCAATACCCAAACCTTTTGATTATGTCCTTAAGTGGTTTTAAGATAAAATCCCGAAGGTTTCCATACCTGATTAAATACATATGTTCAAAGAAACCAATGAAACAAAAGACATTTACACCTTTCTACAATCTTGGTCCTTAGAATTTGATAGTTTAAGGTTTTGCACAGGACATCATTTGTATTCATAGGGATTGCTGTTTCTAGGAAAGGTACATGCTGTAGGAATAATAAAGGTGGAGCCCAGAAGAAGGATGGTGCTAAGAGCATACTTTTTTGGGGGAGACATGCTCCCTAGCCTCCCTCCCTAACCTCCCTAATCTCCCTTCCTAGCCTCCCTAACCTCCCTCCTAGCCTCCCTCCCTAACCTTCCTCCCTAACCTCCCTCCCTAGGCCTCCCTCCCTAACCTCCCCCAGGATGGTGCTAAGAGCATACTTTTTGGGGGAGGGTTTGGTTTTTTGGTGGATTTCCCTGCCTTTTCCTGCATATTCTTTACTTTCTACTTAGAAAGTGGTAGTGACACAAGACTGGACACATGAAAATTGGGTGAACACATGAACTGAATAGGATTGGTTTTAAAGCGTGACAAGCCGTAGCAAGTAGCTGTCTGCACGTGGCTTCCTTATCCCAGTTTCCTCCTCTACCCTGGTATTCATTCTTTCCCTTCATTGTACCTTAGCAATTCAGAGACCTCCACCATATCCATATAACCAGCCATTTCATGTTCCGAAATTACTTCCTTTTCTCAGTCAAGAAAATATTATTTCCTGAAGAAAGGAAAGAAAAATAAAATTTGAGTATTCTGCATCCAGTGTTGTGTTAGATTTCTTTAAACTTTCATGATAGTTCTTATTCCTGTTGCACATCTATATGGAAAACCAAACTCGGCGGCTAACTGACTTGTTCAGAGTTGCACAGCTAGCAAGTGATAGTCTAGATTCAAACCTGGTTTTCACAGCCCAAGCTTTTTTCATTACCACCCTTCTTTACTGAATCTTTTGTCTTTAATGTGATATGATTAATTAAAATTTAAGTTGTTATTAGGAACAAATTCCTATAAATAGAGTTTTTTAAAAAGGATTTTAGAGGCACCTGGGTGGCCCTGTCATTGAGTGGCTGCAGACTCAATGGGGAGTCAGCTTCTTCCTTTGCCTGCTCATGCTCAGTCGCTCTCTCTCAAATAAATAAAATTAAAGTATTTATTTTTTATTTATTTGAGAGAAAGAGAGAGAGAGAGCACGAGCAGCAGGAGGGGCAGAGGGAAAAGGCAAAACAGAGAGCTCCCGCTGAGAAGGGAGCCTTGACCTTGGGCTGGATCCCAGGACCCTAGGATCATGACCTGAGCTGAAGGCAGGCGCTTAGCTAACTTTAGCCACCCAGGTGCCACCATAAAGTAGTTTTTTTAAAGAAGCTAATTAAATCTAGTGAAAATCGTTGATAGAAAGAGTAGAACATGATTTTTAAAATGATTTTATTTATTTATTCATGAGACACACACACACACACACAGAGGCAGAGACACAGGCAGAGGGAGAAGCAGGCTCCATGCAGGGAGCCCGATGCGGGACTGGATCCTGGGACTCTAGGATCACGCCCTGCGCCAAAGGCGTGCCAAACTGCTGAGCCACCCAGGCGTCCCTAGGACATGATTTATATAAAACTCTGGAATTTGGTCTCTCTTGATGCCCTGTATACAATCTTTATTTTTCGTGTGTGTGTGTGTGTATGTGTGTGTAGGTGTATGTATCCTCTCTCTCTAGCTCTTCTTTTTTGAGAGAATGTCTTAGCTTTCTAAAGTAGAACTCTGAACAGGAAGTGGAGTTTTATGTATCCTACCCAAATGCAACCACAGTCATTCCCAGGGAATGGATCAAAGTAATCTGGGATGTACAGGCATGAGGTACCCTTTTCAAAGGACCATACTGACATACTCTTGATCACTATATTTAAATACAGATTTATTCATATGTTATTGAACTTGGAAGTTTTAAAAAATTGGAAATACAATTGACCCTTGAACAGCACAGGAGTTAGGGGTGCTGACATGCCCCTGATTCGGTTGGAAATATATATGCATATAACTTTTGACTCCCCCCAAACTTAACTACAGATAGCCTGCTGTTGACTGAAACAGTAAACTGGAAGCCTATGGATAACATAAACAGTCATTGAGCATATATTTTGTATGTTATATGTACCATATACTCTATTCTTACAGTATATGGTACATTAAGCTATAGCTTATGGTACAGTAAGCTAGCACAAAGAAAATGTTAAGAAAATTATAAGAAAGGGAAAATATATTTACAGTAATGAACTGTAAAAAGTCCATTTATAAGTGCACTGGGACAGTTCCAACCCAGGCAATTCAAGGGTCAATGGTGAAGCAGATTTTTTTAAAAAATTTTAATTTTAATACAGTGCTTTTTTGCAATGCCTGGCTGAATGTAAACAGGATTATTCATGCAGTAAACACATACTGAGTGTTTGCCATGATGATAGGTAATCCACTCTAAGCTACGGTGGACAATATTTTAAAGTAGGTAGATTTTGTCTCCAGCTTTCTTTTTTTGACATTCTTCTCAGCCACAGGGTTCTGGTAGAATCTGGTTTTAGTTATTGATACTTGTTGATTGATAGCTAATTATATTTTTAGCTAATTTATATAACTAGGAGTTAGCACAGCCAGTCTATGCACTTTTGTTACATTATAATTAATACAAACTTATTGTAGGAAAATAGGAAATACAGATAAATGAAAATAAAATGAAAAATCACCCAAATCCTGCCACTCAGGGATAACCTGTTTTAGCATTTGTATGTATTACATTCCAGTTTTTAAATGAATATAGAACTTAAAAAGACTATGGTATCATGTATGGTAATACTGTTTTCTAATTTGCCTTTCAATTAATACATTATAAATCTTTTACCATGTTAATATCATTCTACAGCACTTAATTCAGAATTCTTTTGTATGGCTGTATATTACTTGATTTTTAATCAGTACTCTTTATTGTATGTTTATGTTGGTCCCAACCTTCTTGTGTTATAAATAACACTGAGACAAATATAGTCAAGTCTCTGTTTATACCTTTAGTTATTTACTTAGAATAAATTTATTTACTTATTTACTTTTAAAATTTTTTTAAAAGATTTTATTTATTCATGAGAGACACGGAGAGAGAGAGGCAGAGACACAGGCAGAGGAAGAAGCAGGTTCCATGCAGGAGCCCGACGTGGGACTTGATCCCGGGTCCCCAGGATCAGGCTCTGGGCTGAAGGCAGCGCTAAACCACTGAGCCACCTGGGCTGCCCTATTTATTTACTTTTAAAAATATTTTATTTATTCATGAGAGAGAGAGGCATAAACACAGGCAGAGGGAGAAGCAGGCTCCATGCAGGGAGCCCAAAGTGGGACTCAATCCTGGAACTCTAGGATCATGTCCTGGGCCATAGGCAGGCACTAAACCGCTGAGCCACCCAGGCATCCCAACTTAGAATAAATTTAGTAGAAATGGAATTATTGAGTCAATCTGTCTAAAGTTTTAAAAATCTTTTGGTACATATTGCCAAGTTGCCCTTGAGAAGGGTTGTTCTGCTTCTCCCTCTGCCTTCGTCTGTGCCCCCCCCCCCCCCGTCTGTGCCCCCCCCCCCCGTCTCTTGTGAATAAATAAAATCTTAAGAAAAAAAAGACACAAGGATTGTTAGTTTGTATTGCCACCGCAGAGCCTGAGTGTACCCTGTCTTCATTCCCTTTGCACCTCCCTCAGATGGTGGGACCTCTGGTTTCTCTGGCTGAATATGAGCTTCCTAGACTTCACTGAATGGAACAGCCAATTCAGAGGTCACTGTGCAAGGGTAAAGCTTCCCTAGGTCGTCATTCATTATATTTCTTCAAATCCTAGGTGAGAGAGTACCTCTTCTGTCCTCATATCTTCCAGCTGGGTTCAAGGTTGAAAGGCAGCATTTCCCACCAGGTCTTTTATTAGATTTTTTTCTGTGGATCACCTCAGTTGCCTCTGTAAACAGGTGGTGTTCCTAACTGTTTCACTGATAAAAGAGGGCATGGCTTTCTACCAGTTATGATGATCAGATTCCTGAATTCCTCAGCAATATATAATTCTCCTTTTTCAGTTCTTCATATAACATCTGAGCATAATACTTTTATTTGTGTTGTCAGAGCTATGGTCAGCTGGTGAGATTCTGATTGTCTAGCTTACCAGCTGGATAGAGCGTTCTGGATTTCAGTTCTTGTTACCTAATTCAAAGGAAAAGTCTATGGTGTGGTGTGATGCAAGTGGTATCATTTCTGGTGGCATAAGGATGTTTTCCAGAAATGCTATATCCTGGTTTCATTGATCCCTTTACTCTAATTGCAGGAACACTATGCTTGTTATGTACAGTCCATGGCAGTGTAAGCAGCCTAGGGTACCATGAAAATAGAGGGAGCTTCCTAGATTTGAATTGTGACTGCCGCTTGATAGCTATGTGATGTAAGAAAATTTCTTTTTTTTTCTATTTTTTTATTTTTTGTAAGAGAATTTCTTCTCTTACTTTCCTTTTCTTGAGCCGTTAAATGGAAAGGCTGATACCACTTTTTAAAAATCTATTATGTTTAGCATAGCATCTGGCACACTTTCTATGTGCTTAGTGAATACTACTGAAATGGCCATAAGAATAGTTTGACCTTCTTAAATTGTAGATTGACTAGTGATATTTGCAGTAATTCTAGATTTGTGTATTTTGATGGTCTGGAATACTAATGTAGAATTTGAATCAGAGATCTTGTCAGTGTGAGTAGATGCTGGTCGGAAATTCATATGTCAAGGTGTTTCTCTAATTATGACTGCTTGGTCATTGAGGTCCTCAAATTCAGACTAGCATATAAACCTGGGTATAATGAATTTCTGCCACTGGTTCTAAGAACAGGAGGTTTCTGAAACGTAATTTCAGGAACTTACTGCACTGGATAGTTTCTAAGTAAGTAACCCAACTTGGCAGAGTTTTTGTTGAATGTAGCAGAATTAACACTCAATATTTGAATTTGGCATCTTCACATATATTAAGCTAAAACGAGTAGAACCGTGCCCTTTCAAATGTTGAAAGTCATTATGTTCTCAGGCTTAATAAGATGCCTATAGTAAGAATAGCTGTTTTTGTTCCTCTTGTATCTGGCAGGGTGGTATATGTTACAATCTGCTAATCAGCTCCAGTTTTTTTTTTAGCTCCAGTTTTTACAGTCTTGAAGTAAAATCTTAGTCTTTTTGGTGCCCTTAGATACTCTTTTCATTTACCTCTCATCTTTATTTTCAGGTAATACAGTGTAATAATTAAGAGCACAGACTTAGGAGTGAGACTGCCTTAATTTGAATCCAGGCTCTGCCACGTTAGCATGGAGATCTTGAGCAAACTATTATTTAACCTCTCTATATCTCAGCTTCCAAATTGGAAAATAGGGATAATATTAGTGTCCTACTTCATAGGATTCTTGAGAGGGTTAAATGAATTAATATATGTAAAGAGCTTAAAATGGTGCTATACTTAAGAGTATAAAAGTGTTATTTTGTGGAAGAGACTGTTGATTGTGCCTTTACTTCGCGATTGTGACTATCAGCATAATATTAAGCTATGCTTCTTTGAAGAGGATACCTCATGCCTTGCACATCGCAGCATCCTAGATTTTTGATCCATTCCATGGGAATGATTGCAGTTGTGCTTGGAGAGGTATATAGCCCCCCTCCCTTTTTTTGTGTTTGTTAGCATAGCACTTATCTGAGCCAGTTTCCCTTGTCAAGTAATTGAGAGGCTAAATCCTGATATAGTAGATTTTTGAGGTCCTGGTAACTGTGGTTCTTGACCGAAGGATAATGGCTGAGATTGCCTGTGCACACTTCTTTTAGAGATATATGCCCTATGTATTTTATTGTGATCCAGCAAATTTGGTATTTGGCGAAGCGCATCTTCAGACCTGTATCACCTAGAACTTTTAGTCATGGCCACCTGAAGTCTTCTAATATAATTATATTGAAAGGTAATGGGAGACTTGAGGTCTGAGATGAAATCTGAGATCCTTGTAGGCATCCTTTCACATTGGTAGAATCCGACAGAGCAGGTGTCGTCTATCATCAGGTTTTGATAATAATTGACGCAAATGTATTCTACAATAAGTCCATTCCATAAATACCTTTTTGGAACTTATCTTAATGATGGAACTTCTTTTAACAATACGTTGTGTATACATTTTAGAACAGTGTTTATAGGCAGAGGAACTGATAGGTGTGAAGGTTCCCAGGTGGGAAACAAGGCATATTAGAGAAACTCACAGCAGGCTGCTGTAGCTGGAATGTAGCAAGAAAGAGGAAGTCTGGTGTGAGCTGAAGCAGGAGAGGTTGGCACCGGGAAGATCATGGAGGGGTTTACAGATTATATAAGGTCATGTTAACATCATGTTAAAAGATTTTCAGGGTTTTTAAAAAGATTTTATTTATTTATTCATGAGAGACACACACAGAGGCAGAGACATAGGCAAAGGGAGAAGCAGACTCCATGCAGGGAGCCCAACGTGGGACTCTATCTCCGGATCATGCCCTGAGCCAAAGGCAGACACTCAAACACTGAGCCATCCAGGTGTCCCAAGGCTTTCAGTTTTATCAAAGGAAGCCATTGAAGACTAAATTAAAAGAAAGAGTGATGCTATCATATTATTCTCGCTGCAGTATTCAGAACTGATTGTTGGGGAGAAAAAAATGGATCACAAGCTAGTTAAGTTTCACAAGAGTATAAGTTGAAATATGATACTGACTTATGCTAAGGTAGTAGTATTAATTACAAAACTACTTAAGAGGTAAAATCCACAGGACTTGGTGACTACATGTAGAGCACAAATGAGAGGAGGGGGATGTAATGATGATGGCAGCCTAGGTTTCTGATTTTGCAGCTAGTACCACCATTTGCAGAAATAGAACACTAGAAAAGGGCTTAGGTTTAGTGGGGGACATTATGACATGTTGAGCTTTGAAGTGCTTATGAGACATCCAGGTGGAGATTCCAAGTAAGCAGTTGTATGAAGATGATCTGGGGCTCAGAGAAGAGGCTCTGCATCTACTGGTGCACTGATTGCTTACGTTACATTCATTGAGACTTTTGGCTTTGTGCTTCCTCTTCAACTTCTTTACCAATTACTGCGTCTCCATTTTAAAAGCTATTGATTAATTGTGGAGGCCCTAAAGGGATAAAGTGGGGTAGAAAACTCAAAAGATTATGGTATCTTTTAATTCTTTTCTCTTTCTCTAATTTTCTGAATATAGATACCCTGCCCTGGCATGTTGCCTGTCATATTTATAAAACACTTTAACAAATTTATACTGGATTTGGTACATATTTAGCTAGTCTCCTGTTGTATGCCTATTAGGCACACACTATCGCTGTATACACCTTTCTTCTGACTCTTACTACCTACAGAAAACTTTAGCCTCACCTCATATCACATACACAAGATAGAGTTGAGTTTCAGAACTCAGTTCATGTAATCCTTATCCTTTAGTTTTTATAAGTTTTGGTATTGGTGGTGGTACTTAAAATTTTTGGTTACTTGTATTTGTTTTCCAGTTCTACTCAGTCCCAAGTTCCTTAGTTCTTTCTGTCTTCATGCCATTTTCACCCTTAGTCTAGCCAGTCCCTGTTCTTGTGAGGACCAGAATGATTGAAGCCTTGGTCCCCTTGATTATTTATTTCTCATCCCTTCCTGATGAACTTTGACTATAGGAGAATACAAAATGTGAGTTCTTGATTACAGTCTTGCATTTGCTCATTCTCTCCAGATTAAAGGGAAAGTGGCTTCAGAGCTTCTGGAGCTCTTCAGCAGTCTATTCTTGGAGAACTTTCATGATACATCCCTTTTTTCTTAGAAAAGCTTAGAGTTGGGACGCTTGGGTGGCTTAGTGGTTGAGCATCTGCCCTAAGCTCAGGGCATGATCCTTGGTTAGGGGATTGAGTCCCACATTGGGCTCCCTGGAGGGAGCCTGCTTCTCCCTCTGCCTGTGTCTCTGCCTCTCTCTCTGTGTTTCTTATAAATAAATAAATAAATAAAATCTTAAAAAAAAAAAAAGAAAAGAAAAAAGCTTAGGATAGAGGCAGCTCTTTATCTGTATTAGCTACCAAGGTCACATTGGTTGCTTTGGGTACTCTTATTCACCTGGATGATTGTTTCTTCGGTTTTTTTTCTTCTTCTTTTTAAGATTTTACTTATTTGAGAGAGTGAGAGAAAGAACGAGTGTAGGGAAGGTCAGAGGGAGAGGGAGAAGCAGATTCTCCAGTGAGCAGGGAGTCCCTATGTGGAGCTTGATCCCAGGACCTTGAGATCATGACCTGAACTGAAGGCAGAAAGCAGGCACTTAACTGACTGAGCTACCCAGGTGCCCCACTGCAGCCATGTTTTCTAATGCATTTGGTAGCTGTTAAAATACAGGTCACCTTAAATGCTGAGGCTCCAAAGCCCTCTACAGCTGGCTTGTCCATTCATATAGCATCTCAGTGGTGTACATTATAGCAAAGGCTCCGAAGCTCTCCCTACCTAGAGATTGGAGTAATACCCTCCCCCACCCCCAGAGAATTTCAGACTTCAGTCTTTTTACTTTGGCAGTAAGGTAAGCTGTCTTTCTCAGGATGTGGGCCCTTTGTTTAGGTGTTCCGTGGTAGACCCTAATTCTGTACTGGAACTCCCACTGAAGTGCAAAATGTGAGCCACAAAGCATTTTCTCTTCAAAGAATGAGATGATGTTTCCCTGAAATACTATATCACACTTTAGAGACCTTTGGTTCCCAACTACTTTCTGGGGGAGTGTGATATTTTTAAAACCTTAGGTAATTCATTTAGAATACCATTACCCCCAAAGCTTTAACACATAGATCAGAGGGTTTCTTTCCAGAAATTGCTATTAACTCTTCATGGACCAACACAAATTGAGAAAGATGACTTTTCATTTTCTGGTAATGGCAGAGTTTTGAATTAATTAAAAAGGAATAGTATTTACCATTAGATTTTTTATGGTCTTTACCATAAGATTACTGTAATCTCACAGTATTATGTCTTGGAGGTATGGAGTAGTACAATACACAAAGGACAGCATTATCCTGATGATTCTTTAAGTTCATATAACTTACATGTCAGGTGTCTTCAGGTGCAGCTTTGTTTTTGTCTCAGACAAAACTCAGACAAAAATATGAAAAACTGTTTTGTACTAGGGAAGTTTTTTGGGCTTTGTGGGCTTTTGTTGTTGTTGTTCTGAATTAGATCTGCCTTTTTTATGTATCAGTGCCTCACAGGTTCTTTGGTGAAATTTCTTTGTTTTTATTGGACTCATATATATAGGTGATTGAAATTTTGTTTTTGAGTTGAATTCATTGAGTCTGACTCCTCCTTTTCATGGGATAAAATCTCTCCTAGGAAGACTCATCTTTACCTTGAAGTTCATGAGTATGCTTAGCACTGGACAGAGCTTAACCTCCACCAGTGATTCTTTACTATGTAAATTCTAAGTTTTGTATGTCATGAAGAGGCTTAGCAAACCAAAATTTAAAAAGAATATATAGTTTATTATATGAATATTTCATATGATGGGCAAATTGGCTAGACTTAGAAACAGTATTCTAAAGTGGTAAACAGCATGGACTTTGTAAACAGACTGAGCATAATTTTTACCCTACTAGCAGTTACTACCATTTTATCGTCTGTACAGTTTGAATGTAGCCCTGCCATTAGGAGAGATAAAGGAGGAGGCAGCTATAGTCCATTTACCAAAAAGAGCCCAGTCTCTTTTTTATTTTTTAAATATTTATTTATTTATTTGAGAGAGAGAGAGAGCGCACACAAGAGCAAGAAGGAGGAGCAGAGGGAGAGAGAGAATCCCAAGCAGACTACCCGCTGAGCCTGACCCAGGCTTCATCTCACAATCCCAAGATCATGACTGGACCCTCAACTGACTGAACTACCCAAAGGCCCCAGAAAGAGTCCAGTCTTCATTGAAGCTTACTCTACACAGTCCAATGATTATGCAGAACCATTACTACTCTTCCACTGTTTTTTTAAAAAAATATTTTATTTATTTGAGAGAGAGAGTGAGAGAGAAAAGAGCACGACTGTGTGGGGAGGGAATAGAAGGAGAGGGAGAAGCAGACTCCCTGCTGAGCAGGGAGCCCAATGTGGGGCTCAATCCCAGGACCCTGAGATCACAACCTGAGCTGGAGGCAGATGCTTAACTCCCTAAGCCACCTAGGCGCCCCTTCCATTGTGTTTAAAAAAAAAAAAAAATATATATATATATATATATATATATATATATATATATATATAAATATAAATATTTACTTACGAGGCTTCCAATTATTCATCCAAGGTAGGAGATATACCTTGGATGGATAATTGGAAGCCTCTTAAGTCCTCTGCCCTCTTTTTCTATTATCTCTGTACTACCATTCTTGCCCTTACAACTGTACTCACCCCTGCCCCAAATCCTGGCTTCATACTGCCCCTCTGCTGGTTGTTTTTGTATTAAAATCTTGGTGCACCTATTTCTGGAAAGAACACCACAGGATAAACAGCTAACTCTTGGTATTGATCTTCTCTCATAGCATAATTTCATTGTATTATTATACTAAAATACTACCAACTGTGAGAATGGGAAAAATAGTATAAGTAAGTGAATATATATAACACAGAACCCTGAGCAGCCTCAAGGATGAGGATAATACCTCCTTATCTTCAGAGATTCTTGTGAAAATTGAGAACTATTATGATTATTTTTAATTTTTTCCTACTATAATGCCTTATGAGCATTTATATGAAATACTCTTTATCAGTTTATTTCCTGAGCTCTTTAGATATAGCCCTTTACTGATATCTGGTTATATACTGAGGAGAACCTTTATCACAAAGTCTTATATGATATTATTAAAATACTTATATTTCTGGTACTTACAGAAGCAAGACTTGTACTTCTGGGAAAATTATAAAGTAAAAATACTTGCATTTGATTCTTACTGAGAATACAAGTACCTTGTTTGGATTTTGCTCTTACTACCCATGAAGAGTTACTGAACAGCTAGACCTATGCTGTCCAGTATGACAGCACTTGTCACATATGGCTAGAGAACGTGAAAATAATTAAAGGTAAAATCAGTAAACTCAGTTCCTCAGTTCTGTCTACATTTCAAGAGCTCATTAGCTTCATATAGCTATTGACTAGCATATTGGACAGCACATGTATAGGCTATGTGTATCATAGCAGAGAACTTAATTGTATAGCACTGAACTGGAGAGTATGAGAAGATTAAATAACTAAGTATTTTATTTAAATAGAAAGCATTATCAAAAAGTCTTTTGAGGTAGGGCACCTGGGTAGCTCATTGGTTGAGCATCTGCCTTTGGGGTCCTGGGGTCTTGGGATCAGGTCCTGCATTAGGCTCCCCTCGGGGAGCCTGCTTCTCCCTCTGCCTATGTCTCTGCCTCTCTTTCTGTCTCTCTCATGAATAAATAAATAAATCTTAAAAATCTGAGATACTTGCTATTAAAATTACTTAACTCTTTAATTATGGTTTTATAGCATCTGTAAGTACTGTGATGAATATTGTAATTTTAGCTACAAATTTATCTACTTTGGTATTTATTTTTATAAATAAAATGTCAACTTTTACTGCTCTTTAAAAAATTCTTCATATCTTAATATTGTATTAGGAAGTTCCATTTGTTTTTGCAGCATTTAAGGATTTGGTTTTATTCCTTACCTCTGGCCCTATTACCTAAAATAATAGTATTGGCATTAAATTATATTGATTATCTTCAATATGAAAGGTATGGTGGTGATTAAGTTGTACACTAGGAATAAGAAGTTTTAAAACAGTACATGCATATCCTATCTTTTGTAATTATAGGCCTTTGGAAATTTGATAATGAGAAATTTTACATTTCTCCTCTTATATGGATTGTTGAGAGAATTGTTATGCTTAATACTTTTATTAAAATATCATGATGTTAAGTTTTTGTTTGTTTCATTTGTTTTAATCCTAGGAAGCTCTACAAAGGATCATTTCAACTCTGGCAAATAAAAATGATGAAATTCAGAACTTTATTGATACACTAAATCAAACACTAAAAGGAGTACAGGTATGAATCTTTTTAAAAATGTGTAAAAAATGTGTAATATGAAAAAAATGTGTAATGTGTTGCAAGGAATGATGTTGGGTCAAATCAGAAGCATAAATATACTACATAAACTCTAGATTATAAATTAAGGTGAGAGCATGGTTTTTAAATGCAGATAAAGAAAAATGTTTTCCTTACTATTTTTGTATTCTCTATGGAAAGATCAAATAGTAGGGGAAGAAGAAAACTCTGGAGTAGTAGTTGGTAGGGAATATTACAGTGCTCGCTTTTGAACCTTTCCATTATAGATAATTGTTTTATAATTCCAATTAAGAGCAAATTACACGTTTTCAGAGTAGTGGGAAGCTAACCATTTCTTTTACAGTAAATACTGGAAGGAAAATGTGGCTGGTAAGAGGTCTGCTTGCAGAACTGGAAGAAAGTTAAACTTTTAAAAATAACGTGCCTAATGAGGAAGAGAAATGTTTAGAAATGGTTCCAGGTTTGGGCAGATAATCCATGTAGTATGTAATCAAATGTGGATGAATGTGCCTTAATGAATTTATTGGTGAAATAAACAGAGGATCTATAGGATACCAGTAGACAGTAAATCCTTTCCTGTGATTTTTATTTGTTTGAACCTAGGTTTTTGCTTGGGTCTTGGCTTGTTAAACTTTATGGTCCTTGTTATTTCCTTTACTTCAGAATTTATTGTAATTGAGGTTAGTTGATTAAGATCTTCATCACTTTAACTGTCATTCTCAAACTTTTTTACTGGAAAATTTGGTGAATCCACAAATCCACTTTCTTTAAATAAGCAAAGCTAGTTCTAAGACTCTTGATCTGTATATAAGAGAATTATCACATTTGACATCTGGAAAAAGAGATCATAAGCCAGAGATAGCCCAAACTATTTTTCTGATGAATAATTATTAGTAGTCTACCTTAGAACCTAGAAAGAAAACTAGAGGGAGAATTGAACTACAACCTTGTCACTGAAGATGGAGGCATAAGAGGTAGAGTGTAAGAGACTATAAGTATGTGTCAATTGGTTATCAAGAAGTAGTCCATTCTCTTTTTACAGATAAGTAAACTGAGGTCCACGAATTTAAGTGGCTTGTCCAAGGTCACACTGTTACTGAGTGGTTAATGTGAGATTTGACTTAGTTCTTTTTCCTACCAGACTGCACATTTCTTTTGCCACAGCTTGTTCTTATTACTGCAAATCAATTAGTAAAATGATTAATGCCATTTTTGGTAAGACTCCAAGTGAGGTAATATCTAATTTTTATAAAAATTATAAGCAAAAGTTTGGTTTATGTTACTACAATAGATTGTACATATTAGTTTTCTTAACCAGTGCCAATTCTCTTAATTGAATGATTTATCTAAGTTGAGAAATGCCTAAGATGATTTCTTCTCATAATTACTGCAAGTGTGGTTATTGCTTATCTAGAGATTTCACAGATATTTTAAGTTATTGTTGAAATAGCAGCATCTTGCTTAACGTGGCAGTGAGGAGCTCTGGGACGTCAACAGGCTTGAAATGTTTTATTGATTCTGCCATCATTAATTAGTTGTGTGGCTTTGGGCAAGTCACTTCTGTATTTTAATTCCTAAAATTTAGGAGTTTGACTACAAATTTTAGTCAGTAGATGACTTGTGAGGTTCTTTGAGCACTAAAAATCAATGTTTGATAAATCTCTTAGGTCCAGTAAGGAATTGTTTGGTCTTGTTAAGTTCTGTATATCTTATGTAAATGCACTGTTTTAGACAACCTGAACAATCGTACCATTCACGCAAAATTAGCCCCATCCCTGTGTGCACAAACTGTTCTTCAGTTATGGAAACAAAATTTCTGGAATATTTTATTAAAATGCTCATTGATGATTGTGATGCATGACAAAGGTTGAGAACCACTGGCTTAGGATCTGCCTTGGAACCTGAAATTCTGGACAAAGTTGGCAGTTTAAAACAATTTTTCACATTGTCCTATGGAAATGGTGTTGTAAAAGATAAAGAGGAGAGTATGGGCTACTCCATAAAAGATGCTTAACTCAGCATAACTGAGATAGTGCTGTCAGCATTAGCAGCCAGCTTCTAGGATTTACCTGTTTTTAAAGCATATGTCAAATATTAGAATTTTTAATTACATTTTTTATTCTACTCCACCCCCTCTGTTCTATCACTTAGGTAAGTCATATTGCAAGATGGATTAATTCTTTCCTTTATCTTGGCCAAGGCCCTCCCCTGTATAGTTTTTACACTTCTACTCTAATCTAGACTGTCATCATTTAGGTAGGGACTGTGTTCCCTAAGAAGAACTTTTATCCTTTTTTGCTAATGTTTCTTAGATTTTTCCAGATCCCACTCATCTCTGAAAGACCTTCTTGAAATGCTTCTTCTTCCCTCTTAAACTTGTACTCATTTGACCTCAGTGCTTCCAGTTAGTTGGCCCTACAGTGTTCAACTATTGTTAAATTACCTTGTCAGTTATTCTGAGCTTAACGTGTCTGTGTGTATTTTCAGATCAACTTATGGTAGGCTAGTTATGATACTCCTTAGCATATAGATAATTTTCATATAGCAGTTTAATAAATTTTTAAAACACTGGGCTCTAGTTGGACCATCCTTAAATTGATATGATACCCTTCCCCCCCTCCAATCAGACCAGAGGCTTCTAAAGATGGAAGTGGTATCTCATTGTAGGATATCACATAGAGGGTCCTCATTGATATCTTCCATGTATTCTTGGACATCTCATCACTGTTACTTCATTGTTGATTTTTGATAAATACTGTATTGTGTTTAGGAAGTTTCCTTCTATTCCTGTTTTTATTATTGATTTATTATTTTTTAAGTAGGTTCCATGCATATGTGGGGCTTGACCTCAGGAATGAGAGCTGAATGCTCTATTGACTGAGCCAACCAGATGCCTCTCTATTCCTGCTTTTAGAAAAAGCAAGATAGTACAGTAGTTAAGAATACTGACTTTGTGCCTAGTACCCTTATTCAAATTCTGGGTCCAACCACTTTTCTAGTTGTATGACTTAGCTTCATTGTGTGTCAGTTCTTCCATCTGTAAAGTAAAGCTGTGCTTGTTAGGATAAAATTAGTTCATAAGTGTTGGGTATTTAAACAGTACTTGGCACATAGTACCCACTATAGCAATTATTATTATTATACTTAGACTTCCTAAGTTCTATCAAGGTTTAAAAAAAATTTGTTGGGATCCCTGGGTGGCGCAGCGGTTTGGCGCCTGCCTTTGGCCCAGGGCGCGATCCTGGAGACCCGGGATCGAATCCCACATCGGGCTCCCGGTGCATGGAGCCTGCTTCTCCCTCTGCCTGTGTCTCTGCCTCTCTCTCTCTCTCTCTATGTGACTATCATAAATAAATAAAATTAAAAAAAAAATTTGTTGATTTAATTTTATGGGTCATGTCCTTTATTTTTGTAATTCATAATTTTTTGGGCAAGTTTCCAAATAGTTGAAATTTCCTTCAAGTCCTGGAATAAAATCCATTCGTGTGTGGTGAAAAAACAAAACAAATATTAGAATTTTTTTGCTTATATGATTTTAGCTTGAGATAGTTTATAAATGTGAATCTGTTCTGTCTTTTGTAAGCATATCTTTTAATTTTCAGGTATTTGACAGCTCTTCAAGTAAAAATCATTGTTTTGTTTATTAAACAGGAAAATTCTTCTAACATACTTTCGGAGTTAGATGAAGAATTTGATAGTTTATATTCTATTTTGGATGAGGTGAAGGAAAGTATGATTAACAGTATCAAGCAGGAACAAGCTCGTAAATCACAAGAATTACAGGTGAGATCATGCAGCATATTTAAATATAGATAACTTTTGTCTGTTTAATATTTGATTTACTGACAGAAAAAAATGAGTGAATTTCTGTGAATAACTACTTTTATCTTGTAGAAAAATGATTAACTTTTGGTTTCCTCATAGATATCTTGTTTTTTCTTAATAGTGATAAAAACCTAAGATTTACCATTGTAACCTTTTTAAAATGTATAGTTCAGTAGTGTTAACTCTATTGACATTGTTGTGTAACAGATCTCTAGAACTTTTTATCTTTAAAACTGAAACTCTATACCCATCGAACAACAACTACCTATTTGCTTTTTACCCCACCACTGGCAACCACTAGTGTGTTTTCATGATTTTGATTACTCTAGATAACCTCACATAAGTGGAATAATTCAGTATCTGCCCCTTCTGTAACTGGCTTATTTCACTCAGTGTAATGTCTTTAAAGTTTGTCCATCTTGCAATATGTGCTAGAATTTCCTTTTTATGACTGAATTATATTTCACTATATATGTGTGTATGTGTATGTATGTACATTTATATATCTTTATATGAATAAAAATGTGTGTGTATATATGTACGTTTGTATAGATTTTTTTTAAACTAACAATTTTTTAAAAGATTTTATTTATTCATGAGAGAGACAGAGAGAGAGGCAGGCAAAGACACAGGCAGAAGGAGAAGCAGGCTCCATGCAGGGAGCCTGATGTGGGACTCGATCCCAGGTCTCCAGGATCATGCCCTGGGCCGAAGGTAGGCACTAAACCATTGAGCCACCCGGGCTGCCCTATATATTTCTTTATATGAATAAAGAAAATGTGTGTGTGTGTGTATGCAAATATATATTGACATGCAACACCACACATAGTTACACATTTTTTTTCTTCTAATGAGAACCTTTAAGATCTACTCTTTTTTTCCTCTGAGGCTATTCACAAATTACTGCTTTAAATCATATGTCATATTTTTTTCATCAGTTTCAGAGGTAGAATTTAGTGATTTATCAGTTGCATATAACTCCCAATGCTCTTTCCATCAAGTGCCCTCCTTAATGCCCATCACCCGATTATCTGTTCCCCCCACCCCCTCCAGCAATTCTCAGTTTGTTTCTTAAAGTTCAGTGTCTCTTATGGTTTTGCCTCCTCCTCTGATTTCATCTTATTTTATTTTTCCTTCCCTTCCCCTATGTTCATTTGTTTTGTTTCTTAAATTCAACACGTGAGTGAAATCATATGGTATTTATTTTTCTCTGACTTATTTCACTTAGCATAATACCATATAGTTCCATCCATATCATTACAAATGGCAAGATTTCCTTGTTTTTGATGGCTGAGTAATAATATTCCATTGTGTATATATACTACATCTTCTTTATTCATCTGCTGATGAACATCAGGGCTCTTTCCATAGTTTGACTGTTATGGACATTGCTGCTATAAACATTGGGGTGCAGGTGCCCCTTTGAATCACTGTGTTTGTATCCTTTGGATAAATAGCTAGTAGTTCAATTGCTGGGACAAAGAGTAGCTCTATTTTTAACTTTTGGAGGAAGCTCCATACAGTTTTCCAGAGTGGCTGCACCAGTTTGCTTTCCCACCAACAATGTAAGAGGGTTTCCCTTTCTCTGCATCCTCATCAACATCTGTTGTTTCCTGAGTCATTAATTTTAGCCATTCTGACAGGTGTGAGGTGGTATCTCATTGTGGTTTTGATTTGCATTTCCCTCATGCCAAGTGTAGTTAGTTAAGCATTTTTTCATGTGTCTGTTAGCCATTTGTGTGTTGTCTTTGGAGAAATGTCTGTTCATGTCCTCTGCCAATTTCTTGACTGGATTTTTTTGTTTTTTTTTGGGTGTGAAGTTTGATAAGTTAAGGTCTACTCTCTTAGCAATGTTTAAATGTACAATACAGTAGGGGCATCTGTCTGGCTCAGTCAGTAGAGCGTGAGACTCTTGATCTCAGGGTCATGAGTTCAAGCCCCACATCCGTCCTAGAGCTTACTTTAAAAAATATACAATATAGTATTCTTTTCACTATGCTGTATGTTACATTTCCAGGACTTATTTTATAATCGGAAGTTTGTACCTTTTGACCACCATCACCCATTCATCCATTTAAAAATTTTTTTGGTAGTAGCCATCTTAATGAGTGTGAGATGATGCTGTTTGGGTGTGGTGACTACAAGGATGTTAGAACCATTTTTTCTTCCTGTAGCATAACTTGAGATCTTCATTTTTTCCAGTGATTCCATTTTTTAAAAATTATCACCCAGTTATCCTTTGTAACTCTTAATATTTGCCTCTTCTCAGTGCTACAAAAATTTTGGCAATGTTTTTTCATAGGAGTAGTGATCTAGGTGGGATGAAGAGGTATTAGGGAATAGCAGGCTATAAAATAAGACTGAGTTGTTGAAATACAAATTTAGTTAACTTCATTCTTATGTTATGATTCAAAGGAAAAGCTATGGTAATATCAGCATAATGGTAATTTAATATCAGCATAATGGTAATGGTAAAGCTTTATTGGGATAGTTTAAAAACCAAATATTAAAAAAAATCACAACTTGGCTACCGATGCCATTTTATTCTTTAATTGGAGACAGTAGAACATCTCTGTTCTTCATTTGGGTTCACAAACTTGTTTTAATTGTATTCCTTTGTACCCCTTTGTTAAGCTTTCCCTTTTGTAAGCAAATTCATAGAGGTTTCTTTTTTTTTAAGATTTTATTTATTTATTAGAGAGAGAGAGAGAGAGAGAGAGCATGTACAAGCAGGGGGGCAGACAGAGGGAGCAGCCGACTCCTCCCTGAGCAGGGATCCCAGGACCCTTGGATCATGACCTAAGCCGAAGGCTGATGCTTAACTGAGCCATCCAGATGCCCTCATAACATTTTCTTAGAATAAAATATTTTATCTTAAACTTTGACCTCAGATTGGATTCTTTCACTTTAATAATTCCTTGAGATATATTCCTTATTTTTTTAAAAGATTTTATTTACTTATTCATGAGAGACAGAGAGGCAGAGAGAGAGGCAGAGACAGGAGAAGCAGGCTCCATGCAAGAAGCCGGATATGGGACTTGATCCTGGGACAGCCGAAGGCAGACACTCAACTACTGAGCCACCCACGCATCCCTCCTTATTCTTTTAGTTACCTTTTACTTTTAATACTACATTAACTTAGTCTGCCCTAGTGATCCTGTGTAGACCATTAATAGCTACCATTTTTTTCTGAGTGATTTTGCTTAAATTTTTCATAAAGCTCTCATCCAAATGGGATGTTTCAAATGGTGGTTTATTAATTATTCTTCAGAAGTCATGAGAGCTTTACTTATAGGAAGTATAGTATTTTTGGGAAATTATGATTAGGTTCTTAGAATAACACGTGAAAACCTATTTTAACCTCAAATTTGGCAAAACTATTCTACTTTTCGAAGTAAAAATATAACGCATGAGACACCAATAAAATGAGCCATAGTTTTATCTTTAGTGCTGAACTTAAGGGATACCTAAGTAGATTTGAATGTGGAATAGATAGTAATAAATAGATACTAATATTCTAAGTAGAATCTTGGGTACATTAAAAAACTTAGAAATAGATCTGTTTCTTTGCTTAAAAGTATCACAGTATTTTTGCATGACTGGGCTTAGTTTTAGACAACAGATGATAGAGTGACAGAGAACTGAATAAGAAAGACTAGTACATGAATTTAATATATCACTATAACAGAGCATATCACTGTAACAGTTACTGTCTTTTATTTCTCTTTATTCTTTTTGAATCCTGTCACTTGGATTTGTGATTCCTATGTTACCCAATTTTGGAAATTATAAATTAGCATTTATGGTAGTAGGTATTACTTGGGTTGATGTGGTATATGGAGTACTAAAGTGGTGCTCAACTGCATGCATCTGTCACTTGATTCATAAACTTTAAATTGTTAAATATCAAAGAAACTTAGTCTTCATTTATACAGGATGTTGTCTGCAGATGGATTATTTTGATATTTTATTATTTTTTATTTTATTTTAATGTTTTGAAAGATTTTGAGACAGCGAGCATACAAATGGGGAGGAAGGTCAGGGGGAGAGGGAGAAGCAGACTCTCTGTTGAGCAGGAAGTCTGATACAGGGCTTGATCCCAGGACCCCGGGATCACAACCTAAGCTGAAGGCAGACACTCAACCTACTGAGCCATTCAGGCACCACCCATATTTTGATTTTTTAATTTAAATTATTGATAGTTTAAAAAATATTTGCTAGTTCCCTGACTGCCCTGATCGAGAAGAATTGTAAGTAAATTAAGTAAATAATTGCTTTATTTTGTTTTGTATTTTTAAATGATGAGTATATCTGTATGCAATTTAGCTATTTTGAACAAATTATGGAAGGATGTTTAGTACAATATATTAAGATAGTTAAAATTTGTTACATATATGACTAGTGATTATATTGCTTTAATAGTTCTCTAAAATATTTTTGTTCAATTTTTGCTATTAAAATTGTAAGTTCGTTATAACAATATATATTTAAGATTCTCAAGGAAATAGGAAATTTTATTTTAAAGATTTATTATTGTTTTTTAGAGTCAGCTCAGTCAATGTAATAATGCCTTGGAGAACTCAGAAGAACTACTAGAATTTGCAACACGGTCATTAGATATAAAGGAACCTGAAGAATTTTCAAAGGTAAAAATCCAGCCCAAAAAACTAGACTAACCATTTAAATAGGAGAATTTTGTTTAAAAAAAATGATGTTTTCCCTTTCAATTTTGAATTTATTAAGTCATTTCTAATACTAAAAAAGGCTTGGAATTTTTAAAAACATATTTTATTTATTTATTCATGAGAAACACAGAGAGAGAGAGAGGCAGAGACACACAGGCAGAGGGAGAAGCAGGCATCATGCAGGGAGCCCGATGTGGGACTCGATCCCGGGACTCTGGGATCACGTCCTGAGCCGAAGGCAGATGCTCAGCCACTGAACCACCCAGGCATCCCTGGCTTGGAATTTCTTAAGTAAAATGTTATCTATTCATTATTCCAATGTGGATACCTAGATGTATGTATCTTTGGGGCCATGGACAAATTATCTAATTTCTCTTAAATGCTCTATTAAGATGAATCAAGTTATTTTCCTTTTCAGTTACATTCTTATTGGTCACTTATTTTAAGGGTACTTTTGTATTTTATCTGAGTCATACCTTTGTTATAAATATTTCATGATTAAGGGAAGATTAATATTGCTATTAACATTCTTAAAAATCTAGTTTTGTATTCCTTCCTTCTATGAGCTGATTGGAAAAACATCACTTGATGCATATAAGCACTGTAACAGTGAAATTTGCTATTATATTTATTATTAAGTGCCCCACTGTTTAGTGTAATTGTATGTTTAATTAAAATATGAAAATGTAGGTTCTTATTTTAAGGGTATGTTTGGTATGAAATATAAACAGTAGAATAAGACTACTAGTGTTGTAACCTAGATCCTGTTATTTAAGAGATTCTGAATTCTAGATTTTTATTTTTATTTTAAATTGGGTCATTTTTAAATGATTACCAATTTATCAAATCAGATTTCTGTTTGATGTAGAATACAGCTGTAGAATATATTAAAAATGGTGTGAGGAAAATGGCAACTTGAGCTGTATAATGAGCTCAAGTGTGTACTAATGTAAAATATGTACTGTGTAGTAATCATATCAAGATAAGGTATTCACATTTGATATTATTTCCTTGGTCTTTGTGGACTAGGTAGTGAACTGTATTAGTGTTAGAAAGGTGGCTTTATTATCCTTTTGTGTTCATCTAATATTTTAATTTCATGATTTTTCTTTGAACTTGAAGGTAGAAAAATCTTCCTTGAGAAGATAACATTTGGTGGCTTATGTGCTGCGTTTTTAAAATGAATTTTAAAAATGGATTCTTTTAAGTGAAATGAATCAAAAGTTCTTTTGCTATAAATTCATGAACTAATTAATTCTTGAATTTAGAGGTAGACTGTAAGTAGGTTCATCTTTGCACTTGGTAGGACTAGCTATGTAAAGAAATTATGAGATAAATGTATCATACTTTATGTTTTAATTTTTATTTTTAAAAAAGATTTTTATCCATCTATTCATGAGAGACACAGGAAGAGAGAGAGGCAGAGACATAGGCAGAGGGAGAAGCAGGCTCCATGCAGGGAGCCCAATGTGGGACTCGATCCCCGGACTCTAGGACCACACCCTGGGCTGAAGGCAGGCTCCAAACTGCTGAGCTACCCAGCCATCCCGAAATGTATCATACTTTAAAGTACTTTAGAAGAATAGATAGATCTCCTATTCAGAAGACATTTATGGGATAACCTCAAACATCTGGAACATAGCCAAAAAACATACAGAAAGCAAAAAATAATCTGAGTCATCAAAATCAGTATCATAGAGTTGATGGGCAGGAATACATGTTCTTTTCTCATGATAGTTTCTCAGCATCTAGTTCCTGCTATCTCCATGGTGCTACTAAATTTTTAGTTTTTTTCTTCAGTTTCCCTGTTAATAAAGTCCTCTTCTAGTGGAGTGGGATAGCTGTTAATGATAGGCATATTCATAGCCGCAAGAATTAATAGCTGAGAGCCTGAGAATGAGGAAGAAGAAGACAGGAAAACCATAAAACATGGACACAAGTACTCAAAAACAACTTGAGCCCAGTTACATTTAAGTAGGGATTGGTACTCAGAAAACCTGTGATCAAGTTTGTTTCTCCTAAGTTTCGCTTTCCACTATGTCCTCTCCCCTTCCTCTCAAAGGCTACTATTTTCTTTCTCCTTTGTCCTTTCCAGCTTTGTTAAAACTTGTTCCCAGCTGATGTAAATTGGAAAAGTTCTGATAAAATAAGTCACATTGTGGTTTAAACATATTTTCTTTTTTAAATTATTTTTTAAAGATTTTATTTAGGGGGATCCCTGGGTGGCTCAGCGGTTTGGCGCCTGCCTTTCGGGATCAAGTCCCACGTCAGGCTCCTGGCATGGAGCCTGCTTCTCCCTCCTCCTGTGTCTCTGCCTCTCTCTCTCTCTCTCTCTGTCTCTCATGAGTAAATAAATAAATAAATATTTATCTGTCATAAATAAATAAATCTTTTAAAAAAATAAAGATTTTATTTATTTACTCATGAGAGATACACACAGAGAGAGGGAGAGGCAGAAACACAGGCAGAGGGAGAAGCAGGCTCCATGCAGGGAGCCCGACATGGGACTCGATCCCAAGTCTCCAGGATCAAGCCCTGGACTGAAGGTGGCGCTAAACTGCTGTGCCACCTGGGCTGCCCTAAACATATTTTCTTAATGTTCCATTATGTGTCTTATTTTATTATTTTGGTTTTCCACCATTTTGTGGCACTGCTTAATAGCTTAAAGCATTTGGAAATGTGATGAAATGAATTATTTGTCAGTGTTTACTACCTAGAAATCTGAGTTTATTATTATTGAAGAAAAATGCTTAACTGAGAGTTGTTTGAAATTATTAGTACATCCAAATAGTATCCAAATAATGGTTTGATTCCAAGTCAAAAACCAAATTCACTTTCTTAGATAACTGGATGTACTAGAGGCTTGCCTCAAACACCTAATTGCTGACAAAATAGGGAAGATGACTTTGAAGATCAATTTTATTTGGCTTTGAAGAATAATTATCTAGTATATTTTTAGAAATTTGGAAAAAAATTCTTTTAAGGTGTGCTGTTTATGAATATCCCATATTAAAGTGATTAAATCAGACTAGTATGAATAGTTCATGGGCACAAAAAATCATAGGCTAGAATCCAGCCCATGAATCTTTTTAGACTTTATTATCTTCAAAAAGAGTAATTTAAATACTAATATTTAAATAATCACCTTACAGTACCTCATTATGAGAATTGAATATGAAGCTATGCTATTTACCAGCATTAGGCAATCTGAAAATGAACGGGTAAAAATGGCACAAATGGGAAAGGATTTTTGGAACATACTTACACTAATTTTTAAAAATTTGGTATTACAAATTGGTTTTATTTTTCACTAATTTTTTTAAATTGTTAGGAGTTTGGTTGATAGTAAATATATGAAGAAGGATCACCAGCAAATGAGATTTGGATCATTTGCTTTATTTCTGGATGGACAAGTAGCTGAAACTCCACCGTACCTGGCTTCTCTGCTAATAGCCTGCATTGCTTGGATCCTTTGACAAAATTAATACTTCTTTCTCTCTTTTTTTAAGATTTTATTTTATTTGACAGAGAGCACAAGTAGGCAGAGTGTCAGGCAAAAGGAGAGGGAGAAGCAGGCTCTCTCCACTGAGCGGAAGGCAGACGCTTAACCAGCTGAGTCACCCAGGTGCCCCCAAAATTAATATTTCTATTTTCCTACCCCGAATATAGAACTTGAATTCTACATTTGAAAAGAGCCTAGTTTGGATACCTGGGTAGCTGAGTGGTTGAGTGTCTGCCTTTGGCTCAGGTGGTGATCCCAGGGTCCTGGGATCAAGTCCCCCATTGGGCTCCTTTGCACAGAGCCTGCTTCTCCCTCTGCCTGTGTCTTTGCCCCCCTCTCTCTCTGTCTCTCTCATGAATAAATAAATAAAATCTTAAAAAAAATGAAAATAGCTGAGTCTGTGGGGTATTTCCAAGTCATTAACCATCCACTTCCTCACTATCTTGCCACACATAACCCAGTTGTCTGACTAGAAGGGAGGTACTGGTCACCAGTACACAAAGCCTTTCCTGGAATAAAAAATACAAAGTGGGGTGAAAGGGGAACAGTGTCTTCTGCACTTGATCACAGATGAAAAGGGAGGTTTTGTGTATTTCCCACTTTAGACTCACAGTAACTAGCCACTGGCATATTGTTCAGTCAATGTCAGCTTCTAACTACTGGGAGGAACAAACAAAAAGGATAGAAGCTCTGTATGTTTTCAAGGGAATAGAAGTATTGGCAGAAGTGTTTTCTGTGGGTTGAAATCAGGAATGCTGAGAGAAGAGGACCTTCACTGAAAGCATGCATGATTTTAGTTACTGAGGCAATTTAAAGACAAATGTAAATATTTGTTAAGAATAGTCCAGACTATAATTTTTCACCTTTATTTCATTTGTGGATGTTTAAGTCTTACAGAAATAAAGTTTCCTGTTATATAAATGTGCTTACTTATAGAACAGATGTATGCAGTACTGTATTCAAAGTTTATTTCCAGTTATTTACTATAGCTTGTGAAGACTAAGATGATCATATTTTTTGAAAAGTAGTTCTTTTTATAAACATATGTATAGAAAATATAAAACTTTTAACATATGGAATCAACTGCTTTGCAGTGTTTTTGTTTTAGTTTTTTTTTTTAATGCTGGTATTTTTTCCAAATGAGAAATAGCATATTGAAGCTATATTTTTTTTACTTTCTCTTGATGAATCCCTCGCATTTCCCAAGTCATTCCTTAATATGGTATTTTTAGAGTGAGGGTAGAAGTCTCAGTTATGTATTGTAAAAAGTATTGGAAAAGTATTGTATGTTTGCCTGTTAGTCATTTTCAGATTGTCTCAAGGAAATATTACAAAATTTTCTATCCCAAATCTAAGAGGAAAATCTGAAGTATAAGACCATGTAAATATACAGACAAGACTTGAAAAGTTTCTTAGTGTTGTGTGGCATTGAGAGTGTTAGTAGGAACTCTATTGGGCTTTACTGCAAATCAAAATAAAGACAAATCATGTCAGGCAAATGCCAGTTTTGAAATCTAGTTTTTGCTAGATTCATCATTTTGACAGTGTGAGTGTATTATTTTCTGTTGTTACCCAGAAACAGATATACAGTTGGCCTTTAAAAAACATGAGAATTATGAGCACTGAGCCCCATGTAGTTTAAAATCCATGTCTGACTTTTGACTCACCCAAATCTTAACTACTCATTGTTGACAAGAAGACTTACCTATAACATAGTCGATTAATGCATATTTTGTGTTATATGTATTACATGCTCAATTCTTAAAATAAGCTAGAGAAAATATTACTAAGAAAATCATAAGGAAAAGAAAATACATTTACAGCACTGTGTTATAAAATCCTGCATATAGGTGGACCCATGCAGTTCAAATTGTTAAGGGTCAATTATATTATTTTTGTTGCTTTTTATTAATGCTCTGATTTTAACTAACTTTTCCCTTGCGGCCTCTTCACTTCAGCCTATATTTCAGAGAATTAGATTGTTAAAATGCTTAATTTATTTTGGATAATTTTTAAAAGCTACTGTGTGCAAATAAGATGGCTTAGGATGGACTTTTAGGGTTTGAAGATGCTTTAGTACTTATCATTTTATAGATAAGATAATTGAATCCTAAGAGTTAAGTGATTTGCTGGTTAATGTGGTGTGAAACTCAGATCTCTTAAGCCTTTGGTCTCATGCTCCATATTTTTTGCTGAGGTGTTTTAGAACTTTTGCTAATTGGGAAGATATTTAGAAATACCAAATTTTGTTCTTTTTGGGTAAATGATTCATTGAATACAATAAGCAAGATCTAAAACATATTTTGTTTTATTATTATTCCCATTTTAATGTTTAGAAAATACTGTTAAGTTAGCTGCTTCACAGTAGAGTTATTTTCTAGGGTACTTTCCATATAACATCTTTCTATAAAAGGAGAAAAATATGATAGTAAGAAATATAGAAAAAATAAGATCTGAACTTTCAGAGTGCTTGTTAAATTAAACTCATGGAAGAAAATAGTTTCTGTATTTACTTACAGCAGATTAAAAACAAGAAAGATTGGGAAAATATCTGGTTTAACTTCTTTATATTTAATTGGTAATTATGAAGAACCATTTGTGATTACTTCTACTTGTACTCTTATTACAGGTCTTTTTAAGGGCGTTTGGTCTCAGGTGATAGATTCCTATAACTGATAAAGGATCAGAATTATAAGATTTATTTTGAAAACAATTATTGAGAGATGGAGGAAGGGAATGAGGGAGAAAGGAACCAACTCTGATCAGAATAAAGAGAAATGAAGTGTTGGCAACCAAGATTTCAGTGGAAGATTGAAATGGAAATAGTGATTGAAATTGAAATAGAAAATAGTGATATTGAGCAAGGTAATGTGGCTAATGCTTCTTGAAAACTTTCTAATAATGTACAATAAGTAGCATTACCCAAAAATCTAAAGAATTAACTGAGGCCTGTTCATTCTGGAATCGTTTTGTACTTGGTAAACAGAGATGTTTAATTGACAAAATAACATCACTCTTGAAATTGAAATTTACAGAAATCAAGCAGTACAGTAATGTGTATCTTTTGGATAGATTTCTACTTTGGGAGAAGAAATTCCAGAAAAAAAATTAAACCATTTGTTTTCCAATTTAAGATGTTTCTTAAAATTGGGCCCTTTTAGAGAAGTATCTTCAGAAGTTGAGACTTTCTACTCTTTTATCATTGCACAGAATAACTTTTTCAACCCCTTCTGCATTTACACAGTGTATATACTGTTAAATTCGAACCTAAATGAAAGAGGAACCGCTGAGTCTTCAGTTTGATCACCTGGGTATGTTTATATATAAATACACAAGATGACAACTTTTCCAGCATTATTTGGCTTTTCATCTGTTTCTTTTCTGGTTTGTCACAAGCAGCCTAGTACATTAAATGATGAAAGGAAGCTTTACATGCATGTGTACACGTGCACACTTGTACACAGACACACTAAAAAAAGTCACCTTACTGAGTTAAATAATACTAGACACACAATTGAATCATTCTGGTTAGTTTAAAAGACAGTATTGGGGGTGCCAGGCTGGCTGAATCAGTAGAGCATGTGACTCTTAATCTCAGGGTTGTAAGTTTGAGCACCGTATTGGGTGTAGAGATCACTTTAAAAAATGGTTGTAGGGAAATTATTATTATTACTTTAATATTTTATTTAAGTTCAATTTGTTGTGGGGAAATTAAACATGCATACTGTATAATGTTCTTGAAAGATGAAAGAAAATCAATGTTTAGAAAAAGATAGTTATGGTCTCCATATTGTTAGGTTCTTTGGGAGTGATTGATAAGTAACATTCTTCTAACCAAATTCTAAAACAGTTGGGAAATAAAGCAATAAAGTTGATAAGAGGCCAAATACCAATAAAATGATATTAGAGAATTTTAGCTTATATCAGTGGGCAAGCTTTCTAATATTGAATCCTAGAGTTAGTCAGACTTTCCCACCCAGATATGGTCAATACAAGGGTACCTCGACTCTGTGTGTGTGTGTGTGTGTGTGTGTGTGCGCGCGCGCGCGCGTGAGAGAGAGAGCGCACGCGAGCACCTGTTTCTGTGAAACTTCCTACACAGAGGGAAAGAACAGAATATATGTTCCCTGTAGGCAAGCAAGCTTCCAGAAAGAGGGAAAATAGCTGAGCTTATTTCTAGTTTCTCCTTTCAAACTCGTAATCAGATTAAGTCCTTTCTCCTCACCTGAAGAAATGAAGGATTAGAGAGAGGCTAAGGGAGTGATTAATGCTAGTAGCACTTAGGCACTTATCTATATGTAAAGAAACATCAAGAGCAGAGGAGTCTCCTTTTTCTCTTCCCTGACACTTATATTAAAATCCTTGGTTGTAATTCTAGCTGTAATGACAATAATTTAAAAAAATTTTTGTAATTGACTTTAACATTTCTTATTCCTAGTACCAAAGTCATGTCAGGATGTAAGACACGTATTAATGCCAGTGGGTTGGGTTGTTTGCTGTAAAATGTGAAGCTTGGAAAGGATCTATAGAACGAGTGAAGACTAAAATTTCTTAATAAAGAAAAGAGAATGATTAGTATACAGGATCTCACAATTGATTATTGTAGTGCTGGAAATGTCTCATATGCTCATCTCGTAAATGTCAGTTCTGTTTTTTTGTGTAGAAAGGTACTCAAGACCACATTATTTTAGGATAGATATAAAAATGACCAATACCAAGTAAGAACAGTGTTAGAACTGAAGAAGAGATGCAACGGAAACATTGCTATATACATCAAATTAGTGTTCAGTTAAATTTAATAATTATTAGTATCACCATGTGGCAAGCTTTGTGCTCGGCCTAGGATAGAGTGTAGAGCAAAATAATCATGGTTTACATTAGATGCATTGTTAATTGTGGTCAGTTTGGGGGAGAAAAACTGTTGTTGAATATATTGTATGTAAATGTGAAGGGGACAGTGGATTTTATGTGTATTGTTTTCCTGTATACTCTACAGCACCAAGTGACAGCTGTGCCCTTTCCTAAATTCGTAAATTTGTGCTAGCATTCTCAAAAAAAAAAAAAAAAAAAAAAAAAAAAAAAAAGATATCTCATGCCAAGTAGGCTTAAGTTAGCAGGTTCTATGAAGTCATCTCAGGGAAAGAACCTATTGCTAGAAGTATTTCTCTGATTTCTCCTCGTCTGAATTTTTGTCATTATCGCTTCACTCTTTGGGGTAAAGGATTGTAGAACGGCAGCTCAGTTTTATATGTTAGCAGGCAAGCCCTCAAAATGCAAAGTCTTTGCCCAGGGAAGGCATATAGAGAAAACTTGGAGCAACCATAATGAAGTGGTGAAAGAGATCATTGAAGAAAAATTGGAGAGCAGATTTGAAATGTATAAGAAAATCATTAGATTGCATAGAAATGTGTGCCCCATGAAGGAGATTGATTGTTCTAGTTGAAGCGTGTCAGACTGAATGGAAATGGAGGTTTATTTTGATAATCTTAAGGTAAGGAAAATCATTTATAGTCATCTGGAATTAGTTTGAAGTGTTCAGTTTTCCTCCTTTTAAGGTGATTTATATGGGGTCTGGATATTGTTTTTGCTATAGTTCTAACATCACATTATGCAGGCTGATGTGAACTGTACAAATTTCCTGTAATTCATGTTTTGGGTGACTGTGAACTAATCTATTCCAGGATTTTATCCTAACTTTTCTTGCATGTCACTGCCATTGAAACTTGCATGAAAAGCACTAACTGCCTTCTTTCTCTTCTCCCTGATTTGCTCCAAGGCTGCCAGACAGATCAAGGATAGGTATGGTATAAAACCTACATTTTTATATAAGTGTCAATATTTAAGTCAGAAATGAAATTCAAGAAAAGTTTCTTATTTCACTTTTGTTGGTTAAAATAAAAATACCTAATGCCATGTACAAAAAAAGAAAATGTCTTTTGCATATCTTATGGGATAAACAGTATATTAGCAGGGTTAAAAAAACAGTTGTGGACAATTATATACTTAAAGAATTTCATTTCTGATATTATATAGTTAGTTTTAGTACAGTTCTTAATTAGCTATGAATGGATGGGGACCCATTTTGGATAATTAAAAAATATATTCCTGCAATGTTTTTTTGTTCATAATTTTATAAGTATGTCCTATTTTCTGAGAAGTCATAGCATTGTTAATAGTCCTCAAGAGCTAAAGCTCTCCTACTTCAGTGCTCTCCTGTTTAACACCTTTGTATTCTCATTCCATCCTGTTCCTGGTGCCATCTCTTTCTATTTTTCATGCCACTACTATCTAATGTGTGGGAAGAGAAAATTAAAGAAAGTGATGACCTAATGAAAGACTTTCTCATTGGTAGAGCCAGGATTCAGAAAGGTAATTTAGTACTTGCTGTAATGAGTACACCAAAGGGCTAAAAAAGCTGCTGACAGTTTTGGATTGAGTTACCACAGAAGGGATGGTTTTGATCTTCCTGGTTAGTCACTGAGCATTGATGATAGTGAGATTATCCCTTAAAGTTTCTTCCTTTGAGGATTATGAGATTCTCTGAAAGGCATATCTCTTCAAAACACCACTCTGAATCTGAGACTAAACTATTTATTCTTCATCAGATAATTCACAAAAGTATTCATCATGGATTGTGTGAAAACCAGTGTGTCTATTGTTACAATCTTGGCTGAAGCCTTCAATTCTGTTTTTCTGATCGTCTATTATTTGACTAGAGGCAAGATTCACATGGCACTCGTAGCACTCTCAGTACAAATACTAATTTTTAGGTATTTTGGTGTATTTTATATCAGGGAATGGTTAAAAGCATGGATCATCTTATTCTGGATGTAGAAAGGTGATTATGAGAGTCTGAAGGTGAAAAGTATTGGCTATGTGAGTAGGTAGGTGCTAGGTAGGTCAGTTTTTTGAGTAAGATAGAATTAGGTTGTATCTGCTGGAATTTGCTATGTGTAACCCATCTTTCACTGTGGCTAGATTATTCTTCAGTTTAGGCACATACTTCCCTAAGTCTTGCTATGGTCTCTGATTTTCTGGATTAGAAGTCACTTCCTAATCAGGCTTCGGCTTATCCAAAGACTTTTCAAGAGCCCTTGCAAGATCTTCTCTTGTTCCTCTCCTAGGAATCTGTATGGTTCTCTACTTCCAAGAATCTGTCCTTACCCCTGACATCTTTCTTTGTTCAGCTTTGTCACAATTTAATGATGAATTTTCATGGCTGAATGCAAAGCTTTGGTAAAGCTTGACCTCTTTGCCTCTTCTATGCCCACTTCTTGGCTTGATTTAATTAGTTTTCAGGTGATCTTAGGAGTTGGAATTCCTTTTCTCTGTCACGGCAAGCCCCCCCCCCCCCCAAAAGCTTATACATTATCTATTTTGGCTACCCATGAAATTATTACTTCCTTCTCAAGAACACTTCTGGGTCTTGACTTAATTTTTTAAACTTGATTTTTAACTTCAAAATGTCCAGATTTCTCTTCTATATTTTATTAGGTGCTGCTAGAAGCAAGCTGCTAGAATTCCATCATTGCCATTTATGATATAAAAATAATTTAAATACATAATCATAGTAAGATGATTTTTACTAGTGAAGAAGGATTATTCTCTTATATGAGGGCAAAAATGATGTTTAAGAGTGTCTAACATACTTGAGCAGAGAATCAAATATGTAAAAATCATTTGTGAGAACTGAATATTTATCATTTGTTGTGGTAGAAGTTATGCAGGAGAAACAGTGGGAATGACAAGAAGAACTAAGCAACTGAAATGAAAAGATAATAGCAGATCTCTCTAACTTTACCAATCACTGATATGTATTTATGGGTGCTTTTAGTAATGTTGGAAGAGGATTAGTTGAGGTTTGCTGTGGACTTATGCTTCTTGAAAGAAAGGGGTCATGAAAAGGTGAGTCAAGTTAATTAGATAATTTGAGGAAATGGAAAGTGTTCATTTATATGTTTTGCAGTTATATTTTCTTTGTAAAAATGAAACTGAGGGGAAAGGATCTTTGTATTCAATTTGTACTATAGGCAATAAATAAAAAAAGTCAAGGTGAATTAAAACATTCCTAACCATCTGGTTCTTGTAGAGAATTATCTATGGATTTTAGGTTGTTGATTTGGGCTTTCAGGCACAATTACCTAAATTTATTCAGTTTAGGTTTTGATGGACCTTTCTAATGCACTTTCGGAGGACATTCTTTTTCTTTGAGGCTACAGTGATTAAAACCAAGTGTTTTTTTTTTTTTAAGATTGTATTTATTCATGGGAGATACAGAGAGAGAGGCAGAGACATAGGCAAAGGGAGAAAGAAACAGGTTCCCCGAGGGGACTCCGATGTGGAACTCGATCCTGGGACTCTGGGATCACGACCTGAGCCGAAGGCAGATACTCAACTGCTGAGCCACCCAGACATCCTAAAATCAAGTTTTATAGATAAAATTTTAGATTTAAATTCCCTAAAATACTTTTAGATTTTTTCAACAGCTGTCAACATTTAAGTAGATTTAGAAGCATCCAAGTAGTTTCAAATCCAAGTAGTTTCATTGATTGAGTGGTCATTTATACTAAGTACCTATCTGAATATAGCTCTTTCAGAAGTCTTCAAACGAAAAGATACTTGGGGCTTTAAAGAACAAAGTAAGACTTAGGTTTTGTTCCTAACCTCTTATTGATGTAATCTGAAATTTAATTTTTGAGAACCAACAGCTTAAAGTAATGTGTGTGAAATATTCAGCATTATGCTTGGTTTTCAGTGAGTTCACTTCCCCATAAGTTGTATTTCAGTATAGAACATTCTTCTTGATCGATAGTTCAGCTATTGTTGACTCACTGTTATTAATAAAGTTATTACTTTCCTAGTTTTAAAGTGAAATAAAATAATTGAATGCAGCAATAAATTTAATATCTTTTATACCGCATTATATCTGGGTAGATTTGCCAGATCTAAATAACTAGGCCTAGTATTCCCTTTGTTTGTCAGCTTTACTTCTTCTCCCAAATTATGCATTAACAGGACAATATTCCATGAATAGTACTTTTAATCATTTTTTGACCAAAGATAATAAGGGACGTTACTTTGTGACACTTGTGGAAATTTACTGTAATGTGAAAATAGAAATTTGAGATAAAATGACAAATTAATAGAATATGAGAATTTCTTTTAATCTCTAGTTTTAATTGACAGAAAAGTGTCCCCATACTTTGGGTAAAATGAGGTCTGATATAGCTTCTTTTGTGTATATGTCTGTTTTTTTTATACCACACCCATCTAATAAATATTTATTGAACTATTATTTCCATGGCATATGGGCTGTTTCTCCTTGTATCCTTCCATGTATCAGATGTTGATACATCAGGGTGATACCTACTAGCATGGTATTCAAAATTGTGATTTTACTTCTCTCCTTTCTCATCCATGCCCTATCTTTAGCAGGTACTAGGCTGTACAGTATTTGGTCAGGGTACTTTTACTCTTAATTGAGGTTACAGGGAGTAGCTGTGACTACTAAGGAGAGTGTAGAGTTCATTATTTGGCATATGAAAAGGAATGAGGTTGGCATCAGGAAGTCAGTGAGATTGAGTGTACATAGGTTCAGACACCTGTTGGGTCTGTGAACGATGATTTATAAGGGATATTTTCTTTTGTGAAATTTTTGTGTGCCATTTTATAAAACTGGCTGGAAGAAAGTTACTTAAAGTTATATTAAATGTCTAAATTTAAAAATATTTTAAGTTTTTTATTTAATTTTCTAAAGACTCAGAACAAATTTCTTTTTAGCTTTGTTACCTTTGTTATAGTTTCTGAAATCACTAAAATGAAATAACTTCTATCTTCATTTATAAATTAAATATGGCATACTCTCCATTCTTTTATTTTTAAAAGTATATTTGTGTTTACCGTAGAGTAACAATGGCTTCAGCCTTTCGCCTTTCTTTGAAACCAAAGGTCAGTGACAACATGACTCATTTAATGGTGGATTTTTCTCAGGAAAGACAGATGCTGCAAACTTTGAAGTTTTTGCCTGGTAAGTATGTACATATATTACATGTGAAGTGTTTTATTGTAATGGACTTTGAAATGTAAATATTAAGTATAGTGTGGGTTTTTTCCTTCATTCAGCTAAGGAATAATTAAATTTGGTAGCCTTTATTTTTAGAGAATTATTTTACTGGTAGTAAAAATTCCATTTTGAGAATTTTTAAAAAAGATTTTAGAGACACAGAGAGAGACAGAGACATAGGCAGAGAAAGAAGCAGGTTCTTTGCAGGAAGCCTGTTGTGGGACTCAATCCAGGGACTCTGGGATCACGCCTGAGCCAAAGGCAGACGCTCAACTGCTGAGCCACCCAGGAGTCCCATTTTGAGATTCCTATTAAAGGGATATCTATGATTGTTAATTTGGTAAAGAGAAGCAATATACCATGATGGTTAACAGTGGGTTTGGGGGCCAGACTTAGACTTGAATCCTGGTTGCCATTTACTTACTGTGAACCTTGAACAAATTATTTAATTTTGTTTCATTTTCTTCATCTTGAAAATGTGATGTTACTCTTCTAGGGTTTGTATGAGGATTAAATGAATTCAAACCTCTGAATCGCTTGAAAATAGTGCCAGGCACTTAGTTAATACTCAGTGCATATTAGCTGCTGCCATTACCAGTATAGTTGTGGTTGTTGGCTTAGATGAACTTTTATTTCCAGTAGTAATAGGTTAAAATTGGTTTATTAGAGTATTAGTATAAGGGTTAGTACGAGGATAGCAAAAACCATTTGAAATTGAGCCCCCAATTTTTCCCACTTATGTGAGAAAGCAAACTAAGGACCGTTTGTTGGTATTCTCTTTTTAGCTAACGTCAAGAAGTGGTGTTAGGTTGATAGCTAAAACAGTTTGAACATGATGATTTGAGGGATCAGGTGTTTGTTTTACTTATTTACAGGTGCTTTTTATTACAGGTTCTAGTTAGAACTGGCTTTAATTTTTGGAGATTAGCTGTTTTTGAATAGAGAGTGTTGATCATATGAAACCATTCTCTGAGTATTTGGTCAGGCACTTTAAAATATGATTGTAAAGATAGGTTAGTAGTCATGAAACCAAAATGGAACTAATAAGGAAGGGTAGTTTAAGTGAAGCATTAACCTGTGTGGTAGTTCCAGAGGAGTTTATTCTTTTTTTAAAGATTTTATTTATTCATGAGACAGAGCGAGAGAAAGAGAGAGAGAGAGAGAGAGAGGCAGAGACACAGGCAGAGGGAGAAGCAGGCTCCATGCAGGGAGCCCAGTGTGGGACTCTATCCCAAGACTCCAGGATCATCATGCCCTAGCCAAAGGTGGCGCTAAACTGCTGAGCCACCCAGGCGTCCCTCTAGAGGAGTTTATAGAAGGAAAAGATGACAGAAGGAACCATAGGTATAGAGGAAGGGGGTATATTTGTCAGTGGATATCTACCTGTAAATTCGCCTTTCAGAATTACTATTATAGTGTCATTCACACTATTTCTAAATTCAGAAGGAAAGTCAGGAGTTGTGGATTATGAATGTATACATGAGTATTATTATTTTGATTTTTTTTGGAAAAAAACTGTTAAAAAGCAGTCTTTTCACCATTACTTTCCTTCTCTTGGGTTTTCTGTCATGGCTTAACAGACCAAGGCCATGTCTACTAAAAAGTCAAGTAGATTGCATACACAGTAGGATTTCCTTTTTTGGCAAACTGTGTTATGACAGTCTCAAGCAATGCAGTATAATAAAAAACAAGAAAACCTTTTGTGGAGGAATTTCATCTGAAAGGAAGATTATAGTAGGTTGTTAAAATTTGTGAAAGATGAATTCATGTCACTAATTTTTTATTCTGTGATAGCATAAAAATTTCCCATAAGATGGAATCAGATTAACTTAGAAAAACAAATACCTTTTTTTTAAAAAAAAGATTTTTATTTATTTATTCATGAGAGACAGAGAGAGAGAGAGAGAGAGAGAGAGGCAGAAGGAGAAGCAGGTTCCCTGCAGGGAGCCCAGTGTGGGACTCAATTGGGATCCCAGGATCATGCCCTGAGCTGAAGGCAGACGCTCAACCGCTGAGCCACCCAGGCATCCCGAAAAACCAATATCTTCATCCTTTAATAATCTGTTCCATAAACACCACAAAAATCAACTCTTACACTGTAGTATGTATAGTAACATGAGTTGTACACTTACTTGAGTTTGAAAAATGGAAGTGGTAGTGATAATAATTCTAGTCATTTTCTTCTACTCTTAGCTATTTTTTATACACTAAAACTTAAGAATTTATATCCTCCTCCTCTCTGAGCTCCTGCAGCTAAGAAGAGAAACATATCTGTGGCAGTGTTGATGTCACTTGCCTTTTTACATTCACATGCAGGAACATAAAATTCTTGAACCAATTTCTACACTATTGCCAGTTGAGTGTTACTTTATGGAAATTGCTGTGAATTGCTTTCCATTCTCATTTCCAAAGAAAATCCTGCATTTCCTAAGTATTTTTTTCTGTTACAAATATACCACTTTTCATCTTACCCTGAAGCTCTGTCCCCCATTTGATGAACTCTTCTCTTCTGTATAGAATCTTGGGTGAATTTTCCACACATTAGATCCAGGTCAGCCTTAATTTGACATATACCACTCTTAGATTATCAAAATTTTCTTTCTCCTTCCAGGTATCATCACTTTCTTGGATTTTTTTTTTTTTGTCATTTTTACCTCAGTTGCCACTTCTAGCAGTTTGTTCTCTTTTGGAGGCCATTATTCACATGAAAGAAATATCTACTTGCCAATACATTCTTACTGGAATAGCAGCTGAATTAAAATGTAGATTCTGGGGAGTTAGCTGGGCCTGCTTACAAATTAAATGCTTAAAAAAACAAAACAAAACAAAAAAAAAACAAATGCTTTTTGCTTTTACATCAGCCTCTTGGAACTTTCAGGCTTTTGACTTTTCAGGCTTTTGTACCGGCCTTTGACTCAGCAAAATTACAAAATTATTACATGCCATAGGCTGTTACATTTCCTCACATGTAGGCAGTGCAGAGCATATTAAATTCATAAATGCCTGTGGTTTATTCTTTTGGCAGTGAATACTAGTCTATATTGCTTGTTTCAATAATTGAGATTAGCATTTGTTATGTATTATAGGGACAAGAACCCTACAAAAGCTAGATTAAGAAAATTAACCATAGTGACAAATGGTAAATATTTATTGGAGGGCACCTGGGTGGGTCAGTGGTTTAGTGTCTGCCTTTGGCTCAGGTCATGATCCTGGGGTCCTGGGATCTAGTCTTGTATCAGGCTCCCCATAGGGAACCTGCTTCTCCCTGTGCCTGTGTCTCTGCCTCTCTCATGAATAAATAAATAAAATCTTTAAAGAAATACTTACTTGGTTATCTTTTATCTTACTAATAAGGTATATCAGATTCTAAATATTTATTGTACAATTACTCACACAGACAAGAGTTGAACTTTGGAGACTATATTTAATGGAGATCAGTTGTCCCATTTTTCTCCCTTCCTCTTTTCTTACTAGTTAGGCTTGAAGATGTCAAATTTATATCAAATTCTTTTCATATTGGTCTTTTTTTTTTAAAGTAGGCTCCAATGCTAGGCTACAGTCTTGAACTCATTGACTCTGAGATCAAGACCAGGGCTGAGATTAAGGGTCAGATACTTACTGACTGAGCCACCCAGGGACCTCTAGGACTCATCATGGTCTTGATTATTTTGTCTAAGATGTAAAATATTTGGTTTACTTTGTTATTTGCTAAGTTCTACATTGCTTTGCATTTTAACTTTTGTGTATAATTCCTTTGTTGTCATAGTTTTTAAAAATTAATACTTTGGGGTGTGCCTGAGTAGCTCAGCTACTGATTCTTGATTTTAGCTCTGGTCACGATTTCAAGATTGTAATCTATATTCCATAGCTGTTTGAAGTAGTAGATTAAAAAGTATGTGTTGAGGAATAACAAGTTATTCTTGATTATTTATCTTTAGCATATTTGACTTGCTTTTTGCCAACTAGGATTTTATTAATAAACTTTGAGTAAGTCTATGAAAAAACTTTAAACGTGAATTTTTATATGGAACTTTGAAAAATAGTTACTTTGCCTTTATAGAGTATCCTTTCCGTTAGCCTCATTCAATTACACCATTAAAAACAACATGAAAAAAAGTTTGAATGATAAACATAAATATTAGATTAGTAGTATAATAAATGAGAAATGAGCTTTTTTTTTTTTTTTTTTTCCTCTCAGTCCCTAAAGCTCCAGAGATAGATCCAGTAGAGTGTTTGGTGGCAGACAATTCTGTAACAGTAGCTTGGAGAATGCCAGAAGAAGATAATAAGATTGATCACTTTATACTAGAACATCGGAAAACTAATTTTGATGGACTTCCACGTGTAAAGGATGAGCGATGCTGGGAGACAATTGATAATATTAAGGGTACTGAATATACACTGTCAGGTAAAATGATGACTGCATTTCATAAATCTCATTCTCAGAAAGTAAGTGTAATTGTGAAAAGTATTTTGAGTTACTTTAAAAGATAAAGTTAAGCTTCTTTGGCCAAGCTGACTTTTTCTATAATTTATTATAGAAGTAAATTTCTCTTAAAATATCAGGAAGACTTTCATTTTAATTAGTTCTGGATATTTGTAATCTGGTAAAACAATGTACGTAAAACAAACATGAAGGGGTGTTCTGGAAACAATATTTCAGAATAACATTGAATTTTACCCTTGATTTTTTTTAATAATAAAAAAGCTGTCAATTTTCTAGATATACATACTACTCTGCATTTCAGTGGTACTATAAAAATTGTTGCTTTTACCTTTTTATGACTACCTTCACAGTAATACTTAAAGAGCTGTGACTTGGCATTAGAAATTTGTGTTAGCCTTTGAAAAGTCTTTAAAAAGGTATCTCTACATACATAGGGCTTTGGTATTTGAAATGGCCAACTGTTTCCAGAATTGTTCAACCTTATGCATGAGCAGTTACATTACCATTATTAAACGCTTACCATTTGTCAGGAGCTGGGCTGAAGTGTATTACACAATACATTATTATTTAATCTTTATAATTATGAAGTTGAATCTATTATTCTATTTTGCAGATACAAAAACTGGCTCTGTCAAGTTGTTGATGATCTCATAGCTAGTAATTTTTAGACTGAGATTTTAAAGATTTTATTTATTTTTAAAGTAATCTACGTCCATTGTGGGGCTCAAACATAATTCTGAGAATCAGAGTTGCCAGTCAGAGATGTCATACATTAGGATTTTTTAATCTGGACTTGATTACTTCAGAGTTTCCTATGCTTTACTTTTTCTTTAAATTCATTTTTCACATAAAAAGACAATGTTTCATAAATATAAAAATTGTTTAGGATATCTTCTTTCCAGAAATTGAATATGTTATTTATGTATTTATTTATTTATTTTTAAAGATTTTATTTATTTATTCATGAGAGACACAGAGAGAGAGGTAGAGACACAGGAAGAGGGAGGAGAAGCAGGCCTGATGCAGAACTCAGTCCTGGGACTCCAGGATCACACCCTGAGCCAAAGGCAGATGTTCAACTGCTGAACCATTTAGGCATCCTGAATATGTTATTTTAAATTAGCATTTCTCCTTGAATGAAACATCACTTTTAACAAGGTTTGAAAGTACCTTTTTATCACTAGATTTTTTAAAAATCCACATTGGTAAACTGTATATAATTTATTTCTTTTGAAGAAAGTAATAGATAAATTTTGATTACTCTTATTTGAGGCATTATCACCTTTTTAACATAAATGTGTACTCTCCTGGAGTAAAGAGGTAAGTAAGTAGTTCCAAGGAGGGAAAGTGTCTGAAGGTTCATACTCATACTTTTGGAATAGATCCCTTTATTTTTCATATCTGAAAACCATTTTCATTTTTTTCAGGCTTGAAGTTTGATTCAAAATATATGAATTTCAGAGTACGAGCTTGTAACAAAGCTGTAGCTGGAGAGTATTCTGATCCAGTGACTCTAGAGACCAGAGGTAAGATCATAGATATTTATATAGCATAAAACAAAACTTAACATCTGAAGTTATTCAAGACTGTGAGAGGAAGCATTTCATGTATGGTAGCAGTTTTTCCCCACTGCACGTGTACACACACACACACACACACACACACACATACACTTGGAATTCCCAGCAGTAGGAATTTTACGATGGGGGAATTAGGACTACAATATTGGTTTTCCTTTGTTCATCTTTTATGATGGTGTTCAGGTGGGTAAAATAAACCAAGATGATGGCATTATATTCTCTGGTGGATGTTAGTTTATAAATTGCAATCTAATATAAATACATAGGCATCAGTGAAATTTGCCCAGAGATTTCTAAGGGAATGGATTATGGCTCAATAATGAGGAGGTACCATTCAGTTTAGTTCCTGCTCTCTTTTCTTGCTTTCTCTCACTTTTTCTTTCTTTTTTTTTCCTCTCTCTCTCTTTTCCAGAGAGGGAGAGAGAAGTGGGAGAGAGAAAATCTTAAGCAAGCTGCATGTCTAGGGCAGAGCCCAGTGCAGCCTTGATCTCACAACCCTGAGATCGTAACCTGTGCTGAAATCAAGAGTCAGACCCTTAACCAACTGAGCCACCCAGCTGCCCCATGTTTTCTTAAACCTTACTGTAGAAATTAACACTTGTATTTTTATTAATGATTATAGAGCACTCTGAGAGTTCTCCATTTGATTATTAAAACCATCTTGGGGGACGCCTGGGTGGCTCAGGGGTTGAGTATCTGCCTTCAGCTCAGGGCGTGATCCTGGAGTCCCGGGATCGAGTCCCACATCGGGCTCCCTGCATGGAGCCTGCTTCTCCCTCTGCCTGTGTCTCTGCCTCTCTCTCTGTGTGTGTCTCTAATGAATAAATAAATTAATTAATTAAAAAAGATAAAACCATCTTGAGAGAACAGTAGTCTAGATATTACTTATACCCATTTTGTAGATGAAAAAAGTGAAGTTTAAATATGTTAAATGACTTGCCTATGATCTCTAGAACTAACTTGGAAAGGTGTAATTAAGAATCTATTTCCAGGCTGCCTGGGTGGCTCAGATGGTTAAGCATCTGCCCTTGGCTCAGGTTGTGATTCCAGGGTTCAGGATCAAGCCCCACGTTGGGCTGTCTGCTGAGCAGAGAGCCTGCTTCTCCCTCTCCTACTGCCGGCTGCTCCCACTGCTTGTGCATGCTTGCTCTCTCTCTCTCTCTGTCTCTCTGTCAAATAAATAAGATCTTTAAAAAAAAATCTGTTTCCAAGTTCCTTGCCAGCCCTTACTGTGGGCCTGGAACCTGGGTGTTTATAGTCTTCTGAGAGCAATTTGGATTTAGTTAAAACTCTCTAGAATAACATATTTCAACATAGTTTTTTTTAGGTAGTTAGCACTTGGAAGGCCATAGTGCTAGAGATCTTGTCAGTTGTGAGATGATAATTGACTGGGTTTACTTCAAGAATCAGATTCAACATATTGTTGAGGTACTTGAGCTTTCAAGTGGTCCACTGACATAGTTCATAAAGCATTTGGATGGGTTTACATGCCAGAGTTTGATATGATTTGGAAGTGATATAAAAATATTATATCAGAATAAAACAAACTATGAAGTCCCTAAGTTATTGACAAGACAAACTCAAAAGAATGTGTCACAAAGTTAAAAAAAACTAAGTTGAGTAATTTGCTTAGATTAGCAAATGTTTTTATTCAAGAACTATAGATAACTTAGCCGAGAATGCAGTTACTTTGAATTACTTGTAATCAAATTAAGATGTTATTGTGGTTTCTTTAGAGATTTTAACCATTTCAAAGTATAGTCATATATATGTAGATTATTTTCTACACAGCTTGAATTGTTTTTAGTCCTTGTCAGGTAAAATTGCATTATTATTCTCCCTCAGGAGTATTTTATCTTTTTATGTCTTTTGTTCCTTCTCTTTTACCCTTTATATTTAGGGACCAAACTTGGACCTATACATTTCTATGCAGATTCCACAGATTCAGGAAAATAAACAGCTGGCTTGTTTCTTTGGAGTTGGGCTGGCTGCTCCTGTTGGCAGTGTGTGAATCTTAGTAGTCAAATTCATGGTCTTAGTGTTTGTAGAGAAAGACTAAATTCGTTTTAGTCCTTCCAAGAATTCTCACTGTGAGGTAAACCCCTTGGGGTGGGGATAGACTGAAATTTAACCTTGAGGCCCACTAAACATGGTTCTGACCTTCAGGGAGACTCAGAATTTGTCCCTTAAATGGCTGTAGGTCTCAACTTTTCTAAAGTTATTCCATACCACTGAGTGGTTGTGAGCTACCACTGTGGCAAGAGCTACAGAGGAAAAGGTTAGGTTTTTTAAAAGATGACGTGGTGAACAATTATTAATTTTTTTTGGCTTATTGCAGTACTTTTTGACCAAACATAGAAATAAATGTATAGAACAAAGAATTGGAGGGAAAGGGAGAAAGATGGAAGTTAAATAGTGGAAGCCTACCAAAATTTGATATCCTGCCTCTTACCAGTGTTCAATGTGGGAAATAGTGAACATCTTTCATTTCTGTCTCTCCAGTGTATGTAGTAGCACTATTTCATATTATTGGAACTGTCACATGTGATGTGTAACCTAAGGTCTTATGAATAGAATTTTTAAGTAATTTTACATTACTTCCTTGTAAAGGTAAATGATATTTTAATCACAAATTACTCTCTAGTTTCAAATGATAGTGGCTATGATGCAATTTTGGAGTGCAGAGAAAACAGGTACCAACACAAACATGAAACATAACGATAACTTTGATTTTTTTGGTCCTTTGTTTTCATAGACTTTTAAAGATACAGAAACTATTATAGAGATAATCTGATGTTTGAGACCTCACTTTTGAGACCAGTCCTGTATTTTTTGTTTTTGATACACAGTATCACTGTTAGCTGAGAGAGGTTCAGTGACTTGGTTGACGTCCCATAAAGGAGATAGTATACAAAACCAAAAAAAGAAAAAAAGAAAGAGGGAGAGAGAGAGAGATGAAAGATTATACCCCTGGGATTAAAGTTCATACCTTTCTGTCTGCATGCTGTGGTATTTAAGTCTAGTCTCAGGTGACGTGAAGGTGACACCTTTTTTTTTTTTTTTTTTGCCACTTATGACTCTGTCCTTCTCCATCATATTAAATATTTGGGAACAGCCTTAGGATTTTTTCTTGCCTGTTTTTTTGAACAGTCTTAGAATTTTAACAAGCACCTGAGAATTGATGGCACCTTAGACTTAAATGTACTTTTTTTTTCTCTCCAGAATGTAGATACCCTAACATATTATTAGCTACTAGCTAATATAGGGGTTAATTAACTCTTGTTTTTTTTTAAGTTTATGGACTTTTTTTTAGTTTTTATTAATATCTACAACCAATGTGGGGCTCAAACTCACCACCCCTGAGATCAAGAGTGCATGCTCTCCTGACTGAACCAGCCAAGTGGTTCAGTTTTCTTAAGGCAGCTCATTCTTGATAGTGCAGGGTGTCAAATTTGCTTAATCCTAATTTTTTAGTAACCTGCTTATCAAGTGCCTATTTAGTAACCTTTTAGGCACCTTATTAAGTGCCTATTTAGTAACCTTTAGTAAGGAATTTTGTTACCATTTATACTGGAAAACTATATTCTTTTTGTAATTTCATTTCTGTTTACATGCAGATTTTGAAAAGCTAATAACTTACTTGTATGATATTTCCTAGAAGCAGTATGTTCAGTAGATTTGTACTTAGGAAGTTATTTTATAAATAGACAATGAACAATGGATCAGATCCATAGCTGAAATTAAAGTGCTCTTTATAGAACAGTGAAGGAAAAATTTTTTTAATCTACTAGGTAAACATTAGGCGCTGTATATGAATATCTTGTTTGATGATGCATACTTCATAGAAACATTGAAGCTTTGGCTAAATCAAGTAATATCCTTAAGTAAAATGGAGTTATAAAGGAATATCACTTCAATGAGTAATTACCAGAAATTTGAACTTTTGCAGGAAAATACAGCTAACAGAAGCAGATTCGTTAGTAAATATATAGTAGATGATGCCTTGTGTAAGGCAGAGATTCTGGGAATTGCATTGGAGTATCTGAGGAATTCTGCATTATTCAGCTTAATAAATACATTTTAATGATTTACGTTCAGTTTCCAAAGAGAGAAGGTAATACATCTATCTCTATTAGGTGGGCCAGTTTCCTTGCTTCTCCTGTCATAGGCTGTTTATCTGTGCTTTTTAATTCAAAACTACTGAGAGTTTAAATATGAAACCATTAAGTATTAGAGCCTCAGAGAAAATATGTGTGTGCCAGACTGTATAATTTTCTACATCACTTTTTTCCCACATCCTCAAGTCTACCAGCTCCTCTTCCTATTTAGTCATAACAATCAACTGATAGTCCACTGATATTCTAATAACAGAAAGTTGAGATTATTATGTGCTGATGGAACTTCCAGGAGAGGGAATAGCAGTAACACCAGAGGCCATACAAGTACATTGTGTTTGGTTGGGGTTGCAGGATATATAGAGAACAATAATGGGAAATAAAGTAGGAGTTAGTTAATTACAGCCTTATCTTTGGAAACTTTAAATGCTAGCATTAGGAATTTTTAAAAAAGATTTTATTTATTTATTCATGAGAGACCCAGAGAGAGGCAGAGACACAGGCAGAGGGAGAAGCAGTCTCCATGCAAGGGAGCCTGATGTGGAACTCGATCTTAGGACTCCAGCATCAGGCCCTGGGCCGAAGGCAGGGGCTCAACCGCTGAGCCACCCAGGCATTCCAGCATTAGAAATTTGAACTTTAGCTTTGCGCAGTGGCAGTATCGTAGCCAATGAGGTTTATCCAAGGCGCGATTATTGCTAATAGAAATTTGAACTTTATTCTCTTTGTACAGTGCTGAATAAATTAAGAAGGAAAATAATGTTATGATGGTTGTGCTGTGGATATGTTCTATATATTTTTAAAAAGTGAACTATTTTTTTGGACAGCATTAAACTTCAGTTTGGATAACTCCTCATCCCATTTGAACCTGAGAGTTGAAGATACCTGTGTAGAGTGGGATCCTACTGGAGGAAAAGGTCAAGAAAACAAAATGAAAGGGAAAGAGAATAAAGGCAGGTAAGTCATTTCATTAGATCTGTTATGTGGACACATGCTTGTGTGTTGATTCTTATTTGACAGTGACTTATGAAATTCTTCCTCTATACATCAGTATGATTTGTGATAGGCTAGTAACACAGAGGAATATAATACTGTTTATCAGTACTTGAATTTGTTATAAATTTTTCATTACTTTTTCTTTCCTAATCCTCGTTTTACACATTTTTATTTCAGTATTCCATTTCTTTAAAGTTATATCTACAGCAACTTGAACTGATTAAGAAAGAAGTTCCTGAATTTTAGATCACCAATCTTACCTGAAGTCTGCATTAAATGGCAACTTTTAGCATGTACAGTCCCATTGTCTTGTCCCTGATCAGCAACCTTATGAACTAAAGAGGAAGGAAGGCTTGGGACCTTTTGTTGTTGTCAGACTTTTTTAGACAGTCTTTGAAGTATGGGGGCCTCTTTTTTAACAGAGGAAAATTTTGCTCAAACTGAAATAAAGCAATATCACTGTGAGTTACAACAGTGAATCAAAAGAATTTTTCTCAACAGGCTTTTGATCTAATTTTATTATAAGCTGTTAAATTTAAGTTGTAAAGCAGTCTCTTAACAGTTGCCTATTTTTATCTAACAGTGTCCATGTTACTTCACTGAAGAAACATACAAGGTGATGATCTATGTCTGTCTGGTTCTAGGACTTAGTATACCTAGCTTCGCTGAATAACTTTAATTTTTCTTTTAACCGATAAGCAGAAGCCATTGCAGCAGCTTTCATAAGCTAAAATACTGCTCTCTGTAGACTGTCTGTATTGGTAGCTTATGTTTTGAATTTACAGCATTATAGTATGCTGCATACTGTTTGGATTATGTTGTATATGGTAACAAAACAATAAGCTCTGCTTTAAAGTCTTTGTTGAGTTATTTTCCCTCATCTCATTTTTTTCTGCATTTACTTGTAACTGGCATCTTTCTTGTGCTGTATTCAGTATATCTAACATTACAGCTTTGTTTTTATTTGTACTTGACACGAAGCAGGTTTGAAGTGTTCTTATATTGTATGATAATAATACAGTTTCAAAAGCATTAAGGATAAAAAGTAAAGGTCATTATTGAAATTACTAGGACGGTGCTCAGAAAGATGAATCAATTCAAATTGCATGATTAATAATGTGCTAATTTGAAGATACCACATCTTTACCAGAAACCAGAATGTATTCCCTTTTCAAAATTATCTTTTTTCTAGTTTGTTTGCTCATTATTAGTGAAAGTGACTTTGAGTTAGCATATTATAAATTACAAAATGTTGCTGGACTTAATAGAATATATGAAGTTTCATTTGGTCACTTGGAGATTTTTAGACTGCTTCTATTTAAGCAGTTCAGATCATATTACTTCTCTTTCTCCTTCCCTTTTAAGGATACTTTATGTGTAGGGTACTTCTGGAATGTTATATCCATTTATTCTTTCTATAAATACTTGGTCAATGTAAGGTGTTAGCTAGATGTGGTGGGGTTTGTAGAGATTAACACTATTCCTGCCTTTAAGAAATTTGCCTTAGCTTATGTATATGGGTTATATATCTATATACAACTAATGATAATACAAGGTAAAGGGGATCCCTGGGTGGCTCAGCGGTTTGGCGCCTGCCTTCAGCCCAGGGTGCAATCCTGGAGTCCCGGCATCGAGTCCCACGTCGGGCTCCCTGCATGGAGCCTGCTTCTCCTTCTGCCTGTCTCTCTCTATCATGAATAAATAATAAATAAAATCTTTAAAAAAAAAAAGAAATACAAGGTAAAGATTACATGTAATGGTAAGCATGAATAAAGAATTTTGAGGAAGAAAGATGTCCTGAGCTGCCAGGTTTTAAAGTGGTCAGTTAGGACATTGAGCCGAACTGAAAGTAACAATCAAGCCTTTATTCACTTACGTGATAGTATAAGCAAGAGGCCACAAAGGAAAGGGTGCTAGCTCTCCTCACTGTTCCATTTTCCCTAACATAATGGCATTGGGTGAGGGTCAGGTAAATCAAAGCAGATTGCAAATGATGGTTATCTGGAGGATCATCTCACTGCCAAGAGAGTCTCAAACAGAATGCTGTTCCTGTTCTTTTATGGACCTGAGGCCAAGAAGAAGAGAGAAGAGGAAGGGTTAGAAGTGGGAAAGTATTGAGATGGAGTGGAGAGAGTGTCTTCAGATTGCATACATCATCCTTGCTCCCTTTAAGGAGGTCTCCAAAGAGGGCCTGAAAAGGTCTCATAAGGGAATCTCTGAATGGAAGTGCCTAAGCTAGGAGTGCAGATATGCATATGAGCACTGGGTTGGGGTGGAGGTGGATTGCATCTCCCTTCAGAAACTGGGATAAATTAGGTAAGTATCAGGTCTGGCATAGGAAAGGCAGCCCTCCCAAGCCTGTCACTAAAAGCCTTTTATTCTTGTCTATAGTTGGGCCTGAAAAGCTACACATAGGATTTTAGCCTGGAGATGGATTTCCCAGAAGAGTTATTTAGCCTGGTAGAATCTGGAAGATCTTCATTAATGAAATAATAGGCTGGTTCTCAAGAAAGTAGAATGCATGCCATTTGGTCTTGCATGGAGAGAGGGAGAAATAAGAGAAAAGACACTGAAGCAGGTTGCCTGAGTTTAAGGAACACTTTAGCTGCTACATTTAGCTAAATAGTGCTCTCTAACGGTGAGAAGGCTAGAAAAGCAGATTGCGACCAAATATAGAAGAACCTAAAATGCCAAGCTAAGCTTTATAGGCAATAAGGAAGTACTTGAAGATTTTAAAGTAGGAATATCAGACTTAGGTTTATCTGGTAACAGTGAACAAGATGAATTAGGTGGCAAAGAGAATTTCAGAAACTAGTAAAACCATCTTGAGTGCAGGTAAACAAAGAACCTTAATTTGCACAATTAAGCTGCAAAAGTATCTGTCTTTAGAGGAACAAGGTGGGAGGGATCATGTTTGACCTAGGATAGTAATAGCTGTTGTACTGCTTGCAAAAATGTTCTTAGGGTTGGAAGTCTAGAACGCTGCTATCAAGGAGCCCTCCTTATTTAACTTTTCTCTGAAATTTAAACTGCCACTCTTAATAGTTAAATCTGTTTGTTTTTTCTCCATGCTTTTCCTTTTATTTCTTTACTACTGGTAAGTTATAATTTTTTTGTTTTTTAAATGCAGTGATTCAGTATAATTGAAGTGTTCTCTTTGTCTTTGGGTTTTGATTTATTTTGTGTTTTTGAGATTTAGTGCAAGACATCATACTGTCCCATTTATCATATCATGTAATTTGATATAAGGAGAGGTTGACTCTTGTCCATTTTAGCAGGAGAAATGCTTATAATATTTGATATTATCCTCTGTAAGGATTTGGGCATATACTATTCTTTTTAAGAAGATCCAGAGAAAAAAAATACCTGCTGCTTATGAAAAGGTTATTTAGTTTTCATTAGAATAAGCATATTTTTGCCATTTTAAAATTTAAATTTAACTGCAAGAAATGTAAGCTCTATAATCTGTTACTTTTCTTGAGGTTTTTTCCCCTTCCATTCTTTTGTTTTCCTTTTCATCTTTCTCATTTTGGCATTGTTTCTTATTTCAACTGTGTGTTCTTTGTATCAACTTTGTTGTCTGCATGATACTAGTGTTCAGCCTGCTTTATGTTGATGACTTCTTACATTTCAGTGTTTATAGTTGAAAACTCTTTAATAATAATTCAGATAAAATAATTAAAAATCTTTTCAAAGTTTCCTTTTATGATTTGTGATTTTGGTTTGTGAAACATTTATTACATAGAATATTTGTTTTCCCTTTTTTCCTGCTTATATAGAAGTGGCACACCATCCCCTAAACGGACATCTATAGGCTCCAGGCCACCAGCAGTAAGAGGCAGCAGAGATCGTTTTACTGGGGAGTCATACACAGTGCTGGGTAGGATAAACATAGCCTTCATTTTGTCAGTTAATATTAAAAGCATCATGGTCACACTGGTGGCCACTCCTGAGCTGGAGAGGCCTATGTATTGAATGAATATTTGCCAAGTTTTCTCCCTCTTGAAGCCTGATTACTTTTGGGAGGTTTCAAATTGTCTAATTATTGGTTTGTTTAAAACTTTACTTCATTTTACTTTGTATTTTAAGTATATGCATATCTTTTTAAAGAGATAATAAGGAATAAAAGTTTTAAAACCTTTTATAAATGAGAAAATTTAATAGGAAATATACAAGTAAAGTTATAGCAGATACTCTGCGTTTGTTGTCTGTGTTAATATGGTTATTTTTCTGAATCAGATTTTTTGTGCCATTCTGTGGGATAAGAGATAGGTAAAAATCTATGTAACTCATAAAGAAGAAGTAATAGTCAAATTTGCCTTTCTGATCTTTTGTAGGAGACACTGCTATTGAAAGTGGACAACATTACTGGGAGGTCAAGGCCCAGAAGGATTGTAAATCCTACAGCGTGGGAGTAGCATATAAGACTTTGGGGAAATTTGACCAATTAGGAAAGACAAACACTAGTTGGTGTATCCATGTCAACAACTGGCTACAAAACACATTTGCAGCAAAGCATAATAATAAAGTCAAAGCCTTGGATGTTGCTGTTCCTGAGAGAATAGGTGTATTTTGTGATTTTGATGGGGGTAAGTTTACTGATTTTCTCATAAGTCCTTTTGTCATAATTGCTTATATTTTAGTACTTTTCTTTGGTAATTGTCAATATGCAACTTCCATTAATATGGTGGTAATGGTGTCTTGACCTACCAGGATTTGATCACAAACATATGCAGCTCTAGAATTGACTGGAAGTGTGTGTGATGTTTGCCGGAAGCCTTAAACAACAGTCATCTGTAATATGCTTATAAGTCTGAAAGAATGGTTTTCTTAGTTTTAGTCTTAAGCATTAAAATTTTTTTCTATTTTAATTCTTTCCTGACCTTATTTTATTACCTATAAAGAGTTGTGGAGTCAGATTTTTCAAGTTGGAGTAGACCTTAGAAATTGCCCAAACCATGTGCCACACAGTAAAAAATACTTATTATGGTTGTCTCTGCAGGTAGTTGTCACTGCTGTGCTTGATGAGCTTTTTAATATGAAATTTAAAGCTTATTTCATTGTTGGACAGTACTTAGTAGTAGAAAGTTTTTCGATAATTGACTCACCTTGTTTTCTAATAACTTCTGAGATTACTGTCCTTAAATTTTGTCACCTGAAGAAACACCGAATTATGTTCCCTAATCCACATTCTTATGATAATACTTGTTAAAAAACTACTAACATTCTTCCCTTGCTCTTTTTCCAGACTATACATTCTCTGTATCATTAGCTATTCCTCTTACTCCTTTAATTTTTCCAAAACTTTATAAGCTGCTGTGGTTATTTTCTGTGTCAGCATATTTCTTAAGCATTGATTCTCAAAGTAGAACATGGAACTTCTGATCATCATGGACATGTGATTTGGCAACACAATTTCTAGTAATGTGACTTAATAGTACTGTTGGTCTATATTGAACTTATAGCCACACAATCCACTAGGTCTTTTTCATGGAGTTGCAGTCAGATTGTCTTTTTTCCCCCATGTGTTAGGCAGTTTGTTTGTTTGTTTGTTTGTTTATTTATTTATTTATTTATTTTTATGATAGTCACAGAGAGAGAGAGAGAGAGAGAGAGAGAGAGAGAGGCAGAGACACAGGCAGAGGGAGAAGCAGGCTCCATGCACCGGGAGCCTGATGTGGGATTCGATCCTGGGTCTCCAGGATCGTGCCCTGGGCCAAAGGCAGGCACCAAACCGCTGCGCCACCCAGGGATCCCTGTTAGGCAGTTTAGTGTGTTCAAACTCAAAAGGAAAATACTACATTTGTCCTTAAGTTTCTTTTTCTCTTTTGTTTCAAATTTTTATTTTAATTCTAGGTAGTTAATATACAGTGTGATACTGATTTCAGGAGTAGAATTTAGTGATTCATCACATACATATAATGCCCCGTGCTCATCACAAGAGCCCTCCTTAATACTCATCACCCATTTTAGCCCATCCCCCATCTACCTCTCCTCTATCAACCCTCAGTTTTTTCTCTATAGTTAAGAGTCTCTTACGGTTTCACTGTCATAGAGTTGGCCAAGTTTTTTGAAAACTTTTGTTAAAGTCATCTAAAAAGTAACTTGATTTATCTTTTGTAAAATTTGCTTAAGCTTTTTGAATTAGGTACTTGATAAGTATCTTCACTACTATCATCAAAATATATATATATTTTTTTTGAGAGAGAATGAATGAGCAGGGCAGACGGAGAGAGAGGGAGAGACTCTTAAGCAGGCACCATGCCCAGCACAGAACCCAATATGGCGCTCAGTCTCATGACCCCGAGATCATGACCTGAGCCAAAATCAAGAGTCAGATGCTTAAACGACTGAGCCTCCCAGGCATTCATATAAAAATTTTGAAGATGTGACTATTAAGTTAGGGAACAAAACTAATTCCCTAGATACTTCTTTCCAAGTTGACACTTTGAGCTAATAAAACCCTATTTTGTCATTTTAAGTAACATTATGTCCAAATAATTTGCTGAGCCTTCAACCTAGTTACTCAAAAGAAAAAAGTTAACTTTGGCTTGGTTTAATTTTAGTGATATGTTAGTTTTGCTGCATTCTTTTTTACCTACTCACTTTGAATCAAATAAATAATTCTCCTCAGGACATATATACACATTTTATTCTTTTTCAACTCTCAAGATAGCTCGCTCTTACCCTTTTCTGTCTCTTTTCTCATACTTCATGGTTCTTCAAAGATAGTAGTGAGAAATGTAATTGCTAGCCAGAACATAGGGTACAGGAAAGAGTTGTTAATGTAGGATGGGATCAGATTCTGAGGGCCTTGACAAATAATGATAGGCTGTCTTTTTTAGTGAGGGAAAGGAGTTTCTGGGCATTTTAGAAAACTATAGTCATATATGATGGTAATCTAGTTTTAGAAATATTGGAGAGTATGTGGTTAAATATGAAAAAGATTGCAAATATAGGGTAAGACTTTTCAGGAGTCAGTCTTTAAACAGTGTAGGCAGGACCATATTTATTTATTAAGTATTATATTCTTATTGCCTGACAAGTGCTTTTTACATAGCAAGCTCTTAATAAGTTCTGGTTCAGTGATTAGTATTAACAAGGGCCTGAGCAGTATGGAATCAAGAGGAATGGATTTGATAGTGAGTACTAGGAGAAGTTACAGGGCTCAATAACTAAATATGGATTGGAGGGTAAACAAAGAGCAGTTGAAAATGACTGAGATTCCAGCCAGTGTGGTCAAGAGGATGGTATGTGATCAGAAGCATGGGAACATAGTCCTGGAGAAAGATGAGATGCCATCAGGACAACCATGTGGCACAGCTGGCTAATACTTAGAAATTCAATGGTAGAACTCTGAAGACTAGAGCTGAAGCTGAAAGTTAGACACGGCATCACAGAGTGGCTACTGAAGATCTCACAGATTGCTCTACTGTTTACTAACTTTGTGAGCATAGTTTGGCTAATGTTTTGAGGTAATGTATATAAAGAACCCAGTGCTTTAATGGTAGACATAAATAATAGTTTCTCTTCTTTGTTTTGTGGTAGCTGAGTCATTAAGAGAACATTGTAGAGAGACAACAGAGCCTGGACAAGTGCCTACATTCAGAGTAGGAGAAAAGGAGACAGGAGGTATCCTCAGGGTTAGAGATATGGAGAAGTCATGGGATAGAATTTCAAGAAGTGGTAATAGATGTAAGGAGGCCATCAGATTGGATAGTTAAGTGGTTAGAAAGACAGTAATTTTAGTTGCATGATCATGTTGAAAGACTGTGAGGGTATTTTAAAAATTAGAATAGCTGAAGCAGTGGGATGCCTGGGTGGCTCAGTGGTTGAGCATCTACCTTCATCTCAGGGCATGATCCTGGGGTCCCGGGATCAAGTCCCATATTGGGCTCCTTGCATGGGACTTGCTTATCCTTTCTCTCTCTCTCTCTCTCTCTCTCTGACTCTCTCTGTGTCTCTCATGAATAAGTAAGTAAAACCTTAAAAAAAATTTAAAAGCTGAAGCAGTGATAATTATGATTTCAGAGACTGAAATGAGTATGGCTTCAAGTGGTTAGAAGACAAGGTTTGATAGAGTAAGCCTTAAATGAAGATAGGAATTGCATAGCGAAGCTGGTTATAGCAAGAATGGGAAGAAATAGCCCGGTTTTTACTGAGTTAAGAAAACCATTTGTTAAATAATGATAAAGTAAAGAAACAGTTTATAGTTGAGTAAGTAGAATAGTGCCAGATTATGGAAGCACTATGGAGATCTTGAAAATCAGGAAAAAAAATTAGATTTTGGCTTTTCCTTAGCATGTGTACTAATTTTCTAGTGAGAATTTCTGAGTCCAGTCTGTATAATTTGTAACCAAAAAAAAGTGCCAAAATATGTATTAAGTTACTACTTTTACCCATGATTTTGTGTTAGATTTAATAAAATGTTTTTGTATAATAAGGCTTTTTTTTTCCCGTTTTAGGTCAACTTTCTTTCTATGATGCAAGCTCAAAACAGTTGTTGTATTCCTTTAAGACAAAATTTACTCAGCCGGTACTACCTGGTTTCATGGTTAGTACTTAATTTATATTTTCTTTGGCTTGGCAACTTTAAGGAGAAAAATCTGTGCTATATATTTGGGGAAGCCAAATACCTTATTTTTTTCTTTATATTCTTCCTTCTTTCCCTAATCTATCTCTCCCAAATCTGTGATTGTCTCTATATTTTTGGTATTTTTATTGAAGTAAATATTATTACATAAAAGTATTATAAGAATGCAGTTTGATGAATCTTTATAGGACTGCACACATTTTTGTAACAAGTGTCTAGATCAAGAAATGGAACATTATTAGAACCTCATTATCAGAACCACTTTGTGCCTATTTCTAGCCCCTAGGATCAACTGGCAAAGTGGCTACTATCTTGAGTTTTAATACCATAAATTCATTTTGTCTCCTTTCCAACTTTGTATAAATCATACAATATCTTTTTGGTTCAGCATTATGTTTGTGAGATTTATCCATGTTCTATGTGGTGATAGTTTATTCATTCTTACATAGTTTTCCATTATATTTATATGTATTGTTTTCCATTAGATGAGTATTTCATCATTTATATATCCATTGGGTTCTTGAGTGGTTTACATACTGATATATGTATTGCAAATTTGTCTTTCACTCTGGCTTTCCTTTCCCCTGTCTTATTGGTATCTTTTGATGAACAAAAGTTGTTAATTTTAATGTTGCTCAATTTATTAAGATAAAAACTTATGGTTTGCACTTTTGTGTTCTATTTAAGAAGTCATTTTCACCCCCCCAAGGTTATGAAAATACTCTTGTTTTCTTGCAAAGCTTTTTAAAAGATTTTATTTATTCATGAGAGAGATACATAGAGAAAGGCAGAAACAGAGGCAGAGGGAGAAATAGATTCCCTGAAGGGAGCCAGATGCAGGACTCAATCCCAGGATCACGACCTGGGCCAAAGGGAGACGCTTAACCCCTGAGCCATCCAGGTGCCTCAAAGATCCTTTTTCTGTTGCAGTATGGTGTCACCTTTATAAAATATTAGATGAGTCTATGTGTGGTAGGCAGACACATACATAGACACACATACATAATTTGAGGACTACTCCATTTCAGGTTGATTTATACAAGAAAAGGTCATGATTCTACACAAAATGTGGTTTGAGTTTTTTTTTAATTAAGATGTTACTGCTTCTTCTTATCCTTTATCCTTTGTATTTGTAGTTTGGGCTACTGTGGGGAGTTCTGCAGTACAGTTGAGATCCTCAGTATTCTGGCTTAAGTTGGGTGCTACTTCTACAATCAGAACGGTATATTTCCAATGCAGAGCTTGTAGAAAGTTTTGTATGTGTGATCTTCATCATTATCCTGACTGCAGCTTCTAACTATGAAGAGAACATATTTAAGGTGTATGTGGGGCTAAAACAGTACTTTTAAATCTCACAATTGATAATGATAATTTATTTACCTTGGGTACCCTAAAATCTTAAATTTAAAAGTCCTAATAACTTTGGTTTTTCATTAAAAGTAAAAGGGATCAGTGAATAAAGTTATTGTTCATAGAAAAATACTTAGGTATTTAGAAAAAAGGTTATTATTACTTTGCCAGAAACCTCTGCTGTATTATGTTTTTGGCTGTTTTTCCAAATAGGTCAATCAGGAACAAATTTTTTTAGCATATGAAACTCAAAGTAATTTTTTCCCTGTGTCTCAGAGGGTAGATTTCATGTTTGAGTCTATCTCACATAGATATAGAGTGAGTTTATTGCTTTCCGTTCCAAATAGTTAAACCATGATTTATTAGTAAATGTTGAAAGATGCTTTAGGAAATGTATCTTCAAACTGGTTGGAATTATTTTTTTCTTTCATTGAAGGCTGTATTACTAGGTAACTTACATTTTTTGTGTACAAGATTAATTTTCTTTTTAAAAGTAAGCTTACTGAGGTTAATGTATAGGAGTGTACAGTTCTTTGGGACTTGACAGATGCATATAGTTGTGTAACACCACCGTAATCAAGACCTCAAACATTTCTATCACCCTAGAAAAGTCATTCCTTTGTTGTGGACTTCTCTGATCATACCTATCCCTGGCAGTCACTAACCAGGTTTTACTCTACAGTTTTTGCCTTTTCTAGAATATTACAGAAAAGGGATTGTATGGTATGTAGACTTTTGATTCTGTAGCATAATACATTTGAAATTCATCGATGTTGTGTTTATCAGTAGCCTTTCTTTCTTACAGGTGAGGAGTGTGTGTTTAATTGTTGACTATGTATGTATGTACCAAACATTATCCACTCACCAGCTGAAGGACTTTTGGATTCTTTACAGTTTTTGGCAATTTTGAATAAAGGCACTATATACATTTGCAAGTGGGTTTTGTGTGAATATTCATTGTCATTTCTCTTGGGCAAATACCTAGGAGTGAGGGTGTTAGATCACATTGAAAGTTGATGTTTATCTTTAAAAGAAGCTACTGAATTGTTTTTTCCAAAGTGGCTGTATGACTTTTGCATTCCTACTAGAAATATATGAAAGTTCACCACATCCTTGCCACTATTTGATATTGTCAGATATTTTATTGGTCAGCAATTGTAATAGGCATGTAATGGTATTTCATTGGGGTTTCAAATTTTCCTAAGGACAAATGACGTTGAGCATTTTTCATGTGCTTATTTGCCATTTGTATTTCTTTGGTGAAGTGTATACTATTTGTTCATTTTTTATTGGGTTTTCTCATTAATGAGTTTTAAGCTTTCTTTATGTATAATAGATATGAGTCCCTTAGCAAATAACTGTTTTGCAAATATTTTCTCCCAGTTTGGCTTTTCTCATTTTCTGAACATTTTGAAGAGAAGGTTTTCATTTTAATGAAGTCCTATTTATCCATTTTTTTTCTTTTATAGATCATGCTTTGCCTAACTCAAGGTTACAAAGATATTTTCTTTTGCATTCTTCCTAAAGTTTTACAGTTTTACGTTTTACATTTAGGCCTGCGATCCATTTTGAGTTATTTTTTTGTATATGGTACCAGGTCTGATTTTTTGCATATGGATTCCAAGTGTTCCAGTACCACTTTGAAAAAGACTAATCTTTCTTCATTGACTTGCCCTTGCACCTTTGTGCTCGATGTTCCAAGTAAATATGTTTGTTAATCACTTAAATAATTTACAAAAAAGTAATATAGTGATTTTATGATCACAGAGCTGCTTTTGTATGTTGGGAGTTATCATTACTGAACATGCTAGTTTTAAAAATTTGGATTGTTAATCATACAGCTATAAACTTCACATGTCAATAAATTCTTTGGTACAGTACTGTAGTCACTTAGTAAATATTGAACACTTTAGGATATAATTGAAGGTGGGAATACTTCAACAGTTTCTAGGTCCCTTGTCTCAAGCTATGTCTACTACAAACCAGGCACTTATGATAATTTAAATGATCCATTCTCACATATTTTAAATCTTTTGAGTCTGTTCCAAATCAGTTATTGTTCATCTTATTGAATGATACTTACTCTGTTTACAAGCAAAGCAGTTTCATCTTTCATGAACTTATTCACATTCATGATAATAGACTATGGCAATGTGGTATATGTGGATATTGCCATTTGCATTTTTCTCAGAAGTCCTTAAAGAATTGTAAAGAGTTCTTACTATTAACAAGTTAGGGAAAAAATAACGGATTTTACTGTTAACACAGGAACATTAGATTCCTATAGTCTCAGGCCACACCTCATTATCATAATCTAAAGAAATAATTGGGATAAGGAAATTGGCTCTTTTTGCACTTCTCTTATTGTGAAGTTTAGCATCATTAATAATAGCCAATATCTTTGGCTATTAATCCTAAAAAGTTAATCTCTAAATCTCTACAGCTCTTAGTTTCTTCTCTTACATGCACTTCCAGTGTGTTCTTCTACCGTAAAGACTCCCTCTCGCCTCTGTGGTTCTAAGACTCTTGAGTTAGCCTTTCCAACATCCCCTCAGTTCACATATGAAGGTTATCAGTTTGGAGCTTGTTCACTTGTTCACATAAGTGGCATTTTGCGTTTCAAATGGAACTTTAAGGATCACCTAAGTTCTAATTTGATTTGAAATCTAACTGAAGCTTTGTTTCACCTTTTCGTAGGTTTGGTGTGGTGGACTTTCTTTGAATACTGGGATGCAGGTGCCAAGTGCTGTGAGAACACTTCAGAAAAGTGAAAATGGCATGACGGGTTCAGCTAGCAGCCTCAACAATGTTACTCAGTAATGCTTACTCAGAATATGTTTACCCCCTTTTTGATTGGGTGGCCTTTTCTGTGCAGTTACTAATCCCAGAAATTTCTGAGTGGTGGAAATCAGGTTTGCTACACTCTGCTTTAAGGCCTGGAATGTATTAGCATTAAGCATCTAGTACAAAATACTCACAGGAACCTACTGTGCAGGATCATCAAGCAAGCAGATACCACACAAGAAACTGATGTTTTAAAGAGTAAATGGGAAGAAAGGCAGTGTTAAAATAGTTATATAAAACTCATTTTTTTGTGTGTTTCTTGGGTTACTTTGGCTCTTCTGATATGTTTAGTTACATATGGTAGCCCTAGGACCTGAGAGGAAAGCGTTAAATTTTGTTGTCTTTCCTCTATACTTTATCTCATCACACTGTTACTAGGTTCATACACTGAAGCTTTAAAAAAAAAAAAAAAAAAAAGGTCTTCTAAGGTTTTCTAAAAATTGAAATAATTGGTTCAGGATGCTAGAATGGCTTTCTTACAATGGTTTGTTTTTCTCCTTTTAAATAAGTTTGAGTTTTGCTAAATTATCCTCTTTTGTTTACTGACTAGATTGTGTGTCATTTTCTCTTTTCTGAATGTCGTGATATTTCTCTTATGGTTAAAACTCAAAATAGAGTGAATAGGAAGAGTTTCTAGACATAGTTGCTTAAAAATCACCAATACTAAAAAAATAAAAAATAAATAAAAAAATCACCAATACTTTAGTTTTTACCAGCTGCACTAACAGCGGCAAAGGGATATGCTTTGTATGTTGCCTTGTTTAAGTAGACTTCTTTTCACTCCATCATTTTGGATGATGGATAAAATTTTTAAAAGCTTTCTATTTTCTGATTTTGTTGTCTAATTCAATACTACCTTTAATAGTTATCTTGGTAAAATTCCCACTTGAATTTGATAATAATTGATAACTATACTGATTTTTAATATTTTAAGTAGGAATGAAATTTTATTAAAGTTATACATTAGGTAGAAAAACCTACACCATTTATGTTTCATCTCAGAAGGCTAGGTTATAAAGGAAGGTGCCTGAAACTATACTGAAGTCATTAATGTCTGGTTTTTAGTAAGATTTGGAAGGGTTTAAACAAATGTTTTGAAAAAAGGTCTACATATCTCTTTCACTTACTTGCCACATGAATTTTTCAAACATAACTATTCAGATGTTATTTTTCTTTTAATCCTTTTGCAACATTCGTTTATTTCCTAAAGGGGTATAATTCTTCCAAAAATTATCATAGACAAATCTTTCCCAAACTTAGGGAAAATGTGTTAAACATAAAACACATGGTTATTGAGCAGAACGTATCTATTATTTAAAGGTTGGTTAAAATTTGTTATACAAGTTCTTTGAGCCAAACTGAAAGTTGTGATTACAGTATTTAAGGATTCTTTGAGCATTTTGAGTGGTCTCTGGATTTTTACTTTCTCATGTTGACTTTCATTCTAATTTTAAGTATATTGTGCTAGCAAACTTCTCCCAAGAAGTGATTGTTGCTGCTTACAGCTGAGTTGTCTATTATAGAAAGGCCTGTTGAATAGGTATAGTGGATTCTCTCCTATTAAAGTTTACTGCTTACTGTTAGGATGTTTTGTTCATTGGTAAAACAAACCTAAATGAGAAAATTCCTTTGAACTGGCTATTATTTTTCTAGAAGACATTTATATCTTCTCTAGTGTCTCATGACATATTGGTACTTTTAAAGACCAATGCAGTTGGGAGAATGAAGTATGTCAATAGATATCCTTTTGATTCTCCAAACAAAGTAGAATTTTGGGTTTTGTTCTTCTTAAAGATCTTCAAAAAATTGTTTGGACGTTCTTTTCCTTACAATGGGGTTATTCTAGGAACTAAGGAAACAGGCAGTTAAAATTATCTTTCATAGAGTCAAATCTGAAAGCAGTGAGTGGAATGGCTTTCTGCGAACATTTACACGTGTATATTTTAGCAAAAATGACACACAAAATGCCAGATGTTCTTGTATAAAATTTTTTACTATTACGTCTTACATAATTGTGTCTTCTCTTTAATTCAGTGCCTTCTTCCTCTAAGCGTGCTCTTGCTCCATGCCCCATGCAGTGTCAACTGATATTTAAGCCAGAGACCATTATGTTATACTGGTTAGGGCCTTCTATTTGCAGGGGTGTGGAGAAGAGGAAATATTAATCAGGGGCTGGAGGAGTGCATATGATTCTTTCCTGTGCTCATGCCATCATTTGAAAACTTTCATATAAAATTTTCTAATATTCATTTGGAAAATTCATTTGAAGTAATAACAGTTATGACTTCATTATAAGAATCTGAGATTACCCTCTTACTGTGCTTCTTCTTAAAGGTCTCTATTAAGAACAAAATGTGTAGGGTTTTAAGTTTATATGTGTTAAACTGGAAAAGTTTGCCACCTTCATTTTCAAAATAGAAAATAATCAACTGTAGTGCCTATTTAAAAAGTCTCACATTAAGGTAACTAAATATATAACATTTTCATTTGAATTAAAAAATATTGAGCCTTTTTGCTTAATTCAATGCATTATGGGAAGGCAGTATACCCTTTCAGATGTTCTTTATTAGTTTATTTACTCTTTGTTGTGACAGGTCAAACATGATTGCTTTCTGTAAAAGAAATGCATGAGAGGTTGACGGTAATGGATGTATCATAGGTATAAAAAATTGTTTTATAAAAACATGCGTTTAGTATTGCATTTCTCTTTTAGCAGTTGAATCCCAAACCAGTTTTGGTAAACTGGATAAAGGAATGAAGGAATTGCCTTAAGCACTTTAGAATAAGAATTTTTTCACAATTGATTTTGATTATTTGGGCTTACCATGTCACATACATCTTTAACTTGGTAAATATGTATATATCAAGCATTTAATAACTGAGCGCACATAGCAATTTAATATACAGTAATTCTTTGAATGTTCCAGGTGTAGGTAAACAAATTGATAGTATTAGAAGTGTGCCTGTCTGTACATGGGTTTTATTGATGGCATCTGTAACATGTTGACAAACCCAGCCACTGTACAGCTAGACTTGGCCTACTTAGTTCTGCAAAGAGTAATTTTTTCCCATATTATCATCTAAAGAAACACATTGGCTTGGTTTTGTTTACTCATTTGTTGAATTAAAGTATAAACAGTATCATGTATAATTTGAATTTTTTGTAACTGATTCTTGGGTGGTACAAATAATAAAAGTAAATAATTTGTAATGAAAGTTTAATTAAGCTAACATACTCCATTTCATTACTTACCTAGAATGATTAGTTTTTCTCTGTACTTCTAAAATTATAGTTATTTTTTGTTTCTTTTGAAAACATGGAAAAAGTTGGAAAAGGATATACATGGAAGATGATTATTTCAGAGTATTAATTTTGGAAGAGGACACTGTAGACTTCTTAGTATAAAATATGGTGGATTCCAGGCTAAAAATACTAAGAAGTTTATTTTCAAATTATCGTAATTCTTATTTTTTTTATCGTAGTTCTTTTTTAAAAACCCCATATTTTTAAGATCAATGTCCATTCATCAGCTAATTCATGCAGCAGATATTTAAGTGTCTGTGATATGGGCAGCCATGCTTTGTATTTAGATTTCCACAATTAGTGAAGTTTGATTTATTGTGCATATAGTTTTACTACCTTTTTGAGTAGTGTGACAAAATTTGTATCTTAAAAACAATGTTTTGCTAATAAGTCAAATTTTAAAAAGTAAATTTGTTATAGTTTATAAAAAATTCAAATTAACTGCTTATAATATGGCTTACTTTTATATAGTCACATAAAATGGGTCTAGAAAACTTTCTTCCTTGATTTTATTTTAAACTGGATATATTCTCTTAGGGAAGTGTATAGTCAGCATACATTTACTCAATACCCAAGTAACCATAAAGTTATTTGCTATTTTTAACCAAAATGTACATTTCATAATGCTGGTACTGAAACGTTATACTAGATCATGAATGTTTCTTTAATCACTACAGAACGATTACCTCATGTTCAGTATAATTTTAGTTTTCTGTGTATTTTACAGTATTCACATTATCCAAATATTTGTGACCTGATATGCTTTGCTACCTGGAATATTTGATTAATGTAAATACAGCTTTTTGAGTAGTTTGGAGTTTAAATGGACTGTATTTGGTATATGATGCTTTTATTGAAAAGATATTGTTGGACTTGTCATATAAAGGTTAGTACTGGCTTATAAATAAATAATAGATTGCCATAGTACTTTTCTCCTCAGAGTACCCAATTATTAAATTAAAACAGTATTTGTTATTTCTGGGTCAATATAAGGTAATCACTTTTGATTCATAATCATTTGACCTATGTTTAAACATATTTTCTTATAATGATATCCATTCACTATAAGTTGGTCTTTGGGAATGGACATGTAAGGACTTCACAGTATGTAGGGCAGAAGGTGGGTGAATGTGTTTGCTTTGGCTTGGAGTTTTCATAAGTTTGGACTAGTTTTAAAATTAAGTCAAATTATGATTGGTAAAAGGCCTTTTTATTAGTACTGGAAATTTTTGGAGAGCCTAAGGGCTATAAGAACGCATATATATTTTTTAACATTTTCAATATCTCTAAGGTACCAAAGCACAGAGTCTAATTTACCATTTAAGGGAGACTCTTTAAAATCAAATTTATAACTAATTCATACTATAAGATATGTAATAGTTAAAGTTTTAGATCAATCTACATTAAAAACCACAATCTTTAAGATTTCTGGATATGATATAAAAAGTATTTTGGTTTCATTTCTTTTGAAGTAATTAATTTAAAATTAATCACCATAGTTCTACCATATACTAACTAGGCCTATGACCTCTACATAAATCATTTCTCATCTTTGGGCCTCCACTGCCTTACATAAAATAATTGTAACTTGTTTGTCTTTTCTCACATGTGTGAGAATTTGTGAGAAATAAAATGAAATGGAGTATGTGAAATTGCTTCAACACCATAAAATGCTATATAAATGTGTAAGGTATTATTTTCAGTTAATAATGGATTTAAGTGTTGGGATAGTTCCAGATGCTCTTTCATTTAATAAAGCATGTGCTTAAAGTGGTATGACCAGGACTTCAAAAAAAAAAAAAAACAAAAAACAAACAAACAAAAACAAACCTTCCTGATTAAAATGCCCTTTACATTCTTTATTTTCTGCATGACCTGTGGCCTTTTTGTGTTTTTCACATCAAGCTTATTACTCTATATATCAAGACTTTGTACAATTGTAAACGTCTCTCACAGCATTAGTGTGTCAGTGTAGAATAGTAGCATAAATAAATGATTTAAGCTATGTTTCCATTCAGGCATTTGCACTTTCAATTTATGACTGCTCAGTGCCACAATACAGAGTGAATTTAGCCCAAATAATTATTTCCAAACAACCAAATGATTCAGTAGTTTTTTGTCATGGGATAAATGATATTAGGTGTATGTGCCCACTTAACATTTGACAACTTTAGTTGCATTAAAAAATATGAAGCATTTCAAAACTTTGCTAACCTGAGTATCATTTAGTATCTCTCCTAACATTTTGTTTTTGCTTTAAATTGGATTTATAGGTTATCTTGATCTATAGCTTATTTGTTATGTCTGTCATCTGGACATGGTTTTGCTATGCAGTTCTGATAATAAAAATTCTGATTCCTCAGGTTTAACCTTTAAGTTATGGAGAACATTAATGAACTACTTAAAGTGTACTCAGTTCTGCAAACTAGTGTTTTAATAAGCATATTGCCTCATTATCCTTGGAAACGAGACAAAGCCTTTTAAACTTTAACTAGAAACTTCTTAACTTTAAAATAGAGTATGCAAAGTGGAGTAACTTGTATGTTGAAATGATTGTATGTTCTGTATAGAATGACCAAGTTAAGTTCTTACAAAAGCACCTGGAATATCTCATCTAAAAATTAAACATTTTTCTGCTTTCTTTTGCTTCAGTGCTTGCATTTTTACCAACTTTCATTAACTATCTACAATGTGCTGTTGGGAATGAGAAGATAAAAAAGCCCCCACAAGCTTATATTTTAGAGCAGTGCTGTTCAACAGAATTTTATGCAGTGATGGGAAGTTCAATATTCGTGCTGTCCAACATGGTAGCCAGGAGCCACAGGCAGCTCTCGAGCACTGTAAATATGACTAGTTCAGCTAAGAAACTGAATTTTTTATTGTAATTCATTTAAATGTAAAGAGCCACATCTTACTACTCCCTACAGTTTTGTACAGTGCAGCTATAAATGAAAGATGAAACATGCTATAATATAAATCCAGGACTTAGTTTCTGTCTTTGAAGCTTGTCACATCTTGGGTTACATTTTGGCAGATTGTAGCTAAAAGAGTCAGAACCAGAATCTAAGCCTTTTTAAAATGTGTTTCCTAACTTGAAATTGGTTTAGGAGAAAAAAGAAAACCAATCAATGACTAAATGAGACCAGAGCTCTGAACTATGGTTATTTTCACCAAAAGAAGAATGAAGGGAGACTGGATCCTCTTGAGTCATAGGGAGAGAAGTGTGACATAGATACTGAGAAACCAGTACCCTCCTATAGAAGATGAAGTGGAGAACAGTTTAGCAATATTAAATACACATACCTTTGAACAGCTAATTCCATTTATTGGTATTTGTCATACATACAAATAAGCCAGTACTCATTATAGCTTTACAAGAGCAAAATACAAGCAACCTGTCAATTGAAGAAAAGATAGGCTACCAGAATTCCAAAGACTCCCCTTTTCTAACTTGCTGCACTAATAAGATAACATTGTTACATACTTTTCTAGATATAATCTGCATGCCCTTTCCCAATAAATTTTAAAAATATGTAGACTATCATGGGGGTTGGTTTCCTCAATTAGAGTCCTTTCCATGAATATCAGTCCTTCTGTGCCTGTCTGAATCTCTGTGGGATAAGAACTCGGAAATCGAGTGCACTCTACTTCTGTCCCAAGTGTTTCCCTTACTAAACCGTATTTTACATTTACACTGCATGGGATTAGTAGTATGTTTATGCCCCTTTTGCACAAGGTCACCACAATGATTAGAATATGGTGCTTCCAAGTAACCCTACACACCTGTTCCAGAATATGCTACTAATGGAAGGGTACTCATGATATGAAATGGAAAGAGCAAGTCTAACAGTATGTATGGTGTGACACATGGGGGTATATGCGCACCTAGACTTGGGCAAGAGGGATCCCTGCCCTGATCCTCATACTGGCTGTGCCTCTTCACGGAATGAAGAAGAACCCAAAGGATTGCACCCACTTGGAAATTCATGCTCCCCTATCCACTATGCATCAGACAGCCAGAACCCCATAATTCCCTGCCTGACCAGCCCAAAGCTTGATTCCAGAACAGATGCAGGCCTCTTTGTGAAATCATCCTGAAGACAGACTGTGCTACAGTCACACACACCTTAACACTTAAAGGAGTGGCAGTTCGTGATGGATGGGGCTTAGATATCAGACTGGGGTGTCCACGTGCATGCATACCAGGACTCTTGTGGTAAGCTGAAACTAGAAATAAAAGGAGACAGACCAGGGCCTTGTGAGGACAGGCCGACCTAGCTGTGCTCACACTTTACAGTATATGTCTGAGAATTCCAAATTTGATCCTAAATTTCTGTTTTTGAGAAGGAATATTTGCCAAGGTAGAGGATACATACTTATTTGATGGTTCTTTACTTAGTACTTAAAATATGTCAGTTAGACTCCATTTGTACTCTTGCCCCAGGACCCAGAATGTTAGGGTGGGCCAAGATGTAATCCCATAGCAGAGTAATGTTTTTAAAAGACTTTTAAAAATATTTATTAGTGTATTTGACAGGGAGAGCAAGCACAAACAGGAGCAGCAGGCAGAGGGAGAGGGAGAAGCCGGCTTCCCACTGAGCAAAGAGCTCAATGCAGTGCTTGATCCCAGGACCCTGGGATCATGACTTGAGCTAAAAGCAGATGCTTAACCAACTGAACCACCCAAGTGCCCCTAAAATATTTTTTTTAAGATTTTTTTTTTTTCATTAATTAGAGCACGAGTGAGGAGAGGTAGAGCAGACAAGCTGACTCCCAGTGAATAGGGAGGCAGATGTGGGACTTGATCCCAGGACCCCAAGATCATGATCTGAGCTAAAAGCAAATGCTCAACTGACTGAGCTCCCAGGCACTCCTACCTACATCTGTAATTTTTAAAAGATTTTTGGGGTGCCTGAGTGGCTCAGTTAAGCGTCCAACTCTTGATTTCAGCTCCAGTCATGATCTCAGGGTCATGGAATTGAGCCCCAAGTTGAGCTCTGAGTTCAGGGAGTCAGCTTGAGATTCTCTTCCCCAACCCCCCTCACGTGCACATGTGCACTCTCTTTAAATCTTTTAATAAAAAGATACATCTTTGCCTATAATAAAGACTGCTTTTACCCATTCTTGTACCCTTTGTCCAACTGGATTGGCTGACCAAGTTAAAGCATACTGACTGGGCTTCTCTGGTATGCTAGAGAAGTACTGCTTCCACCAGTTGAGTTGTGTTTACATCCTGTTAGCTGTTTGTTCCCAAACTTGTTTACGCTAGTGTCAGTCATTTTAATTATAGAATTTAAATATGACCTAAACCAATGATACACGAATATGAAAAATTCTAAGTTGAGGGAAACCTTAAAGATAGCTAAAAAATAAGTCACTGACAAGACAGTCGTGTCCAAGATAATTGTAAATGATAGGGGAGGACTGCAAAAACAAAATCTCAAAAATATAGGCTCTCTGACTTGATTGCTTCACTTGTTTAAGTTCTTGGTCCACTTAAAAAAAATAAAGTAGGAATAGTAGATGATGCATTGTGCTTTTAGTTTATGTGGGAGAAATAGAAGCTCCAATCAGTTGATGTGTATTTTAAAAGATCTTCGCTCAAAAGATTGCCAATGTAATCCTCACTTTAACTGCTGTTTTTTGTTTTTTAGGTCTATATGGAAAAAGATTTGTTATGTATTTGAAAAGTATTTACTTCTAAGAACCTGATGATAATTTTTCCCTTTTCTTGTTCATTTTTATGATCGCTTTCAAATATACAGAGGGAGAGGCTATTAATGAGCACTTTATGCTCATCACAGATTTATCAGTTACTAAAATTTTGCCATGTCTGTATCATCTTTTAAAAAGCTTTTTAAAATTTCGCCTATAAGCATTGCAGTATGTGTCGATGATGACTTAGTCTTTTAAACACAGCCACATTGTGTTAACATTCTTAGCAAAATTAACAGCACTTCCTTAATATAATCTAATGGCTCTGTTCATATAAAAATTTTGTCTCAAAATTTATTTTTTTTTAAGAGTGAGGGCATGCATTCAGAGGCAGAGGGAAAGGATCTCAAGCAGACTCTACACTAAACAGGGAGCCTGATACAGGCTCAGTCCCACAATGCTAAGATCATCACCTGAGCCTAAATCAAGAGTCTCACGCTCATCCAACTGAGCCACCCAGGTGCCCCTCAAAATGTCTTTTTATGGTTGTTTTCTTCAAATCAGGATACAGGCAAGGTCTACACACTGCCTTTGGTTTTAGGTCTCTGATTTTGTGGTAGTTCTCTCCCTCCCTCCTCTTTAAATTCCATTGATATACTGGGGCCTTTACCTCTTAGAATATCATACATTCTGAATTTGGCTGATTGCTTCTGTACATACCCTTTGTTAAATCTAGAGTTTTGATTAAATAAGTGCAGGTTCAATTTTTAGGCAAGAATCCTTCGCAAGTGGTGGTGTGTACTTTCTGCTGCATCACATCATGGCATACAGAGTGTCTCACCCCAGATCAATCATAAGATTGATCAGCGGGGTGGGTTCAGGTGGTGTCAGCCTAATCCACTTATTAATAAGTTCCCCATCAAAAAAATAATATAAAGTTAAAAAGTTCCTCATCAATATTTCACCTAAATTTTAACATCTATTGATAAATGTTGTTCCATATTTCATCATGAGTAGCAAAATGGTAATTGTTCTTTAATTCATTTATTAGCTAGAATTCTAATTAGCATGTTGGCTAACAGTTCATGCAAGAAAGGATAAATGCTTGATGTTTTTCCTTCATCAAGTTTTACAATAGAGATTTGGTGCCCTGGCAATCTTCAATTATGACTAGTGTGCTTCTCATTTTTAAGAAATTATAAAATCAAGAATTTTTATCTGTAGTGTTTCAATCAATAAGTTACTCATTTTGATGCTCACATTTTCCCATCTTTGGTCTGCCAAGTTAGCACTCGTGTCCAGTGATCCCTTTAACCTTCCTTTGGGTGTTCTCTTTTTTATGAATCTACCAACTACTAGTTCTAAGTATACAGAACTAGTTTTTTTTTTTTTTTTTTTTTAACAGAACTAGTTCTTAAGTAATAAGAGGACTTGGACAAAATAAGTTTGTATGTACACGGAAAATTTCTAAAAGGAAAAATAAACTGGTATTATAGGAAATGCGGGGGGGTAAAAAAGAAAAAAAAAACCATTATATGATGTTCCAAAAAAACAGAGTTTAGAAAACTCAGATATATAAAAGTATTTTCAGTTTTTACGATGGACTGATAATAGTAATCTTTGTATAAACAAAATTTACAGTATTTAGTGCTTTATACAAAATTGACGTCAAAATCGATACATATCTGATTCTTACCAATCCTTTGGATTTCACTGTGAAGTTAAGAAAACCAGGGCCGGGGGCAGCCCGGGCGGCTCAGCGGCTTAGCGCCGCCCTCAGCCCAGGGCGTGACCCCGGAGTCCCAGGATCGAGTCCCGCGTCGGGCTCCCTGCACGGAGCCTGCTTCTCCCTCTGCCTGTGTCTCCGCCTCTCTCTGCCCGCCTCCTTCTCTCTTTCTCTGTGCGTGTCTCATGAGTAAATAAATAAAATATTAAAAGAAAAAAGAAGACCAGAGCCGGGACTGTATGCGTGTGTACTTCCCCCTGGAGCTTGGATGTCCTGCATCTCCACCTCCTGAGCAAGAACAGGCTATTTCCCACTACATCCCCGTCTCACCTGATGGATGGTCCCCAGACCAGAATTCAGGGAGTTACTCTGAATCCCTTTGCATAGCACACGCGCTATAAAACAAACAAACAAACAAAAAAAACACCACCTCCTCGTTTTATCTGAAATCCGCATCTTTAGCATCCTACACTGTACCTGGCAAGCTCACACTCTTAGCAGCACAGCTCGGCTGGGGCCTCTGCGGTCCTTGCTGCAGCTCCAGGCCTCAGGTCGCCTCAGCGTGCCGAGCGATGAGATGGCAACAGGCAGGAGAGCTTCAGGGATCGGGGAGGCCGCGGCCGGAGCTGCGGACGCGCCGACGCCCGGGGCAGTGCCGCGCGGTGGTCTCCGACGACGACCGGAGCAGCCACGGCCCTGCGCTTGACGGCACCTTTTGCAGCGGTTGCTGGGAACGCCGTAAAGCGGAGTTGCCGCCGCTGTTGGGTGAGGTAAGGTGTGGGAGACGCCGCGGGGCCGCGGGGGGGCGGGGGGTGCGCCTTCAGACGTCATCGCTGGCCGGTCGGATGCGCTCCCCGTGCATCCCCAGCATTCCGGGCACCTGCTTCCCCGCAGCGGCCGGGGCGGGACAGCCCCGCCCACGCCCCTGAGCGGGTCCGCGGGGAAGAGCCGCATCCGGGGACAGGCGCGGTTTGGGGGGGCGACCGAGACCCTCGTAGGACTTTGCTCGGGGTGGCGACGTTGGAGCAGGGTCGTGAGAGCCGTGTCGGGATTGGCGGGAGCACCGCGCTGGGGGTGAGTGGCGGCGAGCGCGGCGGGCCGTGGGGCGGCGGGTGCGGGGGCGCGGACGCACGGAGAGCCGCCGGCCTGGGGCAGCCCCGCGGGCGGGTAGGGCCGTGGCGGGAGGGGCGGGGGGGGCGGGGACCTCGACGCCTCCCGCAGCGCGGCCGCTTCCTCGGGCGGTGGGAGGGAGGGACGACTCCGTTAACCATCTCTCTCTCATCCTGATGCTTTCCCGGTGGGCTCAACGGGAGCCTAGGAGTGGGGAGCAGCCTTCTCTTCTGACATGGGAGAGGGAGAGAGCTGATGGAGAATAAAATTGTTAATCTCGAATTTGCTGGATTTGAGGCGTAGGAAGTAGACTTGGAAATACAAGCAGATGGAGTGCGTACATTGGGAACTTAAATAGTAAGTTGTCTCTCAGAGGGTGGTAGTTAAAGATCTTGAAATAAATTTGCTTTGAGGAATAGACTTTTTTTTTTTAAGATTTACTTATTTATTTATTTATGAGAGACACACAGAAAGAGAGGCAGAGACACAGGCAGAGGGAGAAGCAGGCTCCATGCACCGGGAGCCCGACGTGGGATTCGATCCCGGGTCTCCAGGATCGCGCCCTGGGCCAAAGGCAGGCGCCAAACCGCTGCGCCACCCAGGGATCCCCGGAAGGGTAGATTTTTAGAGTGACTAGAGGATGTGCCCATGGGTGGGAGGCTGGAGAAATGATTGAAGGAGACGTCTGGCCCTGAGCGGTGAGCAAGGTCTCTTAAAAGATTACATGTAGTCACTCATAGTAGATTGTTGAGGCCAACATTGTTATCATAATAATGTAATGGCATTTGCAGCAGATACTAAACACCCGTTTCTAGGAACCCTGGCGGAAAATAATTCAAATAAATGTAATTTTTCTCTGCCTTTCTAATTGCTCAGAAATAATAACATTTACATGTTTGTTCAACAGGTATAGATGTGTTTCAGGCACTGCTAGGTGCTAAGATGAACAAGGTAGATATTGTTCTGATTATTGCTGCATCTAAGGGCCTTAGCTTCTAGGTCAGTGCTTTTCAAATTTATTTAATTGTTTTTTTTTTTTTATTGGGAGTTCAATTTGCCAACATACAGCATAACACCCAGTGCTCATCCCCCCAAGTGCCCCCCTCAGTGCCCGTCACCCAGTCACCCCAACCCCCCGCCCACCTCCCCTTGTTCGTTTCCCAGAGTTAGGGGAATTTTAACATACATAGGAAATCACCTGAGGATTTTGTTAAAGTGCGGATTCTAAATCAGTAGGTCTATAATAGAGTCGTTGTGTTATTTTTTTGACAAACTAATGGCGATGCTGATATTGCTGGTCTCAGGACCATCCTTTTAAGTAGCAATGATCTAGATCCTGTCTAGCAAATGTGGCAGCTATTAAACCACTACTACCCATCATCTGTTTTTATTAATAATTTCAATGCCTTTATGAAAATCAGGTATGATCATTATAACAATATTGGGACAGTACAGAACAGTACAGTATAAAGAACAGTGTAAAAAATCATTCCACTTTCCCCACCTAGATATTATTGATATTTTGGTGAATATCCATCCAGGTTTTATATGTGTACATGTGTTCATACTTTATATATTGTCTTAATATTTGATACATTTTGAGCCCTGTGTTTTATTCTGTTAGCCATATAGTTTTACTAAGTACAGTACCCAAGCATCAACCAAGCAGTTAAGAACTTGCATTCTTGAGGGGAAGACTGCTCAGTTAAAAATACTGTGGTTTAATACCATTCTGTTACTCAAAAAATAGGAAGATATTAACATAATCAAAGCTTATAACATGTGTGAGCTGTAGTAAATGAGTATTTTTAAATTGATTCAGAGGGACGCCTCAGTGGCTTAGCGGTTTGGTGTCTGCCTTCAGCCCCGGGGCGTGATCCTGGAGTCTTAGGATCCAGTCCCACATCCGGCTCCCTGCCTGGTGTCTGCCTTTCTCTCTGCCTGTGTCTCTGCCTCTCTCTCTCTCTGCGTCTCTCATGAATAAATAAATTAAAAAAATTTGATTCAGACTTTTTGAAGTTTTTTAAAAAAATTTAAAAAATATTTGAAAGTCAATTGATGTTCACATAGGATAAATAGAAAAAAATACCTTCACTCCACCCAACCCAAAGACAAACAGTGTTCTTACCGTGGAGTGTATGCTAACTAAGGTAGCTCTTAAATGACCTCAAAGAATAGCTTATATAATTAATGTTTGGATCAAAAGAAATCCTTGGTTCATCAAGTTTCTGCTGCTTTCAAAATAACCATAATCTTCTGTGGTTATACATACCCTATAGTCTTGTGACAGGGAACTGCTAGCAGCTTGCCCAGTGTCTAGTGCAGAGGACTCAGCAATATTTGTGAAGTTAATGAAGGAATGAGTGAATGAAGTAGCAAACCCAGCCCACCTGTGTGACATAAACTCTGGCTATCACTCTTCACCTGCAGATGCTTGCATTCACAGCTCATCTCAAATTCTTTTGTACTCTTCTAGCCACACAGAGCTCTTCTATAAAAAGTTGCTTTTTAAGTCTGTGTGCTTAAATTCTGTGAAAGAATTTGGAATTCGGAATACCGTGGGATAAAGAAAGATGCATAATAGCCTCTTGTCTCAAGGAACTGTAATTTAAGACTAACTGCAAAAATAGTACAGATGTACAGTGCTGTGGGAATATAAGGGAGGGAGACTTTAATTGTGTGAGAGTGGAGGGAATTATTAGTAGACCTTTAAAATGGCTTATTAATTATTGCTAGCATTACTGTATACTCTGTTCTAGGTGCTATTCAGTGCTTTACATGCATTAATTTGTTCAGTCCTCAGAACAGCCTTGTGAGTCAAGTACAATTTATAAATCCACTTTAAAGATGGGGGCATAGAGACATTAAGTAACCTGGCCAAAGTCCTACGAGTTGCAAGTGGCAGAGCAGGATTTGAAGACAGCAGTCTGTTTTCAGTACTCTTAACTACTTGATAGGCAGCAAGAGGGGCAGGGAGGTGGGGGGAGAAAGCATTGTAGATAGAAGGAATAGCATAAGCTAAGGCACCTAGGTGAGACAGTACTGTATCAGTGGATTTACATAAAAGAATAGTACAATGGGGATCCCTGGGTCGCTCAGCGGTTTGGTGCCTGCCTCCGGCCCAGGTAGTGATCCTGGAGTCCTGGGATCCAGTTCCACGTCGGGCTCTCTGCATGGAGCCTGCTTCTCCCTCTGTCTACATCTCCGCCTCTCTCTCTATGTGTGTCTCTGATGCATAAGTAAAATCTTAAAAAAAAAAAATAGTATGAAATAAGCCATAGAAGGTCTTAATGTAGAGAAAGTGATACAAAGAGGTACACTTGATATAAATTTGACTTTGACCCCTAAGTTGGGTATTTTGAGGAAATATTTGGAATGGAGTACCGTGGGATATTCTACTACCAGTTGGTAGTAGGATATTCATGTAGGAGGCTTTCTCTCTAGGCAGAGGTAATAAGACCTTTAAATTAGGTTAATTATACTGCAAATGGAAGAGAAATGGCAGCTTTTAGAGGCACTGAGAAGAATATACACAGTTTGACTCATTAGATATAGAGTTAGAACCACAAAACTATTTTGTTTTGAATATAAAAGATGGAGAATATAGGTATACTATTAACGGAATATAATGGTCAAGTCATGGAAGAAATCTAGGGTGAAGGCAGACCATGATTTGTTTAGATGCTAATGGAATGTTCAAGAAGACATATCTAGCAGTCAGCTGGAATATTTGTAAGTAGTACTAAGCCAATAGCTTATGGCAAGTGTATCTAATAAAATGATTAAGAGCAAGAGAATGTAAAGAGAACTTCATCTAGATTTTATAGCCAGCAGACAATTCTAGGCAATTGGACAATACAACTTCCTTTACCCTTTTACTTTGCCCTTGTAATATCAGTCCCCTCCTGTCCTCACTTCGTTTCTTAGCTAGACTTTCTTGTCTGGGTCTGTCATTTCTGACACTTTGCAGGACCTCATCATTCCATAGTTATTCAGAAAGGAGTCACTACATATTTGCAGTTTTTCTGGAGCATCAAATGGAGAGACCAGTTTTTTTTTTTTTTTTTATCTTAATTTTGTCAGCATGTTGAGATAGAGGTTATATTGCAAAGGGTTAAGAAGTGAATGAGTGGTAAACAGAGAATTCTTAACCCCAGGCAATCTAACCTTAACTTCCAGGCTATTCTTAACTCTCAAGTTAATTATGAAAAGAAAGGAAATGAACAACATGAAAGACCAGTAGTATTTAGGGAAGATGGGTAGCATTTATTGCTACTGTGCCTTTTTTTTGTTCATAGCAACTGGAAATGTAGATTTTTTTCATGTCTTTTTTTTTTTAAGATTTTATTTATTTATGAGAGACACAGAGAGAGACAGAGACATAGGCAGAGGGACAAGCAAGCTTGATCCTAGGACCCCAGGATCATGACCTGAGCCGAAGGCAGATGCTCAACCACTGAGCTACCCAGGTGCCCTTCATGCCTTAACCTTGAATACATGTGCAGAAGCATTTTCTCTTTGTGCTTTCTAAAATGCTACCTCACAGCTCTAATTGTACCTTTGTCTAATTACACTGCCCTCTTTGTGGTTAGCCTCCTGTTTTATTTTGCAGTGCAAACCATATTTGAATTTCAGTTCTGTCTAATTCATACCACCCATGCCTCCCTCTTCCTCTCCCTCTCTGACGTCCCTGAATAACTTGGCACCTAGCAGCATTGAAGGGAACGGGCTGGCGCACATCATCTTAGGAACCTAATTTAGGTGTCAGGCCTGGTCATTTCTTGTCAGAGTTCTGATGTCAAGAGAGGTGGTCCAGAAGGCAGGAGTATGGGAAAGTGAAATAAAAAAGGCAATTAGACATTCAGATCCTTTCTCAGATGATTCTTAAAGGAGTGATGGTGGTGGTGGTCTTGGGATGTCAGGTAAGCCAGGTGCCAAAGTCTTTCACTGCCATTACCTCCAAAGAACAAATTATATAAAACAAGCAAATGGGAAGCCAGGAGAATATGAACTGCTGATCTTGGCTGTAGAGCAAGCCTGAGAACTTGCCGTGAACTTCCCATCCTGCACATTTTCCTTTCGTATTTGTGTATGACTTTGATCTACCACCAGTTTTTTCCAACCTTTTCATGTCTTGACACATAGTGAAATTGATAATAAAGGATATAAGAATGTGTTTGTTCTTGACTAGACGTGACTAGTCTTGGGCTTTGGTTATCCCAGGCCCAAAGACTGAGAGGACTGATAGCTCTGACACCCATAATCCATTAAAGGTTCAGTTGGGAGACAGATCTGCCCAATCCTTTCTTCTTCATTGCCAAATGTCAGTTTACGGTACCGGTGATGGCAGGTTTCCGTGTCATCTGAGATGAATTCTGTGCTGCAATACACCATACTTATATTTCTCACATTTACATTAGAACTTGAAGATACTTGAATTACTTAAACCTCATAACTCCCCTTATATCTGCATTATTATTTTTCTGAAAACGTTTGCTTTTTTCCTTTTATTTTCCCTTCATTTTATTATCTGCAATACTTGTACTCTTTTTCATTAGACATATTGTGTTTTTTAGGAAGCTTTACCTAAGAAAATACATAACCTTGGGACGCTTGGGTGGCTCAGCAGTTTAGCGCCTGCCCTTGGCCTAGGACGTGATCCTGGAGTCCCAGAATTGAGTCCCACATCGGGCTCCCTGCATGGAGCCTGCTTCTCTCTCTCCCTGTGTCTCTCATGAATAAATAAATAAAATCTTCCAAAAAGAAAATACATTACCTATCCTCCCCAGAACTTTTATCACGATCGCTAAAATGCCACATATAAAAAGAAACATATACGTGAAGAATATTTTTATTTTCTATGCCATATTTCTCCATACATTATTTTTAAAAGTTTCCTGTTAAGGAGTTGGAACAAAGTATGGGCTTTAAATTCTTAATTCTTTTTTTTTTTTTTTTAAAGATTTTATTTACTTATTTGAGAGAGAGAGAGCGAGAGCACAGGTAAGGTAAGGAGCAGAGGGAGAAGCAGACTCCCTGCTGAGCAGGGAGCCTGATGTGGGGCTTGATCCCAGGGCTCCAGGATCATGACCTGAGAGCCAAAGGCAGAAGCTTAACTGACTGAGCCACCCAGGCACCCCTGAGCTTTAAATTCTTTTAAAAGAATCACTTTTTCATATTTTGCTTTAACATAAAAATTCCTGCAAATCTTCTTAAAATAAAAAATTTTTAAAATAATTTTGTGTGTTCTTTAGCATTATTTGAGTATACTTGTTATTTCTTGATATTAATTCAGCCAGTTTTAGGCTGGTAGGGGAATGATTCATATGTACTAATAAGTATAATTCATAGTGGAAAGTTAGAAAAGCCTCTCCTTGTGTTGCCATGATAACTTGTGCCTACTCCTACATAGCAGTTACACCATTTCCATTTCCCTCATATTTTCCTCTGATAGAGTCTATCACAAACTAGATGTGGGGATGGTAAGGAGTAGCGTTTGTTTGATTTTGGAAAAAACTTCCCATGCTATTTTTTAGGTACATCACGTTATTCATCACCATCAACATCACCATTCTTTTGAAAACTCCTACTCATCTCTAAACCCTTAGAAAATAGGAAACTGTATCTTATTTATCATTTTATGTCCAGTGCTTAGCATTTTTATGGCCTCTGCTTGTAAGGTAGACAGTAAATGTTCCCAGCAGGAAAGTAAAACTAGGAGTTTCAGTGTAGGAGAAATTAATTTTGATTTGGAAGACCATGAAAGACTTTATGCAAGGGTTACTTGAGAAGAGTTATGAAAAGCGTAGAGCTAGTTTTATGGAAATGGATGAAAGCATTTCACACAAGAGAGAATGAGCAAAAGCAGAGGCAGAAAAGTGTGTATACTCCAGGATTCTTGGGCAGAAATCTCAGAGTGTGTGAAGTGGGAGAAGCCTACAGAATTTGCCTGTGTTCAGTCAGATTGTGAATACTCTTGAAGGCCATTGTATGGCATTGGAACTTTATTTGTAGGTGGAAGAGAACCATTGAAAAATTTTTTATCATGGCACAACTTGATTCATCTGTCAGCAATTTGGTATATCATTCTGTGGGTGAGATTATGGGCAGGTCGAAAGCTTTAGTTAAAATTATGACATTAGGTACAATTAGAGTCTAAATTAGAATGACTATGAAGAAAGAAGAGGGAATTGATACCAGAGATAAAATGAATAAGCCTTAGCGCCTCTTTTTTTAAGTATCACATTTTTCATTTTAAAATGGTAACTACATTCCTAATTAAGAGATTGTGCTAGCAAAAAGGAATGCTTTGACAGGCAAATACTCCTTCTTTGCAATTGAAATTGCCTTGGCATTTATAGAAAATAATGAAATAAAGTTAATTGGATATCATCTTGATAATAGTAGAGTTAAGTGATTGATGATAAGTGTTGGAGGTTTATTTTATGTAAGAATTGATTGCAGATTAGAGACCTGTCCAAAAAGAGAACAAGGTAATAATTTGGACCTTATTTTGGGTCTCTGTAGTGGTTTATATAGGCCTTTTATGCTTTCTCTCTATGTATTAATTTGAGCATAGAAGAGGCTCAGTTATGGCACACTCTGAATGCCACTTTAGAAAAGTACATAGGAATCAGTATATAATATGTTGAAACACTATTTAGTATAACTACAAGAAACTGAGCTGAAAAATTAAAAATGAAGGAAATTCTCCTTGTTCTCTTACAAGCTACCCTTATCAGAGTATTTATTTTAGCAGATTTTAGCTGATAGCAAAAACTAGTGTCATCATCAATGTTATTTTATGTATGTTGCTAGTTTTTACAGTTTAATAAGAAAACAGAACATGATCGTGATTTACTCAGTTGTTTTTACTCTACACATTATCTGTAAATCAAGTGAATTATTCCTACGTTTAGCATCATTTCTCCTAAGTAGTTTGTTGACTTTATATAATATTGTATTTGCTTCATGTAGGCTTCAGCTCTGGAAGCTCATTTGTATTGTTTTAAAACTCTAAGCCAAGACTTGATTTTCAAGATGGCAGAGTAGAGACATTTGTACCCTCTTCTATCTGAAATTACCCTGAAATTACAAGGAAAATGAGAAACAGAGATTGTATCTTTGATGAGACCAGAAATCCTAAGACCCCAAATCAAAATATTTGAGAAATGGTTGTCAAATGTAAGCAGGAAGAGATTAAAAGAGGATGCTAATTGGAAGAGATCTCAGATACAGTTTGTAGAGTGATATGAGAGAGATCGTCTGTTTAGAGGGGGATCCGGGTGTATAGGAAGGCAGCGGGAGTTTCCTTGGATGGTTTGGCTGCATGAACTAGCAGGAAAGGAAGAGCAAATGAGAAAACACAGACACACCCACCATCTTGCAGGAAGTACTTTCTTGGTAAGGCAAGAAGTCATGGCCAAACAACTTTCTCTCACTTGTTCTCAAGACACATTCTCTTTGCCTCTGTTTTTGTCACACACACTCATGCTCAGAACACTGTCATAAAATGCGTTCTTGTATATCAGAGACTACCTTCTAGACCAGAACACAGCCTACTTCTTCCTTCCACAGTCCCCTCCAAATAATTAGTCCGAATAGAGTTCACATCATCTACAGGTAAATAATAAAATGGAAATGGGCACAGTATCTACACAAAAGTGCTGCAAGAAAAAAGGAAAAAGTGAACAGGGAAAAACACTTGACAAAGAACCCATGAGAAAACTGTATTGGCCTAACAAATTTAATGAAATAATCACTTCTTTAAAATAATAGAGAAAGTTAATTGACTAGGGAGAAATAGTAAGACAACAGGATGTGATAAATCATATTCTGGCGGAACTCAAGAAAAGAAAAAAAGAAAATCAGAAATAAAAGACCATATTGAAAGCAAAAAAGGAGAATTAACATTGTTGAAAAGTCAGTAAAGGGCATGTTGATGGACTTTTGAAAATTGAACAAAGTAAAATGAGAATGAAAGGAGATGAAACAAATGCTCATTGTATCCTGGAAATAGAGAATTCAGCATGAAAGCAGAAAAATAGGGCAGCCCCGGTAGCGCAGTGGTTTAGCGCCGCCTGCAGCCCAGGGTGTGATCCTGGAGACTCAGGATCGAGTCCTACGTCGGGCTCCCTGCATGGAGCCTGCTTCTCCCTCTGCCTGTGTCTCTGCCTCTCTCTCTCTCTAGCTGTGTCTCTATGAATAAATAAATAAAATCTTAAAAAAAAAAACAGAAAAATACTCAAACATATAACTTAAACTGCTAAAAAGGAAATCTTAGTTCTATAGGTCGAAATGACACATAATGAAGGAAAGCTAATGTACGTTAACCCTTGAACATTGTGAGATTAAGGACACTGACCTCCCATGCAGTTAAAAATCTGTGTGTTAACTTTTGACTCCCCCAATTCTTAACTGCTAATAACCTAACCTACCATTGACCAGAAGTCTTATTGATAACAGTTGATTAACACATATTTTGTATATGTATTATATGCTGTATTTTTACTATAAAGTAAGCTGGAGAAAAAATGTTATGAGGAAAATCATAAGGAAGAGAAAGTACATTTACAACTTTAAATAATCCATGTATAAGTGGATCCATGTAATTCAAACCTGTGTTAAAGGGTCAGCTGTAGAGTCGTCAACATCAACCTACTTTTTAAAAATTGGATTTCAGAGTTAAGGAGTGCATTCTCTGCTCATTTCATTAAAAAAGTCAGTTTACCTATAGAGGAGTACTGGGGGAAGGATCAGATATTGTCAAGGAGATATTTAGCATTATAGGACGGTGGTACAAAGCCTACATACAAGTCATCAGGGGGAAGAAAGTATGACCTCAGCACAGTTATCAGTTGATAAGTGTATTTCAACAATGCAAGAACTCAAGGTAAATAATATCTATTAAGTTTTTTGATAAACTGTGAGACGATGAAAATCAGCCATCTAGAGATGAATGGAGATGATAGAGCAAAAGGCTTGGCAGGGAAGATATGAACAAGAACAAAAGAACTGTGGGATTTGTAGCAACAGAATATAATAGAACTGAAACAAGGTAGAAATAATTAATAAAAGTCAAGATTGAAGGAGGAAAAAAAGGAGGGTGAGTATAAATTTATTGATTTCCTCTTATTTTTCAGCTGGGGAACAAAGGACAGAAAGTTTAGACATCGAGTAATAGAGGTGTCGGTATATTTAAAGGAATAAAGATGAACACTTGAAGAACTAAATATATGTTTAACCAAAATCAGGGCAGACTAGGTACAAAGAGGTAGAACTATATTAAATGTTTTATCTTTAATTGTCAGATGCAACCAAAGGTGGAAGGACAAAAATTTTTATTTTTATGGTTTATTTACATTTGCAAAAGGACTGAAAACATATGTGGGATATTTATAAAAACTGACCATATCCTAGGTCACAAAAAACAACAAAAAGCTATCATACAGATGATGTTTCCTGACAAAATTTTCTCAGTTTCTTCTATGGAAGTAGTTAATATGCTCAGCAGCATCAGCATGGCCTGGCAACTTGTCAGAAATGCAAATTCAGAAGCCAGATCTACTGAATCAGGAACTATAGAAGCCCCCAAATCTCCATTGGCCAAATTTTACAGATATCTTGTTCATGTTTGGTATTTGCAATTGTTATTTGTAGAATGACATGATAAATATTTTTGTTCTTTCATGTTTGGTCTCATATCTGATTATTTATTTAGGAGGAAATAAGCAAATCAAAGAATGTTCTATAGAACTTCAGGTGACATTTTCTCTATTTTTGTGGTGTTTATTAGAGGTGAAAAATTAAAAATAGGTTTTTGTTTTTTAGAAATATCTTTTTGTTTACAGAAAACAAGATTATCTTCTTATCCAAAAAAGATGAAATCAACTGGGTTACTCTCAAAAGACAACCAAGTGAGCACCGCAGACTAATGAGTAGAATCAATAAGAACGTGATTTTGGCGCTTTTAACTTTGACAAGTTCTGCATTTCTGCTGTTTCAGCTGTACTACTACAAGCACTATTTATCAGCAAAGGTAATATTTTTTTTCTCTCTTCTCATCATTAGGCTTAATTTTAACTGTATATTTTTCTAATTAAATTTAATTAATTAAATTTAGTTAATTAAATTTAATTAGTTGCAGTTTTTCAAATTCTTGCAGAAATAGTTCTTTTTTTTTTTTTTTTTTTTAAGATTTCATTTATTTGACAGAGAGAGAGAGAGACCACAAGTGGGGGAGGAGGGGCAGTAGGCAAAGGGAGAGGGAGAAGCAGGCTCCCTGCAGAGCAAGGAACCCATCAAGGGCTTTGATCCCAGGACCCTGAGATCATGACCTGAGCCAAAGGCAGACACTTAACTGACTGAGCTACCCAGGCGCTCCTAGAAATAGATCTTACTGAGATTCTCATCTTTGTAAAGTGTGGCGAGCAATTCAACATTGCAGTTAAATATTATTATAATAACACACTAGTCAAAGGTGCCAAGTTTCAGTAATGTTTATTGAATTTTTTTTCTGTTACAGTTATATAAAAACTATTATTCTTCCAAACACATCATCCCTATTGGGAAGAATTCAGTAATAAATAATTTTGATAAAATACCAAAATTGGTTTATTTTAGTACAATGTACTTCTCCCTCCCACTCTAGGGGAGGATACTTCTCTGCCCTCGTTGAACTTGACCATGAGACTTACTTTGGCTGGTGGAATGTTACAGACACGTGCAGAAATTTCAAAGAGATTGTTATGATGTGACTTGCCCTTTGTGTAACCCTGACTAGAATGTGCCCTGAGTAGATGCTGCTCCTCCAGTCTGGGCTCTGGATGAGATGTATGAAGCAGATCAAAGCATAGCTGCCCAGCTTGACCCATGGATCTGACAGAGAAAATAAATGCATGGTAGCATTTTAAGACTGGGTCAAGTTTATTATGCAGCATTGTTATGTGGAGTTGCTAGATCTCATTTTACAGATGAGAAAACCAAAACTCTAACAGAGAAGATAACTTACCTCCCTGAATCACCCAATTTCTAACAAGCAGGGCTGACAGCTTGTCCATTCTTTGCAGGCTAACTTATTTCTGAAATAATTGGCAAGTACCCAGGCTACCAGCTATCTTGGCTGTTTATCCCAATGAATGCCTTTGTGTGCCATCTTCAACCCCCTCCTGAGTACTTGCTCCGGAGAAGGTCCTAGAGTAGAATTTCTGGGTCTAATGTGCATGTTTTAGATTTTGTCACATATCGCAAAGTTATATTCCGTAAGGATGAGTAGTGTGTCTAATTTGCTATCCCCTTTTCAAATGTGGGAATAATAGCAACAGTAACAACAGTAATGGCATCTGTATGAGTTAGAGATGTTTGGGGCTGACTACTAGTAGCTTAAACAAATAGAGGATTATTGGTCTCTTCTGCCTTTAAGTCCAAAGCTTCTCAAATTCTCTTGACGTTTTCCTTGTGCTAGACAAGGCTGGAAGAAGACATAGTGCATTCTAAAAGGCTTCTACTTTTGTGACATTTACCTACAGATTTCCAGATATAAGATAATCTGGGAAAGCAAGGTTTTATTACTAGTGTTGTTGTTGTTGTTGTTACTTAGCTTTTCCAGCCTATATAATAGAGATTGCAGAGGAGAAGTGTGAGAGTGGGGGTCAGGTCAACTGACCTACAGTGTCTGCTACAGCAGCTACATCTTTTGGTGTGCTTCTAGGCTTGGCACTGTGCTAAGCATTGCACATTTAATTCTTAAAACAGCAAATTAAGTATATCTTGTACTTTCTGTTTTCCTGGAGAAAAAGCTGAGGTTTGTTGAGATTTCTTAATTTGTCAACTGTCACATAATTTATTTTATTTTGTTTTATTTTTGAGAGAGAGAGTGTGCAAGTAGGGGGAGAGGCAGAGAAAAGGGAGACAGAGAATCTTAAGCAGACTCCACACTGGGCATGGAATCTCAGTCTCACAACCCTGAGATCATGACCTAAACTGGAATCAGGAGTCAGATGCTTAAACCAGCTGAGCCACCCAGGCACCCTTATGTCACATAATTATTAAGTGAGGGAGATAGAATTTAAACCTAGGGAGTCTACCCCCAAGAACCTTGTTCCTAATATTTTTAGTGTTTTTGATGTTCAAAAACTGAAAAGATATTAAACTCCATTATAGGTCATTTATTTGATTACTACTGGGGCTAAACTTTCCATATGCTTACTGGTTCTTTCTGTTTCTTTTTTTTTTTTTTCTTACTTCTTTGTATTCCTACCTGCATATTTTTCTGAGGGTGTGTTCTATATAATTTTAAGGATGGTATACCTTTATCAGACATATTGAACATTTTTCCTGATTTATGAATTTGCCTTTTAACTTTATATTCATGATATAACCCCCCGTAATACATTTGTATTTAATTTCTAGGTAGACAGCTGTCTTCCTTAAGGCATCTGGTTTTTATGTCATAAGTGGTCCAAGACTGTGGAAATATTCACCTGTATTTTCATCTAATACTATTCATGTTTACATTTTTTAATTAAATAGAATTTACTTTAGAATGAGGTATGAATTCGATATCTAACTTAAATTTTTTCCCAAATGGTTGATCATTTGTACCAATATCACCTTTTTAATTCCATCATTAACTTAAAAATCCCATCTTAATTATACGTTAAATTCCTATAAATAACTATTATCTCGACCCTTTCTTTTGGAATGCATTGTAGTTTTAGTTGTTTAAAGCACAAACTCCAGCCTAGGAATAAACCGTATCTATACTGCTTATTAGCTATGGGATCTTGGGTAAATTACTTCTAAATGCTGTGCCCTCATCTATAAAATAGGGAGAATAACAGTACCATCTTGTAGACTTATGAAGCTTAAACAAATTAATGCACATAAAACCTTTGGAACAGTGCATGTCACATACAGATCAAAAAATATAGGCTTTTTATTTTTTTTGAGGAAAGATGTTACCTGACCCAAGGTTTATTTTTTTTTCAAGTAATATCATTCATTCACTCATTCATTTTGTTTCAAGTTTTTATTTAAATTCTAGTTGTCATATAGTGTAATACTGGTTTCAGGAATAGAATTTAGTGATTCATCACTTATATGTGTAGCACCCAGTGCTTAATCATAACAAGTGCCCTCCTTAATACCCACCACCCATCTAGCCCATCCCCCACCCACCTCCTCTATCTCAACCCTCAGTTTTCTATAGTTAAGAGTTTCTTACAGTCTGCCTATGAGCTATTGTTTTTAAAGATTTATTTATTTGAGAGAGAGAGAGAACACAAATGGGGGGAGAGGCAGAGAGTGAAGGAGAGAGAATCTCAAGCAGACCTGCTGAATGCAGAGCGTGATGTTGGGCTCGATCCCAGGACACTGAGATCATGACCTGAGCCAAAACCACAAGTCGGATGCCCAACCAACTGAGCCACCCAGGCACCCCATGAGCTATTTTTTTATTATTATCTTCAGTTTTATAATCAAAAGTAGTATTTGTTATATTGTGTCCATGGCATATAAACTGCCTTAGTGATAAGTGCCATTAAGCAAAATTGAACAAAATAAGGCATAAAATTTTAAAAAGTTCACTAAACTTGTATGCTCTTAGATTTGCGAAGTTTGTATTTGTACTAGTTATTTTTTATGTTCACTATTAATCATAGGTAGAATGAACATCTAAGTTCTGAAATAACAAAGGTTACTTTTATGTTATTGAAAAATATAGAAACTATATTAAGCTATTCCTAGTCAAGTAATTTTACATTTTACAAAATGGAATTTTAAACTTTATTAATTCAAAAATTTTTATTTAAAAGTCACTTTTGCCAGGCATTCTGACAAAGTGATAGAAACAATGAGAAATGGTTTCTTTCTTCCATATATTTATGATTTGTTTGGCTTACTGCAAGTCAATTTGAGCCTCATTTTTTTTTTAAATGCACTAATAGCAACTTTGCTGGTTAAGATAATGTATGTAATTCATCTAACTTACTGTTGGGTATATGGTAGATGCTCAGTGGATGGTAGCTAGCTATTAGTAGCTCATACATTCTGGTCCTTCTAAGGTTTATATTGCTGTTTGAAAATTAAATTGTATTTAATTATTACAGGTTTCTCATGAGCCTACATTTATCAGTTTTTCATAAGTGAGTTATCTGGGGCCCAGATATGTTAAGCTTCCTGCTGAAGATTGCCAAGTTCAGATCCTAAAACTTACGTCTTTACTCATAGAGCTAATACCACATGTAAATATGAATATGTTCAAATGAAATACTATAGCATTGATAAGATGTGAAATGAGATGGCTTTAAAGTATTATGAATCACAGTAAAAAATTATAAAATATTATTGCCTAAGTGGAAGGAAGAAAAGTCAACAACCTATGTTTATATAAAGCACTGAGTGAACCAAACTGTTGGTTTGGTTAATGATTTTTTTTAAGATTTTATTTATTATAAAATAATCTAATAAATTATTATATTATTATTAATAATTATTATTAATAATTATTAAATTATTATCTCTTATTCATGAGAGACACAGAGAGAGAGGCAGAGACATAGGCAGAAGGAGAAGCAGGCTCCTCGCAGGGAGCCTGATAGAGGACTCCATCCCCAGACCCCGGGATTATGACCTGAGCCAAAGGCATATGCTCAACCACTGAGCCACCCAGGCGTCTCAGTTAATGATGTTCTTGACTTAGAACTATAAGCAGCATCAGTACCTGCAATATCCAGCTATTCTTATTACCTAGAAAGCCACTTACAGGGTTTTGTGCTAGGATGTCTTTCTTTGCATTATATGTAGTAACCTCTGTGTGTTTGGTTAGAAGACCAGGAAGGAAGAAAGGGGAGTTTGGGTTTCAAGTTTAACAATAGTCATTCACAGTGAACAATTTTATATGCTGTTATTAGAAATGGAAATAAATCTGGTAGCCATTTAGATCATTTGCAACAAAGATTTTTGAAATATTTTGAGTTGGTCAGTTGGCTAAAATCATGCAAGAAATGATTTTTAAAATATCTTCTTTTTTTAATAATAAATTTATTTTTTATTGGTGTTCAATTTACCAACATACAGTTAAAAATATCTTCTTTGGCTATTGGCTCTTATGTTCTGAAGGATAATATATGGGTCATTGCTGGAGGAAAAATATTTTATCTGATAATCTGATGTAGTATGATAAACTTTGATAAATGCTGTTGTCCTCTTCCTAATTTTTCCTCCACATCTCCCTGGCCCCATTATTGCCATTGTTCAGGAGAAATGTGAAAGAATTTCTTCCATTGGAATTGACAGATACTGAAAAAATATTTCCATGTGTTCCCAGACTTCAGACTTCATAGGTTTTCTGGCCAAACATTTTGGCTTACTAATAAACAAAGCTTTCCACCATCCCACATCACATTTATGAGGCCTATCCACTAAGAACTTGAGTGACTTGGGAATAAGGAAAAGAACAGTGCGTCCCCTGGAAGGAAAGGCACTGAGATCCAGAAGGGGAAAGCTGCCTGTAGGATTGATGGATTTACCATGATTCGTGTTTCTGATCCTTAGGATCGCAAATGTATAAATAATTGAAAAAGATCAGTTATTAAAGACTTAAAAAGATGTTCTTAAGTCTTACTCTTCGATTCTCTGTAGGCAGATTAATGATCATGCTAGATTAAGAATTCTGGTTTTTGGTTTCTGTGAGTTATTGGATACTCTCTTTCAAAAAAAAGAAAGGATTTTTTCCTTAAATTTTCACCTCCTCTGTCTCAAATACTTTGTCTTTAATGGCATATCTTAATTTGACTCCTTTATCCGTGTAGTTCAGTAAGCCACCAGACTTTCTACCCTTTTTTTTGGCATCTGATTCCATCTTTATTTACTTCACTTAATTTATTTGTTCACTTAATTTTTACTCTAAATATCCTATGGGAATATATTTAGGCTTAAAATTTTTTATTTTTAAAACTCCTGGTTTTATGTAGCATTTCTTTCAGAACATTCAGCCATTTATTTCTGAAGTGTTGGTTGAGCACTTACTGTGTGCCAAGCTTAGTACTAGGTTGTGAGACAAAATGATGAGTCATGTGTAATCCTTGCTGTCTAGGAAGTCACAAATTGGGGAAATTTGGGATTGAAGAAGCAAGGAGTTAAGAAATGTATAGAGGCGCCTGGGCAGCTTAGTGGGTTAAGTGTCTTGTCTGACTCTTCATTTCAGCTCAGGTCATGATCTCAGAGTCCTGGGATCAAGCCCTATGTCCTACTCCACACTCTGCAGAGTCTGCTTGAGATTCTCTCTCCCCCCCTCCCTCTGCCCTTCCACCTTGCTCGCTTGTTCTCTCCCTCTCAAATAATGAAATTAAAAAAAAAGAAAAAGAAAAAAAAAAGAAACCTAGAAAGAGACATATAAGCAAATAACAATATAATATGTTACTTCTTTAAAGTATACTTCATAAACCCTGTTCTGCCTATTTTACTAGTTACAGTTTAAGAACTTTTAGTCTCTAGCCTTTGTAATCCTTTTCTGTACAGCTGTCACAGTTATTTTTCTTAAGATCAGATCCAGTTATTCTCTGCATAGCACACCTATGAAATAAGATCCAAATTTCTTACCATGTGGGTAGTCACTGTTAGCTCCTCCAGATTGTGTTTTCTCCATACTCTGGGCCTTGGGAGGCTGACCTCTATGGACTGCATTAGCTGAGTTCCCTTGTATTTTCTAGTTGAGGTCAGCCAATGGGAAACATCACCTGGAGATTGGAGACCAGAGGGAAAGAGAGGTCAGGTTATTTCTTCTCTTGGTTCTCTATTTGTAGGATCATTGCTTGATAGGGACTGCATTCCTCTGATACAGCTACAGTATAGCCACTGGGTGCCAGTAACTTCTTACCAGGTAGATTAACTATTAAGATAAATGAAATTTAAACTGCAGGGTCCTTCACTTCCAAAGGCCCTTGAAGGGGCCTTAGGAATATATTACCAAGCTAAATTTTTTGGTGAAGTTTGCAAAAGATATTTTTGCATTCTTTTCTTAAAAAGGACTACCATAATTGTATAATTTTCAGGCTCCTATAAAACTGGAACCTCCTATGTCCTTATCTTTGACCCTTCAAGCTTAGGTAAGTGCAAAGTTTATAGTGAATGAAAAACTGCTGAATAACCTACTTAGGAAGGTTACAATAGAATACTTAATGGATGAAATAGTATTTTGAATTGATTTTATAAGTTCTCCAGGTAAAGAAGATTGGGAAGGCCATTACAAATAGAGGAAGCGGCCTATTTGAAGAGAATGAGCTATGTGGATATTTAGAAGAGGAGCATACTACCCAGAGACCAAAGGAAGCACAGAAGTCCTAAGGCAGGAACATGCCTCCCAGTTTTAAGAACAGGAAAGATGTCAATATGGCTATAGAGGACTTTTGCTTTTATTCTAAGTGAAATTAGGAACCATACGAAAGTTTTGAGCTGATAGGTGGCATGATCTGACTCTTAAAAAAGTAGTAGAGTGAATGCTCTGTTGAGAATAGATTGTAAGGTCAAGGGCTAAAACAGACCAGTTAGAAGGCTGTCCTAGTAACTTACACAAAATGGTAATGGCTTGAACAAGTGGAAGAAGTGGAACAAGTGTCATGAAAAGTGGAAGAGTTCATGAAAAGTGGTAGAGTTCAGAAAAAGTGGAAAGTAAAGCTGTCAGAATTTGTTGATGAGTTAGTTATTGGATGTAAAAGACAGAAAGGAGTCAGGGATAATTTCAGTGTTTTGGGCCTAATTGGAAACGTTGCTAATTGGGAAGTTGCTATTTACTGAGATGGAAAAGACAGGAGAAGCAAGCTTGAGGGATGGAGATCTGAATTTGAGATGCCTATTTGACATACAGATGAAGAGGTGAATAGAGTTGAATATATAAGTTTGGAATTCAAAGGACTGGTTTGGTTGGAAATATAAATTGAAAGTTGTAAGTGTGTAGATTGTATGTAAAGCCATTAGAGTAGATGAATTACCAAGAAAGTGAACAGTGAATAAAAAGAGAAAAGTCTCATGGTCTGAGTTTTGGGATCCTCCAATACATCAGGGAGGTGGAAGAACTAGCAAATGAGAATAAGAAGGAGCAGCCAGAGAGAAATCCAGGAAAACTAGAAGTATGGGATTCTGAGAGCCAAGCAACTGAAGTTTAAGTGAGATAGAAATGATCAATAATTCTTGTTAGATCAAATAAGGAGTAATAATTGACCATTGGATTTAGCAATGTGGAAGTCATTGGTGATCTTGATGAATACCTGAAAGAGTGAAATTAATCTTGTGAGCTCATGGGAAGAAATGAATCAGAGGCAGTGAGAACAGACAACCTATTAGGGGTTTTGCTTGAAAGAAGAGAGAAAATTGTTAGTTGGCAAGAGGAGTTTTTTCTTTTGTTTGTTTGTTTGTTTGTTTGAAGATAGGAGAAATAATACCATGTTTCTATATTGATGAGAATGATCCAGCAAAGAAAACAAAGCTCAGAAATTGTGTCTCATCTACTAATGAAGGGCTAAGTAAGCAACAAGGGCTATGTCACAGAGTTTGCAATCTCTTTTCAAGGATGAAGATTACAAAGCTATCTCTTTGTGGTTTGTTCTCAAATATCCCTTGGTATGAAAATATTATTGTCAAATTGAGAGCTTATGAGGAGAGACCAGTTCACTCTATCTTACTCAGTATATCTGTTCCTCTTTTCCGCTCTCCTTCCCTGCATTTAACAAACCATCATTAAACATTTACTCATTGCCCATGCTAGGGCACTGTCAATACAAAGAAGGATTGGATTCAGTCCCTGCTCTTGAGTTTGCAGTTTAGTGGGGGAAGTAAGTCTCCTTTTTAGGAGCCTGGGGCATATTTCATTTTTAGGATAAGGCTATTCTTTCTTCTTCAGTATCCTCCCATCTACATCTTCTAGGTAAAGAACACACTCAAGGCATAAGAAACTTCTCTGGATCTTCTTTCAGTTTGAAGCATTCTTCCTGTTGTCTCTAGGCCATCAGACATTCTTTTTCCTTATACTTTCAAAGTATTTTGGGGCTTGTCAGATGAAAACTGATAAGGTTTTCTTCCTTCTGATTCTCTAGCCCTGAATATTTTTTCTTAATTTTTATTTGTTACTGGAGTATAGTTAACACACAATGTTACATTAGTTTCAACACTGATTCAACAGTACATTAGTACATTAGTAAATTAGTACAACACAGTGAATCAAGTCATGCTATGCTCACCACAGGGGTAGCTACCGTCTGTCATGCAGCACTATTACAGTACCATTGACTGCATTCCTCAAGCTGTACCTTTCATCCCTGTGGCTTATTCATTCCATAACTAGAAGCCTTTATCTCCCACTCTCCTTCACTCATTTTGCCCAGTCCCTCCCCCGCCCCAGCCACCACCAGTTTGTTCTCCGTATACCAACTCAAACAAGTCAGACAGAGAAAGATAGCTTTGAATTTACTAAAATATTTTTCTGTTATCTTCTTAGAATGGAACTGGTTTATCTAAATCTAAAGGAAGCCGAATTGGATTTGATAGCACACAGTGGGTATGTACAAGCATGAAATTCCTCATTTATAGTGTTCATTTAGTTCATTTGTTTATGTACTCAATAAGTATTTGTTGAATGATGACAATGGTGATAGCTATCTTCGTGGGCAGTGAAAGTAGGTGGTGGAGGGGAAGAGGTAGGCCCTGTGTCAAGTGCTTTATATACAGTATTTCATTTAGTTCTTATGGAAACTTTATTAAGTCAGTACATGTTTTTATCTCAGTTCACTTAGAAGGTTTAAGGTTAGTTGGCTAATAAGTGACTGAACCCAGATTCTAAATGTTTGCCTTCAGAATTCTCACTCACTAAACGATGGTGCATCTCCAAATGAAAAAATATGTGAATCAGAATGGAACTATGAATAAGGGAAAATAATGATTAAGAATAGAAATCTAGTCAACATGTTTACTTTTTAAGATCAAGAAAACTAGTGGTATGCACAAGATATCCCTGTTTTGATTTACAAATTTTAGAGTATACATTTATAAAATATGTTTCTTTACCTTTTTTCTAGCCAAATTTAGAATGAAAAACAGTGCAAGGTTATTGGTTACTAATAAAAAATTACATTTATCCTATTAGTATACATTTTGAATATGACCATTTATTTCTTGTGGATGACTCGTCTTTGGCATCTCTTTAACCAGAGACATGAAGCTTTAGATAGGAAATGGGTTTTCAAAATCATGAAGCAGCAATGAAGTAGTAATAATTTTAGGTCATTGCTGACACCAATTGGTCTTGAACTATTATTTAAAAGTAAAGTCTGGGATATCCTAAATCAGCCTCCTCAACTATGAAATATCAAAATAAATTTTTAATTTATTAAAAATATCAGATATTTTGCTCTGTGAATGTAGGAGTTGTCTGAGGGGAACGGGAAAAGCCTCATCTTTTTCTTTCAGGGAAGGATCCTGAGGTAGGAGAAAATAAGGGATTTTTTTTTTAAAGGGTTTGCTTCCAAGATAAATGAGAAAAGATTAAAGAACAGCTCACTATTCAGTGAGTTCTCTGTGTTAATTACATTGCATGGTACTAAGAATCACTGTTTATAATTGCAGAATCATGTGGAGGGGGAGAAGTACTAAAATACTTTTGTTATGGTATTTTAGAAGGAAGGAGGGATGAAATCTAATCAGTAAGTGTGATACTGCAAGCTGATAAGATTCTAGAATGAGTTATTAAATAGATGACTTGAGGAAAGAGAAGGATGATTATTAGGAACCAGCCTTTCACTAAGAACAAGTCCCGCCAAAGCCCTTGTAGATGAATAGGCTCTTACAGTCTCAGTACACTCTATCAACAAGACATTTTTCTTTCTTCTAAACAAAACGAATTACGATGATGATAGACATGTTTATTTAGAATTAATTGGATTTAGAGTCAATTGGACATCTGTTTCCAAGGAGCATTGATGATTGCATTGATAACAGCCTGGAAGGCATATTTAGAAGGTGAGTTAGGGAATCTCTCCTCCACCCTGCCCCAATCTATACTTATATTGATAATTGTAACAAAGCCATAAATGTGTTTGTCATGTTTGTATTTAACACTAAGCTGAAAGAGATTCATTCTACAAACGTTAAATACCATATATGTGCTGGTGTCTGTCACTTCATCATCTTTCTTCCAAAATCATTCTTTTATTCTCCTAGTGTGAAGCACAGAAAGCAACCACCATAAAAGAAAAAAAAAAAAAGATAAATGAGAAAATCAAAATTTAAGACATCAGTTTTTTGAAAAAATTTTTGTGAAATTGGTATTATTCCTTAAATTGTTGATAGACTTCACCTGTGAATCATCTGAATCTGGAGTTTTTTCTTGTTGCTATTGTTTATATATATATACATATATATATATAAAATTCATATAAAGTATATGAAACAAATATATACAAATATATAACATATATGAATATATAATGAATATATGTATATATGCACATTCAATTTAGTTAACTCATAAAATATATTCAAATAAAATATACAAAAATATATATGAATATATAATATATAAACATGTAACATATATGTATATATAAATTCAACTTAGTTAATAGGTATAGGGCAATTCAGATTTTCTGTTTCATCTTATGGGAGTTTGTTAATTGTGTTTTTAAAGAAATTTATCCATTTCATCTAAGTCATTGAATCTCTTGTTTTTAAAGATTTTGTTTATTCATGAGAGACAGAGGGAGAGGCAGAGACATAGGCAGAAGGAGAAGCAGGCTCCATGCAGGGAGCCTGATATGAGACTTGATCCTGGAACTCCAGGATCACCCCCAAGCCAAAGGCAGACGCTCAACCGCAGAGCCACCCAGGTGTCCCTAAGTTATTGAATCTTTTAGCATAAAGTTGGCTTTCTAATTTTTAACTTAGTTATTTCAGCCACTAAGAGATCATAAATTCCTCTAGAGCAGAGATTATTGTAGTCTTGGTATTTTGCATACTCGGCCTAAGAACAAATGGTAAGAGACTTATTACTAGCTTTATCTCATTTTTTCTTTCTTTAAAAATTTTTTTATTTAAATTCAATTTAGTTCACATACAGTGTATTATTCGTTTCAGGGGTAGAATTTAATGATTCATCAGTTGTACATAATACCACTGCTCATTCTATCACCTGCCCTCCTTAATGCCCATTACCCAGTGACCCCATCCTTCTATTCACCTGCCTTTCAGCCACACACAGTTTGTTCCCTATAGTTGAGAGTTTCTCATGGTCTTTTTTTTTTTTTTTCGCAAATTTTTTTAGATTTTATTCATTTATTCTTGAGAGACAGAGAGAGAGGCAGAGACACAGGCAGAGGGAGGAGCAGGCTCCACAAAGGGAGCCCAATGCAGGACTTGATCCCAAGACTCCTGGATCATACCCTGGGCCGAAGGCAGGTGCTAAACCGCTGAGCCACTCTGGCTGCCCTCATTTTTTTTTCTATTCTTAAAATTTTTTTTTAATATTTTATTTATTCATGAGAGACACAGAGAGGCAGAGACATAGGGAGGGAGAAGCAGGCTCCATGTGGGGAGCCTGATGCGGGACTCGATCCCAGGATCCGGGATCAAGACCTGAGCCAAAGGCAGACACTCAACCACTGAGCCACCCAGGCGCCCCAGTCTATCCTTAAAATTCTTAATATCCTTATCTGTTTATTATCTTGTATATGTTTTTACATTTTTCTTCAAATTTTGTGAATAATAGTTTATCCTTAATTCTGTGAGACATCTTTTTAATGGGCATACATCCCTTTGAAATCATTATTACTTTCATTAAAGTATACTTTAAAAAAAAAAGATTTTATTTATTCATGAGAGACACAGAGTAAGAGAGAGAAAGAGGCAGAGACACAGGCAGAGGGAGAAGCAGGCTCCATGCAGGAAGCCTGATGTGGGACTCGATCCCAGGTCTCCAGGATCACTACCTGGACCAAAGGTGGTGCTAAAACCCCTGAGCCACCCGGGCTGCCCTAAGGTATACTTTTAAGCAATAATGTATACCAGTTCTTCTATTTATCTTTGCTGTTCTTTGGTGTTACACTTGAGTGGGATTGTGTTTCTATTCTAATTTTGAAACTTATTTTTTCAGTAGGGGTCTCTACTTACTGCTCCAAAGAATTATATTTTAAAATATTACATTACTGTTAGAAAATCAAACTATATTTGAGAATAGTCAAGCATGCAATATATTTTAGTTTGAATCTTTTGCTTAGAAAGATTATTAAGCAGTATTAACAAACATGAAAAAAAGTAGCACACAGAATTGATTTTTTATTTTGAAAAGGTTGACATTACCATTTTTAAAAACTGACAGATCCGGTATTACCTCTCCAACTTAGGCTCAAAAAGATTTAGCCAATACCAAGGGAATAATTTGTAAGCCCCAGGTTTTCATCTCAGGTACAATTTCGTCTATGTTGTTCTTTTGATGTATAATTGGTAGCTTACTTTTCTGTACTTTATAGTATGTTGCATATATTTTTACTGTAGCATATTTTATCATATATTGTAAATACTTGTTCATCTTGCTTAGTATATTGTGTATATCCTGAGAGCAGGGGCCCTATAGTATTTATCTGCTTACTCGTTCAGCATAAATAATAGACATGGTATCTTTTGAGTAAAAACTGTACATATTCTTATAAAATTAATGAATAAAAAAATTAATAAGGTGGATTATTGTATTGGTTTAGAAGAGTTAAGGAGATTCTTTTTCTCTCAAACAGCGTGCAGTTAAAAAATTTATTGTGCTAACATCCAGCCAAAATGTACCAGTGTTCCTTATTGATCCTTTGATCCTGGAATTGATTAATAAAGACTTTGAACAAGTCAAAAATACTTCTCATGGCTCCACTTCAGAATGCAAGTTTTTCTGTGTTCCAAGAGACTTTACCACATTTGCGCTACGGTATCACCTGTGGAAGAATGAGGTAAGATGATTTGCTTTCACATAACAGAATGTGTCCTTTACAAAATAGTGTGGGAATAAACCAGTTTTTTAAAAGTAAAACATTTCAAAAATCTTTAAAGCTTTTTATAAATTGTGTTGGGAATATTTTCAGCTATAAGTAATAGAAGACAATTAACAATGGCTTCAGCAAATAGAGGGACCTACTTTTCTTGTGTAACAAGAGGTTAAAAGATTGGTGCCGTTGGTATTAGCTGCTCACTGATGTCAGGGCTGGTATCACTGAAGTTCTTTCTTCATTTTTCTCATCATAACAAGATAGCTGTCCTGGTTAGGTTATCAGGCATCATAATCCATGTTTAAAGACAGGAAGGGCTAGTGACACTATCCTTTGAAGCAAGAATTTTCTCAGAAGCTTCTGATAAACTGCTTATAGCTCACTGTCCAGAACTAGATTCGTACGTCTTCTGGTTGTAAAGGGCTTAGGAAGACAGGTGTTTAGCATTTCCATCAGCATAGGCAGGCAAGTAGGAAGGGTTTTGGTGATGAATATTCAGTATTTGCCACATAAGGTGTGTGAGGGCAATGTCACTAGTCCATAGCACTACTCTTTCCATCTTGAAAGTGTGTAGTACTTGTTTGATACTCATGATTCTGTGATGGTGGGATTTTTGGGTAGCATTTAGCTGGGCAGTTCTGATCTCAGCTAAGCTCAGCTTCTAGTCACCTAGGCAGCTCTGCTTCTCCAGGGTGGCTTGCTGTCAAATGGAGCAGTGGAGGTATCTTGACCATGTGTCTAATCATCCAGGCTAGTCTGAGAAAGCAAAAACATGAAAAGTTTCTTGATATTGTTAAAATATTAAGGTTTCTTAACTGTGAACATAAATAAATAATCCTTTCATTCAGATGTTCTTTGATGAGATTTAATAAAATACTGTATTTTTTCTAACAGATTTTACACATTAAAAAAGATTCTATTTACTTATTTAGAGAAAAAGAGAGAGCATACAAGTTGGGGGAGGGGCAGAGGGGAAGGGAGGGAGGGAGGGAGGGAGGGCGGGAGGGCGGGCATCTCAAGGAGACTCTGCACTGAACGTGGAGCCCAACGTGTGCCTTGATCCCGCAACCCTGAGATTTTGACCTGAGCCAAACCAGGAGTCAGGCGCTCAACCAACTGAGCCACCCAGGTGCTCCATATTTTGCACATTTTTGATAAGATTTATTCCTTGCTACCTTATAGTTTGTGTGCACGTGTGCATGCACGCACAAGGGGTGGAGGTGACAAGATAACATGGATATTTTACCTCTTCCTTTACTAATTCGTTATTAGAGGTAGTTGAGAATGCTGTTGATTTTTGTATTTTGACCCTGTTTCCCAGCTACTGTTCTTAAATCTGCACTGTATAGATAAACTTCAGTTTCTTCCCTGCCTTCTCCCTTCTTCATCCCCTTTCCCACCCTCTTTCTTTTTTCTCTTTCTTTGAATGTAGCAGGTTATATTTTCTGCACAAAAAGACAATTTAGTGGGATGCCTGTGTGGCTCAGTGGTTGAGCATCTGCCTTTGGGTCAAGGCCCGGGGTCGGGCCCCACATCGGGCTCCTTGCATGGAGCCTGCTTCTCCTCCTTCTGCCTATGTCTCTGCCTCTCTCTGTGTGTGTCTCTCATGAATAAATAAATAAAATCTTAAAAAAAAAAAAAAGACAATTTAGTCTCTTCCTTTCCAATCTTTACACCTGATTTCTTTTTCTTGTGTTATTGATTTAGGTAGGACAAGATAATATTAAATAAAAGTATTCTTTATTTTGAAAGAAAGAACTTTGTATTGCTTGGATGTTGGACCTCCAGAATTGAGTCTCTCATTTTCTTGTCTTTGATTTCTTTCTCATCTATAGATTTTTCATCTCTTTTTCTAACTGTCCTACTTTTATTTTTTTATAAATTTATTTTTTATTGGTGTTCAATTTGCCATCATATAGAATAACACCCAGTGCTCATCCCGTCAAGTGCCCACCTCAGTGCCTGGTCGCCCAGTCACCCCCACCCCCAACCCACCTCCCCTTCCACCACCCGTAGTTCTTGTCCTACTTTTAAACAAAATCTAACACTGCCATTGATTTTCTTCATATTGTTCAAAATTTTTATATTTTTCCAAAAATTTTGTGTACTGTTTCTTATGATTCTTGTTTCATGGGTATGGTTATATCTTTTTTTGTTCTGTAGATTTTCATGTTTTGGGGGTTTTGTTTAGTTGTTTGCTCCGTATTGCATTTTGTTTTTCTAAATCCCTTCATTTTGGGCATTTATTTTTTTGTTATGGTTATTTATTTTTTTGTTGTGGTTATTTTATTTGGTTTTCATGATATAGCCATTCTTTAATGTTTGCTGATCTTTGTTCATATTTAAGAATGAGGCACTGAAAACCAGTTGGAAGCTTTCTTTTAGGGCCATGTTTCATAAACTGGTGACTTTCATGATAGAGTAATAATAAGGCTATGCCAGCTTTCTCACTGATTCCTAAATGTCAGTATTTGTAGCCCATTTCTACTGGACTGTTTGATTTCCTCATAGAAAAAGACCACAATGCTTATAAGCCTTTTCTATAAAGAGTTTTTATAATGTTCCTTTGTTTTCCCAAAATGAAGTTTGACATTATAACCTGCCTACATACAGAATCCCCTAAGTCAATATAATGTCTTAATTATAATATGAATTAGAAATAAAAGGGAATGTGTATTTCAGCTTGTAAATGTTCAGTCAAGACTACATTGGAAAGCATAATGAAGTAATTCAGATGGTTGCACTTTTCAGTGGGATCATTAAATATGATTAGCTTCAAATATAGACTCATATTATGAATGATACTGTTAGTAATGTGATTTTTTTAAATAATGAACAGGTTTCCAACAACAGAAAAGTAAAATTGTCTCCTCTTTAGCATAGCCATTGTATCCCTGAGAAATAGAGGTTCAGATCATTATGAACAAGTTTTTCTGCTGCAGGACTGATAGAACATTTGAAATTATTTAGGATATGGGACAGATATTCATATTTTGAATTATAGAATGTCTAGCCTTCCTGGCCTGAGGCTCTAAATGCCACTTGTATCTTCCTCAATCATTATGATAATTAAAAATATGCCCACAAATATTTTTAAAGATTTTATTTATTTATTTGAGAGAGAATGCACAAATGAGGGGAGAGGCAAAAGAAGAGGGAGAAGCAGGTTCCTCACTGAGCAGGGAGCCTGACACAGGGTTCAGTCCCAGGACCCTGGTTTGTGACCTAAGCCAAAGGTAGACACTTAAATCAACTGAGCCACCCAGGTGCCCCTGCCCACAAATTTTTTAAATGTCTCTTGGATATGGTAGCACTTGCCTTGAGAACCAATACTTTAGAAGAAAGAGACTGTGCCACGATTGGCAAGACCAATATGCAAAAGGTCAGCAATACCCAGAATAATTACACAGGTTCATATTTATTCTTTTATACATATGACATCACATAGAGTTCTTGGATAGTCCTTCCTAAACCTTCTCCTAAGGTAGAGCTAATTAGAGTACTAGACCTAATTATTACAAACTTAATTCGTATGTGATTATTCTTTATTAATACCATTACCATAAAGTGAGCAAACTACTGCCAAAGGCAATTGGGAGTAGATTTGTGCTGTATAGCCTTGACTTAGGCCTTTGCTCTATTTCATCAGAGCAATTAGTTTGTTCTGACTTTTCTCTCATGATTATAAGAAGACAAGCCATTTCATAGTTCTACCTATTTTGTTTGTCAGTGTTTCCTCCCACATCCCAAGGTCTGATTCCCCTTCAAGGTCTTGTTAGCCTTTTAATTTTTTCCTCAATTTACCAGCTAATAATGCATTTCTTCCATCCTGTACATTTCATCTCTGAGTTGGTCACTCTCACCCTCAGTCAGTACATTCTACTTCTTAGGTATACTCAGAGAGAAAAGGAAAAAGAGGAGCCCTGCAGTTGATCAATCTAACATAAGGAGAGTCAGGTGAAATTACATTAGTTAGGGTAAGTTGCATTAGTTGCTGTTAAAAAAAAAAAAAAATCCCTAAAATCTCATTAACCTAGCACAAGAAAGGAGTGATTGTCTTTACTCAACTCCAGTATGGATATTCTTGGTCAGGGGTACTCCTGGATGACCCTCCTCGAAGCAGTGACTTAGGGATACAGGCTGTTTCATTTGTGTGGTTTTTCCATCTTGGAGTTCTTTGCTTCCCTAGATGCAGACAGAAGAGGGAAAGCATGGAAGATTTTATGAAGATTGTAAGCCAGGCCTAGAAGTATTATATGATATTTCCATCCACATTCCTTTGGTCAGGACACAGTTTAGCTCTATATCCATAAGTGACAGTTGTTATTGCCAGTTAGCGTTCTCTACCAGAATTAGCACTTTCTCTCATATAACAGCATAAATAACAATAACACCAGATATCTGTTGAGTACCTACTGTGTACTAGGAATCAACTAGTACTTGCAGTTGTTGGTGGAGTTAAACAATTAAACAATTAAAAAGCTGTATAATCAATATTATAATAGAGGTCTATGTCTGTTATGAGATCATGATGAGGATACAGCTAATCCAAATGACAACATTCAGAAGCAGTAAGTGATGTGAATAAAGTATTCTTGAAGAATGTTTATGACTACTGTGACTTAAGACAAACTTACAGACACAGCTCCATAATTTAATAATGTTAAAGCCTGATATTACCACTTAGAGCTTTGTTATCCTTAATTGTAGACTAAGTATAATAATATCTTCCTTGCTGCCCTCAAATAGTTTCTGGGGGCATCAGATGAGATAATGAATGTGAATGAGTTTCATATACACTATATGAATATAGAATAGAGAGGTAGTATTAAGAATGGAAAGAACCTTAGATTTAGTTGGAGAAGACCTAAATGCTGGCAATGGCTTTGCCTCTTATTAATTCTGGTTTTTTAGACTTCTGTGGGTCTGGTTTTTAATCTAGCATACCTCGTGCTACTTATTTTAGAAGGTAGATGTCATATGTAAATGCAATAATGTTTATAAAAGTTCCTTGGAAATTATAAAGTCCTATTAAAATCTCGTGTGTTCTCAATAATTAATACTATTTAATCATCCATAGCACTTTTTGTTAGTATTAGGACTAAAAGTCTACCATATAGATTAATCTTGTTACATTAGATTTTACTGTAATGATGTTGGAAAATGTACTTGTTTGATAGTATGTCTCAGTATCTTTTCTAATTGGCATTATGATGGACTTCTATTGAAGTAGCAGTTTAACTATGAGATGAAAGTATTCTTCTTTTGAAGTACTTTGGAAGATACAGATTAATAGAAGTTAAATTGAAAATTAAATGTTTTGTTTTAAGTGCTATCCTTATATTAACAATTACTTTGTAGATACTATCCAGAAAACACTAATGTGAGCATTCTCTTTCCAAGGAAGAAATTGGTACTAATTTGCATAAAGAGAGTTTGAATGTATCCTCCAAGCTATGTAGTTCCCCTTTCTGGTATGCTTCTTAATTCTACCACCACCACCTTCCTCCTTGCCACCCTTAGTTCTAAATCTTCAGGCAAAGAGCACGTTAGCATAAAATATGTATGGCTTAATTCAGTGTAAAAGTCACTTTAGTTTTGCTACCAGCATTTGGTTTTAAATATTTAAGCTTGATGTTTCTTTGGTTTTAGGAAGGCTGGTTTCGGATAGCTGAAAATATGGGATTTCAATGCCTAAAGATCGAGAGCAAAGATCCCCGGCTAGATGGCATAGACTCACTTTCTGGAACTGAAATTCCCTTGCACTACATCTGCAGATTGGCCAATCATGCCATCCACTTGGTGGTCTTTCATGAGAGGAGTGGCAACTACCTCTGGCATGGCCATTTACGACTCAAAGGACACATGGACAGGAAATTTGTTCCTTTCCGAAAGTTACAGTTTGGTCGTTATCCTGGAGCTTTTGACAGGTAAATTCAGGATCTAAAGGGGAGTCCTGAAACTTATATTTTCCAGTCATGAATTCTTACTCTTTGTTTACATTTAATAATTAATATGTAATTTACACAAATCAGTTTTGAAATGTAAATATTCAATAGGAAGAAATTCATGTACATGACACCAAGAAATATATGTAAGAACATTCATGACAACATTGTTTGTAACGCCCCCAAACATTGTATATTCATACAGTGAAATATTGTAGAGCATGGAAATGAATGAATTAATGCTCTGTGTAACAACATAGTTGAATCCTACAATGTTGAGTGACCGAAGCAAGACTTAAAATAATACAACTCTTGATTACATTTATAAAAAGTACAAACACAGGAGAAGATATGTTCATAATATATGCTTTCATAGTAAAAGTGGTCAGAAGGTACAAACTCCCAGTTAAAAGATAAATAATTTCTGTGGATGTAATGTACAGTGTGGTGACTGTAGCTACAGTGCTGTATTGTATATTTGAAAGTTGCTGAGAAAGTAGATCTTAAAAAGTGATCTCTGAGGTAGCTGAGGAAAATATGCTTGATGTTTAGCTCTTTTACTTATGTTGTATTTTTTGAAGAGCTGCCAGTTTTCTGGGTTAAGTCCTTGTAATAAATCTTAACTTTTGTTTTCAGGCCAGAATTACAACAAATTACTATTGATGGATTAGAAATTCTCATCCCAAAAGATCCAGTGCACTTTCTAGAAGAAATACCACGCTCTAGGTTTATTGAGTGTAGGTATAAAGAAGCTCGAGCATTCTTTCAGGTTAGAAATAATCAAATATTGTACTTTTTAAATTAAAGGAAATGTGTGTATTTTTAATAGTTCTGGGAAGGGGTAGGGAATGAAGGGACTTATGAAAAATAGGTAAGAAATATTTTTTGGTTTATCTATTTTCTTCTAGATTGATTGATTGATTGATTGATTGATTTTTAGGTAGTTTAAACATTAACCTCAAGAAACTATTTCTTCCCTAGTTGAATGGTGTGTTGTTTGTGGAGACATTGTTTTATTTAGATAGACTTTTGGTAGGTTTAGCACTGGCCTTTGCTTTAGGTTAGGACACCCCATACACTTTATCAAAGGTGGTGTGTTCTTGAAGCACCCCAGTTAGGATGAAGCCACTGAAGATGGACCATATAGATTTGGAAAAGATTTCATGGAAAATACAGTTTTTCTCAGAGGGTTGACAATGAATATGAATTTTTTTGTGTTTATGAAGGATTTTGAAGGTAAATGCTATGCAGAGACCAGTGCTTTTTGAACTTTACTTTATTCTGCAGCTGTAGCTTTCAGTTCAATAAACATTTATTGAAAGCCAGTTTCCCAGGAACTCTGCTGACCCCGGGGATATAAAGATTTTGAGAGACATGAAAGTTCAGTTCTAAGTGATGACTGGAAACAGAAATATAGTAAAAACAGATTTATGATGGATTTGGGGTACCTAATCCTTCCTCTTGCCCTTTGCTTTTTGGGATTCCCTTCCAAGAAAGCTGTAGACACATGAACAGGAAAGGAATGGAGAAATGAAGTACCAGCTGTATCATCACTAAGTGATGCCCTAAAATTGTGCCCCACACCCACAAATGCAAGGTTTTCCTGGTAGGCTGTGTTACTCCCATGGACTAAGGCCTGACAGCCTTCCTGGTGGGTCTTCCCAGCCCAGTCCCCTTTTCTGTAGTTGTGGAGCTGTGAAACATACCCAGTCAGCCTCATGGGTGGAAAGCTGGCCAACTGCCTCTGTGGATGAGCCTACTCTCATAGGCAAGTGCTGATCATCATTTATCACGCAGTAAGTAAGAAGACGCAGAGATGTAGTCTGGTGCTTGGACTTGACCACTCACTCTTCTGGCCTTAAGGGAGTTTGTTCTGGTTGCCACTTCTGTTAGAGCACTTATGACAGTGAATTAGGAGTGTATGTCTTGTCCCCCTAGTAGACTATATGAACTTCTTGATGGCAGGCATCTTACTTTATTCACCTCTGTAGCCCCAGTATCTAAAACAGCATCTGGCACAAAGAAAAAATCCTATAATTATGAAAAAATGTTTGGAGAATAATGTGCTCATCTGAATCAAATGATTTTTTTTAAGGACACTTAGGAGGACTCCTCTATTACCTAGCAAGCATTTGCCCAGGCCCATTTCATTGCTCTTTGTGAGAAAGCAGTGTAAAATGTAAAATGCTTCAAAATAGTGATGCATCATTAGGATAGTATCAAATTTTTTAATTCTGTATTTTCGTTCTTGCTTTTGAAATTTTTAGGGCAAGCACTCAGTCAGCATTTGAGTGAAGAATATGGATGATAGATGCTCAGAGGGCTTACCATTTATAGCCTCATAGATTTTGTTGTTTAGAGTACCATCACACAGCAAGACTATAATCCTGCCTGGAGGTTTATATTTATAGTAGGATCATATGGAACTTTGTGTTCATTCTATCAGGTTGTTTGTGTCCCTCACTTGCAGCAAGGTATACTTGTGATTTCAAATTTTCTTTTCTTTTTTGCTGTTATATTGGTATTACTAATGTAGGGTGCCTAGTTAGGTTAATAACTCTTTACTCTTAATCTCTTAAATGTTTCATTGTTTGAAAATACCAGGAGAGTCAGTTTTTAAATTGAAGTGAGCATACATAACTTTGGACACTTGATGGCGCCAAACAGTCTTATATACAATGCCTGGTGTAAAACAAGCAATGAACTAATCCAACAGAGCTCATAAAACAACCTTCTAACTTTCTATTTCTAATAATATTTTTTTTGAAAAATTCTCAAACATCCAAGAAAGTTATAAATAAAATACAAATATTTTTTTCCTGAACCATTTGGGAGTAAGTTGTTGACTGTATATCTCACAAATCAGATAATTTAGCATTTTCCCAAAACAAGAACATTCTCGTACGTTGTCTTAATAAAAAAAAATCAGGAAGTTAACATGTAGATTTATTACCACTTAATCCCCATTTGAGTTTTGCTAATTACCCCAGTAATGCCTTTATAATAAAAGGATCCAGTTCAGAGTAAAATATGATAAAAAGGATTTAGAATCACATGTCGTATTTAATTTTTTTCTTTCTCTTTTTAAAAAAGATTTTATTTATTTTAGGGGGAGAGAGAGTGTGAGCAGGAGGAGGGGTGAAGGGAGAGGGAGAGAAAGAATCCCAAGCAGACACTGCCCTGAGTGCAGAGCATGACCCAGGTGTTTGATCTCACTACCCTGAGGTCATGACCTGAGCCGAAATCAAGAGTTGATTGCTTAACCTACTGAGCCACCCAGGTGCCCCTGTATTTAATTTTTCTATTTCTTTAGTTTCATCCAGTCTGGAATGATTTCATAGTCCTGTTTTTTAACTTTTATGAATAACTTTGATGCTTTTGAAGATTACAGGCCAGATATTTTGTAAATTGTTCCTTGTTTGAGGTTCATCTGATTTTTCCTCATATAAGATTCAGGTAATACACCTATAATAGGAATAACAGAGGTGATTCTGTGCTTTTCTCATTACATCAGATGCTGCATGGTTGTGATTTGTCCCGTTACTATTGATGTTCACACTGATCACTCGATTAAAGTGGTATCTCTAGCTTCACCCTTGTCAAGGTTCTGCTTTTCCTTTGTTACCAATAGAAATTTGGCATGAAGGCACTTTTTTAAAAAAATATTTATTTATTTATTTGAGAGAAAGTTTGCGCAGGGTTCAGGAGAGACACAGGAAGAGAAGAATCCAAGCAGACTCCCTGCTGAGCATGGAGGCCACCGTGGGGCTCAGTCTCAAGAGCTATGAGATCATGACCTGAGCTGAAATTGCCAGTCAGAAGCTCAACTGACTGAGCTACCCAGGTGCCCAGAAGGTACTTTCAAACCAAGTAAATATTGGCAATATTGCCAAAATATTGGCGCCTGGGTGGCCCAATTGGTGAGGTGTGTTGGACTCTTGATTTCAGCCCAGGTCATGAGATTGAGCCCTGCATCAGACTCTGTGCTGGGCATGGAGCCTGCTTAAGATTCTCTTTCTCCTTCTGCCCCTCTTCCCACACCAGGTGCGCGATCTCCCTCTTAAAAAAATTGATAATATCCTTATCAGTCTTTCAATTTATTTGTTTACATCCTGGTTTCCTATTTTATTCAACAGGTTATAGTCCATTCTTTTCTTTTTAATTACTTACTTATATATATATATTTTTTTTAGTAATCTGTACACCCACCATGGGGCTTGAACACACAACCCAGAGATCAAGAGTCACATGACCTTCTGAGTCAGCCAGGCAACCTCTTTTATTTTCATTATTTACTTTCATCCTCAAATTCTTTCTTACTTGGCCAGTGGAAACCTCTTCATGGTGGCTTCCATGGCTTTTTGACACGTCTTCTTCATTTTTTGAGTTCTATTTTACTCTTTGGCTCTTTGGCTCTAGGTTCATCCTTTAACTTCCCTGCTGCAACACCAGAATCAACTGTTTCTCTAAGTTCTGATTCCTTTTATTTTTTATTTTTTAATATCTATCTATCTATTTATTTATCCATTCATTCATTCATTCATGAGAGATAGAGGGAGGCAGAGACACAGGCAGAGGGAGAAGCAGGTTCTATGCAGGGAGTCCAATGTGGGACTTGATCCCAGGACTCCAGGTTCATGCCCTGAGCCGGAGGCAGGCGCTTAACTGCTGAGCCACTCAGGCATCCCCTGATTCCTTTTAGAAGCCATGATTTGGATGCCAGGTGTGTTCATTGCTACTTGGTTTTTGTTGCACACAAGCCCTCTCAATGACTGTGTGTGTGTGTGTGTGTGTGTGTGTTTCTGTATCTATCTATTTAGATCCATAAATTTACATTGATATCACCATTCCAACTAATTTATGTTTCATTTAAACAGCCTAGGGTTTATTTCCTTATTTGTGACTCCCTTCTCAAAAAGTGAGAAATTTGACTTCTGTTGTTCTTAATATATTTGCTTATATGTCCAATTGCCTGTCATTGCTTCTGTCCCTTCTCCCACATGGTTGCTGTCCTCACCCTGCTTGAATGTTGCTAATCTCCCCCTGGGCTGCCTCCATCTATGGACATACTTCTCAAACTGCTTCCGGCTCTGACTCCTCACACTGGACGTGGAGGGGGTGTCCTCTCCATGTGGATTCCCTCCTCACTTGATTCAAGCTCTGATGCCCATACCCAGCTACCATGAGCATTTTCTTGCTTTGCCTTACCTAGTGGTTTTAGTATTGAATAGTTCAGGAAGGCAGGGGGAGGAGAAGAGGAAATACTCTCTTGACTTACTTTATTTACTTCTAATTATTTTCTTAATCTACCAAGAAGTTTAGAAGTAGGATAATATACGTTTTCCTGAACTTGATTTTGTTTCAGCAGTAACTATCAAATAATACTTAATGAGTTTCAGTCCAGTCTATTGTATTCTATTGAAAAACCAGAGGGTAATATGGAAATATCTGGACACCTGGCTTAGGAATATCTACAAAGCTATATTACCCTCCTTTTCTACCAATTTTTTTCTGAGATTTTGGACAAATTTCTAAGCCTTAATTTCCCCATGAGTGGGTACCTTCTGTCACATTATTTTCAGTCTATATTTGGGGGAAGACTGAGGGAAAGGTTGCCTGAATGCCAAGGATCAAATGGATATAATATTTAAATTAAGGGATCCCTGGGTGGCGCAGCGGTTTGGCACCTGCCTTTGGCCCAGGGCGCGATCCTGGAGACCCGGGATCGAATCCCACGTCGGGCTCCCAGTGCATGGAGCCTGCTTCTCCCTCTGCCTCTCTCTCTCTCTCTCTCTCTCTCTCTCTCTGTGACTATCATAAAAAAAAAAATTAAATTAAGGTTTTGTCTTTTTCTAGAGGTATGGTAAGCTCAAGATTGACATTTTTATTTTTATTTTTTAACTTACTTTTTATTGGTGTTCAATTTACCAACATACAGAATAACCCCCAGTGTCCGTCACCCATTCACTCCCACCCCCTGCCCGCCTCCCCTTCTACCACCCCTAGTTCGATTCCCAGAGTTAGCAGTCTTTACGTTCTGTCTCCCTTTCTGATATTTCCCACACATTTCTTCTCCCTTCCCTTATATTCCCTTTCACTATTATTTATATTCCCCACATGAATGAGAACATATAATGTTTGTCCTTCTCCGATTGACTTATTTCACTCAGCATAATACCCTCCAGTTCCATCCACATTGAAGCAAATGGTGGGTATTTGTCATTTCTAATGGCTGAGGAATATTCCATTGTATACATAAACCACATCTTCTTTATCCACTCATCTTTCGATGGACACCGAGGCTCCTTCCACAGCTTGGCTATCGTGGCCATTGCTGCTATAAACATCGGGGTGCAGGTGTCCCTGCGTTTCCTTGCATCTGTATCTTTGGGGTAAATCCCCAACAGTGCAATTGCTGGGTCGTAGGGCAGGTCTATTTTTAACTCTTTGAGGAACCTCCACACAGTTTTCCAGAGTGGCTGCACCAGTTCACATTCCCACCAACAGTGCAGGAGGGTTCCCTTTTCTCCGCATCCTCTCCAACATTTGTTGTTTCCTGCCTTGTTAATTTTCCCCATTCTCACTGGTGTGAGGTGGGATCTCATTGTGGTTTTGATTTGTATTTCCCTGATGGCAAGTGATGCGGAGCATTTTCTCATGTGCATGTTGGCCATGTCTGTGTCTTCCTCTGTGAGATTTCTCTTTATGTCTTTTGCCCATTTCATGATTGGATTGTTTGTTTCTTTGGTGTTGTTTGATAAGTTCTTTATACATCTTGGAAACTAGCCCTTTATCTGATATGTCATTTGCAAATATCTTCTCCCATTCTGTAGGTTGTCTTTTAGTTTTGTTGACTGTATCCTTTGCTGTGCAAAAGCTTCTTATCTTGATGAAGTCCCAATAGTTCATTTTTGCTTTTGTTTCTTTTGCCTTCCTGGATGTATCTTGCAAGAAGTTACTGTGGCCGAGTTCTAAAAGGGTGTTGCCTGTGTTCTTCTCTAGGATTTTGATGGAATCTTGTCTCACATTTAGATCTTTTATCCATTTTGAGTTTATCTTTGTGTATGGTGCAAGCGAGTGGGCTAGTTTCATTCTTCTGCATGTGGATGTCCAATTTTCCCAGCACCATTTATTGAAGAGATTGTCTTTCTTCCGATGGATAGTCTTTCCTCCTTTATCGAATATTAGTTGCCCATAAAGTTCAGGGTCCACTTCTGGGTTCTCTATTCTGTTCCATTGATCTATGTGTCTGTTTTTGTGCCAGTACCACACTGTCTTGATGACCACAGCTTTGTAGTACAACCTGAAATCTGGCATTGTGATGCCCCCAGATATGGTTTTCTTTTTTAAAATTCCCCTAGCTATTCGGGGTCTTTTCTGATTCCACACAAATCTTAAAATAATTTGTTCTAACTCTCTGAAGAAAGTCCATGGTATTTTGATAGGGATTGCACTAAACGTGTATATTGCCCTGGGTAACATTGACATTTTCACAATATTAATTCTGCCAATCCATGAGCATGGAATATTTTTCCATCTCTTTGTGTCTTCCTCAATTTCTTTCAGAAGTGTTCTATAGTTTTTAGGGTATGGATCCTTTACCTCTTTGGTTAGGTTTATTCCTAGGTATCTTATGCTTTTGGGTGCAATTGTAAATGGGATTGACTCCTTAATTTCTCTTTCTTCAGTCTCATTGTTAGTGTATAGAAATGCCACTGATTTCTGGGCATTGATTTTGTATCCTGCCACGCTACCAAATTGCTGTATGAGTTCTAGCAATCTTGGGGTAGAGACTTTTGGGTTTTCTATGTAGAGTATCATGTCATTGGCGAAGAGGGAAAGTTTGACTTCTTCTTTGCCAATTTGAATGGCTTTAATGTCTTTTTGTTGTCTGATTGCTGAGGCTAGGACTTCCAGTACTATGTTGAATAGTAGTGGTGATAGTGGACATCCCTGTCTTGTTCCTGATCTTAGGGGAAAGGCTCCCAGTGCTTCCCCATTGAGAATGATATTTGCTGTGGGCTTTTCGTAGATGGCTTTTAAGATGTTGAGGAATGTTCCCTCTATCCCTACACTCTGAAGAGTTTTGATCAGAAATGGATGCTGTATTTTGTCAAATGCTTTCTCTGCATCTAATGAGAGGATCATATGGTTCTTGGTTTTTCTCTTGCTGATATGATGAATCACATTGATTGTTTTACGGGTGTTGAACCAGCCTTGTGTCCCAGGGATAAATCCTACTTGGTCATGGTGAATAATTTTCTTAATGTATTGTTGGATCCTATTGGCCAGTATCTTGTTGAGATTTTTGCATCCATGTTCATCAGGGGTATTGGTCTGTAATTCTCCTTTTTGGTGGGGTCTTTGTCTGGTTTTGGAATTAAGGTGATGCTGGCCTCATAGAATGAATTTGTAAGTACTCCATCTCTTTCTATCTTTCCAAACAGCTTTAGTAGAATAGGTGTGGTTTCTTCTTTAAACGTTTGATAGAATTCCCCTGGGAAGCCATCTGGCCCTGGACTCTTGTGTCTTGGGAGGTTTTTGATGACTGCTTCAATTTCCTCCCTGGTTATTGGCCTGTTCAGGTTTTCTATTTCTTCCTGTTCCAGTTTTGGTAGTTTGTGGCTTTCCAGGAATGCGTCCATTTCTTCCAGATTGCCTAATTTATTGGTGTATAGCTGTTCATAATATGTTTTTAAAATCGTTTGTATTTCCTTGGTGTTGGTAGTGATCTCTCCTTTCTCATACATGATTTTATTAATTTGAGTCTTCTCTCTCTTCTTTTTAATAAGGCTGGCTAATGGTTTATCTATCTTACTAATTCTTTCAAAGAACCAACTCCTGGTTCTGTTGATCTGTTCCACAGTTTTTCTGGTCTCGATTTTGTTGAGTTCTGCTCGAATCTTTATTAACTCTCGTCTTCTCCTGGGTGTAGGATCTATCTGCTGTTTTTTCTCTAGCTCCTTTATGTGTAAGGTTAGCTTTTGTATTTGAGTTCTTTCCAGTTTTTGAATGGATGCTTGTATTGCGATGTATTTCCCCCTTAGGACTGCTTTTGCTGCATCCCAAAGATTTTGAACGGTTGTATCTTCATTCTCATTAGTTTCCATGAATCTTTTTAATTCTTCCTTAATTTCCTGGTTGACCCTTTCATCTTTTAGCAGGATGGTCCTTAATCTCCACGTGTTTGAGGTCCTTCCAAACTTCTTGTTGTGATTTAGTTCTAATTTCAAGGCATTATGGTCTGAGAATATGCAGGGGACGATCCCAATCTTTTGGTATCGGTTCAGACCCGATTTGTGACCCAGTATGTGGTCTATTCTGGAGAAAGTTCCATGTGCACTTGAGAAGAATGTGTATTCAGTTGAGTTTGGATGTAAAGTTCTGTAGATATCTGTGAAATCCATCTGGTCCAGTGTATCATTTAAAGCTCTCGTTTCTTTGGAGATGTTGTGCTTAGAAGACCTATTGAGTATAGAAAGAGCTAGATTGAAGTCACCAAGTATAAGTGTATTGTTATTTAAGTATTTCTTCACTTTGGTTATTAATTGATATATTTGGCAGCTCCCACATTCGGGGCATATATATTGAGGATTGTTAAGTCCTCTTGTTGGATAGATCCTTTAAGTATGATATAGTGTCCCTCTTCATCTCTCACTACAGTCTTTGGGGTAAATTTTAGTTTATCTGATATAAGGATGGCTACCCCTGCTTTCTTTTGAGGACCATTCGAATAGTAAATAGTTTTCCAACCTTTTATTTTCAGGCTGTAGGTGTCCTTCTGTCTAAAATGAGTCTCTTGTAGACAGCAAATAGATGGGTCCTGCTTTTTTATCCAGTCTGAAACCCTGCGCCTTTTGATGGGGTCATGAAGCCCGTTCACATTCAGAGTTACTATTGAGAGATATGAGTTTAGTGTCATCATGAGATCTATTCAGTCCTTGTTTTTGTGGATTTTTCTCCTGAACTTCTTCTTAAAGGGGAATTTTAAGAGTCCCCCTTAAAATTTCTTGCAGAGCTGGTTTGGAGGTCACATATTCTTTCAGTTGCTGCCTGTCTTGGAAGCTCTTTATCTCTCCTTCCATTTTGAATGAGAGCCTTGCTGGATAAAGTATTCTTGGTTGCATGTTCTTCTCCTTTAGGACCCTGAATATATCCTGCCAGCCCTTTCTGGCCTGCCAGGTCTCTGTGGAGAGGTCTGCTGTTACCCTAATACTCCTCCCCATAAAAGTCAGGGATTTCTTGTCTCTTGCTTCTTTAAGGATCTTCTCTTTATCTTTGGAATTTGCAAGCTTCACTATTAAATGTCGAGGTGTTGAACGGTTTTTATTGATTTTAGGGGGAATCTCTCTATTTCCTGGATCTGAATGCCTGTTTCCCTTCCCAGATTAGGAAAGTTTTCAGCTAGAATTTGTTCAAATACATATTCTGGCCCTCTGTCCCTTTCGGCGCCCTCGGGAACCCCAATTAAACGTAGGTTTTTCTTCCTCAGGCTATCGTTTATTTCCCTTAATCTATCTTCATGGTCTTTTGTCTCTTTTTTCCTCAGTTTCCCTCTTTGCCATCAACTTGTCTTCTATGTCACTCACTCATTCTTCCACCTCGTTAACCCTGGTCGTTAGGACTTCTAGTTTGGATTGCATCTCATTCAATTGATTTTTAATTTCTGCCTGATTAGCTCTAAATTCTGCAGTCATGAAGTCTCTTGAGTCCTTTATGGTTTTTTCTAGAGCCTCCAGTAGCTGTATAATAGTGCTTCTGAATTGGCTTTCTGACATTGTAACTCTGTGGGAGAGAGGACTGTTTCTGATTCTTTCTTTTGAGGTGAGGTTTTCCTTCTAGTCATTTTGCTCAGTGCAGAGTGGCCAAAAAGCAAGTTGTATTGGGAAAAGGAGAAAAAGAGAGGAGAGAAAGAAGGAAAGAAAAGAGAGAGAGAAAAAGAAAAGGAAGAAAAAAAGAAAAAAAAAGAAAAAGAGAAAGAAAAAAGGGGGAAAAAGGGTGGGGGAAGCAAACAAATCAAAAAGCAAAACAAAACAAAACAAAACAAAAAAAACAAAAAACCCACGGGGGAGTATCTTCTGATTCTGTGTACTTTAAGTCCCTTGACTTCCCCTGGAACTTGTCCGTCTAGCTGGTCTTCTGGGGGAGGGGCCTGTTGTGCTGATTTTCAGGTGTGAGCACTTGGGGGAGCTGCTCTGCCCCCTGCCTGGTGCAGGGCTCAGTGGGGGTTGTTTACCCCGTGAGGCCCCAGGAGCAACAACTGCAGTGGCGGGGCCAGCTCTGGAGCCCTGGATTCAGCTCCCACAGTAACTACTCCGTCTGCAGGGCCTGGATGCTCCGGGGCGGGGCCGCTGATCTGCTCAGCTCGGGGCAGGAGCGTCCTTGCTGTCCTGGGCCCTCCGGGCCTCTGCCTGTCCCGGGGGAGGCCGGATCCTGGGCTGTGTCCCGGCGCCCTGTGCTCCGGGGCCTGCCCTGTTGGATTCGCGCTCCCTGCGGCGCAGCCCCCCTCCGCGGCGCCGCCGCTCGAGCCCCTCCAAGCTGCTCCTGGAGCCGCGCAGCCCCCTCCGCACGGAGCCTCTTCCTCTGCCCGAGCCCCTCCGAGCTGCTCCTGGCCGCGCAGCCCCCTCTGCGGAGCCGCCGCCCGAGCCCCCCCACCAGCTGCTCCCGCCCCGCAGCCCCCTCCGCGGAGCCGCCCCCGAGCCCCTCCGAGCTGCTCCGGTCCCGCCGTGCGAGCTGCAGTCTTTTAGGGAGCTCGGCCGCAAGGTGTGGCGCACTCTCCTGGGCGCGCAGTTGCTCTGTTAGTGTCCCCGGGAGCCCGAGGGCATCCCCGCCCTCCTGGGTCCTGCTCCAACTCCCCGCGAGCCCCTTTCCGCCCGGGAAGGTCGGTGCAGCTCCTGCTCCTCCGGGACGGGGCTCTCCTGTCCTGGGGACACTCGCCCGGGCCTCAGCCCGGCTCCTCCCGTGGCCCCTCCCCCTTGGAGGCCTTTTGTTTCTTTATTTCTTTTTCCCCGTCTTCCTACCTTGATAGAAGCGCGAACTCTTCTCACTGTAGCATTCCAGGTGTTCTCTCTAAATCTCAGGCCGAATTCATAGACTTTCAGGATAATTTGAAGGTTTTCTAGATAATTTGGTTGGTACGTGATTTGGAGACCCTACTCTTCCGCCATCTTGCCCCTCCCCAAGATTGACATTTTTAAATAGAAAAAAATAAATACTATATTTTAAAAAATCCAAAACAGATATGAAAGGTTTATAGGTACATATCCTTTAATATATATGAGAATCAGTTCTAAGAAGTGAAATTTCTGGAAGTGTCATGCTAGGAAAGGTATATCAGAGGTGAGAGTATGTCCATGCAGGGGACAGCCTCGTAGGACATAACTATCAGAGTAATATTTTTATCAAGCAGAGTTTTCATGTCTGTTATTTAATCTGACTCTTTCAGTCACTCTTCTAAATAAGGCAAGTATTTATCTTTAACAAGTAAAAAACCTGAGTTTTCATTGTGCTACACAGTCATTATTGGCTGAGCATAGACTAAGTCCTGCTCTTCAGTCTTTCCCACCATACCAAGGGTAAGAACATGCGCCTCCCTTTCCAATCAAGAGAAGCTATGGCTCTGAGTATGTTTTTATCTTGAAGGGATCACATACAATTTGTATGTTCTGGAGAAGGCAACTTCTCTTCTGGGATCCCACTTTCTTCCTAGGGATAGTTTTTTCTTAAGATTCCCTAAAGTCCTTCCAGCAACTATATTTTCTCCTGCTATATTGTAGAAGAATGATGGGATATTATAGGTAATATAGGTTATTATAGGCAGGGGCTAGTGTAGGAGGGGCCGAGTCATTTATTCATTTTCCCATTTACCACTATATGATGCTCACATATTATGTGTCAGGCGCCATTCTAAATATGTAAATCCAGTGATGGGGAGGTTTAGTACATGCCCTCAAGAAACCATCTGTATAAGCTAGTGGAGGAAATACAAATAAAATCAACAATGTGAATTTAAAATGATAATTATAGTGAAAGTATATGTAAGTGGTAACTACTATAAAGTCATTGGACAGATTCTTTCATTTGTCTTTTCTATTGACAAATATTTCTTTGTTCTGTATGTGCTGGACAAAAGGGCAGCATTGGAGAATAAATACATACATCTTCCTAGGAAAATTAGGGAATGTTTTTCAAAGGGTAGAACTGAGACTTGGAAGATTTTGTTAGTCAAGAGCACTTCAGATAAAGGAGACATGTATAAAGAAACAGAGGCTTGAAAAGTTATGCTATATTTGGGGAGCTAGAAGGTATTGCTGTATTATACAGTGTGAGGAAGGTTGCATGAGGCTGGACCAGTAGTCAGGGACCAGAACAAACGTCCTCGTCTACTATGGCAAGAAGTTTAGATTTTGATCCATAGGTAGCGAAGCATCACTGAAGAATCTATAGTGTTTTCCTTAGTCTAGAATATCCTAATCATGAAGAAAATTAGAAAAGCATGACTAAGTAAATGATGCTGATAATATTTGTGCAGAACTTCATAATTTATGGGATATTTTCTGTCATCCATTGTCTCACTAAATCTTCAGAGCAGCCCTGCAAAGTGTAATTCTTATCCTTTAGTTACTGATGAGGAAACTGTATCTAAGAGAGGTTTGTTCTTTCATACTCTCACTCATTCAGCAGATGTTCAGGTGCTGCTCTGGGCACTGGAGGTAAAGTGGTAGAATGAAGTCACTTTACTAGTACAGCTTGTGTTCTTCTAAGGTGATAGTGCCCAGCATCAGAGCCAAAAAGAAGTGGGGCTGGACTTGAACACAGATAATCTGACTCAAAAATCACAGGCTCTTTCTATTAAACTCTGTAGTTTCTCAAGACCAATTGAATCAGTGAATCTTGAAAATGTCTCTAAGTGCATTTTGTATAGATATGCTTATAGCTCTCAGAATTAGTCTTCTTTTCTCTTAACTGCCCAGTCTGCTAAATTGTGACGTGGAGGGAGTTGATAGAAGTGGAAGTCTCATCCTTTGGGAATCCTGGTTATACTCCTTTCCCTTTCACTTGTCTTTTCTAGAATCTGCCCCTGTAGTCTTATAAAAGTGCAACAAATAAGGAAGTCTGACACTTGATTTTTTTTGACACTTGATTTTTTATAATAGAAAAATTATAATATGGGATTAATTTTCAAATTTGACTTGGATGTCACAGAATTATTTCTAGAAATTTAGGAATGGTCGTAATAGCTGACTGTTTGTTATATCTGTAGCAATACCTTGATGATAACACTGTGGAAGCTATGGCCTTTCGGAAGAATGCAAAGGAATTATTGCAACTGGCAGCCAAAACATTAAAGAAATTGGGAGTACAGTTCTGGCTGAGCAGTGGAACTTGTCTAGGTAAAACTCGTGTTGCTTTACATTTGTCTTTTTGTCATTTTGTCCTCTGGCTTTAGGGATGACTGCTTGAGATGACAAAACATCTGTGATATTTGAAGTGTCATAGACAGAATAAATGTAGTGCATGTAGCAGGAATTTATTGATTTTTTAAAGAAATTAATTTCAGAAACAGAAAAGAGTTAGGAAGACCATGTTGTATGTGTTTACCAAAAACTATAAGTCATGTATAAAATTTATATCAGGATATATAGACTACATTTGATCTTCAGGTAATCCTTAGATTAGCATTTTATTATTTCTATCCCAAAGATTGTTCTGCCATTTTAGAAAAAAAATCTGTTCTATTTCTTTATTTACACACTACACAAATGAGAGGAAGACTGAGGGAGTGTCATAAGGTCTTCCCACAAGTCTTTTCCAGGTCACTGATACTATCACTGGTTGGACATCACTGCCTTACCACATTCTATTCATTCTAAGAGGGGGAAATGAATGCTTTTCTAGAGTCCTTATGCAAGTTGCTGTTAGAATCAGAGAAAGATTGATGGATCTCTTTCCACTATACATTACATCTCACACATTTATGTGATATATGCTTTAAGGTTTAACTTTTTTTTCTAAGGTTTAACTTTTTGAAGCAAGATTGTATTACAAACTATGTCATCAGAAATACTTCTTAATCACTTGTGTTGTATTATGCATTTTTAATCCATGTTTTTCTTCATTTAAGAGCAAAATGAGGGAGTTAGATTAGACACTATTTAAGGAGCCTTCCTTTTTTTTTTTTTAAAGTAGGCTCCACACCTAGTGTGGAACCCAGTGCGGGGCCAGAACTCACAACCCTGAGATCAAAACCTGAGCTGAAATCAAGAGTCTGATGCTTTAACTAACTGATCCGCCCAGACACCCTAAGGAGCCTTCCATCTTTAATAGTTTATGAATCTTTCATGGATGTGGGGTGTGGATTTTTCTCAAGCTAGAGATAAGACCCCATCCTAGACTTCTAAAGATCTATGTTAAAATGAAGATAAAGTTTAGAATGCCAAATAGTATTGCCCAATAGCAATGCCGATAAGACAACTGTAGACATTTACGTACTTTCTGAATAATTTGGATTAAAGAATTAGAAGGATACTAGGGGAGACCCAAGAGCCTTTAGTAGTACTAAGGTATAGATTTTAGTTTTTTAGAACAGTACTATAGCACTTAATTGCCTTTTAATATTGACAATGTACTGAAAATTGGGGATGAAACTGCTCTTTTTTATATGACCCCTCAGGGGCACCAGGTAGTATAGTCAGTTAAGCGACCGACTCTTGGTTCAGCTCAGGTTGTGATCTCAGGGTCCTGAGATGGAGCCTTTGTTGGGCTCCATGGCAGTGGGGAGTCTGCTTGAGTTTCTCTCTCCCTCTCCCCCCACCACACACACTCTCTCTAAATTAATAAATCAATCTTTATGTTGATTTATATCAGACATGAGCTGTTCAGAGTTGCTCAGGAAAGGGATAATAGCTAAGCAAAAGAATTAAATTATATTGTGTAGCATGCCTTAAAGGCAGCCTTCATCATTAGAGGCTTATGATCAAACATTCTCAAAAGTAATGTAATTTTTTTTTTGTAATGTAATTTTTTTAATGGATGGCCCACCTAACATTTTTTTTTTAAGATTTTATTTATTTATTCATGAGAGACACACACACAGAGGTAGAGACACAAGCAGAGGGAGAAGCAGGCTCCGTGCAGGGAGCCCAATGTGGGACTTGATCCCAGGAATCCAGGATCATGCCCTGGGCCAAAGGCAGGCGCTCAACCACTGAGCCACCCAGGCATCCCCCACTTAACATTTTTTTAATTGAATTTATTTATTTACAGAGTGTGGAGCCTGACTCAGAACTCAATACAACCCCTAGATCATAACCTGAGCTAAAACACCCAACTGACTGAGCCACACAGGAGGCCTGGCCCAGTTAACATCATTAAAGCTGATAGTTTATCTAGAAATAAAAATAACTCATGAAAATTTTTGAGGATGCTGAGTGCTCAGAGCAGTAAAAATGAAGGAAAGAAGGAAAGAGAAAAAGAAAGAAAGGTTCTTCTACAGATGGCTCCTTATAACCATAGATTTTTAGTTTGGGATTTAATTTTTTAAAAATAATTTTGGTAAAGCACTGGAAGTCTAATCTTATGAAATAAAAACCACTCTTACAAAGATCATAGAATAGTGACTAATTTTTTCCAAACTTAAGATTTTAAAAAATTTTCTTGTTTCTTTTTTAATTTTTAGGGTGGTATCGGCAATGCAACATTATTACTTATAGTAAAGATGTTGACCTAGGAATTTTTATACAAGATTATAAATCTGATATTATTTCAGCATTTCAGGATGTAGGACTTCCACTCAAACACAAATTTGGGAAGGTCAGTAGTAACAATCTGCTTTACTTCGTAAGTAACATGTCTCAAAGTTAGAGTTTATATGAAACAGTTCAGAGATGGTTAAGAATGTTGCACATGTCATTTTATCACTCAGTATTGACCAGGATGAGATCAGCAGAAGTTTCTTATGTGACTTCTGGACTCTTTAAGGAAAACCAGAAAAATCTGACTTTCTGTTGATAATGAGAAGGAGAAAAGGATCTTTTGAACTCTTGAAGGCGAGTTTATTGCCATTATGTTAGATAACAATATAACATAATTAATATACTGTATAATGTAAAATTAATACAATTATTAAGAGTCCCACCCACACTACCTGAAGTTATATTGTTTCTTATGAGTCACTTAATTTTATGTTCACTTAGGTGTCCTGTCATTATCAACGTGAAATGGTCCTTTGGTAGCTAAGGGTTAGAAATATAGAATCATTTCAAATAGTACTTAAATTTCTTATCTATTTCACATGTTCTGGGTCACAGCAATTTTCTCAGAGTTCAACTAGGAATAGGTCATCATGACTTAAATGAAATTTCCTTTTAGAGAATTTAATTTAATTTCTATGCCCCAAGCCCATGATTCCTTGCAAACATCTTACTCTTTTTTTTTTTTTTTTTTGCAAATAACATCTTACCCTTAATTTGTTAGTTCATAGGGAAATGTTGTCCTGGAAAGCAAGTAGAAGCATATTTAGTCACTAACAAATTATTTTCTTTATCGTAATTTTAGTTTATATGAAAATTTAATAAAATGTTTTTCAGAGGTTAGAGTCCAAGCAATAGAACTCTAGGCATGCAGCAGATGTTTACTGTACACTCACTGTATGCCTGGCACTGCCTCTGCACCTGGACACAAAAATAAGTAACAGTACTTATCCTTGAGGTGTTCACTGTCTAATTGGGGAAAAAAAACACATAATAATTATGTGATTAGTGCTATAACAAGACAGATACATCAAGACTAATGGGAACATAATTATTTGTTAAGAAACTTAAATCATTAAGTTTCTTTAGGGAAATGCTCTCAAAATTCTTTGTACCTTTAACTTTTATTTCTTCTTCTTTTTTTAAGTACATAATGTAATGATTTATGCTATGTAGATGAGTTTCTATGATACCGCATTTACCTAGGTACTTATTATTGATTGAGATGAGAGACTTATTTCCTAACAGTTTTACTTGATTATTAAAGGGAATCATTTTTCTTGATTCCTTTCCTTCTTTAGTCAGAAATGGGCTCAGGAACAGGATGTTCTGCAGAGTGGTAATTTAGCTACTGTAAATCATTTCCTCTGAGTTTTCATTAATTGTCAGAAGCAACATTATTTTATATGCATTTAAGAAATGAAATGATGTCATGCTACTGATAAATCCATTTTCAGAGGGTTTCAGCTTTTAAAAAATGTTAGAATCAGTATTCTCTCTACAAAACAAAATCTTTGTTTTTTTTTTTTTGTTTTTTTTTTAAATATACTTCCTTCATTTCAGTCTGTGAAAGTTTTCATCTTCCTCCTAGGTAGAGGACAGCTTGGAACTATCTTTCCAGGGAAAAGATGATATAAAACTCGACATTTTTTTCTTCTATGAAGAGACTGACCATATGTGGAATGGAGGCACTCAGGCCAAAACAGGAAAAAAATTTAAGTATGAATCAGATAAGTACTTATAAAAGGGGCCAGAGAAATAACTTCAGAAGGTAGAAATGAGGAAGCAACTGAAAAAAACAAATAAAAGACTGTCACAATTTCACTATTAACTTATTCTTCCTCATTTTACCCATAAAGCCCAATTATGTTTGGAAAGTATGGACTGCTTATAAGGACAGTTTAAGAGGAGGAAGTGCCCCTGGGACTTCAGTCTAAAGAGTCATTATGATTAGAAGCCTTTGAGGCATCAGAAAGGGAAAAGCAAAACAAGGCACACTGTGGCCAGAGCCGTAGCCACAACACTAATTGGCTTTTTCAATAGTAAGAGCTTGTTAATTTGATGGAAATGGGCAAAGGGTCAGTAAGAAGGGGATAGTCAGGGTGAAGTGAAATTTAAGTGAGGATGTTGGGACTGAACTGCTTTGAAGCCATGAATGCTCAACAGGCTGTAGAATATGACTTCAACAATAACTGCGGGCTGATCCTTAAAGTATACTCATTGAGCTTAACAGCTACCATATTTTGTCAAATTTAAGATGATATGGATTATAAGATGCACCATTATTCTTTGTGCTATGAAGAAAGGAAAAATACTGCCAATTATAATTCTAAGACACATGATTCACAGATGGAAAAATTTGGGTAGGGGGAAATGTTTCAGAATTGATGGAGTGCAGTATGTTAGATTGACATTTTTAACATTTTTTTTAATGCTGTTACAGTAAAACTTTCTGATGAGAAAAGACAAAAATGACATTAGAGCCACTATGTTCTCCTTTATGATGCAGTTGACCTATTCTCAATTCTGAGAGGGAAAGACAAAGAGAGGTGAATGAATGGGAACAGGAGCCCACAGAGCATGGGCTTTGGAGTCAGACAGACATGGGAGACTTCAGCTACTCCGTAACCAGTTCGTGGCCTTTAGCTTTTCTGAACATTAATCTCCTAGTCTGCTAACTTTGGATAGTATTACTGTGTTTGACTATATGAATATTTTGCATCTGTTAACATATAATCATCAAAAAAATCTTAGGAGGCAGGTATTCGGTGAGGTGCTGATACTGTAAGTAGTTGTTCAAGACTACACAGCACATAAGTGAAAGACTTAGACAGCAACCTGGCCTTTAGCCACCACTCCTCACTGCCTCCCTAATACACCTCACAATTTGAGGCACCTGGCAAAATGCTTAGCACTTACTCAGTTATCAGTAAAAAATGTGGTTATCATTATTATGATTACTAATGTGATTATTATCATTATTATGGTAGTTCTGTGACCCGAAGCATAAATTTGCCTCACTAACTAGCTAAGATTGGAGCTTCTATTGTTGAATACATTTGAGCCATTGGGCAGGGTGGGGAATTTCTATAACACAGAAGAGAAATGTCGTTTTCAGACTGGTTTTTCCTGGGTGCATTGACACACCCTCTTGATATTGCTGAATCTTTATTTGAAGGTAAGGAGTCTTCGTGTATGGTTGAATTCTCATTATAAGGTTAAGCTCTGATTAGAAGACAGAAATTAACATAAAATTGACATTCTCACTGTGGCTAGGTGAATGGGGGTAAGTGTTTATAACATTGGCTGTAGTTTGTTTATCCAAATATAATAAAGAAACTGAATTTGGAGGTGCGTGGGTGACTCGGTTGAGTGTCTGACTCTTGGTTTCAGTTCAGGTCATGATCTCAGGGTCATGAAGTAGAGCCCTGCATCAGGCTTCACATTCAGTATGGAGTCTGCTTGAGATTCTCTCTCCCTCTCCCTCTGCCCCTCCTGCTCGTGCTCACTCTCACTCTTTCTCTCTCTAAAATAAATAAATCTTTTAAAGAAATTGAAAAGTTAAAATTAGTGTATGATTTAGAGGCTTCTTTAAAAACTATAAGATAGTGTAGCACAGAAATTGAAGGGATAGAGCCAGTCTACTTGCTTTTGAATCCCAGCTTTATTCTTCACTAGCTCTATTACTGTGGGCAAGTTATTTAGCCTCTCTCCTGTCTCCTGTGCCTGTCTCCTCAAGTGTAAAATTGACAATAATAATAGAAATTGCTACATAGAATGGCTTTAGGGATTAAGTGAGTTAATACATAAAAAGTTTCAAAGAGAATTAAAGATGTCCTGAGTGTCAAGTAATTATTGGCTGCTATTATTACTACTACTAGTAGTAGGACAGGGGTAAAGAAAACTATTTCTCTTCTTCATCTTATGAGAAACTTACGGATTAGATACCTATATAATTAACTCAATATTAAACTCCCGAATCTATTCTTAGAGAACTCATATGAGAATCTCACCTTTTTTCTAAGAAAGGTACTTTCTTGAGCCAGTATTATCATTGTTTTTTTTTTTTCCAGTATTATCATTGTTATTCTTAAATTTCCTTCCGAGGCTTGAATATCTTTCTTCTCACTAACATGATCTGAAACCCACAAACTTCAAAAGAACGATTCATTTCTAACCAGTACATTTCTGCATAGAAAGAGCTTCTTTCATTCTGCTGTTACTGCTCTTTATGGTAGCAGTGTTTGGGAAGTGTGAAGTGTTCTGATTATTTAACAAGAGAAATGAGCAGTGATGGAACTGTCTGGACAGATGGTGTGAATCCCAGATTTTCTATCCTGTTACTGTGACCTTAAAAGGCAGAGAAAAGAACAGGGGATGGCTGTGTAGAGTAGTTTCTTTGGAAGATTCCTCCAGCCATATGCCATTTTCATTCTTTTCAGCTCTATTTACTTGAAGGAACTATAGTATTTTCACCACTACTATTCCTTGAGGGGGGAAAAAAGCTTTTAAAGCTACTCTAAAGGTCTTTTTATCTGTATAGTATTTTACTTTGTATTCATGTTCATTCTGAGAAAAGCTTAATACTATCATAGAATGCATTTTTTTAAAAAAAAGGCTAACAAGGAACTCAGGAAGAAAGAAAAAATTCCTCCTTTTGAAACTTTACTCTGCATGCCTGCAAAATAATGTTTTTGGTCCTCAGATGTAATAATAATATTAATGTGAATAATAAATATATAGCTACTAGAGTATTAATACTGGTTATCTGGCACATAATAGGTACTTTATGTTTATTATCTCAGACAATCCTCACATTATCCCTGTGGGTTAGGTGTTCTCACTCCCAGTCATGAGAAAAGTAACACTTAGAGAAATGAAATAACTTGCTCATTAATGGTAGAACCGAGATTTAACTCCAGAGCTGCTGGGTTCTTAAGCCTAAGTTCTTATTTCTAAGACTTAATAGGTTGAGTGAGTTAATATATGAAATGCATTTACAACAGTACTTGGCACTTAGTAAGTACTCTATAAACATTTAACTACTGCTGCTCCTATCATTACTATATTATTATTATTACTGTTTGTGCTACTGTGTTGCTCTGACACGAACATAGTTACCTTCAACACAGTGTTAACTTGGATTAGTTACTCCAGTGGGTCTGAATTTTGTATACTTATTTTTCTTCTCCAGAGTCCCAATCACTAGTAATAAAAAGTGATGAATATAATAACTGAGTCATCAGAATGTGATGTTTTTATTCCATAACTTTACAGTTCCTACAGATGCTGCCCAGGTTTCTTGGGGTTATTTCGTTCTTTCCCATCTGAGTCAGCTGATGTAAATAGGGGCCAGAAGTTTGAGAAGTAATAATAAAAACTATTTACCATGTGCCAGGCACTATGCCAAGCTTTTATATGCATCATCTCATTTAATCTTCACAAGTTTATGAGGGAGCCATTAATCTTGTCACCTTCATTTTATAGATGTAGAAGTTAAGGCAAAGCTAATACTCAGACGTGGGGCCATATCACTTCAGAACCTATATTATATATACGTGATGTTAGCGTCACCACGATCTATCATATTGTAAAGACTCCTGCTATGAAAATAGCCCTTTCTACTCTATGATATTATCAGAGTAATATAGCTACCTCTCTAACCTCTAATAGGAAACATGGTACTCCATGAGCTAGTAGTGGGTTCCTTACACCTTCTGATATTTGTAGATATTCTGATATTTGTCTGATACTTCTGATATTTCTGCTTATTGTACAGATCTTCACAAAATTTGGATTTGTTTTCTGTGGGACTAGACTCCTATCCGAGTGTGGCTCTCATATAATGTTTCATTTATGCAGAGTTTATTTACTAACTCTATGTGCTAAGTATTCTCATGTGAACATACTTAGTTTCTGCTCTCAAGGATTTCATAGTATGGACCATGAAACAAATTATTAAAGTATTTTATCAACAGTATAGTAATTGAAGTATATATTATATATAGTTGAGATACCAAATCAAAGTCTGTCTAGAAGTGACAGCAAGGAAATGTGGCTTTAAAATAGAAAAGTTTGTTAGGTAGACTTGGTAGGAATATGGAGAAAGGCCTAATAATAGTTTTACTTAACTATTTTTCTCTTTAAACTATTTCTATTTTTCTTCTTATTAGAAAATTCTATGAGTATTTTTTACATAAAGTAAAAGCTTAATTATGGATTGTTTCCTTGACTAGATTCCCAGAAATGAAATCATTATTGTTTGTGCTGTTTGAGAAGTACAAAGGGTAAGTGGGTAATGTTCCAATACCAGTAAAGTCCAAGATTTTATTCCTCAGTCTTGTTTTTCCTTTGACTCGTTAGGACTTAGAAGTTGTATGGGCTTCCTCAGTCTTCCTTGCAGCATGTTTTATTCTGTCTTTTCACTCGTACTTTTTATTTTTATTTTTTTTTAAGATTTTATTTATTTATACATGAGAGACACAGAGAGAGACAGAGACAGAGACACAGGCAGAGAGAGTAGCAGGCTCCTCATAAGGATCCCGGGATCACACCCCGAGCCAAAGGCAGACGCTGAACCGCCGAGCCACCCAGACACCCCTCACCCCTATTTTTTAGATAAACTTTTTATTTTATGATCATTTTTGATTTACAGAAAAGTTGCAAAGATAATACAGAGTTTCTGTATGCCAGTTATTCCTAATGTGGTACCACAGTACCTTGCTCAAAGCTAAGAAACTAACATTGGTGTATTACAATGAACTGAATTCCAGACATGATTTGGGTTTCACCAGTTTTTCTCCTTAATGTCCTTTTTCTGTCTTAGGATATAACTCAAAATACCACATTGCATTTAGATACCCAGCCTTTTGCAACTTCTTTGAGACCAAGATTTTAAGCATGTCACTAAGTAGTACCGGCTTACAATATATCATGACATGTCCCAGTTGTGTCCATTCAAGAGCATTGAGTTCCCTTTTTTGATGTTGCTCCTCAGTACTCTTAACTGGAAATAATCTCTCGTTATTCTGAATTTCCATAGATTTTTTTTTCCTTTACTTTTTCATATCTTATTTGGGAACTTCTGCTGATTTGGCTTTCCTTTCTGAGTTATAGATAGAATCAGGCCAGGTAAATCTGTTGGACTGAGTGAGACCTGAGCCCTACGTGAAACCAAAATCAGTCCTTAAGTGCATTTGTTTTATTAAGATGATAAGGTAATAATACCAGACTGGTATCTTGATCCAGCTACCACCTTTTTGGCATCAGAACCACAAGGTCAAGCCACCCAGTTTTTTCAGCCATTCTGTTTTACCAGAAGTTAAAGTTAGTTGTTGAATCTCTACTCCTAGGTTCTCTCAGCTTTATAGATTGATACCAAGCTCCCATGGTTTTAGCTCTCAAAAATATATTTGCCTTTTTAGTACTTATAGCTGTGAAGCTAAAACGATGAATTTGAATTATTTCTTTAAATTAATGTATTTAGGGCGGCCCCGGGGAGGCTCAGTGGTTTGGCGCCCGCTTCAGCCCAGGATGTGATCCTGGAGACCCAGAATTGAGTCCCGCATCGGGCTCCCTGCATGGAGCCTGCTTCTCCTTCTGCCTGTATCTCTGCCTCTCTCTCTCTCTCTCTCTCATGAATAAATAAATAAAATCTTTAAAAAAATTTACAAAAAAATAGTGTATTTAAAACATAGACTTTTCTAAAAATGATCTCACATTTCCTATTCTATTTATATCTTTATATTTTACAACAGATATATTGTCTTAGGTTTCCTTAATTGTATCTCCAAACCTCTACCTGTATACAATATACAGAAGTGGGAGTTAGTTATATAGTTAACTTTGTTTATTTGGTTTTTTAAAGAAAGGGTTATTTCAGGGGAACCTGACTGCTGCAGTTAGTAGAGCATGTGACTCTTGAGCTAGGGGTTGTAAGTTCAAGCCCTACATTGGGTATAGAGATTACTTAAGATAAAATAAAGATAAAATCTTTTTTTAAAAAAAGATTACCTCAGAATGAATAAATGGCAGACCTTTCATCTGTGTGAGGTAAATGATATTTTTTAAGACCACCATATGTTTTGTTTAAATGTAATTCTAAGGGTGCCTGAGTGGCTCAGTTGGTTAAGCATCTGTCTTCAGCTCAGGTCATGATCTCAGGGTCCTGCGATCAAGCCCCGAGTCAGGGTCCTGCTCAGTGGGGAGTCTGCTTCTCCCTCTCCTTATCCCCACTCATACTCTTTCTCTTGCTTTCTCTCTCTCTCTCAAATAAATAAATAAAATCTTTTTAAAAAAAGAATGTAATTCTATAAAGTTTTCTATAAGGTAGTAGTCCAGGAGAAATAAAAACATATTTTCACTGAAAGAGTTGACATGAATGTTCATAGCATTCTTACTTATGGTAGCCAAAAAAAAGAAAAGAAAAGAACCCAACTGTCCATTTTCTGACCAGATAAACAACTTACATGTTCATGCAGTGGCATACTACTCAGCAATAGAGAGAAATGAACTACTGATACATGCAATAACATAGATGAATGTCCAAAATATTATGCTTAGTGGAGGAAGTCAGACATACTACGTAGCTGCATGTATTTGAAATTGTAGAACACGCATAACCAATGAAAGATGTTGTTAGATCAGTGATTGAGAGCATACACTGTTTGTCCTTCTCCGATTGACTTATTTCACTCAGCATAATACCCTCCAGTTCCATCCACGTCGAAGCAAAAGTTGGGTATTTGTCGTTTCTAATGACTGAGTAATATTCCATTGTATACATAGACCATTCATCTTTCGATGAATTCATCCATTTCGATGATTCATCCATTCATCTTTCGATGGACACCGAGGCTCCTTCCATAGTTTGGCTATTGTGGACATTGCTGCTAGAAACATCGGGATGCAGGTGTCCCGGCGTTTCATTGCATCTGTATCTTTGGGGTAAATCCCCAACAGTGCAATTGCTGGGTCGTAGGGCAGGTCTATTTTTAACTCTGAGGAACCTCCACACAGTTTTCCAGAGTGGCTGCACCAGTTCACATTCCCACCAACAGTGCAGGAGGGTTCCCCTTTCTCCACATTCTCTCCAACATTGGTTGTTTACTGTCTTGTTAATTTTCCCCATTCTCACTGGTGTGAAGTGGTATCTCATTGTGGTTTTGATTTGTATTTCCCTGATGGCAAATGATGCGGAGCATTTTCTCATGTGCTTGTTGGCCATGTCTGTGTCTTCCTCTGTGCGATTTCTGTTCATGTCTTTTGCCCATTTCATGATTGGATTGTTTGTTTCTTTGGTGTTGAGTTTAATAAGTTCTTTATAGATCTTGGAAACTAGCCCTTTATCTGATATGTCATTTGCAAATATCTTCTCCCATTCTGTAGATTGTCTTTGAGTTTTGTTGACTGTATCTTTTGCTGTACAAAAGCTTCTTATCTTGATGAAGTCCCAATAGTTCATTTTTGCTTTTGTTTCTCTTGTCTTCATGGTTAAGTAATTTCTTATGCATAAACTACAGCAGTACTTTGATGGGACTTAGAATTATTTTTTCATCACTGAAAGGATTTTTCTTATCACTAAATTGTATTTGGTAATTATAAGTTCCCTGCAGAGGGGACCGTGATACTGTCTTTTGAGCCACAGAAGAGTGTATGTATGTGTGTGTATGTGTATGTGTGCACGTGTGTGTGTCTATACCTTTCTTTTGGGAAATCCTGTAATATCCCTTTTGAGGTAGCTTATTTCGTCAATTAATTAGGGTTCTGGGTCGTAGAGAATACTGTCAACTGTACACACAGTAAATACCATTTCTTAGACAAAGGTAACTTTTTTATATAGTTGTAAAATTCCATTATATTCCATTGGCAAAGAAACATTAAGAACTCTATAGCAGTGTAAAAAGAAACTAGCTTTTTAAAGAATAAACATTTTAAAATCAGCCAAAAAAAAAAAAAAAAAGAAACTATGTTTTTAACTCATTATACCAACTTTCAAAAGAAAATGCTAAGGACAATGTTAAGTCATAAATTTGATAATTAGGTATAATGTGAAAATGATAAATTTTTCTGGGAAAAAATAAATGTCAAAATTAACTCAGGAAGATCTGGATAACCCATACTCATGAAAGAAATTGAATCAATGATCGGAAATTCTCCTTCCCTGTCTTTTCCCTACTGAAAGTTTACAGGAAAGTTTTACCATGCCTTACCAGAGAGATTATTCCCTATATTTCCTATGTCAGAAATTTTAAAAAGAAAAAGAATGCTTTAAGCAACTTATTGTATGAGACTGATAGCAAAATGACTTGAACAGTGCCAAAAATTTTTTAAAGGAAAATTACAGTATTGTCAAACACAGATGAGGATACCTTAAGCACAATGAATCAAATTTTGTAGTATTTATATATTAGTGTAATTCTCAACATTAAAGGATTAAAAGATTAAAGGAAAAACCCCTCCATTATTATTTCAATAAATGACATTGCAAACGTTTGATAAATTTCGTAATTAACCAAAAGGGGGGGTGGGGAGGCCTTTTAGCAAGCTTGGAATAAAAGAGTTCAGAATTTCTTTAACCGGATAAAGAGAATATACTAAAAACCTAAAAGAAGCAATCATATTTCATGATAAACCTTTTAAGCCTTTCTATCAAAAATAAAAAAAAAAATGTACTCTCCCTGCTTCTATTAAGTAGAATGCTAGAGGGCTTAGGCACTAGAATAACACAAGAAAAGAAATTAAGAATTAAAAGCAGAGACAAAACTGGTAATGAGAATAAACCATTTGTGTTGTTTTGTAGGAAATTCTTGTTTAAAAACATGGCTCTGCTGTTCCAACTCGGAGTTTAATGCAGCTTATGTTTAAAAAGGTCAAATTCAGTTGTAATTGATAGTTTTTTTCTCTCTCTCTCTCTTGCTCACTTAGCCTAGCTAACTAGTAATAATAAAAAGTGTTTTTCATTTAGCAATTATGTTTATAGGTTGCACAATTAAACTGATGAGATTACTTTATACAGCAACCAGTAAGTAGTTTTACAGATTGTAAGGAGGTCTGTGAGGAAGAAAATGCAATGGTCTACTCCAACTCTTTTTTTTTTTTAACTCTAAGTCTTAATTCTAATTATTCTTTTATGCAAAGATAAAATGAAGTAAACGAACTATGAAATAGAAACTGTGAATGGAAGGCTTTTTGTGTGTTTGAAAAGATCCCTTAAACTTATAAGGGTTGCCTTAGTGTGAATTTAAATCTGTTCCCATTCTGGATCCTGTCCCAGAGCTTTAAAGTGCAAACTGCTTAGCCAAACTTAATCTTTGCTTTAAAAGCTAAGGTAAGGTAATGTCACAGACCCATGGTGTGTTCTAGTCTTAGTCATTGTTTACTGGTAACCTGGGCAGAGTACATGGCATGTGATATTCTGTGTCACTGACTCCCTCTTCCTCTCCTCAGTCCCATTTTACAGTCAACTTTCACATTTTATGGTTTGTTTATCTTTCCTCTTCTCCTAGGAAGCTGGAATTTTCTTTTTGCTGATTGAACTGAAAAATTTTTTAGTGAAAAGAAAACCATAATGATTTAGGGATATTTCCATTTAGGAGCAAAAATGAACATTTGAGTTAAATTGTCTTTGTGTTATTTTTATACATTGTTTATGTGCTTTTAATGTTTTGGTTTTGTTCATTTGAACATTTCATTGTTTAAAATACTGCTTCTGTAAAATTTGTAGTATTCTCATTTACCCTGTCTATCCTGGACCTGTGATTTTTCTTTCTTTCACCTCTTTGATAGACTATAGAGGCTAATATTTAAGAGAGGAGCTTCCTGGCCTGTGTAACAAGATAGACCATAATTTCTGCTTTATTTCAACTAGAGTGTGTCCCCTTGATAGGATGGGACAGGTGGACATTCTTCTGACCAGCATCTGATAGGGGAGGGTGGAGGCCGGTGATGGATGGCTGTGTCTGATGACAAAATAAGCAATTCCATGAATATGAGTGTGCAGAATAAAATTGGGACCAGCAGATGGTGGAGCTATGCTGTATCTTATTTCTTCCTCAGCTATGAGATTTGCTGTGGCCGTCTTTTCACAGAAGCCAGCTGGGATTGTCTATTAACTGCCAGCACCCATTGGTTTGGGTAGAAGGGACTTGTTGCTTTCTTTAGAATTTGTTCAGCCTCTCATTTTCATGTATGGCTTTATGTTCATCTGGTGGTAAAACATGATATTTAAAAGCAGAATGTATGAGAACTGACCTTTCCTTGGAGAATATCCCAGCTAGATCCCATTTCCACAATATGATTATGCTTTGACATCTGGCTCTTTCCTGTTCCTTTTTTCTTTAATCCACTGATATTTTAAGTTTCTGTGATCTCTGCTATTGCCACTTGAAATCTCATTACTGAAAGTTCTTTTCATGTTGTGAAGAAAAGAAACATTTCTCAGAAAACACCAACACAGAATATAGGGTTATAATATAAACTTAAGTCTAACGAAACTGCTCATTTTAGTTTTCCTTGGTAATATATTGAATTGAATTTACTGATCTGGAGTACCTTTAAGAAACATAATTTGGCTTAATTTCTTAAACATATCTGCTAGTTAAAATAGTTCCACCATAGATAGAGTAAAATTCATTATAACTAACATTGCCTGGGCTGATGTAGAGACTTTCTTTCACATCTGAGATGAAAGAAAGAAACTACAGGAAGGTTCATGTGAGGGACAGAAGCCTGGGAATGCATCTTGGAGTCACAGTTGCTAGATATCCTTGGGAAGTCCACGTTGAAAGAAAAGAAGATTCACACATGTGGTACTTATTTCAGTGTTCTGTAGTTAGATTCTTTCAGTGGCAGTTTGAATTTGATGCGGATTTAATGATGTGTGAACTGTTAAAAATAAGAAAGTAAGTTTGTGGCTGAGAACAGAAATTTAAGGGAGGGGGCAGGTGGTAAAATAAAAGCAGAAAGAATGTGGTCCATATCACTGTCTTTAAGGGAAATATTGTTCAAGTACAGGACATCCAGGCATTAGGTCTCTTTCTGCATTTGAGGAGGGGTTTGGGGTGTGAAGATCCCCAAAAAGTGATCTTAGTGCATCCTACCACATTCATGTACTGTGGTGTGAAATTTTCACTACAGTATGAGTTAGCAAAGGAGTCTGAAAAATACCCTGGCTGATCCTGAGAGTTTCTTCTTTAGCTCTCTAAGCTGACTAGGTTTTCAGAAGCTATCTAGGACCACAGTGAAACTCAGAATGCAGGTGTGAATAAGGCCTGTCACAAAGACACAAGCATTTGTGGTACTGTTGTTGGAGAATGTCTTTATATTGTCAGAATTGATTCAGGTTCTGTGGCTGACTAGAAGGGTTTTGTTTCCTTTCTCACTGCTACATGTACCTCCCTCTGTGTATGAAGAATTTCAAATATTAGAAATGTAGTTTAAAAAAATACTTATATATTCATTGGCTTACCTGAGATATTTAAGGAATGGTTACAGCCAAATCCAAGTCCTTCTCTAGGGTTTTCTCAGCTAGTCATTTCTCTCCATGTTTTGGGAGCTTTTTTGCTTTGACCTCATCTTCAGGCTCTTCTTGCTAATAGATAACAAAGATGCTCAGCTTCCATCCCACCGGCTTAGAAACCTCAGCAGAAAGAATGCCTCTTTCTTCCAGTAGTTCCAGTGGAAATCCCAAAGCTGACTTTTATTTGCCTAATTTGTGTATATTCCCATCCCTGATCCAATCACTATAATATACTAATAATATAATATACTAGTTAGGCCTGGGTCTTTTTTTTTTTTTTTTTTTAACCCATCTCTAGAGAGGGGGTGGGGTCAGCCCTTCCTGAACCATAGGGACAGGGAAATGGGGATGCTGTTAACATTAAAAGTGGAGGGGATCCCTGGGAAGCTCAGCGGTTCAGTGCCTGCCTTTGGCCCAGGGCGTGATCCTGGGGTCCCGGGATTGAGTCCCACATCAGGCTCCCTGCATGGAGCCTGCTTCTCCCTCTGCCTGTGTCTCTGCCCTCCCCCCTCTGTCTATCATGAATAAATAAATAAAATCTTTAAAATTAAAAAAAAAACATTAAAAGTGGAAGGGAAGGTTAGACAGTCAGAAACAACAAAATGTCCACTGTATTTGTCCCCAAAGCTATTTAATGGGAGAGAATTTTTCTTCAATCCGAGTGCACTAGCAGCTGGGTTCCTTAGACCGGACTTCTGTTGAGTCTCATCCCTCTGCACATTGCCTCTGTTTTGCCACAGATACCTGTTTCCCAAGTTTACACTGTGCTGGACTGAGTTTGTAGACATGAAGGTTCATGTGCCCTGTGAAACCACTGAATACATTGAAGCCAACTATGGTAAAACCTGGAAGATTCCTGTGAAGACGTGGGACTGGAAGCGCTCTCCCCCCAATGTGCAGCCCAATGGAATCTGGCCTATTTCTGAGTGGGATGAGGTTATCCAGTTATACTGAGACAATAGGTTGAAATGATAAAATTCCCCTTCTGAAACAGGTGGATTCTAACTATTAAGAAGATAAATCTCTATTTGTCAAATGTAAGTAGGGGCCAAAGATATATGTTGAGTCTGAAGATGCAGAAAGAGTCCTAACCTCTGAGCCATCTGATTGAATTCTCTCATTTTACTTTTATTCAGGAGTCCCTATGTGCTAGGTACAGTGCTAGGTTACAGTGGAGAAGCAGAGATGAGTGGCACACACGCCTGTCTCTCTTTCCCTTCCCTTTGGTAAGCACCTCAATTTTCTTTTGAGGGAAACATCCTTACCCTTTGAAGTTCCTGTAGAATATGATGTTCTTTCATACTGTTAGGTAATGTTTGGACTGGAAGATGGGTTTATTGGGCAAAGCTAAGGAGGATATACTAGTAAAAAAGAATAGCCCACTCCTGTAATCAGCAGTTAAGCTTGTATGTTAGTGCTGCTTTCAAGGTTGTAGAGTCGGAGTTAATATTTAAGTGATCAGACTTTAGGTGACATCAAGAAAAGATGCTAGAACGTTCATTTTACAAGCAACCCAGTATGGAATTGTTTTAGAGTATAGGGCATCATTCTTTCTGTGAGAATGAGAGCTTCTTTTTAGCTTTGTCAAAGATATGCAAATTCCTGTACAATTTGTATTTTTATATTTTAAGTGAAAAGAAAGCTTGTGCTTGTGTGATGCTTGAATTTCCAGTCATTGTGAGAATATTTTCACTGACCTCTGTAGCACTTGTTAACAAATCATTCGAGCGAGATCATGTTACCAGACATGATTTTGAAAGGGTTGTGATTTCACAAAAGTTATTTTCCTTATTTCATTCCCAGCCATCTGTTAGGTAAAAATATGAGCCATTCATGGACATTAATATTTTCTGAATTTATAATCCTTGTACTCCCAATTTTAATGTTAACACTAAAATATTAGTAGAAATACCTCTTATTTTTCTAAGTGTACTTATTCTTCAGTGCATTCATTCATCAATTGCAGCTCCATATCTTTCATTTATGGCCAGCAAGCCAATTTAAATAGTATATGAACCTACCTGTTCCCTCCCTTCTGTACTATCATGTCCCCAAACGAAGATGAACGGCAAACCTGACAAATGCTTTCTCCGTCCTCCCACTCCCAGATCATGGTGTTTGTAAAGTCTGTATCCATTCTCATTGTTCTATCTAGATGTTGTATCTGTTGCATATTGATGGGACAGGAACTCAGACTTCCTGCTTTGTCAAATACCACCCATTCTAAAACCCTTCAGTTTCCTTTCCCCTGCCTCAAGATACGTTTCTGAGTGGGATGGGATGGCCCTGTCTTCCACATCTCATGAGTCACTTTAATTATATATTCCAAGTGAAAAGTAGAGGTATATGTATATATACAATAAACACTGCTATCTTTTTATTCAGGAAAGGAAGCTGAGTCTTAACGTTTTATCTAAGCTGTTCAGGACAACTTTCTGGACAAAATCCCAGATTTTCCTCTAAAACCAGAGAATAACAGGAGTGTCAGAAATGGAAAGCAGAGGGTCTGAGGGAATAGGCTGAGTTTTTCTAAAACAAGGTTGGGAAAAGTGACCTGAAACCACCCCACTTGATATTTTCAAAACACCAAAAACTTTTTTTGATAAATGTTAACCACTGACCCAAATTCCTTTGTTGGGATGAGCTTTCAACATGTGACCATTGGATCTTTTCATAACATAATGAGGCTTTTAGAGACCCTTATAGATTACCATTAAACTTGTCCCCAAAGGACAGGCCATTGTAATCAGTCTCTCTTTGCTGGAAAATCAGCCCACAGAAATCATACCCAAATTCCAAAAAGCCGAACATAATTTCATTTTTCATGGTTGAAAAAAATATCAGATAATAATAGTGTTCCTGAGCAAAATCTGCCTTGCTTACTGAGGACCATTTGCTTGTGCTCAGCATCTAGAAGTGTATATAAAAGTGCAATACACATTTCTGCCCATTTCAAATTGAGGCTTCCACTGTTTGCCAGGTGGTGGAGGTCTTACCCACCACTATTTAGGTTATTTTTTTTTTTTTATCTGTCTCTGTAGTTCAAGGTCTTGAATAATCCAAAACCTGAGATGTCTTGGTCTCATTGACAGAGATTCTGTATCCTTCCCTCCACAGACCACTGGCAGCTGAAATACCTTCCTTGACTGCCTTCTGGTTTTACAAGTTCCTGCTCTTGCTTTGTTCCTACCCTGACTTGAGGGAATGAAAGCTTTTCCCCAGACTCTGAAGGCCAGGCTTGCTTCTGATACAGATTCAGCCATACTTCATCCTGTGCTTCTTGACAGTTCTTAACTGTGCCCAGTGTCCAGAGACCTTGTTTCAGGTGGATCTACCATCAAACCTCATAAGATCATTTTTCTTTCTTCACCTGAGTATCCCAATAATTCTCCTGATATGGCTACTTTCAGGTCCACTTTGTCTGGTTCATAGGCGAAAACCTCTTATATTAACTTGGAAGTTAGGTACCCCTGGATATCCTCCAGGGAGATCCTGAGAGGCAAGATTGATAACCTCTCCCTTGACAAACTGGTGGTCACTCACTCCTTCTTTAAGCAAGGAGCACTTGGCCTTCTCCCCTCTGCTGCAGCTACTGATACCTGGCTCCCGGAATAAAAGTGTAGTATGACAGCAGTTCCTAAAATCAAGCATCCCTAAGAAGCTGGGCAGTGGGATAATCAGTTTCTTTAATTCCCTAGCTACAAACCCTGTAATATGACCACTAGGTGGCGGAATGTCTACCACCATCCTCCCAAAACAAGTATACTCTCAAGTGAAAATCATCTTGCTCTTGAGTCTTAAAAGAGGTCACATTCATTTTATCCCTTTCATTTTATAGCTAAATCAATAAGCTATAGCAGTGATTTGAGAAACACTGGAATCTAAAACTTAAGAGTGCCATGACTTTTGGCCCAGTTCCTAGTTCATTGCATCACAGCACAGCATCTTTAACTCTGCTTGAGATACTTGACAGAGAAGTCAACCTCTGCCTTAGGAGTAAGTTTCAGGGTATTTCTGCCGTTCTCCACTTAATATCTTTCTGCTCAGATTGAGAGCCTGAGCTGACAAAGAGATCAAGAAGGAGTATTTCTTTCTTGTCCAAAATACTTAGGCTATCTTCACACCTTTATCTGCAAAATGCCATATCTCCAAACAGTGAAATAGTTCCTATGTGGAGACATCAGCCTTTGATTATGATATTCTTAACGTCCAGAAGTACCTGATTCTCTTAAGCTCAAGATGTGTCCCATTGCTACTTCACCCCTTCCAATTCCCCAGGAAACCATTGGCTAAGCACTCATTTCCAAAGAATCCTTCCTCCTTCCCTTGTTGATACTCTCTTATGGATACTAGAAGTTGAGGATAAGTTGTGCTCATTGCTATTCTTCTTTGTGACCCCAAACCATTGTATCTAGTCTTAATATGGTTATAGACCTTCAGATGGCAGACAGAAGAGCAAGGTGTTACATAGAAAAGCAGGGGTTATAGATTGGAGACCAGAGCTGCATCTGGGAAACACACTTGGAATGAATTCCCACATTCTAGCCTAATACCTTACCCAGTATCACAAACCTAAGTAAGGCTGCAAATGTCTCTGAGACTCTCCCAAGTTTCACCTTCTGGAAAATGAACACTTCTTTCATCCTTAATATTATAAATCTCCATGGGAAATTTACCCTCAAAGACTAGTCAGAGAAAGAGCCACATTCTCAACTTCTAATAATTACCATGGAAAAACTCCAATTCCTGACCAGATGAAAGGATATCTTTGAGGGAATTTCTCTTTCCTCCTCTTCCTCTGTCATTGAGACCTGTGGTAGGTCACCTCTAATGTTTCACTTAGGGGAGTCAGCATATTAGTATAAAAAGACCACAAACTTCTGAATTTGGCCTGAGTTTGTATCCCAGCTTCGTCATGTGGCATTTGTGGTAGAGGACCTCTCAGCCTCAATTTCCACATAAGTGAATTGGGGAAATGTGTACTTTTCTAGAATTTCGGTAGGATAAAATGGAACATAAAGTGCTTAGCATCAGGCCTAGGATTAAGTAAGTTCTCAAGAAATGTTCCATTTCCTACTTCCAAGTCCCTTTTCTAATCCTTCAAATAAGATTAAGGAAACTATGGTTCAGAATACAAGCCTTACTCAGGAGGTGGGTAGCTGAATTTGCTTAGGGAAAAAATTGTTTCATTATATCAAGGCATTAAAGGACAAATTGTATGGTTCATGAATTCAGAGACATTACCAAGTTGCCTCCTTCTCTAAATAGAACTAGTATTTTCATTTTATTGGTCAGGCTATTGTCTCCTAAGGTCTCTTTATATGATCCCTTATGTTACATAGTTCCTTAGCCCCAAGCAGTTCCCTCTCTCTCCCTTCCTAGATTTAATTCTTGTTCTGCCCTGGACTATTTCAACATTCCAGCTTTTTCTAGAGGTAAACCCTCATCTCCTTGTTACTAAATCTCTACCCAGCCAAAATCAGGTATAAGTTACAATTTGCAGAGAGGAAGAACTTGGAATACTTAGTGTCATATAACTATCAGTACTTTTAGTAAAGGAGAATCGAAAATACTCATTTCCACCTTCTTTCATCAAATTTGTGTTTCTGTTTCAGGCAATAATGAACAGTATGTTTTAAGCTATTTTAAGCTTCTCTGCACAAACTAAAATCTAATTATAGTTTATAAGTCAAACAGAATGATTCAATAGTGATACCTTTTTACAGAACCAGTACTAAAGTAGGCAAGTGTACATTTTTCTAATGAGAAATCTGTGCTTCTGTATTTTCAGAATTTCTGGGTTAGAATGTCCCTCTTGCCATCCCCCAACATAACCCAATATAGAGATGATGCAGGAACCCATTATTCAACCAGGCTGCTATACACTTATGAGCAGCTCTCACAGTGGGGTTGAAAAGGTGTGTGAAGAGAATTAGAAGTACTGTATTTTGTTTTATAAAACAACGTACTGTCTCATGTGCCATTAAAGAAAATTACAAGATTTTGTAGTCTTTTGATGACTCATTCAGAGCATGGGTTTGTTAAATGAAGACCATATATAGCTATTTGTGTGTCCCTTCTAATTCAAAACCAGAAACACATGTATGTGAATTTTTTAAACAAAGTGATATTTTAAACGTAAATTTCAATGTATCCTTACCAGTTGACTATTTGATTTTATCTTCAGGTACAGGTAGTTTGTAGTACTACTGAAAATACCTTTAATATTATTATTTTGATCAGAATTTATAATATATAATCAGTTTGGGATGATAAATAAACATTTTAAATTACTTGAGATGTTTCGTGTTTATTCTGCAAGTTTGCAGTAGATATTACAGCCACTAACATTCTTAAGCAATCTGGTAAAATAGTAAATCTTGCCACAAGTACCATACTTCTAAAAACTAGGGTAAAATGAAGTCATATGAGTGGGTCCTAATCAAATATGACTAGGCCCTTATAAGAAGAGATTAGAATACAGACAGGCACAGAAGGAATACTGCGAAGATTAGGGAGAGGGCAGTCATCTACAAGTCAAGAAGAAAGACCCTCAACGGAAACAAACTCTACCAGCACCTTGATCTTGGACTTCTAACCTACAGAACTGTGAGAAAATAAATGTCTGTTTTAAACCACCTAGTCTGTGATACTTTTTTTTTTTTAAGATTTATTTATTTTAGAGAGAGAGAGAGCACACACTCGTGTGCAAGCAGGGGTGGAGCAGAGGGAGAGCAAGAGGAAGAGAATCTCAAGCTGACTCCCTGCTGATCGCAGAGCCTGACACGGAGCTCCATCTCACGACCCTGAGATCATGCCCTGAGCCCAAAACCAAGAGTGAGACACTTAACTGACTGAGCCACCAGGCACCCCATTTGTGATACTTTATTAGGCAGCCCTTGATTAATGCAGTAATGAAGACAGTGTGGTATTGGTAAAAAGACACATAGATCACTGGAACAGAATAACCCAGACATTGACACACAAATACACTCAATGGATTTTTGAACAAAGTGCAAAAGCAATTCAGTAGAGGCTAAGATAGCCATTTAAACAACAACAAAAATAACCTCAACTTGAACCTCATACTTTTTACAAAAATGAGCTCAAATGTATCCTGTACTTAAATCTAAGACTATGAAACTTCTAAGGGAAAAAACAGAAAATCTTCATGATTTGGGGCTAGGCAAAGGGTTCTTTCTTAAGACTTGATACCAACCAAAAGCATAATCCATAAAAGGGAAAATTGGTAAGCTGGACTAAACCAAAATTTAAAACTACAAAAGCCTACAAGAAGAGGATGGAAATCAAGCCACAGACTAGAAGGAAGTATTTGCAAACTACATAGCTGACAAGAGAGTAGCATTTAGAATATATAAAGAAACTGACCCTCAATAGCCTGAAAAATCCATTAGAAAATGGGCAAAAGACATGAACAGACATTTCACTGAAAAATATTTACAGCTGATTAAGCACGCTAAAAAGATGTTCAGCACTGTTAACAAAATAGCCAAAAGCAATACTGAGAAGAGCAAAGCTAGAGGCATCACATTTGCTGATCTCCAACCATAATCTAGTGCTATACTAATCAGAACAGTATGGTACTAGCGTAAACATAGACACATAGACCAATGGAACAGAATTGAGAGCCTAGAAAATAAACCCATGCATATCCAATCAACTAATATTTGATGAGGGAGCCAAGAATACTCAACAGAGGATATACAGTCTCTTTAATAAATGAGGTTGGAAAATGGATGTTCACATGCGAAAGTATGAAACCACTTCTGTCTTCCACCACTCACAAAAGTTAACTCAAAATGGATTTAAAAACATAAATGTGAAACCACAAAACTCCTAGAATAAAATGGGAAAAGACTTCTTGACCTTGTTCATGTCAATGATCTTCTTTTGGGATATGACACCAGAAGCACCAAAGGCAACAAAAGTGAAAATAAACAAGTGGGACTACATCAAATTAAAAAGCTTCTGCACAACAATGCAAGGCAGCCTATAGATTAGAAATAAGTATTTGCAAACAATGTATCTGATAAGGAGCTAATATCCAAAAGATACAAGGAACTCCTACAACTCAATAGAAAAAAAACAATCCAATTAAAAGTGGGCAAAGGAACTGAATAGACATTTTTCCAAAGGAGATATTCAGGTGGCCAACAGGTACCTGGAAAGGTGTTCAACATTACTAATCCTCAGGGAAATGCAAATCAAAATCTCACACCTGTTAAAATGACTTACTAAAAAAGACAGGGGCTAATAAATGTTGATGAGAATATGCAGAAAAGGGAACTCTTATTCACTGCTGATGGGAATGTAAATTGATGCAGGCACTAGAAAAACAGCATGAAGTTTCCTCAAAATATTAAAAATAGGGCTACCATATGATGATCCAGCAATTCCACCCTGGATACTTACCTGAAGGAAACAAAATCATTATCCCAAAGAGATTTTTGCCCCCCCCCGCCCCCATACATTGCAGGTTTATTTACAATAGTCAAGATATGGAAACAACCTAAGTGTCCCATCAATGTACAAATGGATAAGAAGATGTGGCATATATAGAGAATGGAATACTGTTTAGCCACAAAAAAGCAGGAAATCTTGTCATTTGTGGCCAAATAAGTAGACCTTGAAGGCATTATTGTTAAGGGACATAACAAACAGAAAAAGATTAGATAACTATATGATCTCACTTTATATGTGGAATCTAGAAAAACCAAACTCAGAAACAACAGATTGGTGGTTGCCAGAGGCAGGGGGTAGGGAATTGGATGAAGGTGGTCAAAAGGTACGAACTTCCAGTTGAGACAAGTTCTAGGGGTATAATATACAGCATGATGAGTATAGTTAACAATACTATATTGTATATTCGAAAGCATTTTGTCACAAGAAAACAAATTTTTAGCTATGTGAGGTGATGGATGTTAACTAGTAGTGATCATTTCACAATACGTACATATATCAAATAATTGTGTTGTACACTTTATGACCTATATACAATGTTAGAAGTCAATTATATCTCTATAAAACTGGGGAAAATGTTGCCATTTTTCCTGGTCATAATTTCTTCCATGAAATCTGAAATATTACTGAAGCAAACATTAATAAATCAGCCCTTGCTCAGCTGATAATTAGAAATTTTTCTTGTTATCACTGGTATGAGAAGTAATGCTAGAGCTTCCTCAGCTCTGATTCATTGCACTTTGTGTTTTGGGATCCTATTCCTTGGACGCAAAAATGCAATCTGAATTTCAGCATAGTCCTCTTCCAAAATGTATCATTTTCCAAAAATGTTATGGAAATGTCCATTTTTACTAAAAGTTACTATTAATTTTATTTCTAATCTAACTTTATACCTTTAGTATTCGTCCCATAAATAATGTTTCCCTATGACTATTCTCTCCCCACAAAACTATATGTAAACTGCTGACCAAAGGTGCTAAATGTAACAGCATTTTCTGAAGGGAGTAAAATTTATCATTGATAATAGAGAAGTAAAGAGAGAGAGCTATAATGTTGATTATTAATATAACTTTAAGAAAATGTTCAACAGGGACACCTGGGTGGCTCAGCGATTGAGCGTCTGCCTTTGGCTCAAGGCATGATCCTGGGCTCCCAGGATGGAGTCCCACATCGGGCTCCCCACAGGGAGTCTGCTTCTCCCTCTGCCTGTGTCTCTGCCTCTCTCTCTCTCTCTTTGTGTTTCTCATGAATAAATAAAATCTTAAAAAGGAAAGAAAGAAAGAAAGAAAGAAAGAAAGAAAGAAAGAAAGAAAGAAAGAAGAAAGAAAGAAGAAGAAGAAAGAAAGAAAGAAAGAAAGAAAGAAAGAAAGAAAGAAAAAGAAAGAAAGAAAGAAAGAAAAAGGAAAAGAAAGAAAGAGAGAAAGAGAAAGAAAGAAAGAAAGAAAGAAAGAAAGAAAGAAAGAAAGAAAGAAAGAAAGAAAGAAAGAAAAAATGTTCAACATTGTTAACCATCAGGGAAGTGCAATTACAAGCATAATGAGATATCACCGTACACCTACTAGAATGGCTAAAATTTTAAATAGTGATAACACCAAATACTGTAGTTGTCTCTTTTATAAAGGATTTCTTTTTGCATGTGTACTGTGTACCATGGTTTGTACTATGATTTTACTAGAGTGCCCTTCAACATGTTACAAAAACTCTTATAACACTCTTTATAAAAAATTTATTTTTTTAATTTTTTTAAAGATTTTATTTATTCAGAGACACAGAGAGAGAGAGAGAGGCAGAGACACAGGCAGAGGGAGAAGCAGGCTCCATGCAGAGAGCCCAACGTGGGACCCCATCCAGGGTCTCCAGGATCACGCCCTGGGCTGCAGGCGGTGCTAAACCGCTGCACCAGCGGGGCTGCCCTCTTTATAAAAAAATTAAAGGAATAATCTTACCACAATTTTTGTGCTGTACTAATCAAAACAGTATGACACTAGCATAATGCACTAGAGACCGCAAGGGCTTTGGTGTTGTACAAACTTGGACTCAAATCCAGGGGTGCCACTTCCTAGTTTTATGATCTTGGGCTAATTATTTAACTTTTGAGTTCCAACTTTTTTTCAATTCAGGGGGCTGAAATTAATGTCTACCTTTAAGGGTTATTATAAGAAATATAGGAAATCTGTAGTATCTGGTACACTGTTCAGTGCATAGTAGATGTTTAATAAATGGTGGCTCTTGTGAATAGTATCTTGCTTTTATTTCTACTTTTGGAATAAATCCCATGAACTTATATTTTCCCAATAAACCCAAGTAATTTTTTTTCTGTAAGATTAGATATTTAAGAGTTCTCTTGGGTAGAGGACCCTGTCCTAAGGTCTGGTGATAAGAAAGGACCCTAGCCTCAAGGGCACAGGTGCATGCTCTGTCTTTTGGGGAGACAGGACATGGGATTAATTGATTCTCAAAGACCAGGCTTGGATAAGGAGACCAAAAGTCCCAGACTTTGTAGAAGGCAGCCTGAGCACCCTAGGCTAGAAAAAGCTCTAGGAAGGAGGGCAAGGAAGGGACGATGAGGTGTAACTTGATCTTAAGACATTATTAGTGAACAGTAACTTTGAATGAAGAAAGGGAAGAAAGCATTTCTGAACAAAAGAAGTCAGTGAAATCATGGAATGGGCTTTGTAGGACAGTACATAAGACCACTTGGCTATACATGGATAAATAGTGGGGGGGAAAAGACAGCTAGAAAAGCGGGCAAGGAACAGATTGGGGGCAGGGGGACCTGAATATACTGCTGTGAAGTTTGGATAAAAGAAAGTGTAGAAAGGTTATTTGAATAAGAACATGATGTTTTTAATCAACACTCCTGGCTAGATTACTACTCACGCGTACTATGTTGGGGGCTGAGGTCCATTTGTTGACTCAGGAAATATTCATGAAGCACCTCCAAGGCCAGAGTGGGGATTTAGAAGAATTTAGGTTCACTGAGACTGATCCCATGAAATCAGTCTAGGACAAGTCCATTTCCACCCAGCCAGATTCTGCTGCCTGGGTCAGAGAGCTGAAGCTGGGACTACTCCCTGGCAAGGTCTGGGCCAGCTTTAATGTCTGCTTGGATCCTAAGGGTGTCGAGTGTGGGAGGAGAGGAGCCCCAAGCACAGGTTGCGTCCTGTTAAAACAGCCCACTTCGGCTACAGTGTGAGTTTCAGAATCGTATCTGAAACCCTAGCTAGCTGGTCTTGGACTTATTTCACATAACTTGTAAGGAAACCAGATCTCCACCAGCTAGAAAAGATGGATATGCTCTTGGGTAGTACAGAAGTATCTGTATTATGCAAAAGCAAATGTGAGAGCTGTGGCAAGAAACCAAGGTTTCCCCTATAGGTTTTTTTTATTGGTTATATTTCAAATGACATCCTCTAATTGTCCCTAAGAAGCCCCGGTGGCGTCTCCTGAAAACATCTGCTGAATTTGAGGACTAAGGGGGTGCCTCCCTCATCCCCTCGGTATATGTGTTTGGTTTGGGCTTTGTCCGTCTGGAAAGCAGAGGGCTCTGGGCAGCTCAGGCCTGGCAGATTTCCCCCACCTGCCTAAAATATAGCTCAGGGGGGCAGAGGCCCCTTCCTAGTCCAATCCTGTGCCTTCACTTTCCAGCCCTGGGAGCTGTGGCCTTTATTTCAAGTCTGGTCCCCAGGGGGCGGAGTGGGGAATGAGGACAGCTGATAAGCCTGACATTATTGACTTTATGGGGAGTATTCAGTGAATTTACTTTCTGCAAGAAGGCTGCACTCTTATCTGCTGCCCACAGAGCATCCAAATCCCCATCTAGGGGACCCATTTGATGAGTTATGTCTCTTATACAAAGACCAGAGAATATAAAAAGGAGAAAGGGGAGTCACACCCCACCTCTTTCTTTTCTCCAGTACCTTGCTCTGCTCCCCGTTCCTCTCCCCCCAATTCCCCTTGCTTTCCCACTGCCCTGGGGGTTATTGGCTGGAAGTAGCACTCTCCACTCCAGGCCTACAGAGCGAAGGCCAAATCAGCCTGGTCTTGAGAGTCAGCAGCTGGGCACACCCAGGGCTGTGCATCCCTCTAGTTGTAACTATGGGAAGAAAAGCCCGCTCACTTTAGGCAGTTCTATGCCGTGCTTTCTATTGCAATGGTCAACATTTGCTCTGGACAGGCCTCAACACCAGGTGTCCTGATAGAGATATGTGTGTGCATGTGTGTCTGGGTGTTACCAAGGAGTCCTGGGTCTGGGGAGCCTTGGAGGGTGGAAATTAATGGTAAAAGAGAGACTGATGCTCAAGAGAAGCTTTTCTTTCCCCTCTTTGATATCTCCCTCACCCAGCTCTGGGTTCTGTTTGCTTCAAATACCAGAAGGAAATAAATGCTTCTTAGCAGCACAGGACCCAAAGTAACTGGGAGAAGAGAAGTGGGAGCCAGGATAGCTGGGGGGGGGGGGCGGGGGGGGGGGGCAAATGAAAGGAAAAAAGTGCCCTTTGAACGATATTAGAAGCATGTGTTCAGACTCTCCATTTAGTTTTTGGATAGGGTTTTTCTGGCAATGAAAATGAAAACACAATGTATTGAGCGGCTATGATTTTTATTAGATGCCTATTCTCACCATTTTTAAGCATTTACTCCAAATCATTCACTGAATCTTCACAATAAGCCATGAAGCTAATGTTTCCAACTCACATGAGAATATTGGAACTGGGAGACTAGTGTAGGAATGAGGATTCAGGCAGTCAGCCTGCCTCTGCAGCCATAGCAAAGGCCTTCTTTGAGCTGTCACCCACTTGGTGTTTCTTAATACTTTATTGCACTTAATTCATAGCAAAGTGAGTATTTGTTATTCCCATGTTATAGAAAACAGCCTCAGAAAGGTAAAATATGGGGGGGGGGGTTGGCAATTCTATCAGCTTTTTGTTTCTTAAGTCAAGTAGCCAGTTTAATTGAGAAAGTTTCAAAGCAGCATGGGTCTGGAAAGCAATTTATAAATTCCTCTACTTGCAATCCAAACCAGTAGCCTTATCATTGCACTTGTCCCAGGCAAAGCACAAGATTAGACAGCAGACAGAGAAAACAGGAAATGAGAAAAGGCATCAAGAAGACAGTGTTACAACAGTGCAGGAAATCTTTGCAAATCTGATTGTAGATGGATCACCCACCCTTCCCCTCTTCTTTATTCAAACAGGGCCTTAGGTTTGGATCCAGTTGAGGACCACCACTGAGATTCAACGTTGACTGCTTCTGAAATGCAGGATGTCTGGCAGGCTATGGCAATCTTCCAAGTAAGGATAACTTTGTTTACCGAGTAATATTGTCCTCTTCTTTTGTCAACTAAAGTCACTGTAAGCTGCAGGGAAAACCTCAGTGGACAGCACATTTGTTTCCTTATATATCAATACCATTTTTTCCTTTATTGTTTCTATCTGTGAGTATGTCCAGGGCCGCAAGACTAGTGTACATCAGAGACTCTGGTCTGCAGATTCTACTATCTTTCCTTTTCTGGCCAAACTAGGAAACAACCTCAGGAAAGTCCGAAAATGATGAGAAAGCAGCCAGATCTCTCTTTCCTTATGACAGAAGACCAAAGCTCTCACTCAGCCAGCACCCTTCCCAGCGCTCTAGTAGAGATGAGGCCATGTCAGCTTATTTCTCCCTCCAGATGCCCTGGTTTCTTACATCACCTGCTTTCGTCTGCACCCGCTTGCTTTATTACTTTTTTATTTGCAGGAGGTCGAAGAAGGGGAGGCAGGAAGAGCATCTGAGGAGGTAAGCTAATCACTAAGTGGCTCTATGGGTCCTGTGAACGAAGTGACATTAATGTCCATGAGGATTTACAGCCTCTGCTGGCTCTGGGAAGATATTTGTCCAAGGACCACTAGTAAAACAGAGTCAGCTGCAAGTGAAGTCTTGCTTCTTTGGGCATACTTTTTAGTATTTCACTTGTTTGGGAGCAATATTTTGTTTTGTCAAGGATGATAACTTGTTATGTAATTTTATAATCAAGATATATAATTTCTCATATTAAATGGAAAAAGTGTGTGTAATGCTTTGCATGACACCTAGTACTTAGTGCTAAATAATGGGATAGAGAATTTGACACCTGGCCCCCAGTTGGTGCTTGATATCACCCCCTAGGTCAAGCAGCATCCGCTCTCCTGTCACAACCTGCTAGCTAGTCTCCTCACATTGTTTCTCACCCCTCTGTGTACAGCAGCCAGAATGTTCTTCTCTTCTCCTTAAAAAACAATCACCCCTCCCAAAAAAAAATAAATAATAAATAAATAAATAAATTAATTAATTAATTAATTAATTAAAAAAAATCACCCAAACCTGTCCCATGGCCTTGGAAGCATTCGTTTCATAGAAACAAGCTATGTGTCTTCTGACAGAAAGCAGGGCAGGCTGGAGGCAGCTGTTTGGAGAAATGAGTCAGCGCTGTCTTGCATTCATTCAACAAATGTCTTATCAAGCAGCTTTTATGTGCAGTGAACACTGTGGGGTTTAGTGATTAACAAAGCTAAGTCCTTGCCCTCTTGACATTTACAGTGTATAACAGGCAAGCCAATAAGCAAGTAAACTAGAATGAGATTTGCTTTGAAGAATTCACCATGGTGATGGGGCACTTTTAAAAAACCAGAGTCAAAAGAATTTTAATTAACCAAATAAAGTTTCACAGAAGGATAAAACCTATGACCAAGAGTCATACCCACACAGCTTCAAATTAACTGTAAAAGAACAAGCACAGTTTTTTTTGGAAAATGCAAAGTAGGTTGTATTAATATAAAATTCATGACAAAAAGCAAAGCAAAGAGAACCATTTTTATATTGATATGGAGTATAGTTCTCTAAATCAATAAAACTTCACTGAGTCTTCATGTGTCAAATGCATTGTATCTTAAAATATAAAGATCTAAAGCAAACTCTTCTGGAAAAACTGAAAGGAAGGAACAGATATGAAATAATAGAGGGAGATTTTCATACAACTCTGTCAAATAGATTAAAATAGACCAAAAGGATGTGAAGGATTATGTTAATGGTTGTATATAAAAACATTTTATTTTTCAAACAGGATATTTACCTCCTTTTTATTGCTAATGGATCATTTATAACAGTTGATCATGTTTTACCAAAGAGAAAGCTCTCAATAAATATCCCAAACAAAAGAATATACAGTGTATCTTTGACTATACCACAGTGAAATTAGAAATTAATAGTAAATTGTTACCAAAAGATACAATGATAAAGAAATTTTAAAAGCACCTTCAAAAAGAAAAATTAAAATAAACAACAGATGTTAGAAACTAATGACAGTGATAGCATAAATGGAAACACAGAATGACACCAAAGATATATCAGAATATAATTCATAGCCAGAAAATTAATAAAATAAACATTCAATCTAAGAATGGGATGTGGAGAGAAAACAAAATAAGCATAAGCAAATGAGAAAGGGCAGATTTAAAAACATAGAGTAGACATTAATACATTAGAAAATCATAAAAGTGTTGGAACACAGAGGTAGTTTTCAAAAACAATAAAATGTATAAGCTTCTGCAAAGCTAATCAAGAAGTCATGAACAACAACATGAGGAATGAGGAAAGCAACACAGATACAGATATATTTTTAAATTTTCATCTTTTTAAGATTTTATTTATTTGATAGCACAAATGGGGGAGGTGCAGAGGGGTGGGAGAAACAGACTCCCCATTAAGCAGGGAACCTGGACTTGGGGCTCAATCGCCGGACCCTGAAATCATGACCTGAGCTGAAGTCAGACACTTAATGACTAAGCCACCCAGGTGCCATCAGATATATATATATATATTTTAAAAATCGTTGAATAGCTGTATATAACACTTTGTTAATGATTCTGAAAAGTACCAAAATTAACCTAAGAGAGAACACTTGAAGGAACAAAACCTACCTAAAAGGATTTACTAGTGGATTCTATTAACTATCAAGAACCAGCTATTTCATGCAATGAATAAATTGATGGTTGCGGACACAATGGGTGGAAGAAAGGATGGATGGATGGATGGATGGATGGATGGATGGATGGATGGATGGATGGAGTAGGGAGGAAGGAGTTTTAAGACTGGAGAGGTAAGGCTGATGCTTGACCTCCAGCCAAAATGACCTTGGCTCACAACCACCTGGGATGACAGAAATCCCTTCTGCAAACCTCAGGTTTGGTCTCTCCTGAAGCTGACAACCCCTGCACACAGGACTAGAGGTCCAGGATTCACAGGCTAATCCAGACAGATCAATTAAGCCAGTAGAACCCGGCTCTCCTAGCGGCCTACCCTTCCCTCGCCAGGAGTCTGCAGGTGCAGTCTCTCCAGGGGGCAGTGAGAGCCATGAATAGTAAGGGTTTTAGCTCAAGCACACAGAGGCGTTTAGCTGCCCAAACTTAATCCCTCAATAATCGGATTATGTAAATTCCTCCTTCAACCCCTTCCCCTGGGGGACGGGACCTAGCCCCTAACTCTCAGCACTGGGAGACCGGGATGGAAGAGCGCCCATCATCGGAAGAATCACTGCCAGTGGAATGGGGCACCGAAAAATGTTTCCCCATTTTAAAAATAAAGGCAACAATAACGTGTAAGACAGTTTTGAGAAGAAAGCAAATGTCGACCCTGGTCCCAGTGTGCCAGTATAGTTGGGTCTCTTTCTCTGTAATCTTTGCCCTCCTGTCAGTTCTTGTCCAGTTGTGCACAGATCCCACTCCACAGCTTATTGTTTCATTTGGCATCACACATTTCTGCCCTTGCTACCCAGTTGCGACATTTTTAAAAAAGATTTTATTTATTTATTCACGAGAGACAGAGAGAGAGAGAGGCAGAGACACAGGCAGAGGGAGAAGCAGGCTCCATGGAGCCGGACGTGGGATTAGATCCCAGGACTCCAGGATCACACCCTGGGCTGAAGGCGGCGCTTAACTGCTGAGCCACTCAGGCTGCCACCCCCCCCCCCTTTTTTTTTAGCAATCACAGACTATGCCACTAAGCAAATACATTTGCTAAGGTTTTTGGCTAAGATGAAGGGTAATATGGGTTCTTGGTTTAAAATATAATACACGGTCTAGGGCAGCCCCGGTGGCACAACTGTTGGGCACCGCCTGCAGCCTGGGGTGTGATCCTGGGGACCCAGGATGGAGTCCCACATCGGGCTCCCTGCATGGAGCCTGCTTCTTCCTCTGCCTGTGTCTCTGCCTCTCTCTGTGTCTATGAATAAATAAATAAAATCTTTTAAAAAATATAATACGCGGTCTATCAGAATAGTGATGTCACAGGGCTTGGTAGAAAAACATGGGCACTGGGAATCTGCAGTTCCCCTTCCACAGCCCACAAAGCAGACAGAAGGGCAGAAAGAGGACAAATGGAGGATGGAAATATCATCTGGAAATATCAAAGTGTGTTTCTAAGGGCCCCCTTTGTGCACAAGTTGATCAATTTTCTCCAACTCACTCCCCACTCCCGTTCCATCCTTTGCATTGCTACCAGATGAGTGTTGGAACCTGTAAACCTAAACATATCATTCTCATCATCTTCAATCCATGCAGCTGGCTTCACATGGATTGGCTTCTCCTCCACTCCTACCTGTGTAATTCCTTCAGTCTTTCCCACCCTTCTGCCCACGTACCCAGGCAACTGTAACTCCTGCCTTTTTAGATGTGCTTTAGATGACTCCGTATTAGTTCTTCTCCAGTACCCAGCGGGTGCCCATTTCCTACATTCTAGATCCCATTCTGGGTATCCAGGACCCCTGGATTTAGACCACACTCTGTGTATCTAGGACTCCCTGAATTTCTGCTCAAATGGCCCTGAGCCTATTTTCAGAGCCTGCACAGGGTTCTTCCTTAGGTCCGTGTGGGCTGGGAGTCCACATCATATACACAAAGCCCTTCACCGAGCAGAACAGAGCTGGGCAGTGGGGAAAGAATGGGGATGGCTCAGAAGTCTCCATCTGTACCTTTGTCCTGGATCCCACAGATGTCAGAGGCAGCCCTGCCTCAGGGCCGGGTTTAAATGCCATCCCCCTCACAAGCAATCTCTGATCCTCCTGTTAGAATCTTGTTCACACTCTCTAGCACTCAGGACTCTCTTGTATTTAGTCATTATGGCCATGCCTCTCCCTCCCAAAAGCTGTGAACTCCTTGAATGCAGATGTAGTGTTTTCTTCACCTTCTTGCTTCTGGAAACTCTAACAATTCACACAAAAGCTTTTTAAAAAATTTATAATAAGAAATATAATAAAAATATAATAAATACATATATATGAAGAGGGACAAACAATCTCAGAGTCTCAGTGAGGCTTGCTTAAAACAGTGAAGATTGACTCCTCGCTCATGTTACATGAGGGCTGTGGTTGGTTATGGCTTTGCTCTATGGCTGTCAGGCTGAAAGAGCAACCCCAACCCCAAACATTTCTCATGACAGCCCAACTAGGAATCACTCTTAGAGCTTCCCCTCCATCACTGCAGATGTCAGGTCTGCCCACACTCTGTTGGCTGATGCAAGTCTCATGGCCAAGCCAGGATGTGGGCAGAGAAATCCCCTCCCACCACCTACAGGGAGGCACTGTCCAGCACATGGGTGGGGTTATATAATCTCCCAGGAAAGGGAGCCAGTAGTTGTCCTTATAGTCCTATTGTTGTTACAACAGTCCTATTTTAAATAGTCCTATTTTACAGATGAGGAGACTGAGGCAGGGAGAAGTTATATAATTTGCCTAGGGTCACATAAGGGGGTAGACCAGGGATTTCAATTTGGGCAGCAACTCCAGAGTCCTTCACTTTTATCCATGAAACTATAATGTATTGTGAATTTATGATTTTAAATCCCATGCTGGGTCCTTTAGAGAATGTGATATCTAGAAATTCTTTACTTACCCATTCATTATTCAGCCAATGTTTGATGAATGCCTATTCACTGGGGTTGGGAGGAGACAGATGAAGTAAATAAGTAAAATATTGCTAAACGGAAAGGAGCACTAAAGAGAGAATAAAGCAGGGCAGGAGGATGAAAAGTCCTTATGTATGTGAAGGTGCAATTTTAGATGTCGTTCTCAGAATCTTCATAAGAAGGTGACATTTGGGGGAATCCCTGGGTGGCTCAGTGGTTGGGTGCCTGCCTTTGGCCCAGGGTGTGATCCTGGGGACCCGGGATCCAGTCCCACGTCAGGCTCCCTGCATGGAGCCTGCTTCTGCCTCTTTCTCTCTCTCTGTGTCTCTCATGAATAAATAAATAAATAAATAAAATCTTTAAAAAAAAATAAAAGGTGACATTTGACCAAAGACAGGAAGAATGTCAGTTTCTTGAGGGCAGAGATTTGTGTGTTTTGTTTGAAGTTGTCTCCCGGCACCTGTACAGGGTGGACCATAGTAGGTGCTCAGTAATAACCGTGCAATGGATGAAAGGAGGTGAGGTGGGGGTGGGAAACTACGTGGGTAACTTGGAGGCAGAGTGTTTCAGGCAGCGAAAACAGTGCAAAGGCCCTGAGGCGGGAGTGCGTTGGGTACGTTCCTGAAACAACAAAGGTCAGAGTGGCTACAGTCGACTAAACCTGGGGGAGAGAAGGAACAGGCAGGTAAAGGGGGTCTTAGGGGCCCTCGTGAAGACTTCAGGTTAATTCTGAGTGAAATGGAGAGCCGCATAAGGGCTTTGAGCCAGAAGCCACAGGAATCCCAACTGGGTCGTTGAGTGATGCTGGAGTGTAGACCGAGAGGGCAGGTGTGGAGGCGGGAAGCCCCGTGGGCAGGGCGCTGAGTAACCTGCTCCGCGCTGGGCCGGGGTCGCCGTGCTTCCCGGCCCCTGGCGCCCCCGGCCCTCTCGGCGGGAGCCTCGTCCTGCGGGCGCGGGGCGCGGGAGGGGCGCGGGAGGGGCGCGCGGCGGCGGCGGGCAGGCCCCGAGTGGCCCGGAGACAAAGGGCCGCGCGCGTCCTATAAAGGCGGCGGCGGCGGCGGAGGCGGAGGCGCGCGTCCCGGCGAGGGCGCACACGGCCAGCGAGGCTGCGGCTCCCGGCTCCCGGCTCCCGGCTCCGCGAGGAGGTGCGTCGGCCCCGGGGGCGCGGGGGCTCGGAGGGCCGAGGACTCAATGGAAGCCCTGGGGGGGGCTCCGAGGTCGGGGCGGGGGGGACGCGGCTCCGGGGGAGCAAAGCGATGCCCTGCGCGGTCGGCCAGGCCGCCCCACCTGGGTGGGTGCTGCTGGAGGTCCCCCCGCGGCTCCTGCCAGGGCCGCTGCGGCGGCGTCCCGTCCCGGTGAGCGACTCGCCCGCAGCTGCAGGTCCCCAGCTCCGCAGCTGCAGGTGCCGACTCCGCAGGTGCAGGTCCCCAGCTCCGCAGGTGGAGGTGCCGACTCCGCAGGTGCAGGTCCCCAGCTCCGCAGGTGGAGGTGCCGACTCCGCAGGTGCAGGTCCCCAGCTCCGCAGCTGCAGGTGCCGACTCTGCAGGTTCAGGTGCCCAGCTCCGCAGCTGCAGGTGCCAACTCCGCAGCTGCAGGTGCCGACTCCGCAGCTGCAGGTGCCCAGCTCCAGGCCGAGCTGCCCCCCCGGCGCTGCAGGCCAAGGGAAGAGTCGGGAAGTGAAGGGGCGAGGGCCGCAGGTGGGGCGGGGCTGGCAGAGGATTCAGGTGCAGCAGGCGGGTGCCCACACAAAGACTGCTTGCTACTCAGGGAAACGCATTTATTAGAACATCAACATGCGGAGGTGTCTAAGGAGGAAAGTAGTTTGCATAATAGTGTGTGTTCTGATATTTAAAGGACATATGTGTTATGTATAAAGTACACACACCAGACTGGCTACTGCTGGGCGATCAGATTGAAGGTATAGATAGAGAACCTTCTGTGTTTTACTTTATGCACCTACGGACAGCTCGTTTGTTGGTTGTTTTGTTTTGTTTTTTCTTGGAAGAGCATGTGATTACTTCTGTACTGATTTCAAAAGGCAACGCTATGCCCAGTGTGGGAGGTTAGGCATCTTCCCTTAACCTGTCTATGTAAATCACCTTTCTCTCCTTCTGGAGACTGTTTTCACTTATTTTCGAGAAAAAGATGGACGAAGAGACAAATACATATGACCAAATGAAAGAATGAGGAATTTAAAGTCTTATGAACAAAGAGCCACATGATCTGACTGCCTGGGACAGGCCACTGCAGGAATGTTAGCTGTGAGCCTGGGCTGCACCCTTTTCTTGTTGACCTGGACTCTGTGTCCAGAGACCACTGTCACAGAAAAGCAGCAATCCCTATTGGGGGCATTGGCTACTTTCTGTGGGGGGATAATTGTCATTCTTTTCTTTGGTAACCTGTTATCTTCAGTGAGGACAATATAAGAGAGGGAAGTTTGTGTCCAACTATATATATTCCTATTATATTTACCATTACATTCCCCCTGCCCAGGTGTTCCTAATCCCAGGTCCATGACACCTATCCAACCAGACGGATGTAAATAGAAATCAGGGGTTCTGTGTATTTGGATGGGGAGAATTTACATTTTTACTTCTAGTAACCTTTCATCTAAATTTAGCCTTTCCTTTATTTACAAATGTGGGTAATAAAAAGTAGTACAGGTGACAATGTCACCAACAAAAATCATAAATACCTTCCTCTCACATATGTTGCAGATCTTTTGCTTATATATCATGGTGTAGAAATTATGGTAACACGTCATTTAATGTGTTAAAAACAAAGCACATTACTACTATATTGCATTTTAAAATTATTTTAAGAATTATTAATGATAATGGATTATTTTTATACGTCTATGTATTTCAACTCATGCATTTAAAATAATTATTTTGAGAAGGGAACCAAAAGCTTTTCACTTTGTGAAAATGATTTAAAATCATTGTCCTGGGATAGAGTCCTCCCCTAGACTTCCCCAGTCTGCCAAAAGAATCCATGCCACAAAAAGTTTATGTATCCTGACCCAGCAGGAGTCAGTGGTGACAAAGATGCATACATAGAGAGGCATGAGACACAGGCCATGCCACCAATTCCCCGTGTGACCCAGGGACAGCATGCTTTACTTCTTTTTTGACATCTATCAGGTGTTTTCTGATTTTGCAGCATCTGGTGTATTTTTTTAAGCTCTTAAATTATTCTGAGATCAAGCTTAGCAGTAATCGGGCCTTACAACTGGTAAAACACTAAATGCAATTTACTTTGATTTAATAAGTAGTTCGGTATTTTCCAGTGACCACTACTTTGAATTTTCCCAGCTTGTTAAAGACCTGATTTCTATTTCCCCCTGTGGAGGAGAGTAACACCCTTGAGGCTAAATCAACAAGGCATTATTAAGCTTCTTCTAGGACTGCAGGCTACATTTCTGAAGCCGAAGCCCATCTTTTCCTCTCCTTATTTCCTCTGTCTGCTTCTAGCACAATAGGATTGAGCCCTCTTAGAAGAGAACACCAGTTAGTTTATCCTGCTTAATCTTTCTCTTCCCAGCTTGAAAAGGACCACTACTGCCCCCCCCCCCCCGCCCCCGTCCCCGTCCCCCACACATAAGGAAGTAGAGTTGACTTAGTGAGTGAGCTAAACCCTCCTTTGACAAGAAAAGCTTGAAAGTAACTTTGCTCCTACAGTCCTGGCTGCAAAGCAGCCAGCCTCGTGGTGTAAACAAAACTGAATAGTTTTCTATCTAAAATCCCTTGATTTAGGTTCAAACTGTGATATTTTAGTTTTAATTGGCTATAGTTCTGATGGCACTCATATTTTTCATTGCAGATGAAGGATTAGGTTATTTGGAAATGAGTTAGATCAAAGACTATTAATAGGCTGTGCACTGTGGCATTTTAGAGCAGAAAGAGGCCTTTGGGATCACCTAGTTCACCCCCTTCAGTTTGGAAGGACACATGGTATGCCGGGAAGGCCCCTAGAACACTTGGGTAGAAGCTGCTTCTGTGCTTCTATAGCCCCTGTTTCGCTGTCCATTCACAAGACATTGGTTTCCCAGTGTCCAGCAGCCAGTAGAGTGTCAGACACATAGGGTCAGTAAGTGTTGTTACCTAAGCTCGGAGTGCATATGATTGTAATTGGATTATGGGTCCTACTAAGAATGTCTTCACAGAGAAAGGAAGTGGACCTGAGTGGCTGGTGGAGGGAGCCTGAGGCCAGCCAGTGAGCTTGGGCTGCCATGTTTTCTTACCACTGGGTTCTCAGCACAGCACCCAACCCAGATAGAAGCAGGAAAGGCCACAAGAACAGGGATGGAGAAATGTCCTGGGACCATACAGATGATTGAAAAATGCTATTCTTTGGAGTAATGACACTTATCATATGTATAAGGAAGAGAATGCTTGTTATTTATTAAGCACCTTTATAGCAGGCACATAGTATCTCATTTATATATTATATACTTCACATAACATATTACTGAATCCTCACAAGAACCCTGATGATGGCTTCATTTCCATTTTCCAGAGAAGAAATTGAGGCTACAGTAGTTAACTGATTTTCTCAGAATCATATAACTAAGAAATTGGGAGCTGAAATTTAAAACCAGGTCTTTCTACATTAAAGCACATAAACTTTCTTAGTTTTTGTCTATTATGAAGCAAATAATATGTGAGACCTTTCTTATTATAAAAATGTAAAATATTGGGGCAGCTGGGTGGTTCAGTGATTGAGCATCTGCTTTGGGCTCAGGTTGTGATCCCAGGGTACTGGGATCAAATCCCACATTGGGCTCCCCACAGGGAGCCTGCTTCTCCCTCTGCCTGTGTCTCTGCCTCTCTCTGTGTGTCTCTCATGAATATAAATAAAATCCTTAAAAAAATGTAAAATATTACTCAACTATAACAAAACACACTCATCTTCTTTTTCTATCTTCCCCCAACCCACTGTCCTCCCTTAAGGAACCACTATCAACAGTTTGACCTGAATCCTTCCAGGTATTTTGCACACACACACACACACACACACACACATATGCGCGTGCGCGTGTCCGTAGACATATAGAGCAGAACAAATACATAAATCAAGCTCAGACATTTTCTACTGCACGTAGCTTCTGTATCAGAAAAAAAAAATGCTAAGTTGCAATAAACATTTACTTTTCCCTGTTTTATTTGTAGAGATGGTGATTGTAATTATCTAATATTTATTGACCACTTACTGTGTGCCGAACACTTTGCTAAAATGGTTTACGTGGATCATTTTATGTGTCCTTACAGATGGTGCCCTGAGTCCCCCTTTACTTATGAGGCGTTTGATACATAGAGAGTTTAAGTAGATTGCTCAGGGTCCGACAGCTAAAGAGCAGAACCAAAAGCCAAAACAAGGTTCTGGCTCCGAAGCCTGTGTTCTTAACCACTGTATAGGTGCTTCCATTGGTGACTGATCCCTGTAGGGTCAGGGCTTGGTGGTAACAGTGACTTGTTCTAATTAATTGAGATCATCATTTGGTTCCTACAGAAGGGCAGAGATACCAGCACACAATGTAGTGAAATGACTTCTGGAATATGTCAGCGTCTCTTGGCCAATCCCGACAGTGTCTACAGTACTGTCACTACAGCCAACGCTGCTTGCGTATGTATAGAGCATGAGTTAATGCACAAAAAAACAGTGCCTGGCACAAAGCAAATGCTCTGTTTGCTCTTATTTTCCTTAGTTTATAGTTCACAGAATGCTTTCACGTGTAGTATTCCATTTAATCCTTACAACAAGCTGTGAGGAAAGGATGGTATAATTACACCCGTCGTATAGCTGAGGAATTGAGGCTCAGGCTGGTGAAGTGACTTAGGCAGCGCCTCACAGCTGGTTAGTGTTTGGTGCTTTGACCAGAACACACACCCTTGGAGGGACAAGGTGGCTTTTCCTCTATGTTGAACTCCTGCTGTACCTTCCTCCAGGATTACAGGGACCGGTGAGTGCACTGCTTCTTACCACACACAATTTTGATAGGGATGACGGGGTTCCTATTTCAAGAGTAGAGCACGGGTGCTCAATGTCCACCACACGCTGAGATCATAGAGAGGTTTGTTTGCTGATGCATCATCTACATTCCCATTAACACATGTTAATCCAAGCTGCCTGGGGTTGGAAAGGCAACCCAAGTGCAGGCTTGTGGAGGCCTGAATATCTTCTACAGCATCTATGGCAAATTGCCACCCTCACTTGCCCCTTGTCTTGTCTTCTTCTTACACCAAATATCCCCACTTCTGTTTTTCATACAATAGGGTTTCACAACTCTTCATCACTCTGTTCACCCTCCTCTAATTGTGGTCCAGTCTGGATATTTTAGATTTTGCACAGTGAGGCCCAACCCTCCAGGTGAGGTCTGCTGTCTTAAGAGGAGAGCTGTGTTAATGTCCTCATTCCTCAAATTATCTTATTAGTGAAGCCTAGGGTTAGAGCTTTTATTTTTTGAGAATTCATATTTAACTCCCTGTTGGCTGACTATATATTTTGTTTGCACAATACTAAATCCTATGCTATGCCTAATTCTGAACAGTTATGAAGAGTTAGTTCCAAAGGAAGTAGTGGGGTTACTGGGATAAAACCACCTTGTGATGGGGGCTCCAGAACAGGGAGGGAGAAAAAGGCTGAAGGGTATTGTTCTGACCCTATCCCTTCTTCTGCCACATTTTCTTCCGTTGTCAAAAGGAAGATTAAAAAAAAAAAAAAAAAAAGGAAAAACAAAAGCCACCATCACCAACCCCCCCCCCCCCAAAAAAAAAAACCCACAAACCTAAAAATGAGGAAGTGGAATTTCCTAAAACCTGGTTCAAAAAGATCTAACATCTCAAATTCTTGGCAGGACAGGTGATACCCACCGTCTCTTACACAGTACTGGGCCCTTTCTCTTTCCTGTCTCAGGACTTCAAACATGACCAGGAAGATCTTCACCAACACCAGGGAGCGGTGGAGGCAGCAGAATGTCAACAGTGCCTTTGCCAAGCTGAGGAAGCTCATCCCCACTCACCCTCCAGACAAAAAGCTAAGCAAAAATGAAACACTTCGCCTGGCAATGAGATATATCAACTTCCTGGTCAAGGTTTTAGGGGAGCAAACCCTGCAGCAAACGGGAGTGGCTGCTCAGGGAAACATTCTGGGACTCTTCCCCCAAGGATCCCACCTGCCGGACAGGACTCTTCTTGGTGACTACCAGGTTCCTTCACTTGACCCAAGCCCCAAAGTTGTGTAGTGGGGCTCTGGCTGTAATCACCCAGGGCAGCACTTGCTCAGAAGCCACTGGCCGTCGACAGCCTTTTGCATGTTCTGGTATCAACTTGATGAATAATTTGTGAGGCATGAATTTAAGTTCCACAGGAGATGGCTCAGGGACAGCTGAGCTGGAAAGGGGCTATGAGGCTTTGGAGTCTGCCACCAGCCCGGGCCTTTCAGGCAGAGCAACCCACCTCTATTTTATTTATCCAGGATCTGCATAACATGTTGTTTGTGGGGGAAAAAAAAGAAAAAAGAAGAAAAAAAACATAGGTTAAACACAGGTTTGAAAACCACCGCTTTACTCAATTTGTTTTCAATACAAGGAAGGAGTTTTCTCATAACAGATCTCAGATGGATGAGTAGAAAATGCTTCCCTCAAAATGTATTTTTTTTTTCGAAATGTATTTTAAAGTTTGTTTTGAAAAATGAGATATATGTGATGGAGGGTGAATGAAATAAGGTTGATGAATGTGAAGACAACCCTCATGGAAACCAACATGAACTCCCTGCGGAAGTTCAGGGAAAAGACCCTCCTGACCTGTGAGGATTACAGGAACATGGCCAATACATGTGGAAGAGCTCTGTATCCCTTATCCCTGTGGAAATACGAAGTGTTGCCTGTGTTGAGCCATTTATATATGTGTTATCTCTAAAGCCAAAAGGTGGATTATATCTGTGAGAGGAAAGGACTTGATAATTTATGAAGTAGAGTTCATAGTTTTCTTATGAAAAACAGCTGAACTAGGTTATCTAAACCCTTAGTTGCACATGTCAGACATTAAAACTTTTCATTCAGCCTGAGTTTCTGCTATTTAAGACCTGTAAAATTCAAATATAATTATGAAAATCCAAATGTTACCATTTAACGACTCATTTGACAGCTTAGTTTAAACAAAAGATCTAGAGTAGACAATAGGAATGTAATACCAGACTTTAATGAATTAATGAATTTGTAATTTGTCTTCCTTGCTATGGAGCATTAGCTCAATCCTATTCTGGGAGGGGTTGTACCCACTAGTCAATGAAACAGTGTGGATCTGGCAAAAGTACTCACAACCATGTGCCACCCTGATGATTGGATTCAAAGATGGATTCAAAGATGAATCCCATAGCTGAGCCCAGAATACAAATAATAGCATTTGATGGTCTCTGGGACATTTGATTTCCCTAAAGTTCTTGACATAGCCTTGGTTTTAAAACCTTCTGAACCACAGGTAGGAAATTGATGGATTTGCAATTATGGATTTTCAGTGTGTACACAACAGAGGAATTTAAATTTCCTGCTACTCCAGAAAGAAGATATTGACTTATGGAAGGTTGAAGTGAGTTTCTTTGGTTTGGTGATCAGAAAAAAGCTCAATGAGGCTCCCTCAAATTCTCATTCCCCCGAGATAGCAAGGTCATAATGTCATTGACATCTATACAGCATTTACACTCGTAGCCCAGTGCATTTCTCCAAACAATATTTTCCTTCTAGGTCCTTTAAACTGCATTCTGTACACTTCCTATGGGTCCAGAATAGTCCAGGGAAACACATACACACCGATTCTAGGAGCCTTCCTCTGAATGTGCATTTCTTTCTATGAGGTGATGTGGACTTAAATTTGTCCCCAAACCAACTGATAGTATAGCTCAAAGCTTTGATGACAGTTGTCGATCAAACACTACTTACTCTCTCATCTGGCATTAAATCAAAATAACACTTTTGACAGCGTTTTTTAAATTAGCTTCATATTAACATGTTGCTGAGGAAGGCACAGAGGACCTCTTTGCCTGAATGCAGGATTTTACTGCTCTCCTCAGAATGAATGCCCCCTTTTCTGCTATTGGAGCCAGGTCTGTGTATACAGGGGGCTTTTCCACTGACGTGTAAGAGGGTGCTTCTGAAAAGTCGTGAGGAGATTGAGTTATCACTAAACTATATGAGGGGGATAATGACTTAAAGAAACTGCAGGAAATTCCATTGATAAATGAATAAACAGTTAAAATACTACTTGATCTAATTCACCTCTTATTTTGTGAGCTTAGGTTTTGGTATATCAGGTTGTGTTGGGTTAAAGTGACTGTCAAAAGGAATTGTAGGTACACATAGACCAAAACCTTTGGCAAGGTATCCATGAGACTGGAAGCTAATTAAAAAATTACTCTGTAGTCTTCCTTGGTGTCTTATAGTCAAGGCTTGGTAATTGCAGTAGTAAGAATATATGGTTAAAATACATTAGAGCTCACCGATGGCATATCTCTTTATGGATCATTTGAACCAAACAGAAAAGTTTAGACAGATTATGCCATTTATGCTACTCCGTTACTTGAAAAAAATGTTCAGTCTCCTGTGGGCACTGGAAACTTCTGGAAACCAGGTCATTGATTTTTATAGATCATTAGATTGGCTAGTTTTACTCCTCAATATACAGAGGAGAAAACAGGACCAGAGTGTTCTGAAGTGGCCTTCTGAGGTCCCATGGACAGTTAGTGCTTGATTTCCTGACTCTGTGTCCAACCTTTCTACAGCCCTGTTCACCCTCTAAGTTTTTTAGGATTGAAAATGGATAAGCACCTTATTGCTATGCTCTTTACAACAGCATTCGGTAATCTTCATATGCCTTTTAATTGAAATTGAATTAATCTGCTTTATAGAATGTGATTAGATGTATTAACCAAAGATTTTTTTTTTGTTAATGTGTTTCGTGCGTTTTTAACATTGGGCTTGCTATTTAACTATTAATTTATTGCAAATAAATTATTTAAGAAAAGAAATTGTTCTTTAAAAAAAAGAATTTCGTAAATTTACTAAGCACTGCTCTCTTCATTCTTATAGCTTTTGGCTCTCAGCCCCTCCCCCATCATGGTCTTTACTCTAGAAAAAAAATCTAGCATCCCCTGGTTAGTCTTTCTCTCCTCTCCCTTTGTCTCTCTCTCTACCTCTGGCTCTCTCTTCATTTTACCTTTCACACAGCTCCCTCATTATCCTTCTCAAACCATTGCTGTGGTCAGACCACTCCCTAGCTATCAAACCTTCAGTGTCTTGTCCACCAGACCGAGACAAGTGCCTTACTCCAGGCCCTCTGCAGCCTGGTCCTTCCTTGTATCTTCCACAATCCCCTAGATAGATTGTACATGCTAGGGGATTCCTGGGTGGCTCAGCGGTTTGGCGCCTGCCTTTGGCCCAGGGCGCGATCCTGGAGTCCCGGGATTGAGTCCTGCGTTGGGCTCCCAGCATGGAACCTGCTTCTCCCTCCTCCTGTGTCTCTGCCTCTCTCTTTCTCTCTCTACATCTATCATGAATAAATAAATAAATAAATCTTTAAAAAAAAGATTGTACATGCTAATGAAACTGCCTCACTTGATGGCCTCTACACATGTCCTACTTCTTAATACTTCTGAGTTTTCTCTTATGATTTCACTTGCATGCATGAATGTTCTTATTCTCTCTCATTCTACTCACTCCTCCACCTGCTCCAAATTCCACCCACTAACATCTTTCATGACTGATCTTAAACACCACTCCTTCACAAACCTTGACTCCTCTTATTTTTTTTTAAGACTTTTATTTATTTATTCATGAGACAGAGAGAGAGAGAGAGGCAGAGACACAGGCAGAGACAGAAGCAGGCTCCACACAGGGAGCCCGATGTGGGACTTGATCCGGGGTCTCCAGGATCATGCCCTGGGCCGAGGGCAGGCGCTAAACCGCTGAGCCACCCAGGGATCCCCCCTTGACTCCTCTTAAACACCATCTTTTACACAAAGTCCTCCTAGATTTCCACCATTCTATTGAAACTTAACTTTCTTAGAATCCCCTTTTGTGCTTCCTGACCCTAACTTCCTCTACTCTATGGTTACAAATATTGGTGTATAGCCTGTCCCCCTTCTCCAGTAAGCGAAGATTTCCTCAAGGAGAGGGGTAGTTTCTAACATTTACTCCTCACCACAGCCCTGCAAGAGACTTCATTTTCAAAATGAGAAAACTGTATCAAGACCATCCCTGTTAAGAAGGCAGCCTCCCCTAAAAGAGGACACAAATGAAACTTGGATAGGCTGAATTTTCCTGAAAACCCCAAAGTCTAATGCTTTTCTTAAAAGCATTGTTTCTCATCATTTCTATTCTACATGCAGCACCTGCCTTAGGAAGTATCACCACCTAAGAATGGCTTGAGATGGGTGAAATATGTATAAGTTATGCACAACTGGCTTTGTCCTTAAAAAGGCAAAAGATGAAAGGAGTCTGGGAGAATGGACAGCTTAACTGCTGACCCACAGGCCAAAGGTTAGTTAAAAGTCACATCCTTAAATAAAAAGGTCAAAGATAAGGAGGGAATCTAAAAGTCCAATGGCAATGCAAAGCAAGGGATTTAAAGTGGCAGGTGTCAGAAAGGAATGCCAAGGAATGAATGCATTCAAAGGATTGCAGGAGGCTGGGGCGGGGGGGGGGGGGGGGGGGGGGGGGGGGTGTGCACAGTCTCCTAAACCACTTTCACTTCTGTGATTGTTGGGTGTACCATAAATAGGGAAACTTTTCTTTTTTTTCTTTCTCTTTCTTTCTAATGACTTATCACAAAGAGACCTTAAAGAGCACTAGATTTTAACATAAATATACATAAATTTAGGTTTGTAATCTGCCAAATAAATTTAAGAATTTAATATCCAGGGTTCAAGAATTCCCTGGTAGTCAAGTGAAGCGAACTGTCGAATTGAATTTTCTTTTTCTGGATAACTGAAAAAGACAGGATTATCATCCAATATGCCCATACGCTTCAACCTAAGTAATTATCCTTCTAGAACCTATCATAAATAATTAATCAGAATTATGGCCAAAGAAGTATGTACATGGATCTCTATTTCAGAATTTCACAATGTACATAAAACTATAATAATAAGAGTAAGAGCTAAGAGTCATGGGTGGGGTGCTTCCTTGACTGCCAAGGCAGCTTCCAGTGTATCAGCCCACCTAATCTTCATAACAATGCTGTATCATTAACATTATATTAATTATGTGTGTTATTCTCACTTCACAGATGAGGAAACTGAAGTTTAGGAGACTATTTATCTTGCTCACGTTTCCACTGCAGAGTCAGAATTTGGCCCCAGTCATTTTTATTCAAAATTACTGCTTTTCACAGACACATTTTGTGTGTGAGTCAAAATTCTTAATTCCTTTTGTATTTTTAAATTTAAAAAATTATCCTTTAAATTGAACTATAGTTGACACACAATGTTGCATTAGTTTCAGGTGTGGGAATTCTTTTTTTAAATTTATTAAAAATTATTTTTAATTTAAATTCAATTTAGTTAACATATACTGTATTATTAGTTTCAGAGTAGAATTTAGTAATTCATCAGTTGCATATAACACCCAGTGCTCATTTCCTCAAGGGCCCTCCTTAATGCCCATCACCCAGTTACCCTCCCAACTCCACTCCAGCAACCCTGTTTATTTCCTATAGTTAAGAATCTCTTATGGTTTATCTCCCTTTCTGTTTTTATCTTATTTTCTTTTTCCTTCCCTTCCTCTCTGTTCCTCTGTTTTGTTTCTTAAATTATACATATGAATGAAATCATTTGGTATTTCTCTGATTTATTTTGCTTAACATAATACCCTCTAGTTTCATCCACAGCATTGCAAATGGCAATGCCAAGATTTCATTCATTCTGATGGTGAGTTATATATATATATATAATATATATATGGACTTATATATACATATATTCATATGTATATGAACAAATATATAAATGGATAAAGAAGAGGTGACTATATATCTATAGTCTCTCTCTTTATTCATATATCTGTCAATGGACATCTGGGCTCTTCCATAGTTTAGCTATTGTGGACATTGCTGCTATAAACATCGGGGTGCATGTACCCCTTTGAATCACTATTTTTGTATCCTTTGGATAAATGTCAGATGTGGGAATTCTTAATATTTTAAATCCTGACCACTTTAATGGAACATCATGGAGCAGGCATATTACCCAATAACGCTATTGGGTAATCAGACACAACCTTGCAAAACAAAGTCCTCCTGTTTAAAAGCACCAAGTTGGGGGTAATCCCACAGCAAGACACTTTGAGGACGCTGTCCTGCAGAGGCAGGCTTGAAAGTGAGCCTGCAGGAGCAACTGTTAGTTGCTCTCTTTAGACTCTGCTTCCCGCTTCCACCTTGGCTTGAGCATGAACTATGGTTCAGAGCATTGGTTCTTGTGAGTGTGTGTGTCTGTGCATGTGCTTGCATGCACACGACAGGAAATCTACTCCTCCACATCTCCTACCTGTCTCCTCCTGGTTTTAGCTCCTCTGCAGTTGAGGAGGAAGAAGAGTGTCTAAGGAAATGGACAGTATTTTTCTTCACTGGATATGGGATTGCATTTTCTTCCTATATTCAGTTTAGACTATTCATATCAATTCTTTCTAACTAGTGATACAAATCAGGTTTAAAAACACTGTGGAACAGCAAAGAATTAAATCTCTTGGATTCAGCAGGACTCTACTTTGCACATAGTCTTAGGGACACTGTGACCCTCTCCCCACTCTGGGAGAAGTGGAGTGCTGTGCTGAATATTTAGCATCTGCTCCAGCAGTCAGGTCACTACAGGGTATGTTTTTTTATATCTTTCACTAAATAAACTAAGACTTAATTTTACCTTATGGTGTGTGTATGTGTGCATGTGAGCACAAGTACATGTGTGCACATGTTCTCTTTCCACCAACCACTAACATACCTGAGAGCATACAATTGTGGCAGCAATTGGGAGACATCACATCTCATATGGGCACTGCAGAAAGAATGAGTTTTGAAGTATTTAACAGTGGTGACTGGAAAATATGTGGAAAGGGATGGGCTAATCAGTTATTGAAACCATTGGGTCTCTAAGAGAAGTTTAGAGAGGTTGTCATATCAGTGACATCTTTTGGCCTTCCCTTCAGCTCCTTTCAATTTGGACTAATAAGTAACTAGATAAGGTTAAAGCTGAGGATCTGTTGGTATAAGATCCAGTTTCTTGGTGTCTCTTTAATACTCTACCCAAGGAGGTAGATGTTGAGCACAACATCTATGTGATCACAGAGGTCACAAAATGAGCCAAATCCATAGGGAGGAAGGAACCTGGGATAGGAACTGTAGCGGGGGGTCCTCGAATGTCCCCAGTCTTATCACATGGTACGGTAACATTCTGGATGGGACAGGCCTCAGAGATGTCCCTAGACTGAGCATCATTGACTTTCTGAACAAAAACTGGGTACATATTTAGCTTTTAAGCAGTATGTCAGAGGAGAACCCCAAATGTCCTGAGTTTACTTTCTCTGCACGAGTAGATTTAAAAAGGAGAGGAGAGGGCTGCTGAGGACAAAACAATCAAATAAACAAAACAAACAAACAAGAAAATACAGTGTTTGTCAAATTGAGATCTGAATCTTCTCAAAAGCTTTAGCCTTGGAGCCCTTATTTGGACATATTGTAAAATATTTTGGAGTCAAAATTAGTTTTCAGAAGATGGTCATATACATAGTTGAAAAGAGAACTTTCTAAGCAAAACTATAAAGTACAAAGTTTTGAGGCATAAACATCTTTTATTTTCAGTACTTCTGCTTAAAGAATAAATGTTTGTTACCCAGTGAGATAAAATGTTTAAATGGATAGGCTAGGCTGTGTAAAACATTAAAAAGCTATACATTTTATCTTTTGTGGTTATAAGTATCCTAAAATAAAATGGTCTCAAATCAACTGCTGTATTTTTGTAAATTGATAAAGTGCTTTAAAATCCATAGTTTTTGTATTTTAGAAGTAATGTTTTAAAACAGGGGATTGAGATAATAGGAGGGATACAGTAATACTCCCAGGAAACGGTTATCAAAAAGTCACTTTCTAAGGCTATTTTTTTTAAGTTTTTGTTTATTTATTCATAGAAACACACAGAGAGAGAGAAAGGCAGAGACACAGCCAAAGGGAGAAGCAGGCTCCACGCAGGGATCCTGATGTGAGACTCGATCCCAGGACTCCAGGATCATGCCCTGGGCTGAAGGCAGGCACTAAACCGCTGAGCCACCCAGGGATCCCTATTTTTTTTTTTTTTATTAAGTTGTCTCCATGCCCAATGTCGGACTTCAATTCAACATCCTGAGACTAAGAGTCACATGCTCTACCAACTGAACAAAACAAGTGACCCTTCAAAGCTATTTTTTAAAGAAAAAAAGAAAAGGAGAGTGGGAGTGGGGTCAGTAACAACATTTTTTTTTTTAATTATTAAGCTCTGTGAAAGACAATTTTAAGAGAATGAGAAGATAGGGATGCCTGGGTGGCTCAGTGGTTGAGCCACTGAGGAATCATGCTCAGAGCATGATCCCGGGGTCCTGGGATCGGGTCTCATACTGGGCTCCCCTCAGGGACACTGCTTCTCCCTCTGCCTATGTCTCTCCCTCTCTCTCTGTGTTTCTCATGAATAAATAAATAAAATCTTAAAAAAAAAAAAAAAAAGAATTCCAGATTGCTCCAAAACCTCACCAACACTTATTATTATTGGTCTTTCTTTTAGTCTATCTGTAGTGGTATCTCACTGAAGTTTTAATTTGCATTTCTCTGATGGTTAATGTTATATGCTTATTGGTCATTCCTATACCATTTACTATGAAGTCTGGGTGGTTTTTTTTTTTTTAATATTTTATTTATTTATTCATGAGAGAAGAGAGAGAGAGGGAGAGACATAGGCAGAGGGAGAAGCAGGCTCTCAGGGAACCCGATCCCAGGACCCAAGGATCACGCCCTGAGCCGAAGGTGGACGCTCAACCGCTGAGCCACCCAAGTGTCCCTAAAATCTTTTTTTAAAAAGAAGAGAGAATAAGAAGATAAGCCACAGATTGGGGAAAAAATATTGTCAAAAGACACATCTGATAAAGGATTGTTATTCAAAATATACAAAGAACTCAAGAAGAAAACAAACAAGCAAAAACAATTGAAAAATGAGCCAAAGGGATCCCTGGGTGGCGCAGCGGTTTGGCCCCTGCCTTTGGCCCGGGGCGCGATCCTGGAGACCTGGGATCGAATCCCACGTCGGGCTCCTGGTGCATGGAGCCTGCTTCTCCCTCTGCCTGTGTCTCTGCCTCTCTCTCTCTTTCTGTGTGACTATCTTAAATAAATAAAAAGAAAAAGAAAAAGAAAAATGAGCCAAAGACCTTAAAAGACACCTCACCAAAGAACATACGGAGGGCAAATGAGCATATGGAAAATTGCTCCACATCTAATGTCATCAGGGAAATGCGAATTAAAACAATGAGATACTGTTACACACCTATCAGAACAGTTAAATTTTGGATCACTGACAACACCAAATGCTGGAGAGCATGGGGGGCAACAGGACCTTTCATACATTGCTGGTGAAACACTACAGTATAGCCACTTTGGACAGCTGCTTGGCAGTTCCTTATAAAACTAAACATATCCTTCCATACAATCCAGCACTTGCATTCCTCAGTTTTTGCCCAAAAGAGTTGAAGACTTATGTCCACACAAACACCTTCACACAGATGTTTATAGCAGCTGTATTCGTCATTGCCAACACTTAGAAGCAACCAAGATGTCCTTCAGTAGATGAATGGATACATAAACTATAGTGCATCTAGACAGTGTACTATTACTCAGCACTAAAAGGAGATGAGTTATCAAGCCATGAAAAGACACAGAGGAACCTTAAATGCCTATCACTAAGTGAAATAAGCCAACTTGAAAAAGACTACATGCTGTATGATTCCAACTACATGACATTCTGGAAAAGACAGAACTATAGAGACAGTAAAAAGATCAGTGGTTGCTGGAAGTGGGAGGGGGTAGGACGAAAGGGAGAGGATTTTTAGGGCACTGAAATTACTCTGTCTGATATAATAATGATGGATACATGTTATTATACAATTTTCCCTCCAGTTCAAAATGTTTAAAAGATTTTATGTATGTATGTATGTATTTACAGCATGAGGGCGGCAAGGGGCAGAGGGTGAGGGAGAGAGCATCTTGAGCAGACCCCATGATGAGCGTGGAGCTCAATGAGGGGCTTGATCTCAGGAACCTGAGAGCATGACCAGAGCCGAAACCAAGAGTCAGACACTTAACAGACTGAGTCACCCAGGTGCTCCTCCAGTAGAAATTCTATTCAGGATGCCAACATATACCATCAACAAAAACTAGATTTTAAAAATCAGTGACATTTATTTCAATGAGTTTATGTAATATCTAGTTATAAAATTAATCAATGATAGCAAAGAGGCTGTTTTAGTGAATACAAAATTAGAATTAAAAATTCCAGTAGAGTTAACATATAGTATTATATTAGTTTCAGGTGTATAATATAGTGATTCAACAATTCTATACATTACTCAGTGTTCATCATAAGTGTACTGTTAATCTCCTTCACCTAAGTTTAGGATCCTCCACCATCATCCATATGACTTTATACATTTATTAAAACCCTTAGAATGTACAACACAAGGAGTGAACCATTATCTTTTAACTAATTTATCTGTATCTTTGTGCAAACATAATCATATATTCTCATTTCCTTCTTTCTTATACCACCTTGCTTTCTCTCTTAACACTATATCCTGGAGATCTTCCAATACCATAGTGAACTTTCTCATTCTTGTTAATATCTGCATGTCTTATACCATATGGATATACCTTGGTTACTGACAGACACTGGGTTTTATCCAGTCTTTTGCTGATATTAACAATGCTGCAACGAATAGCCTTCAACACACAAGATTTCTCAAGCTTGTAGATATATTTATAGGATAAGTGCATTCTTAGCAGCAACGTGTGGGAATTCTTGTTTCCACAGTCACCTAGAGAGCATGTTGACAGTTGCTGGGATACTTGCCAATCTGATAGGTGAAAATGTTATCTCAATGCAGTTTTAATTTGCATTTTTCTTTTTATGAGTGAGGCTGACATCATATGCTTATGAGTTATTTGTGTTTTTGAGGACTATTAGCTTTTTTTTTTTCTATTGGGTTGTTTGGTTTTTTCTTTCCAATTTCTAAAAGCTCTTTATATGTGAAAGAGATCAATCTTTTTTCTGTGATGTGAAAAACAAATATCCCCCCCCCCCCAATATTTCATTTGTCTTATGACTTTGTTTATGGCATTCATTTGCCTTGTATAAGAATTTGATTTTTAAATTTATGGTTCTGGATTTTGAGTCATAGTTATAAAGACTTCCTTCACTCTGAGGTTTTTGTCCTTTTGAACCCACTTTAAAATCTTGCTGTGAGGCCCCATTTTTGAGGTTTCTGAGGCAAGAAATGGTGGGGGGGGGATGCTGAATATTTCTTCCCCTTTAATACAAACGACTTATTATGACATTGAAAATTACATAATTCAAAAAAAATAAAAAAAAATAAAAAAAAAAAAGAAAATTACATAATTCAAATAAGTTCAAATAGATAAAACTGCTCCTTCACCAAATTCTAAATTTGATTCTAATAAAGAAAAGTTTCAAAAATTTGCCCCCTGGTACTCTGATACAAGAAAGTGGGAGACCAAGGGCCCACCGGGTTTGAGATAGATCAGCATCTTCTATCCTAAGTTGGCAGAGCTAAGAGTACACATATACTGGGCAGGAAGAAAAAGAAACATCCAAAAGGCAAAACAAAGAGAAAAGGAAGAAAACAAAACAAGAAGTGAAAGTTCAGAAGAACAATTTCCTCAGAAATTGAGTCTCCAGAAACGGATAGCTGGGTAAAGGTGGGATTAGAGTCTGCTACTGCCTGGTATCTCTAGCAGAGCTGTGTCCACGAAGGAGTCTGTCTAATAGTTGCTGTGGTTGCAGATGAAGTGGTGGGAGTGCCATGGGAGTGGTAAATACCTTGACCTCTTTTTCTCCTGCTACCCTCTGCTCTGCTACTGCCTTTCATTTGTTAGCCCAACTAGAGGCCCAAGAGTAGGGAGGCCAGAGTGATGGAGGCTGAGGTTTGTACGGGTCTACCTCCTGGGGCATAGAGAAAGGCAGTTTTCCTTGCCTCCCACATGAGGATCCGGTAACGCATTTTAATGAAAGGTTTTTGATACCTATTGAAATTGGATGAGATATATAATATTAATGTATTTCCTAGCAGTGTTTGGATAAACCTTTACTTGGCCATGATATAATTATCATGATAAAAAATAATTGTCATGATATAATTATAAATAATTTCATATATGTTCCTAATCGATATCTTGGCCATGTTGTAAAATATCCCTGAAAAAGTCAGACTTACAAAAGCTATCTTTACTAAAATCTACGTGGGAAGGAAGAGAATCTTCTCTAAGGATACCTTGTGCCACTTCCCTTTATGCCACCCCACCAACTCTGCCTATGTAAAAGATGTATGAAGATGCAATTGTTTCAACCCACAGCTCAAGAGATATGTGGGTTGTCAGAGTTAGTGAGCTTCTCAGGCCTTCTCCTTATCACCTTCTTACCCTTTTCTCTAGATACCAGGCCTCCACACCCCCATCTCACACTCAGCGTGTTCTGCATGCTTACTTTGGCTTCTAGAAGATAGAAATGATTTTCCTACCTGCCTCCTCAGACTAAATTTTTGCCCCTAGATTCCAGACCTTCTGAAAACAACCTTGGAGTATCTTCTTCATCTTCCCTGAGAGACTGAATGGCTCTAGGCTCCAGGAGGAAAGATGTTCCACCGCAGAGACTGAGAAGGAAAGATGTACTGGACAAAAGATGGGGAGACAAGGCAGACAAAAGTCAGCTTGTGGGACTAGTAAACTCTTCACATTGTGTTTGAATATCATGATATTGATACCATGATACACCTACGTAGATATACAACATAAACAGATGCCAGTATGGCAAGGTGGGGATGCAGAAGGGAAGTATAAACACCTCAAGGAAGGGTCACTAATATCCACTGAGAGCCTATTATATTTTATAAATGCTATCTCTGATAGTCCTAATAACCATTTAATGGTAGTATTTGTTCCACTTTACAGTTGGAGGAATTGTGGCTTAAAAGAGTCTAAGAGACAAATCTGAGATCACATCGTGATTTACTGCATACATAGAGTCCTTCCTTAGTTTTCAAAATAATGAAAATTGCAGTTCTATGCATAAATGGCCCATAGCAGAGAAAGCTGCACTCAGTCAAAAAGTTTTCTGGCTTCCCTTGTTATAATAAGTTGATTGTTGGCTTCTAAGCACACCTTACCCAAAGGCCTAAAACAGCTACCACCACCTAGCTTTCCCCCACTTCTTTTCCAGAAATAAAGGAAACATACAGAAGTCCAATTCAGAAAGTACCGAAATCAAACATCCAGTGAACTTTGTTCCCTGTAAGTAAACCCCTTATCAGTCTCTTGCAGAGATTCTAAAACGCTTATCTCGATAGACCAGATTATGGGGCTGACCCACTCTCAGTGCTGAGTAGGAATCAAACAGGCATTCTCTTCTGTCAGCAACTCCTGCCTTGCCAATCCAGATAAATCAATTAATGGGATGCAGAGCTGCTGTCTTGCCTTTCTCTTCCTGATGCTTACCTCCCCAAGCTCCCCCGGACTCCTCAGTGCCCTGTTTAATACCATCTAAGAGTCCTTATTTACAAGAGGGCTTGTGCAGGTGCAAGCTTTCAGGCCAGCAGCACAGGAGCAATTGTCGCCCCTCCCCCTTGCAAGCTCCAGCCTCCCCTCTTTGTGAGATACTTTTGTTTTCTCCGCTTTTCAGACCAAAGACGTCCCTCAGCAGCTAATCTAATCGGATTATGCTAATTTATACTTCATGAACCTAAACAGCATAACTAGATCTGCAGAGGGCTAAGGCCAGGAAGAGAGGGACAACGACTTTGTTGGTAAACCTACCCCGCAAAAAAGTGCAAAAAGAAAGCACGTCCTGTGTTTAGCCACACAAAGCTGCTACTCTGGAAAGCCTACAGAGCTCTTGACAATTTAGAGTGCCCAGAGGTCTCTGTGTTCCGAACAGAAAAGGCAGTGCAGTGAAGGCACAATTAGGACTGCACTGACAAGGCTGTTTTTTCCCTCTTAAAAAGTAAGGTTCCTCTTCGTTTTTTTACCCAACTGACTCACATTTACCCTCTTGGTTAATCAATATATAAATTCAAAAAAAAATATATAAATTCAGAAGCTGAAGCTGAATGGTACAGTTTAACATTCACTGGATCCTACTACTCATTAAGGATGATGCTTTGTGCTATGGGCTGCACAAAAGTGTTGAAGCCTTAGTACTTGCCTTTCAGAATTTATACTCTGATAGGGAAAGATATCCAGGTACAGAAATTATGAAACACCTCAGTGAGGAGATTGCATTCCTTTAATTTGTTTTCTCTGCCTCATGCTTGAGGACCCTGCTAGTCATCTTTCACAACCTTCCACGGGTTATTTTTAAAATAACTTATATTCATATGAGGCTTTGTGTTAATTCAAATTGCATAAGTATATAACTTCATAACAGACTGAGACAATTCACTTACAGAGCTGACAAGCTTGACTATCCTAAAATTAGTGAATGATTCAGGCCTTCTCAGTTCACATGCTTACTTCGTCACTTCTCCCTCTCCATCACTTCCAAAATAGCCCAAATATGCATCAAATATCAGATTCCATCAGAAGAACAGAAAGGCATATTTCATCTCTGCTGTATGTCCCCTCCTCATTTTTGTCTGAAAACTAAAAAGATCACTCTTATCATCTCATAGCTTCAGACCCTGGTTAGAATGGAGAATGGAAAGGCAGAGGGTTAGAAGTGGAATCTCTTCAGACAAAAAAATGTCTTAAAACCAACAATAAGTTGAGTAAGGAAAACATTTTTCTGCTAAGAAATGGTTTATTTAAGCATATCCGAAATCTTCCACCAGTAGTTTTAATTTCCTCATATGGTCGAATGTTATAAGCCAATCTCAGACTTTTGTTATAGTTTAACATTCAGTAATCTAAACAATGATGAATATTTAAACATATTCATCTTGGTATAATTTTGCTGCAAATGGCCTTCTTTGCCACTATAATGATGCCCTTCTGGATTTTTAGTGCTCATTTAGGACACTCTTGTCAAATTCGTATAATGAACTAAGGGCTGGGGGTTAGGTGGATGTTGGCTGACACTTGGAACTTTCCTAAACTAATAACTCTATTGGCTTCACTCAAAACAAGTATAATGGACATAGCTCTGTGAAAAAAATGACTTCTTTATGAAAATGGTAATGATATAGATTTCTTTTAAGCCTAGAATTTGAAAAAACTTGGCTAACATTAGAAAAATCTGATGAGTGAGAAATGTTTGCATTGTATAAAGTTAGGTATTTCATAGAAAATACTAGTAGACATTTTGGTTATGCTAGAAAATATATGATTGAATTCACTCTGGCAGTTTTTCCCCTATGTGTTATATCGACCCCAGGATTTTCCAAAGCCAGAACCCAGTCAATACATGAACAAAACGAGAAGTTCAACAAAGAGATAGAAATCATTAAAAAGAACCAAACAGAAATTCTAGAGCTGAAGAAGAATAGGAAGACTGAACTGAAAATTTCAATAGAGAGCTTCAACAGCAGACTCAATCAAGCAGAATAAAGAATCAGCACACTCAAAGACATGTCATTTGAAATTATCCAGTTGGAGGAACAACAACAACAAAAACCCAAAAACCACAAAATAGAAAAGAAAGAGTGAAGAAAGCCTATGGGATGTATGGCATATCTTTATGAAAATGAATATATGCATTGTGGAAGTCTCAGTAGGAAAAGAAAGGGAAAGGGGCAGAAAAATTATTTAAAGAAATATGGCTCAAAACTTCCTACTCATCAATGGATGGGTAAGGAAAATGTGGTATATATGTACAATGGAGTATTATTCAGCCTTTAAAAAGAAAAAAATCCTGCCATTTGCAATAACATGGATGAATCTTGAGGACATGCTAAAAAACAAACCAGGTACAGCAAACAGATACCACATGATATTGCTAACATAAGGAATCTAAAATAGTTAGATAGAAGCAGAGAGTAAATGGTGGTTGCCAGAGGCTGGAGGGAGAGAGAAATAGAGACGTCTTAGTCAAAGAGGACAAAGTTTCACTTATACAAGATGAGTAAGTCCTAGAGACCTACTGAACAGTTTAGAGCCTATAGTTAACAATATTGTATTATATACTTAAAACTGCTAAGAGTAGATCTTATTACACTTAAACACAAAATAATAACAAATAAAGAGATGGGAGGAAAATTTTGGAGGTGATGGATTTGTCTATGACATAGCTTATAGTGATCATCTCATGGGAGTATATTTATCTCCAAACTCATCAAGTTGTGTACGTTAAATATGAATAAGCTTTTTGTATGCCAATCATACCTCAGTAAAGTGTTGTTTTCTTTTTTCAAATAGGAAAGATCAAATAGTTATTAGATCTAGCGATGAGATATATTGGGGCTTCTTATAAAGACACAGAGTCCCATCCCTGTGACTCTTTCATTATTTATAAAGACCCCATTCTCTGGAGTGGCATGTGACACTAGTTCCGCCTCCCCGCCCTGTTCTTTCCTGCTACTCTGCACCAGTTCTCCGGGCCAAGTAGTCGCTAGTCTTTGGACTTTGTGGGAATGTGGTAGTGGGAGGATGTCATATGTTTGAGGTCTTGCAGAAGTTGGCAGCAAGTTTTCAGTTTCACTCTTTGGCTATTTTCCCAGCTTCCAATCCCCATCCAGTAAATGCTGCAATTACCCTGAGACTAGTGGGAATCCTTGAGCTCTCTGTCCTTCTGAACGATGCAAAAGATTATCTGCTTTCTGCACTTAGTTTTTGATAGATAAATATGTCATGCAACAAGGCCCCACGAGGTACCAGTAGACATAGCAATGCGGCTTAGAGAACATGATGCCGGGGTGCGGGGTGTGTGTACGTATGTGTGTGTGAGTGTGTATGTGTGTGTACAGTGCTTGGCCCATGCTTCTGTGGGTGGATATATATAAACAGGAGCAAGAGAAACAGATTGCTCTATAAAATAGTCCATCGAATAGTGGCTGATTTGCCGGCAGGACAATTATCTTTCCACTTTAAACAAATTGTTGCATCAGTTCATGGACTTGTACTTGGGCTTCAACCAGACAGCTGTTACACATTCTAGACCTGTAGACCAGAGTCCTGGTCAAATTCCAGGTCTCTTCTTTTAGTCAGAAGCAGGACACACTGTGCATTAAACTCTGGGAGAGTACTGCTACTCAGAGGCCTGATTTGCTGCTATGAGATTGGCAAAGAGCTTCCTGAAGGAAATCCCCTGCTTTGTAGCCAGGGATGGCAGGCAAACACTGTGGAGTACACATGAGGTTATGACTCGAGTTCATTTGCTAAGCAGCTATTCCCCAGACTTTCTCAACCTCTCGAGCTTGTGTTAGGAGATCATCTTCCAGGGGCTCTCATAGTACCCTGTGCTGTTATAGCAGTCATCAGGTGCCATGTGGCGCCTTGCTATGAGAGACGAAATGGTTCCTTGGAGTCCAATACCTTGGAACCTTGGAACAAAGAGAGGCCCGCAGGGGCTATACCATCAGGCAGCACCAAGAAGTGCCGGCACTGAGGTGAAGCCCTGAGTCCTGGACTGGCTTTCAGTTTTATTATTGTGGAATGTAAAGTATGCAGAAGCAAGGAAGGAAAACAACTCAAGAAACCAGTCATGTGAGGGACAGCAGGGAACTGCATATGTGACTATCTGCAGGGGTCTCAGAAAAGCATTAAGTAGGGGGCTGCTGGGGATGGGAGAACTGACCTCAGCAGGCCTGGCTATCTTATCCACCATCATTGCTGTTTTCAGGACGGATGGATGGCAGGAATAATTGGCTTTTGCCATACACATAAAGCTGCTGCCATTTATTTTTATTATTTTTTTAAAGATTTATTTATTTATTCATGATAGACACACAGAGAGAGAGAGAGAGAGAGAGAGAGAGGCAGAGACACAGAGAGAGAGAGAGAGAGAGAGAGAGAGGCAGAGACACAGGCAGAGGGAGAAGCAGGCCCCAAGCAGGGAGCTGGATGTGGGACTTGATCCCAGGTCTCCAGGATCACTCCCTGGGCTACAGGCGGCACTAAACCACTGCGCCACCGGGGCTGCCCTGTTGCCATTTATATATGGCCCTGTTCTTACTGTTTCTTTTACCGCTGAGGTCCTGCTCTCCCACAGTCATGCTACACAATCTTTGTTCATTTGTCTGTGTGCCAAGTAGAACAAAGCTCCCAAGAGCCTGGAGGTGTTCTTCATCTGCCCATAAAGTTGATCAGGTGCATGAACCAGCCTATTAGAATTTCCTCACAAATATCTCACAAGAATCCAATGTAGGCAGAGATGCTGGTGGTCATTTTTCATATAACTATTGAACCATTCACCATTCTTCTTCTGAATGGCAATCTTTAGGGGAATTGATGTATTCTCTTCCTTACCCCTACTGACTCTCATGATCTAGAAGCCTTGTGGAGAATAGAAATCTATTCTATGCTTCATGAAATCTGAGCCTGACTTCAGGTATCCTTGCCACCCAGCTCTGACTTCAAAGTGCGCACTAAAATTTGTATGTCTGGAGCCCGAAGTATTCATTTGTTTAAGCAACAACACAAGAATCTTAGCCCGATTTAGCTGAAATTACTTCCTTTCAAGGAGAAGAGAACTCTTGTAGCATCTAGAGGCTTACAACTGAAGGACTTGGCATCTGACCTCCTCTCCCTACTTTTTAAGCATCCCTGCCCCTGAATATATATTTAAAAGTAGATGATACAAAGAATCAACCATTCTTAAGGCCCAAGATTTTTAGCACCTGCAGATTAATGCCAGAGTGACTATTAACTTCATCTTCTCTTCTTCATTCTTTAGGAAACAGACTTCAGGAGAGTATGAACTAAGAAAATTGCATGCAGCTTCACTATTTTTTCTCAGGGTTCCAGAGGAAACCTCTGATTGAACAGATAACATAACATTGCCTTTGACTGAATTAGGATAGGTTTTTATACCTTGGCTTATCATGCTACTCTCACAGAGACTGAGCTCTTCCTGGAGAGACAGAAAACCCAGTCAGGGCCAGACTTCCTGCCAAGCCCCAAGCTGCCTAGTAAGTTTGTTAGAAAATGTCATTCCTCCTCTTTACTTGAAAAAACTTTTTGAGGTATAAAATACAAATCAAAATGTACACATCTTAAAAGTATAACTCCATTTTCAATAAAGTGAACACAGCAACATCATAGTAAAGAATAGAAACTCCAGAAGCTCCCTTCTCCTGCCTCCAAGAGCAACCACTCATCCCTATTTTCAACTCCATAGATTAGTTTTGCCTGTTTTTTGAATTCCATTAAATGGAATATTGTGTTTGAGAGTCATGATTCACTGATATTGATGCAAGTAGCAATATTTCATTCATTTTCATTGCTGTACAGAATATTGTGTTTGTGTCTGTGTGTGTATACCTATATAGCAACTGGACATCACAATTTATTCACCCATATTTATTTTGACAAACATTTGTGTTGTTTACAATTTTATGCTATTATAAATAATGGTGCTATTCATATTTGTGAGTGGAATTTGTAGATCTGAGGATATCTATGTTCACCTTTAGCAGTTTTCCAAAGTGGTTGCATAATGTTAGACTCTTGCCAGCAGTCTATGAGAGTTTAAGTGGCTTTATATTTTTACCAGCACTCGGTATTGTCTCTCTTTTTAATTGTAAACATTTTAATAAGCAGGTTTTTTTTAAGATTTTTATTTCTTTATTCATAGAGACACATACAGAGAGAGAGGAGCAGAGGCACAGGCAGAGGGAGAAGCAGGCTCCATGCAGGGAGCCTGATGTGGGTCCCCAGGATCAAACCCCGGGCTGCAGGTGGCGCTAAACCACTGCGCCACTGGGGCTGCCCAATAAGGAGGTTTTTAGAAAAGATTTTACTTATTCATGAGAGACACAGAGAGAGGCAGAGACACGGGCAGAGGGAGAAGCAGGCTCTATGCAGGAAGCCCAATGTGGGACTTGATCCCAGGCCAGCAGATGCTTAACCGCTGAGCCACCCAGGCATTCCTTAATAAGCAGTTTTAATTTGCATTTCCATGATGACTATTGAAGTTGGGACCTCTTCATGTATTTATTGGTTATTTGGTTATCCTCTTTTGTGAATTATCTGTTCAAGTTTTTGCTGTTTTGTACTGAACTTAAAAAAACTAATTGACTTTTATTTATTGATATATATGAATTCTTTATATTTTGGGGGTAAGACTTTTCTGTTGGGAGATAAACACATATGGCATGTATCTTCTTCCACTTTGTGTTTGCCTTTTTATTCTCTTAATGGTGACTTTTGATAATTAGAAGTTAATTTTAATGTAAGCCTATTCATCAATTTTATTCTTCGTGGTTTGAGCTTTCTTTGAGGAGATGTCTAAAGACTAGTCCTTTTTGATGCAACTTTTCACCCGTCTGGAAGAAATCTTCGTGTGGCTCCTGCCCAGTGTTAGCATCAGTAATTTTGTAATAGCTAGTCATCCATACCTTGTCATTAAAGTGTTCCTTGCTTCATTGGCTTGACTTTTTTCACCTGACATTTTTGTTCTGGTAATGTTTGACTATGGTCCTGCTAATGACAGCTGACTAAACTTTATCTGCCCCTCAGGTTGTATTTCTTAGTCTCAGCTATTATCTGACTGACCAGACTTGCCAGTTACCCACTCTAATTAGCTAGTCTCAATGTCCCTATATCTAATTTTATCCTCAGTCTCTCTCGTGGTTATGGATGTGCAACAACTGTTAGCCCAGTTGTCCTAACCTCCGTCTGGTAGAGAATGTTCCCAGCTCTTCTTTAGAGAGTATTCTGGTTAACTTTTTTTTTTCCTTTGGCACCTCAAAGTTAGGTGAGTTTACAGGATTGGAAGCCTTGTCAAAGACTTTTCTGAATTGAACTGGTAGACTTCAATATGGATGGCTTCTGGGTGAGAAAATGTAATAAGAGAACTCAAGGAAACCTCAACTATGTGACTTTAGTCAAAGCAATAGCGTTGTTTTCATGGACTAAGGGAAGCATTATTGTTATTTCTATTTGGGCACACATAATTATTAGGTACAAGGCTAAAGACAAGGAAATAAAAATAAAAAGCAAAACACAAAAGTAAAAGGAAGCAAATAAGGGAGAAATACCTACATTTTTTCTTGGAATGCTAACGACGGTTTCACTGAGCTTACTGAAGTCTGTCACCTAAGCATCCTTTTCTATTGCACACAGATGATTTTGTTCATTATTTAGTTAATATATACTAGATCACAAGTTTGAAAGTGCTTTTATGTGATAGATTTTTTTAAAAGAAATTAGGTCCCAATTGAATTATGTTCATGATAAGAGAAAATTATTAAAGTCCTTATAATGCTGGTTAAGTAAATTCTGAATAGTAACTGACATTTATTGAGGGCTTTGTATGTGCTAGGCACTGTTCTTAACACACATTAATATATTTAATCCTCACAAAACCCCATGAGGTACAGAGTATTATGTTCACCATTTTATTTATTTATTTATTTAGTTAGTTAGTTAGTTAGTTAGTTATTTTTGTTGTTCACCATTTTAGAAATGAGAAAACTGAGGTACAGAGAAACTTGCCCAAGATAATTCAGCTAGCAAGGAGCAGAGCCAGAATTTGACTCAGGATCCCTTGCTTCAGCACCTGCAATCTTAATCACTATTCCTCTAAAATTAATAAAATCTATATAACTTCAGTAGTTAAGAAAGCAGTAGGAAAAAATATCTAATTCCCTTCCAAGAGGTCTGAATATCATAGGAGAAGACTGATAGCTAAGGTTTATCAAGCAAGTACTCATGTGTTAGGCACTATGCTAAACAATTTTTTTCAAAGATTTTATTTACTTATTCATGAGAGACACACAGAGAGAGGCAAATACATAGGCAGAGGGAGAAGCAGGATTCCTGTGGGGAACCTGATGCGAGACTCGATCCCAGGACATGGAGATCATGACCTGAGCCAAAGGCAGACGCTCAACCACTGAGCCACCCAGGTACCCCTATGCTAAGCAATTTATATGCATGCGCTATTAGTTTTGAAAACAACACTACTTATTAAATACTGTTAATCCTAAATTAAGATGAAGGCACAGGATTAGAGAGAGTTAGCAATTGCTTTCTACAAGGTTACACAGTAAATAGCCAGCCAGTCTCCAGAGACCGTGTGTTTTATATTACCACTATGCTACCCTGTCTCCTAAGATGAGAGTTTCCCAAGTGAACCCCTTAGTATAAAATGGAAAATGCAATTTTATATGCTGCTACTAGCTGGCTAAACTTCACAGAGAGGTAGCTAAGGAGATGGAGGGAAAGACTTTGCTGTTAGATTTGATGGGCCCCATTTGAAAGATGAGATACATATTTATTGAGTGAATGAACATTAGAAATAAGCTGATAGTCCAGCTGAGTATAGTGGTGATAGGAAGAGATTTGTACAGGGTTTTCCTTGCTGGATTTCCAGTTTCATGAACTGCTTGGAGGGAAAAAAATAGATTTCCATGTTTAAAATACTTTGGGGAATTATTCCCTTCTTAGATAATCATAATGCCTCTAAGAAGTTGTGCTGTTATTAACAATCTTCTCTTGGGGCACCCAGGTGGTTCAGTCAGTTAAGCATTGGACTCTTGATTTCAGCTCAGGTTATGATCTCAGGGTCGTGAGATTGAGTCCCTGGGAGGTGCCACATTCAGTGGGGAGCCTGCCTGAGATTCTCTCTCTCTTTGTCTCTCCTCTCTCTCTCTCCCCACCCTTCCTTTGCCCCTCCCCCTGCTTACCCATGCACACCCTCTAAAATAAATACATCTTTAAAAAAATATTCTCTTTAAGTTTTCTTTTTTTCAGACTAAGGAAACTTGTTACTAATTTTTCTATGCAAAACCACAAGAACGTGGATAATAAATACTAATAAATCTTTACATTTTACAGATTTTACATCTAATGTGATTTATACAGATTTACAGATTTTTAAGGAACTTTGAGTGATTGAAGCAGACTGTGCTGTCCACAGAAACATATGCAATTCCACTAACTGACATAGATTTAAAAAATAGATCTGGGAAGCATGTAATATAGATGAATTCTGTATGAAACCTAGACAGCTTTGGGCTCAAGCAATGGAATACATGTTTATTGTCAGTTGTCCTATAAGGGCAGCTTTAAATTGGATTAATTTGCCTCAGTGATTGTTACTGGACAGAGACCACCTGCAACTGCATTTACCTTCTCTATTTGTACTTATGGACCCTCCTCACCATTCATTCCCTGTTATTTGGACACACTTCTGAACCTCTAAGTAGGATTCCTTTGGTTTGCCCAAATGTTAGGGGCATATTATGTTCTCATTGCTCATGTTTTGGTTTAACCAACCCATCTACACAGATCACTTATGTTTTGTGAGTTCCTAGCTTTAGCTACATGCATTTTCTTTCAAACCTCACTCATCGACCTCATTTTCGAATCTCTCTCTTTTGCTTATCTTCTAGTGCAACAAGATGTTAATTGGGACTTACTATCTTGGAACGCCCCTAAGACAAAAGATGTTACCTTCATATTCTAAAAAGAGGAGGTAGGCCATCTAACTGAGACTTACAGATAACAACTGGTCCAGAGACCTTTGCTCCCAACACCCCAAGATGTCAACAATTTGAAAGGAAATTCATAGAAGGGAATTCAAAGGTTTGGTGCATTTGCTTTTCTACTCCTCTGTCTGTGAGGAAGTAAGTACACACCTCTCCACCATGCCAATTCAGACGCTATTTAAACAGGTATAGGATTACTTTTTTTCTCAAATAACAGTAAGCCTGAGAAACGAACTAGGGTGGTGGAAGGGGAGGTGGGTGGAGGGTGGGGGTGACCGGGTGGCAGGCACTGAGGTGGGCACTTGATGGGATGAGCACTGGGTGTTATTCTGTATGTTGACAAATTGAACACCAATAAAAAATAAATTTATTAAAAAAAAAAACAGTAAGCCTGAGAGAGATAGCTGATATCTTCAGTTATCTGCTATTTTCTTGACCTTCTCTCATGGTCACATGATGGCTGTTCCAGCTCAAGGCAGAAATAAGACCCATATCAAGAGCATGGGTCACCCTTGTGAGAGAAGCCACAGTGCTTTCCCCAACCTGTTTGTCTATTCTTTTACCAATATCACAGTATCTTGATTACTGAGGTTATATGTATAATACGTCTTAAGGTCAAGCAAGCAGAATCAGTCTACCAGCTGTGTTCTTCTTCACTTTGTTTTTAGAAGCATTCCAACAGACTCCCTCTTCATTTTCATTTGCCAGTATTTTAATACATGGTCACTCCTTGCTGAGAGGCTGTAAAAGCCATATTTAAAGTTTTAATTCAATGTGCAAAGTTAGATATACCTGTTGAGTTAGCCTGATGGTGTCTGCTGCAACTGTAGATGTCGGGAAACCTAGCTATGCAGAGGTCCATGGCATCATTGCCAAACCTACAAATGTACCACATGAATGGGTCAGCGCTGGGAACCTCCCATAAAAAGTATCAATAGCCACAAAAAAACCCGAGAACTATAACCAACACTTGTTAACCACAAGACCTTTGTTCCTTTTCTATAATGTCGCTACCTTTTACCTTGACTTTGGAGGGGACAGAAGATGGAAGGGGCAGATGAGGAAAGATGAAAGACCTTTCTTCTATGGCAAGTTTCTGGGCTAGGCAGACCAAGCTGATGGAATGGGAGAAGTTCTGAATTAGATGCAAGACTGACAATTTAGCTGTAGTAGACTTTAACATTTTCATTTCATTTTATTTTTTAGTATGTTTAATGACAAGAAGCAATGGGATCTGCTGAGATAATGTTAAAGGATGGGAAGGGGAGATCTGACACAGGATTATAGTTGGGCGTGGGGTTTCTGGAGGAAGATAAATTCACTTCCTGATTGTGTCCCACTGAGTTCAGTTCCTTCAACAAACTGGTTATGCTATAAACTACAAACCCTTTTTCTAATCCTGACTGCTGACCCATTGCCCTGACTCCTAATAAGTCTTTCTGGCTCTTAACTGGTATCCTTTTCATTGCTGTAGGGGTGCTGAAACTGTTATTAAAAGACAACTTTAAGAATAATATTTGGTGTCTGTGGGATAGGAGAAAGCCCAGGAGGAGTACTTAGGAGAGATTGTAACAGGATAATAACCAATCCTGGTTTGTCACTGACTGCCTTTGTGATCTCTTTGTCACCCTGGGTTTCCTACTCTGAAATAAATGGGCTAAAGAAAATGATTGTAATAGACACCTCTTGTGATGGTTGCCTCGTTCACTTTATTCTCAGGACATTGCCTCTGATACCTAGGGATGCTATGGGTCCATGTGCCACAGCCTCCCTTTAGAGCTGATTAAGCAGGAGAGGACATCTATCCCAGGCCAGGCAGGCTCTCTTTCCTGCAGTATTGAATAGGGGAGCGCAGAGATGGAACAATGTTGACATTGACCATCATTAGTAACTGAGAGCAAGCCACCCCCACCTGCTGCTGCTGGCCTCAGAAATTCCCAGCTTCTTGCTCTTCTTAGGGCTTAATGGCTCAATTCTTCCTTTCATCTGATTCTGCAGTTTTTCAGTAAATCCTTCACTTTGTTTAAGCTGCCCCAAACTGTTTTCTATGACCTGCAATCCACGGTAATTTTTTAAAGGGTCCATTCAACTTCTAGAATGTTATTATTCTTTGATTTAACGGTACCTGTTAATCTTGAATGGAGATGAGTTGTAACCTTGGGTGTTGGTAACCACAGACACCTAGCAGCCACGCAGTGGTGAGTGACTGCAGTTTTGGCAGTCCTTACACTGATGAATACTGAGATATTCCTTTTAATAACATCAGATTTTTAATCAGGTATATTTACATTTGTTACACAGGGAGAACAGTTTTAGTTTGATAGTTTATGTTAGAGGTATATGTGATGTTTATAGAAAAGGATTTGCCTCCAGGGCAAGAAATAGGTAACCAAGTAATATTTTAAAAGTCACCATATCGAAAGGCACTATTATTAAACACTTGAGTCTAAAAAGTTGAGTGATACCCAAATTGGTTCATCACTTAAATCTCATGCACTAGCAGCCCACTTAACTGATTAAATTCAGTGGGTATTTTGAATGCAACTGATGTTCTTTAGTTAATTCTCGGAGATAATGCTGGATATTAAAAAAGTTGAATTCAAATTAAACATTTTGTTGTAAAGGTCATGTAATATTACACTATAATTTGATATGGCATGGTATCAAATACCTATCAAAATAACTTTAGAGTGAAAATGTCTAATTGGAATATCAAAGTTTAGAAGTGTAATTAGCCCCTTTAATATGAAACCTAACTATGGGCCCTTTATGATTCTTTAAAAAGTTACTGTTACTGATTTCCCAAAGTGAAAGGCATGCCACTCAGTGGATGGAAAGCAGTATTGCAGAGAAGAGATAGCGATGATTACATTTTGAGATACTAGTTTTTGGGATTTTGCCACCTTGACTTGGGGGAATGGGTAAGCAAGCTGAGACTAAGAAGAGTTATGTGAGTTGTTCTAGAATTAACTTCATGATTAATATTAGTGGCACGACTGTAATGTTTGTATACAGAGATACAGACTGCAAAAAAATTATTTATTTATAAGGGTAGTTCTGAATGAGGGGCATTTTCATCCCAGCCTTCCACTGGGACATTTGGCAATATATGGAGACATCTTTGGCATGTGTGTGTTACTGCATCTATTGGGTAGAGGCTAGGAATGCTGTTAAACATCCTACAATGCATAAGACAGTCACCACAACAAAGAGCCAATAGTATTGTTGAGAAATCTGGTTTATGAAAATTAGTTTCACATGTTTTTGAACTCAAATTCTTTTTAGTCTAAACTCTTCTAGATATTCATATAATAAGACCAGCTTTACTTTCTAATAGATAAGCAATACTTTATAATACAAATTCATTTTTCTGCAATGATTATGTAACTTTGTAAACTGCTTCCAAAAGTCAGGAAAAGTTTGAATATTCACACTTAATCTCCCCCAATCTCACCTTGCTCTGTTACCAGTTCAAAGCCTTTCCTTCTTTCATTGCTCACTTCCTTTTTTTCTGGATTATTTTATTTTACTAAATAACTGAAGCACTGACCAGAAGCAAATATAGTGAGCATATTTAACATTTGGATACAAATTGTCTTTTTATAAGATTATAATTTCATTTTTCTTAGATTTACACATTTTTTTCTTTAGACTCTAGGCAGATGGAGACCCATCTAATTCTCAGTTTTTGAAAAGAAACAAGTTTCAGATTACTAGGAGAGCCTGAAATGATTCATTTCTTTCTGTTGGAATTAGTCTGTTTAGGGTAAGTAAAATGTTGGATTTACCTGCTTTTTAAAAAACTCTGATGCTTTTTATGTTGTCCTATTGGTCTTAATAATTGATTTAATTATACCTTAGAATAATAGTGGCATAGACTATCATTGGAGGTGTTGCAAAGAGTCCTTCATATATATTACTTTTTAAAGAACAAAATGCATCCTTTATGAAATTTAAGATTGTCAAATGTAAAACCTTTTGGGAAACACTATCCAAATTGTGCCCCTAAATTCATAACACTGCAATTCCAAAGATAAAGGAATGCATAAAAAGTATGGAAAATGAATACCCTTTGATTTTCCCAGTCTCCAGTCTCTTCTCACCAATTTACTCCTAAACTATTTGTTGATTGCACATTACCCTCCACCTCCATCAAAAAGGGAAAAACCCAGTTTAGTATAATGGTTAAGAGAATGGATTCTGGCTCTGATTTGTCTGAGCATAATGTAGTGATCAAGAGCTTAGATTCTGAAGCCAAGCCACATAGTTTGTGGTATGCCATTCAAGGATTTCTTTTCCAGCCTCATTTCTCACTTTGTAGTCTAGCCAAAATTCCTCTGTCCATCTCCTTCTAGCCTGTAAGGCCGGGTCATCTTACCACTTCCCTGAAATAGTCCTCCTCTTCTCGGAACTGCTCTAGCATGGCACCTCTGCTTCTCACTACCAGTTCTGTACAAATGACGTGTGTGCCTAGAAAACTTAATCTCTTGAGAAAACACAAGCTTACTGAGGGCACGATATTATTGTATTCTTTTTTAGATCTCCACTAAATCACGATGTGCCTTGCACACTAGCTTTGCTTGACAAATGTCAGGTGAATCAATTTAAAGAAGTTAATCCCACTCTGAACCTCTACCCCTCTGGCCTGTACAGGTTTATCCCAAATCATAGAACTTTATATTAAAAAGGATGAATGCAATGTATGTAAATCAAATCCCTAAAAAAATTTCTTGAGGACCCAAAAGAGTCCCCAAGACTCTACGAGGGCTATGCAATCAATACTTAGCATATTTCACATCTTAGGAGAAAAATTTAAAAGTTCTCTACATATGGCTTTAAAATAATAAATATGCTAAATGTTTTTTTTTTTTAAAGATTTTATTTATTTATTCATGAGAGACACAGCGAGAGAGAGAGGCAGAGACACAGGCAGAGGGAGAAGCAGGCTAAGCTCCATGCAGGGAGCCAGACATGGGACTGGATCCCGGGTCTCCAGGATCACACCCTGGGCCAAAGGCAGGCCCTAAACCGCTGAACCACCCGGGCTGCCCAAATGTGCTAAATGTTAATGTAAGTAGTGCATTTTAAAATTCACTACGGAGGATCCCTGGGTGGCTCAGCAGTTTAGCACCTGCCTTTGGCCCAAGATGTGATCCTGGAGTCCCGGGATCGAGTCCCGCATTGGGCTCCCTGCATGGAGCCTGCTTCTCCCTCTGCCTCTCTCTCTCTCTCTGTGTCTCTCATGAATAAATAAATAAAATATTTTAATAAAAATAAAATAAAATTCACTACGTATATATTCCTCTGCCCATTCTCCTGGAGCTGGCACCGTTTGCAGCACGAAGAACGCCGGACGGACCCTGTCTGGGAGAACCAGGCTCGGCCCTGCAGGAACAGGCGGGAAGCCGCTGGCCCCGCCCACTCCCAGGACACGCCCCCGCCCCCGCCCCGCCCCGCCCCGCCCCGCCCCTAGCGTGCCGGCGCCGGGTCCCAGGGCGCACGCGCAGGGCTCCCGCAGGCGGCGCGCCCGGGCGCGAGGCGGCGGCCCCTCCCCCACTCTGGCCGCGCACCGCAGGAACCCGTCGCCGGGGCTGCTGCGGCTGCTGCTGTCGGTCGTCGTCATGGACTCTCCGTGGGATGAGCTGACCCTTGCCTTTTCTCGCACGTCTATGTTCCCCTTTTTTGACATCGCCCACTACCTGGTGTCCGTGATGGCGCTGAAGCGTCAGCCGGGTGAGTGCGGGAGCCGCAGACCGGCCGCCTCAGGGTGCCTCTCCCGGGAGGACGGCCGGAGCCGCCCGAACGGCCCGGGGCCTGGAGACGGGCTGGAGGGGCGCCGGGGCCGAGCCGCCCGCCTCGCGAGCGCGGGGGAGACTGAGGCAGGGAGCGGGCGTGTGTGTGTGTGTGTGTGTGTGTGTGTGTGTGTGGCCCCGGGAGGCGTCAGAGGAGGCGCGACCGCGGGTGCGGACGCCGCGGCGGGCAGGGGCCGCTGACGGGGAAGACGCCGCTGCGGCGTGTGGGAGCCGGAGCCCCTGCACCGGCCTGGCCCTGGCCCTGCGCGGTCCCCGGGCGCCGCCGCCGGCCTGGGGACCCCCGGCGTTCACGGCTCACCTGCGGGGGCGGCCCCGGGCCTCCGCGCTCCAGCGCCGCCTGCCGCCCAGGGCGTGACCCCGGGGTCCCGGGATCGAGCCCCCCGTCGGGCGCCCCGCGTGGAGCCTGCGTCTCCCTCTGCCTGCGTCTCCGCCTCTCTCTGTGTGTCTCTCTCATGAATAGATAGAGAACATCTTAAAAAAAATAGTAAGAACTGTTCCTCAGAAGACACCATTCAAGGGCTGAAGACACAGAGCACAACCTGAGAACGGGTATTTGCAAAACTAGAGCCAACAAAGGATGTGTAAATAAAGTGTATACAGAACTACATGTCAATTACGAAAAGACAATTCCGTAGGAAAAAAAAAGTGTGTTTAAGGAAGAGGAAGACGAAGGAGAGAAACTTTAACGGGCAGTTACACACACACACACAGAGTATTTCTAAAGAGCCAAGAAACATATGAAAAAGTGCCTAAGATGGGCCGCCCGGGTGGCTCAGCGCTTTAGCACCTGCCTTCAGCCCAGGGCGTGACCCCGGGGTCCAGGGATCGAGTCCCACGTCGGGCGCCCTGCACGGAGCCTGCTTCTCCCTCCGTCTATGTCTTTGCCTCTGTGTCTCTCATGAATAAATAGATAAATAAAATCTTTAAAAAAAAAAACCCGTAAAAGTCACCTGGGGACAGAGCCCCCCGGGGACAGCAAGTGGAGCTTGGTCGCTTGGAATAAGGAGTGGTTCTGGACTGCTCTGCAGCCCTGAAAGTTGTGTGGACGCTCAGAGAGCCCCAAGCAGGGACACTTGTCTTCTCCGTACCCAGCTCTGTCACCTTGCTCTGCAGCCGAATAAAGTGATTGTGGTTGGAAGAGAGGGGATCCCCCTTTTTTCCGTCGTACGCGTGACGTCGTCCAAGGGTCGTTTGGCACGGTTTCACTATACAGCATTTTGAGGGTTTTTTTTAATCGTATATGGTCAAGGAGCAATATTCGTCTTTTTTACTCTCAGAGTATGTTTATGCCTGTATTGCTTTACTTCTGCAGTTATTCTGCTTGCCTTTTGGATCCTTTATGACTCTCTTCTTTCTTTGAGCTCAGGCATTTTTTTTCCCCCTTTCCTACGTTTTATCTGTTCATGCAGCCTGGTCCTTTAGGGAGAGTTCATTAATGAGTGAATGAGGGCTTGAAGAGGTGCTGTAACTCTTGGGGACTGTTTTTTGTTTTTGTTTTTGACTCTTTGCTCTCAGAAATATTTTTCACTTACATTGATGTTTGTAGCTCAGTCTTTTAAAGCATTGTTTGGTCGAAGTTTTGCCCTGGAAAAGGTGGATATTGTATTAAATCAGGACAGATAATCTGTGTAAGTGAAAGTGTTTCCCTGATTTGAAAAGAAGTACCTTATCATGCCATATTTAGTATTTGGAGTTTTCTTGTATAGGCCAAATCAGGTTCTCAAAGTGTGGCCTGGGAACCCTTGGGGTTCCTGACACTTCCAGGTCAAAATTAGTTCATAATAATATGCAAATATTATTTGTCTTTCTTTACACTCATTTTCTCACAAGTGTGCAGTGGAATTTTCCAGAGGCTACATGACCTGTGATGCTGTAACAGATTGAATACAGAAACAGATATGAGAGTCCAGCTGTTTTCTGCTTGAAGCCAGACATAAAAAAAGGATTTGCTAACATAAAACAGTGGGACCTTCCTCACTAAATGTTTGCTTTGGAAAACACGTATTTTTCATAAAGAATACATAATTGATGTTAACATTTAGTATGTTTATTATTTTTGAAATGAAAAACATTAAGTACTCCTTTAAAATTTTCTCAACAATTTCTAATAAGCTAAATATACCTGTTAACTCCCATAAAAGCTCTTTGGGGTCTTCAAGAACTTTTTTTTTCAAGTCTGACTTTTTAACCTTTAAACTGAAGTTTGTGATTTTTTAAAAGATTTTATTTATTTATTCATGAGACACACAGAGAGAGAGAGGCAGAGACACAGGCAGAGGGAGAAGCAGGCTCCATGCAGGGAGCCCGATGTGGGACTCAATTCCGGGACCCCAGGATCACGCCCTGGGCTGAATGCAGCTCTAAACCACTGAGCCACTCGAGCTGTCCTAAAGTTTGTGATTTTGGACAAAGACATACAGACATGTGATTGCCACCACTATCAAGATATCCAGTAGTTTCATCACTCACCCCAGATTCCCTCCTGCCCTTTGTAGTTGGCCTTCCTCTAGTCTCTGGCAACCATTCATTTGCTCACTAATTTTTAGGGGCGCAAGGAGTCCTGAGACCAAAAAATTTGAGAAGCGCTGGACTAATTTAATGCTGAAACAGTATTACATCTTGTGAATATATTTTATATATGTGTGTGTGAGAGAGAGAGAAACATACTTTATATTCCAGTACCAGTGCTTGTAAACAGGTGAAAATGATAGAATTCATACAAAAGAGTGTACCAATTTAAGCTTTTACCAGAAGTATGTTAGACTGCTTGTTTCTTCCTCAATATTTGCTACCCCCCCCCACTGTTATCATTCTTAACTATCTTATCATTCTAATGATCAGAAAAATAGTTTTCATTTGTACCTGTCAGGGTTACTGAGTGAATGCTTCTTAAGTTTATTGGCAATTTGTATTTTCACTTCTCATTGAGTTGATCATATTGTTTTTTCTATTTAAATTGTAATGTAATACATTTTTAAAAATGATGAATCAGGGGCTCCTGGATTGCTCAGTCAGAAGAGCATGTGACTCTTGATCTCAGGGTTGTGAGTTTAAGCCCCATGTTGGGTGTAGGAATTACTAAAAAATAAATAAAAATAAAAATTAAAAAAATATTGAATCATCCTTATATTCTTGGAATAAACTCCACCTGTTTGAGGTATCATTTTAATTCACTAAGGATTTTATTTGCCAATACTTTGTTTAAATTTTTACTTAATTGGCAACTTTTTCTTATCCCCTGTTGACTGATTTCTCTAGAACTCAGACCTATTGTGCAATAAAACTATAATTCGTCTATGTAGTACCAGGATTCTTCTTATCTTTATTCTCTGGAGCACATTACTCCTTGAGACTCCTGACTTTTGGAATGTATTTTATCACTGCCCATACCTCTCTCCTCACTTGCCTACCATTTACATCTTATATATCTCTTCCTAGAGCTTAAACAATGCTAGTGGAAACAGGTAAAGGGGATTAACTCTTTCTTTCTGTGGTGTGGATAAGGACAGCGTCCCTTTGCTATTTGGTTCAAGTCGTAGGTTTCAAATCCAAGGAAAGATGATGGTTTTCCTCTTTCCTTTTCCACATGACTTGTATTTAATAATTTGGATTGTTTTTTATTTCTTAATTTACCTCCATTTGTCAAATAGTTAACTTTAGTTCCTCCTAAACCTTCGCATCTGATTTTCTATAGTTTTTAGTTTTGGCTAGTAGTCATAGGTTTTGCTTGTTTGTTTTCCTATTTTAGTAGGAAGTTGGAAAATGCTGTGTTGAGGGTTATTAGTCAGAAACCATTTAGCAGGGGCACCTGGCTGGCTTAGTGGTTGAGCATCTGCCTTTGGCTCAGGTTGTGATCCCAGGACCCTGGGATCAAGTCCCACATCAGGCTCCCTGTGGGGACCCTGCTTCTTCTCCCTCAGCCTATGTGTCTGCCCCTCTTTCTGTGTCTCTCATGAATAAATAAAATCTTAAGAAAAACCCCACTTAACAGAAAGTTTATATCAATTTTAGTCTCTCTTATCTTACTTTTTTTTTTTTTTTAAGATCTTATTTATTTATTCATGAGAGACACGGAGAGAGAGAGAGGCAGAGACACAGGCAGAAGGAGAAGCAGGCTCTGTGCAGGGAGCCCGATGTGGACTCAGTCCCGGGTCTCCAGGATCATGCTCTGGGCTGAAGGCGGCGCTGAACCACTGAGCCCCCCCAGGCTGCCCCTTACCTTACATTTTATTTTTTTTTCTTATCTTACGTTTTAAATCTGCCTTCTCTCTTTTCTTATTTAAATCTTCATTAAAATTAACACATTTTTGCAATCATACATTCATATCCAGTTGCTATTTTTGGTAAAATTTCCTGAAAATTTAATCTACAGTTATTTCTACTTGATTTTTACACACACAATCTATTTTTCCTGTTAATTCTCCCCCACTATACTACAGGGGACAGTATTGGTGATCTGGCAAGACAGTGATATTAAGAAAGTTCATAGTTTAGGAATATCTAAAATATTTCAAATATTGCTAACCTCTCTCAAATCACAGGAAGTTCAGTTAAGCAAATGTTCATTGAAACTTTACTGTGTATCAGGCACTATATTAGATTTTTTTAAAAATATTTTATTTATTTATTCATGAGAGACAGAGAGAGAGAGAGAGAGAGAGGCAGACACACAGGCAGAGGGAGAAGCAGGCTCCATGTAGGGAGCCCGACCTGCGACTTGATCCCGGGACTCCAGGGTCACACCCTGGGCCGAAGGCAGATGCTAAACCGCTGGGCCACCCAGGGATCCAAGATGCTAAGGATACCAAGACGAAAGATGTTGTTGTAGCCTTAACAGTGTTATTTTCTTCCATGATTTCTATCGTTTCCATATCACCAATGAGTTTTGCTTTCCAGAACTAGGAATCCAGGAATAAAGCCTATTATTGTTTCTCCTTTTAATTTGTGGGAGATGAAAGGATTTATATGTCAAGAATTTGTCAGTTCTGAGGATTCTGTAAAGGTGGCAGCATAATTTTGCTGTCTTTATGAATCCACACATAAAAGCATACAGAAAGGTACAAAAATCATAAATGTACATACAGCTCAATGAATTTTCAAAATGAGCACATCTGTTTAATCAATACCCAGATAAAAAAATTCATGAAACCCCAAAGCCTCTTTTGTTATGTGATGTTTTAAAAACTGACAGTTTGTTCTCCCAGTGTAGGGTGGAAAAGGATGTCTCAGAAATGACAGTTCATAATTTACTTCTATTAGAGAGTCTTAAATGTCTCCAATTTTTAAGTGAAAGAATATTTGATTGACAAGACATAAAATATTGGTCAGGCAGTGTGATGTGGTAAAAAGAGCTAATAAAATCAGGACACCAGTATTAAAACTCTATCACTAACCGGGTAGTTTGAGATAAATTAAAACCCAGTATTTCATCTGTGCAGTGAGTGGTCTGGACTAGAACAACAGCTGACCTGTGTTTCTTCCTTAAGAATCTCAGTTTTGGCTCTAAAGAGATGTTCAAGCTTCAAAGTTTTTTTTTTTTTTTTTTTTTTTTTTTTTTAAGATTTTTATTTATTCATGAAAGACAGAGAGAGAGAGAGGCAGAGAGACAGGCAGAGAGAGGGAGAAGCAGGCTCCCTGTGGGAAGCCCGATGTGGGACTTGATCCCGGGGTCTCCAGGATCACGCCCTGGGCTGAAGGCGGCACTAAACTGCTGAGCCACCTAGGGATCCCCTCAAGCTTCAAAGTTTAAAGATATTTTCAACCCATCCTTTGTTTCCCCAGTAGTGGTAAACTAACTGCTTTCTGTAGTTGGTAATTCTGTGAATCTGTAGTACGTTTTACCTTTTTAACAATCTAGTTAAAAATTTTATACTTAATGTCTTTATAGCAAATTCTCTCTATTAAAATAACTATGTATTTTGTTCCCTGACTGGACTCAGACGGTACAGAGTCCTAGCAGTGGAGTTTAACTTCCTACTTTCCAGTTTGCATATGTCAAGTTAGGATATCTAAAGTTCTGGCTACTTCCTGCCTAGATCCAGTCAGTATAATGTCATTAGTTGTAGTGGGCCAGTGTGATGTTGGATGGATTTCCAATATGATCAAAATCTCTGTGACTTTGTTAGAGAACAGGAGAGTTGACATAGAACTAAGGCAAGATTGCAATATACTGTTCACCTAGTCAGGTAAAAGAGGTGTCTCTGGGGTTCCTTCAAATTAATACAGAAAAAGAGAATTTGCTTACGAGGTTTCAGGGGTTATATTGATTTGTTCCAGTAAAAATACTGCATCTTGAATACAGCTGTATTTGGAGTCACTACCTGTCTACCTTTCTGATAATCCACAGGCATTCTCCAAGATCCATCTGCTTAGTACTTATAGACCAAATAGGCAAGTTAAATGGGATGTGATAGCTGTCACCACCTTTTCATCTTTGACGTTTTTGGTTATGGCACCCATCTCTGTGGTACTGCTTTTTAAAAATACCTTGAGGGGGAGAAGAAACTCTAGGGGCTTCTACTCGAATGTTTCTACCATACTGATTCTGACTACATAAATCAGAGGATCACTATGGGCTTTGTGTCACTTGCCAGCTACGTCTGACTCCATAAATCAGAGGATCACTATGGGCTTTGTGTTACTTGCCAGCTACGTCTATTCTAGTTACACATTAAGGAACTATGGAAACAACCACAAGGTGGGTCTGTAGATTTGCTTGGCCCACTATGATCCAAACTTGATCCAAAACTGGAAGTAGAATATGACTTTATTTTCTAGCTTTCATTTCATAATGAAAATATTGTGATGTTAAAGTTCATAGGTGATTATGAGTGCTTCAGAACTCATATTTTTTTTTTTGTTTGTTTGTTTCTTTTCTTTTTTTCAGAACTCCTACTTTGAATTAGAGTCAGATCTCAATGTGACAAATTTTGTTAAGAGTTTTGGGGAATATCACAAACATCTTAAGATAGGACAGATAATTTTTGTCTTTTAAATATGAGCATGTTAAAAATAAAATAACATCTCCTAATGTCAGCTTGTTCCTTAGCTAAAGGAATGTTTTAAAACTGAGAAAAAAAAGCAAAGAAACCATATTAACTATATTTTTCTACTGACAATTATTTATATATGCAGGAAAGATCTACAAGCTGTTTCTGGTTAACTTTCTGTATTTTCACAGTTTAACTTCACAATAAACTAATTCTGGTACTGGTATGATATATACAAAAGAACATAACACCTAAAGAGATTTGTCATAGGATTGCCTCATACTGTAAAATGTGTTACCATAGTGTATATATTGAAAAGAGCTTCATAGAAAGGCCTATTTGAATTAAGGGAAATTTTTCTAGCGGACATAGTTTTGAAAATTAGACAAAAAAGATGGATGTGAGACCCTTCAATTGTTCTTTTCCTTTCTTTTTTTTCTCTAATAAAATCTTCGTTTCACTGATTTAAGTGATTTAGGGTTATAAGTACTTTCCTAGTGCTATGGTGTGTTGTTTTCATCTCAGCCTTGCAATAAGAATTGAAAAGAATTTTATCTGGGGCTCAGAGAATAGAAGCAGCCAGAAGTTGCATTTTGCCTGCTTTCTCTGCTGGTAATGATCAGTCCGTTCAGTAGATATATCAACAAGTGTCTGCTGTGTACTAGGTAGTAAATATGTCTTTTTGTATATTTTCTTATTTTAAATCCTTGTAAGTTGTGTATTACTCCCATTTTATGAAAGTTGAAACTTAAGCCAGCAGGGTTTAGTGATCCTACAAAGAGGTCACAAAACTGGTATATAATTCCAGCTGCTTCTTTGACTTGTGACAATACAAAGGGAAGTTAATGGTAGTTAAAATCATAATACTGAGCTCTTGAAATATTTCACATGTTTTTCTGTCATTCAGTACATTTATAGAGCACCTACTGTCTAAAGTCTCTTAGAATTTTAAGAGATAAGAACTTTATAATGGAGCTAACACATACACAAAATCTAGAATGTGATTATGTCCTAAGAGGACAGAATAAAATGTGCAAGTTGAGGAAAAAAGGAAAGTTATTTTGACCTAATCAGAAATGAGTATTACATGAGTGAATCATTTAAATGAAATCATTTAGTAAATTTGATTTGGATTGTTTTAATGGTCAAAGGAAAACCCAGGTATATTAAAATTTGGCTAAGTTAGTGAGTGTTGGGTATTAGGTAGCTGAAGGTAATGGTAAATTTCCATTAGAGTAGTACCCAGGAACACAGAGGACAGACACCAGTGAGTATTCCTAATTGTATGTTTATTTGAAGTAATAAGTTATCTTAGAATGTGTTCTTCATAGTGACTGTGCTGTGATGGGCTCGTTATGGCTGTCATGCAGTCATTTCCAGAATGCATTCCCAGAGCTAACCAGAGTATGCCTGTGTGAGAGAGAGAGAGAGAGGGACACACACACGGTAGGATTGGAAGACAGTTAAGAGAAAGGGGGATAAAGGGTGTGTATGTGTAAATAAGCATAGGGAAAAAGTCTGGCAGTTGTCATTTCTCAGGATAGGAGTGTGATAGAATGGTAGAAATAGGAAAGGGTAATTTTTTGCTTATTTTGATTTACTTATATAATAATAGTGGTAAGTTAATACTTACTGCTTACTGTGTGCCAGGTCCCCATTCTGAGTGATTTCAAAGTACTCACTTGTAGTTGATTTTTACAACAACTGTGTGGTGTAAATTACTTTTTTCTTTACCACTTCCGTATGTGTATTTTTTCTTTTTTTTTTAAATTTTTATTTATTTATGATAGTCACAGAGAGAGAGAGAGAGAGAGAGAGAGAGAGAGAGGCAGAGACATAGGCAGAGGGAGAAGCAGGCTCCATGCACCGGGAGCCCGATGTGGGATTCGATCCCCGGTCTCCAGGATCACGCCCTGGGCCAAAGGCAGGCGCCAAACCGCTGTGCCACCCAGGGATCCCTATTTTTTCTTTTTTGAAGATGTGGGAAAGCAAACAATCAACTTGTTGAGTTCACACAAAGAGTAAGTGCTGGTGCCAGGATTTATACCTGAGTAGTTAAACCATAGAGTCAATAAGCACTCTACATTAAGCACTCTGTAATTGCTTTTTTTTTTTTTTTAAGATTTTATTTATTTATTTGAGATAGTGTGCCTGTGTATACAAGTTGGAGGTGGGGCAGAGGGGAGGGAGAAGCTGACTCCCTGCTGAGTCTGATCCTTGAGCGGATCCTGACTTAGCTGAAGGCAGACAGGCGCTTAACCGACTGAGCCGTGCAGCACCCCTCTGTATTCCTTTTCAACATGAAGATGGTGCAGTATGGAGGAAGCTAGTGACCATTACCTAAGAAAAGATAATACTCCTTTGTCAGGCTGACTGACCAATGTTATAATCAGTCACCACTCTGTGGTGCTCTAGTGCCCATATACATATTTAGGTAGGTAATAATATCTAAGTAGAGACATAGCGGTATCATAGCTTACATGGGGGTTTGGCTCTAGAGACAGCATGTATTATCAAAATAATTCTTGAAAATTCTTAGGTTTAAGGAAGTTGCTACACTGAAGATTGATGTCCTGCCTCTTAGTACTTTTCTCATAATTGATTTTTCTTCCAGATTTGGAACAGGTCACCATTTCTTGAGTTCTTACCAGATGTATATCATTAAACCTTGGCATCACATGTTCATTGACAGGATATGTACACCACAGAAAATGCACATCTGCCAACTCATGTTCACTCCTGGGCACGTTTTGTTGTGTGGAATGGTGGGTTGCACTATTTGACTTTATCTCCTTTTTTCTCCCTGAGCACATAGAGATGAATTTCCATGTTAATACAAATATGATGATGTTACCCTAACAAATTCACACATGCATTTATGTAGTTTGTTTTGTTGTTTGTTTTTGCATAAATGGGCATTTTCCTAAGAGATAACAACAACTTGGTTATATATTCTTGCAGACCTTATTTTATGTATTATTTATATGTATATGTACTGATCGAAATACATGGTTTTCTGTACAATAATGATTTCTTATTCTACATATTGTTTATATACATATATAAATATTTTTTTTGTCTATCAGTGCATGTAAAGCTGCTACATTCTTTTAAATAGATGCATTGTATTGGGTTGGGAATCCCTGGTGGCTCAGCAGTTTGGCGCCTGCCTTTGGCCCAGGGCGTGATCCTGGAGTCCCGGGACTGAGTCCCACGTCCAGCTCCCTGCATGGAGCCTGCTTCTCCCTCTGCCTGTATCTCTGCCTCTCTCTCTCCCTGTGTCTTTCATGAGTAAATAAATAAAATCTTAAAAAAAAAATAGATGCATTGTATTCCACAGATTGGGTGTGACATAATTTGTTAAAATTTTGTTTAATTTTATAATTAGTAATAATTTAGTTAAAAGAATTCAAATATGATTAAATCATCATAATATTATATCATTATCATATCATAATCAATATAATTAAATAAATTTGACCATCCTCACAAATCCCAGGCTTTCTCAAGAGATATAATAGGAGTTAATTTTGGTGTATTGCATACCCTTTTCTGTGCATTCCATGTATATGCATCTTCCCATGTTAATATTGCTATATCACACTCTTGATTGCTCCTGTATAGTATTCCATACCACAAATGATCATGGTTCGTTTAACTCTTCTCTGATGATAGTCATTTAGATTTTTTTCATTTTTTTTCACAGCATTATAAACAACACTGCTTTAATATTCTTGTATGAAATTCCTTGGACACTTGAGTCAGTTTTAAATTAAAATTTTAATTTATACTCCCAAGTTACTCTTTAAAATGACTTTTAATACTCTTACAGCAGTATATGAACTTCTTCACATTGTTGCCAACTAATAAGTTAATATAAATACTGAGCTGTACATTTTTTTACCAGTTGAATGTGTGATATGTATTTGGTCATTTATATTTCCTGCTTTGTGACTTGTCCATTTTTCTCTCGTGTTTGTTGTCTTTTTCTGTTGATTTATTGGAATTTGCTTATGTAAGTTGAAAAACACTATTCCAGTCTTTTGTCATATAGAAGTTTTGAATTTTAGTAAGGTCAAAAAAGTCTTTTCCTTCATATCTTTATTCAGGTTAAGTACTTTTCTTTCTGTTGTCAGCGTGCTAGATTTTTTTTGAAATTGGGCATGTTGAATTTTTAAGTCTTTAATTGTCTAAATGGGAGATGATAATACATTTGTTAGTATAGTAAATGATTTAAATGAATTTTAGGGACGCCTGGGTGGTGCCTGCCTTCCACCCAGGGTGTGATCCTGGAGTCCCGGGATTGAGTCCCTGCATGGGGCCTGTTTCTCCCTCTGCCTGTGTCTCTGCCTCTCTCTCTCTGTGTCTCTCATGAATAAATAAATCTTTTAAAACATGAATTTTAAATATTGAACTCTTTTAATTTGGATAAAATCTACTTGTCTTGATTTATTATCTTTTCAAAAAACTACTGATTTTAATTCATTACTAATATATTTGTGCATTATACTCCTAAACTAAATTATACTGTCTTCTTCCTTTCCTTTCTTTCTTCTCCTCCTTCCTCTCTCACTCTTCTTTCTTTATAATGTATGATATTGGATTAATCATGGAATGATTTAAGTTTTTCTCCTTTGCTGTATTCCATAATGGTTATATAGCATAAAAATGAGTAATCCAAGAATATTTGGTAAATGTTTTCCATTAATTTATCTGAGTTGGCACCTTTCTTAAGATAGATCTTGGCCTTGTAGGTTTTTTCCAGTTATTTATATGTTCAAGTTTTCTATCTGTTTTTAAGGGAATTTTGATAATTTATGTTGTCCATTTCTACTGCATTTTCACATTTATTATATTAAATGGATGTTGTTTTCCTGTAAAACTCTATAAAAACTATTTCTTTATTTTTCCTTCTAATGCTTTGCATTATTTTTGTTCCTACCCTGAGCCCCTTTCTCAGACTTGTTGAACAATGGTCTGTTTTATTGGTTTTTCCAAGAATAGCTTGGGGTTAGCTTTATTGATTGCCCATCTCCATCTTGCTATTTTAACTTCTATTTAATTGGTTTCTGCTTTTATTTTTTTATTTTTAAAAAGATTTTATTGATTTATTCATGAAAGATCTGTAGAGGCAGGCAGAGACACAGGCAGAGGGAGAAGCAGGATCCCTGTGGGGAGCCCAAGGTGGGACTCAAACCCAGGAGCCCAGGATCACACCCTGAGCCAAAGGCAGATGCTCAACCACTGCACCACCTAGGCATCCCTGCTTTTATTTTTATAAATTGCTTCTATTTCTCTGGTTGAGTTTATTTTTATTTTTATTTTTTTGTACTTTCCCTTTGATATTTCAAACTTACAAAAGAGTTGCCAGAATAGGTCAAGGAATTCTCATGTACTTTACCCAAATTCATCAAGCATTTATGTTTTGCCCCATTTAAAATTTTTTTCCAGCTTTACTGAGGTATAATTGACAAAATTATATATATTTAAAGTGTACAGTTTGATGGTTTGATATGCATGTGAATTGTTACATGATTATCACAATCAAGTTAATTAGCACATCCATCATCTCACATAGTTACCCCCCCCACCCCGTGACTTAACATCTACTGTCTTAGCAAATTTCAAGTGTATGAGATAGTATTGTTAACTGTAGTCACTATGCTGTACTTTAGATCTCCAGAACTTCCTCATTTTAGAACTAGAAATTTGTACTCTAGCATCTCTGAGTGTTTTTATTTATGCATTACTATTTTTTTTCAAAACCACCAGAATGTCAGTTGGAAGCATTTGCGTAGTTACTTCAAATTACTTAAGTCTGTTAATATATAAGAACTATAGAACATTTACTAAAATCAGAACATTTAACAGTAATACAACACTATTATTAAGCCATAGTCCATATTTAGATTTTGTCAGTTGTCCAAAAAGGTCATTTGTAAATATTCTTTCCCATTCTAGGATATGATCTAGAACATACATTGCATGTAGTTGTTGTCTCTTTAATGTTATTTAATCTGGAGCATTTTATCAGCCTTTTTTTTTTTTTTTTTGGTATGTGTTTCTTGACTTTGACATTGCTAAAGTGTAGGCCAGGTTTTTTCCCAGAAGTGCCCTCAATTTGGGTGTATCTGATTAGATTAGTTCGAGTTATATATTTTTGGTGGAAATACTGTAGAAGTTAAGATGTGTTTTCAGTGCATGATAGCAGGAGTCACCTGATGTTTGTTTATGGTGAGGTCTGCAAGGTTTCTCCACTCTAAAATTATTTCCCTCTAATTAATAAGTAGTTTGTTAGGAAGCATTTTAAGATAATGTATATATATATGTTCCTCATGAGCCTTTCACCTCTGGGTTTATTTTGTTATTCTGTTTCTAGCCTGTTATGTTAAAAGCTAAGTTTATTTCAGCTTTTATTTTCTAAAGTAATTAAGATAATAAATTTTTCTTAAAATTTGCTTTGATGTATCAACTGGAAGTACTTAAAACAGGGCTGGGAATGAAAGGAGAGAGAGTAGGTAGGGAGATTGTTTATAATAATGTGCTATTAGGAAACTGGCAGTAAGAGGCTGGACAGAGTGTTTTAAAGGTGTCCCGATCACCTGTGTCTTAACAAAGTGCTTACAGTCTTGGTTTAAAGAACAAAAGATAGAGTTTATAATGATTGTGATTGTCGCACTTATGAGTAAGGTTTTGAAAGTCATGAAGTTAAGTTCATTTCTTTCTTATTTTTTTTTTTTTTTAAGATTTTATTTATTCACAAGAGACACAGAGAGAGGGGCAGAAACACAGACAGAGGGAGAAGCAGGCTCCATGCAGGGAGCCCGATGTGGGACTTGGGCTCGATCCTGGGTCTCCAGGATCATGCCCTGGGCTGAAGGCAGGTGCTAACCTGCTGAGCCACCCGGGCTGCCCAAGAAGTTTTTCTTTAGTGCCACGGGCACCTTAGGGTTTATTCAGTGTACAGTTCTCTCAGAGTGCATTTCCACTTTGCTGTTCCAGGGGCTGCGGCGGTGGCACGGAAGAACCCTTTTTCAAGCTGGTTTACTGCTATGCTCCATTGCTTTGGTGGAGGAATTTTATCCTGTGTGTTGCTTGCAGAGCCTCCGTTGAGGTTTCTTGCAAACAACACTAATATATTACTGGCATCTTCAATCTGGTAAGCTGCCATTATGGTGAACTATGAGACATTTTAAAAAATTGTTTTGTAAATTACTAATAAATGAAATTTTTTTCTTTATAAAACCTATCTTATGTTCTTGAAAAGTTAATACATGTGCAAAGGAAGGAACCCAAATAAAGCTGATGGTTTTAAGTACAAAGTCTCTTTCTCACCCTTCTCATTTATCCTGTCCAGAGGCAAGTTTGTTACCTTTAGTGGAAGCTTGTCAAATGTGAAAGGAAACCAAATATTTGACCCCAAACTTACTAATTCATACCCACAGACATACAAAAGGATAAAATCAAGAATGCGACCAACTACACAAAAAGTCCAGGTGATTATTATGATCCATTTATAATTACCATTCTTATTATATTCTATGTTGGATTTTTCATCGCCTTATGGGATTTAACATTAATTTTGTTTTTATTTATTTTTTATTTTTTATTTTATTTTTTTAAAAGATTTTATTTATTCATGAGAGAGAGAGAGAGAGAGAGAGAGAGAGAGAGGCAGAGACACAGGCAGAGGGAGAAGCAGGCTCCATGCAGGGAATCTGACATGGGACTCTATCCTGGGTCTCCAGGATCAGGCCGTGGGCTAAAGGTGGCGCTAAACCACTGAACCATTCGGGCTGCCCTAATTTTGTTTTTAATCTAGTTTTGAAGTGAAGAAAAAATGTTAGTAGGAATGGCTTTGGATTCTTACAAATCCAAAGATTCAGTTATCTTTAAGAAGATTGATCCATCAAGCTAAAAAAAAAGTATAATACACATCAGAGTGGGTTTGCAACATCTGAAGCAGAAACTATACTTTTGATTAAAAAACATATCAAATATAGAATATTAGGAACACTTAAAGTTCATTTTTATTGTGATAATTTTTAAATGAGTATGCAACCAGTCTTAAAGGGGAATATTATACATAGTGGTGGCAATGAGAAAAAGTAACAGTGGAAACCTGTGTTAGTAGAAACAAGTAGGAGTAGAATAATAAATTTGATAGCTAATATTTACTGAGTTGTTAACCGTATATCAGCTAAATTCTTTATATTCATATTTAATCATACACGTCCCGTAAGGTAACCATTATTTTTGACATTTGACAAATGAGAAAACTGAGGCCTGGAGAAACTTTGCTAGAATTTACAGTTCAGTATTCATATTCAGATCAAACCCAGGAAATTTGACTTTAGAGCTTTGACATGTAACAGCCCCTGTCTCTCATAATTGTTTTTTTTGTTTGTTTGTTTTTTGTTTTAAGTGACTTTACCCCCAGTGTGGGACTCAAACTCATGACCCAGACATCAAGAGTGCATGCTTTACCAACTGAGCCAGCCAGGTGCCCCTGTCTCTCATAGATTTGTTTAATCATCTCTTAAAATACAGTCTTCTGCTTGCTATATGTTCGTTCTTTCTTTCTTTCTTTCTTTCTTTCTTTGAAGTACAGTTGACATATAGTGTTATATTAGTTTTGGTGTACAATATGTTTCGAGAGTTCTGTGCCTTACTCAGTGCTCATAATGGTAAGTGTACTCTTAAACCCTTTTACCTAGTTCACCCATTTCCACTTCTCCTGTATACTAACCACCCTTCTTTGTTGCATGGACAAAGTGATTATTTAAAAATAAGTTAGAGGGGTGTCTGGGTGGCTCAGTAGGTTAAGTGTCCAATTCTTGATCTTAGCTTAGGCCTTGATCTCAGGATGGTGAGTTCAAGCCCTTGTGTTGGGCTCCTCCATGCTGGGTGTGGAGCTATTTGAAAATAAGAAAGATAAAAATAAGTTAGAACGTTTTACTCCTATGCTCATTAGTTGCTTATCCAATAAAGAACAAAATATAAAAAAAAATAAAAAAGAACAAAATCTAAAACTTTTACTATGGCTTATAAAACCCTACAATATCTTCCCTTTTGTTCTTCCTGATGTAATGTCTCCATTGATTGTACTCCTGTTCATTCTGTTTTAGCCAACATTGGTTTTTTTTTTTTTTTTTTTTCCAACATTGGTTTTTATCATTTCTTGAGCACATACAATGTTTTTCTGCCTCAGGACCTTTGTGCTTGCAGTCTTTTCTCTGTAATGCTGTTTCCCCAAAAGGCTCATATTTTCTTTTTTCAGAGAGGTCTTCTTGACTGGAATAGCACCTCCTCTCCCATGAATATCACATAATCCTTCCTTATTTTTCTTTTTAGACTTACTACTGTCTGATGTATTATCTGTTTATTTCTTTTTATGTTGGTCTGTCTCATTCTTCTAACACAATAGCTTATCAGAACAGGGATTTTTGTTTGTTTTTGTTTTTTTTAGAACAGGGATTTTGTTTTGTGAACTGTGTGATAAGTACTTTTCTAGGTTCGCTAAATATATTAAAGAAATGCACTGCTATGTATTAGAAGGGATTTCTGTAATTGAGTAGTAAGGAATTACAGATCTTGATTATTTGATCCCTTAAATAAAATAAAATTGCTTGTCTCCAAGTGGATGCTTTCTTAGCTTAAATTAAAAAGTATGTTAGAAGTGGAAAATAAGAAATGCAATTTTACATAGTGAATTAATAGTATAATATTTAATTGTAAACCTCAGATCTTTTATTATTGCAGTTTTATGCAGGAGGAAATTGAGGCTTAGGGAATTGGTGAATGGCAGGGTCTGAATTCAACTCAGCATTTGGACCATGACTTTAACCAAGAAGAGGTTTCATTTGAACAGTTTTCTTTTTTTTAGGATCAAATCTTTTGTCTTATTTTTATTTACTTATTTATTACAATATATTTTTTCTTTAAAATTTTTCAATTAATATTAAACAGATACAGAAGAATATTTATAAAATAAATGCAAAGTATAAAGAACTGTGATATAAAAAAGGTGCATTCCCATCATTTAGAATAGGAATCTTTTTATTATAAAATGAAAATTCAGGAAAACCACAAAAAAATAAATATTTGGCCTAATGTATTATTATGAAGTATAATATACTTGAAGTTTTACTCAAGTAAGAAGTAAGTTTTTGCCATTCATTCTAGAAGCCCCTTCTGTGTATCTCATTCTAATCACAATGCTTTTCCCACCTTAACCCTTACAGTAGCATACCATTTATCCTTTTATGGTAATCACTTGTATATTTTTATGATTTTATCATCCAGATGTTCATCCCTAGACACTATAATTTTGTCATACCTATTAAAAGATTGATGTCTCTTAAGTCATTTTTATATTATAGATTTCCCCCTCCATTCCTTTTTTTCCCTTATAATTTATCTCTTGAACCAGAGCCATTTGACCTGTAAAGTTTTCCGTAGTCTGGAATGTGCTGATCGCATACACATGGTGCAGATCATTATATTTCTGAATTCTCTGTGTTTCTTGAAAATTGGTAGATTGATTCCGAATACAAATCAGATTCAGGTTAGATTCCTTTGGCAAGACCAGAAGGGGCCCCAAATATCTGATTTGCTTTCTTTTTTGTTGACGTTTGCACTCTTACACTTAATGACCGTATTAATTAACTGGGAATTACACAATGGTAATAGTCTAGTTCTGTCTTCTTATGTATTAGATGGAGTAGTATTATAAATAGATAACTTTCCACTCACCATCTATTATTTGGTTACCCAGTTGTACCATTCATGTAAGAATGGTAGGATAAATCCTTGATTCTTTCTTTTTATGTACCAGTTTTCATGATAATTAGTCCCCTGTCATCTTCCAAAGGTAACCAGTTTTGTTTTGTTTTTTTTTTTTTTAGTTATTATGAACTTATGGATTTAAACATATTTCATAGGTTGCAATAAATTGCAGTTGTCATTGTTGAAGTTCAATTTGTTTCATCTTTGGCAGATGGGAGCTTCTTCAGATTGGTTCTTCAGACTGATTAGCTCCTTGATACTTAATATAAGATTTCTTTCTTTCTTTTCTTTTCTTTTCTTTCTTTCTTTCTTTCTTTCTTTCTTTCTTTCTTTCTTTCTTTCTTTCTTTCTTTCTTTCTTTGAGAGAGAGAGAGAGCACGTGCACAAGAGTAGGGAGGGTCAGAGGGAGAAACAGACTCTCTGTCAAGGGGGAATCCCACACGTGGGGCTGGATCCTGGGACTCCTGGATCATGACCTGAGTTGAAGCCAGACTTCTAACTGACTGAGCCACCAAAGCACCCTAAGATTCATCTTGTACTTTTCTTCTGGAATCACTCATTTCTCTGGTTTCTCTTACTGAGCAATGGCATTTCAGGACCAAAATTTGAACACTAGAGTTGTTCATTATTACTGGATTGATACTGTTTCTAAGCCTTTTCAGTGGACAGAGCTAGGAAAAATCAGGATGAAAATTATTTATGAGTTCATATTAATATTTTTAATTCAAATTCAAGACCATAGAGCCTTCATTAAACTTTTCTGTTACCTCTGTGTGTGTGTGTGTGTATCCTTCTTTCACACTAAGAATTTTCTTTCTTGAGGGCACAAGGCATAATAGAATGTTCCAGCATTACTCATTTCTTTTATTCTCTATTATATATATGATACACAATAGCTTTGGAGTGACAGTACTAATACTACCATTGATGTGATTACTGAGAACATTAATTTTTTTTTTTTGCATATGTGTTTCTTGTTCTCTTCCCATTGTAAAAATAAACTATTCTACATTGTCATAGTTATAGCTATTATATACTGTTATTCTTGCCTTCCTAATTGTAATTCAATCTTAGTTTTATATTTTATAGTTAACTGTATGTTTAGTGCTTATCACCAGTCTTTATGTTTGTGTCTCTCTAGTAGTTTTGGTTGTTTGAAGCTTATATTCTAGGAGATTTACCACTGAGGTCCCATATATTGATGTTTGTGTCTTTTGTACCTGAAAGTCAGCTTTGCTGGGTATAAAATAATTGGATCACATTTTGTATCTTTGAGGATTTGAAAGTGTCACTCTATTTCTTATGTCATAAAACATTACTGTGAAAAAGTCTGATGATCATTTAATTTTATTTTTCTTATAAGTCACATACCCTTCTAGATGCCCAAAATATATTTTTTCCTGTTAAAGCCTAATAATTTAAATAAAAGAAGTCTTGGTGTTGGTCATTCTGAGTCAGTATTTTTAGGTTATGTGGTATGTTCTTTTTAGTAGGTACATGCTTTTTTTTTTTCCAATTGAGAAAATTATTTTAGTATTTGTACTCTTCAGGAACTCTTATGGTTGTTATACAGCTCTTTGTCTTTCTTCAGTAGACTTTTTATTTTTTAATATTTTAAAAATATTTTTATTTAAATTCAATTTGCCAACATATAGTTTAACCCAGCTCTCATCTTATCATGTGCTCTCCTTAGTGCCTGTCACCCAGTTACCCCATCCCCTCATCTACCTCCCCTACTGCAACCCTTTGTTTCCTGGAGTTAGGCATCTTTCATGGTTTGTCTTTCTCTCTCATTTTTTCCCAGTTTCCCTTATAGTCCCTTTCACTATTTATTATATTCTATATTCTACATATGAATGAAACCATATGATAATTGTTTCTCTGACTTATTTCACTCAGCATAATACCTTCCATTTACATCCACATTGAAATAAATGATAGGTATTTATCTTTTCTGATGGCTAAGTAATATTCCATTGTGTATATATATACATATATATATATACCCATACACACACATATGTATACATATACACACACATATAACCACATCTTTATTCATCTATCTGAGGACATCGTGGCTCCTTCCACAGTTTGACTGTTGTAGACATTTCTGCTATGAACATTGGGGCACAGGTGTCCTGTCTCTTCATTACACCTGTGTCTTTGGGGTAAATATCCAGATGTGCAGTTGCTGGGTCATAGTTTAGAGGACTTTTTAAATCTCCTTTTTTAAATTTAAAATGTTTTCCTCTTTCTCGTATTTCTTTGAAGGTATTATTATGCTTATTTCTCTTTGTTTTCATTCTAGTTTGGTTTTCATTACTGAAGTGATTTCTTTTCCTTTAATATTTTTTTTTCCTGAGGATTGTATCTTCAGTTCTTAGTTTTTCTAATTCTAATATGTGTTGTTCTTTTATGTGTTGTATCACTTTTCTTTTCTTTTTTTTTAAGATTTTATTTATTTATTCATGATAGACATAGAGGGAGAGAAAGAGAGAGAGAGAGAGAGAGAGACAGAGACACAGGCAGAGGGAGAAACAGGCTCCATGCTGAGAGCCTGATGTGGGACTCGATTCTGGGACTCCAGGATCATGCTCCGGGCCAAAGGCAGGCGCTAAACCGCTGAGCTACCCAGGGATCCCCCTGTATCACTTTTCTTAATGTCTTTAGGTTGTTTTGAAATAGTAGGTCACAGTTTTTATCTATTTGGTGGACAGATTTTCCTGAGTGCTTTCATTGTCTACAGGGATTTATTCTGCTTTTTTTTTCTTTTAATAAATTTGTGTGAGATTTGACCTTGATACTTTTCTGTTGGTCATTTTTATGTGAAATTAGGTTTCTTGAACTTTTAGTGTAAGGTGGAATTCAGAAAAGATGTTCTGGCTTCATAGAGTTCCTGCTTCTGTTGTTTTTATAGTGTTCAAAAGATTAAGACCTGCTTTCTCAGATTCCTATGTCTCTTCTCCTTTCTCAGTTTGGTCTGAACCTTCCTTCTGTTGCTCTGTACTGCTGTTTTAATTCTATACCAGTGTTTTCTTCACCTGGGGCTTGTTCTGGGAGACAGCTTGGGTGGATCCATTTTGAAAGTTTATGGGGACTAAATTGTTTCAACCTCTTAGGAACTTCTTACTATGGCGCCTGGTATTGGAGAATCTGTTTCAGTTGTTTCCAAATTGGCCCATTGTGCTTTCTAGTGAATACCCATTTGCTATTTTGGAGTTGTTTTGTTTTTAGGTCCATTAGTTGCCACCTTTTTGCTCTCTTCTTCCTTCCAAAAAATATAGGTCCTGTGGGTGTTGGTGAATTGTCTCTTTCCATTTGCATTTTGGGATTTGAAGGGATACCTTGTCACATAGTTTTAAGCGTTGTGGATGGGGTTTTGATTTTGCTTTCTAGTTGCCCTGTTTTTATTAGGGTTTGAAGAGATCAAAGTCTGTACAGCCACTGCTGCCATCATCTTCCCTAAAACCCTTGCCATTAGTTTTGATGTCCCACTGCTTGACTGATCCCATCTCCTTTCTTCCTTTCTCAGAGATAACTATTACTCTTAATTTTGTGCTTATCCATTCCTTTACTTTTCTGTGCAGTTTTAGCATATGTTTATGTCCCTGAACAATATATTTTTGAAAGTGTTATATATGGCATCATGTGTATGTATTTTTCAGTGACTTTCTGTTTTTGGTCAGCCTTTTTTCTTGAGATTCAGTCTTATTGTGTATGGTTCTAATTTATTAATTTTCACTGTATAGCATACTAGAATTGTCATAATTTATTCATTCTTCTGTTGACAATTGTTTCTAGTTTTTTTTTCTCTTACAAACAATGTTGCTAAGAACATTCTGGTATATACTTGTGTACATGAGCAAGATTTTATCTTTATATTTGATTAAGAGTAGATTTATTGAGTTACAGAGCAAGTTATTCTTAAACTCTATTAGATAAAGATAATGCCAAATCATTTCTCAAAGTGGTTAACAAATTTACATTTCCATCATATTGCACTCAACCTAAGAACTGGACTTTACCAATAACTTACATATATTTCTCTTCCCCCATCCCATTTCTTTTTTTCTTTTTTTTTAATTGGGCGGGAGGAGCCCGCTGGGGGGGGAAACGGCCTGCGCCCCGCCCCCCCATCCCATTTCTATGTACTTTTCCTACAGATAATCTCTATCCTGTTTGTGTTTATCTTAACTTTCTGAAAAAGGTATATAATACATACGACTATACAATAAGTTTTTTGTTTTACTTGTTTTGGCCCTGTTTTAAAATGAGGTATCTCTGGGATGTGTTTTTTATTTTATTTTATTTATTTGAGAGAGAGAGAACAAGTTGGGAGGGGGGGAGGCAGAGGGAGAGGGAGAAGCAGGCTCCCTGCTGGAGCAGGGACCCCCCCCCCCCTCCTTCCTGTGCAGGGCTGGATCCCAGGACCCTGGGATCATGACCTGAGCTGAAGGCAGATATTTAACCAGCTGAGCTACCCAGGTGCCTCTGGGACTTGTTTTTTTTCACTTAACATTATATTACTAATGTACGTTAGTACATTCCTTCTCATGCTGTATAATTTATTAATATCTACATTTTATTCTTCTTCTGATGAACATTGTTATTGTTTACAAAATAATATTAACAACCACTGATAGAATACTCACTATGTCCTAGACTTTTTTTTAAGTGCTTTATACGTATTATCTCCTTTAAACCTCACAAGAACCCTTTGAGGTAGGTACTGTTTTATTCTCATTTAGCAGATGATGTAATTGAGGCAAGATGGGCTAAGTAACTTGCCCAAGTATCACAGATATCTAGTAGTTAGGTGCAGAATTCAGATCTAGGCTATCTTTAGTTGGCTTTTATGCAGTGTGTTGTTTTGGATCCTGAAAATGTAGACAAGACCTCTGTCCTCTCAGACCTTTAAAAATAAAAAATGGTAACTGTTTAAAGACACAGTATGTTTTACTATTTTATTTTTAAGGTTTTAATGTTGAGAAAAAATTGTAATCTTTGCTTTATTTGATTTTAATTTGAGAGCTAAAATGATTTTTGGAATGTACTTCAAACTCTAGCAAACTAAACTACGGGATTCTGTGAATGCACTTAATGAAAAGGCCATCTTTATTCAGTACAATAGCTCATAGTACTCACATGTGGATATTAGCACCATCTACTGGCAATGGGAAACAATAACTTGGTATGTCATAGTATAGTATTGTTTGGAAGATAATGTATACTTTCATAGGATTTTTCTTTTTGAAAACTGTTTCTGGGGAAATTAATATTTTGTAATTTTTCTATGTACTGGGATTTGTGCCCCATTTGGTTTCCTCAAACTTCCAAGTATTAAATTATGCGCATATGTATAACTGTGACTGTATTGTTTTGAGGAAAAATACAAGAAAAAGTGTAGTTTTATAGGTCTGTTATTCTCCAGTATTTTTCAAAGCATACATAAAATACACAAACTTATTAATTTGTTAGAGTAATAAGAACAAGAGAAAAGCTGTCATATTGGACTAACACGAACTGTATTTAATTTGTAATTCTGTTTTGGTTTAGTTAAGTAATGCTGTTTTTTTGTAGTCAGAGGAGTAGAATTAATAATAAAGTGAAAACAAGGGTTCTCTGATTAACCATGGGAAGAGTCTCTCTGCTCAGCCCTAGGTATTTACCTAAATTCTATTTTCATCTTTCCTACTTAAACTGGTTTAGCTTTCATTTGTCAATGGTCTGGCATCGTGTTGTATCCTATTTTAGACTAACTTCTATTATTTTGAACTATTCTTTGCTGTTTTTTCTTTCGTTTAACCTTTGTGACTTAAAAATGTATGAGAAATCAGTTGCCTTCTTATTCTTTCTTGTCTGGTGTTCCATTTCTTCTCCAGTGTTTTCTTTAGACACTTTATACAATGAAAGTTGCCTTGGATGTGATGATTTTAGTAAGAGGTGAAATGATGTCTTTACAAAAGGAGGGATGTGGTGATTGCTTAATGAGTATTGGTTGAGTGGTTCATTAAGGGAATTTTAAAAAGCTAACTTACGTTATAGAGCAAGAATGGCTGTTTAGGGAGCCATTAGTCTGATTTGTTTACTTGTGAATCTACTGAGAACAATAAACAATTGTTTTTTTGCCCTGTGGCTATTTAACACTTGAATGAGAACTGTGTTCTGTTTAAAATGTTAGCTTATTGTAGGTATACTTCAGCAATATCTGATTAAATAGGATAAAGCCTTGTTTATTTAAAAATAGCAATAATTACAAATTTTAGCTCTTATGCCAAAATGTCACATAGTTGAATATAAAAAGTCCAAGTTGCTAATAGTTTAGGTTTTTAAACTCATTTTAAAGATAGTCATGCGTAGAGAACAAAAATGGGGTCATTATACTGTATTCTTTTAGTTTTTGTTGTTTCTTTGAGTGTTTTACTTTTGAGCATTCATTACTGCCAAAGTCAAACCTAGTTCTTCTTTCTTAATCTGATCTATGGTGGATACCGAAGTATTTTTATTATATCTTAAAATATTTTTAAAAATTCTTATTTTGGGCATCCTGGGTGGCTCAGTGGTTTAGCACTGCCTTCAGCCCAGGGCCTGATCCTGGAGACCCAGGAGTCCCACATCAGGCTCCCTGCATGGAGCCTGCTTCTCCCTCTGCCTTTGTCTCTGCACCCCCCAACCCCTGCCCCGTGTCTCTTATGAATAAATAAAATCTTTTAAAAAATTGCTTATTTTATGTGTAACCTTTTCTTCCAGTACTTAAATCGACTTCCTTATTCTGTATTTAGAGAGAGAGGTGTGTAGAGGCTCTCAAAATATTTGGACATGTAAAATTTTTAAATGAATTGTTTTTAAAATGCTTTTTATTACTCTCAGATAATTTATTCCTTTCCCTCAAACTCTTTAATTATCAACTGATTCTTTGATTTGACATATTTTGTATTTTGTCTCCTGATTAACTACTAATAAATTATTTAATTTAGAGCTACTTTTCATCACGCTGAGTTTTAGGTGAGGAGATAACAAAATGAATGACATCTAAGGACTATTCTGATTTATTATGAGATTTACACCCTTTATATGTTATAGAAAAAAATTTGTAGAGATGTTGAAGCATAAGAATTGATTATTTTAATTGTACAGAGCCATCAGAATTTAGTGAACTGAGAATATTAAAAAGAAATTCCCAAAGTCAAATGTACATTATAGTATTTGAATGGGACCTTGAAGAATAGGAAGGCATTGGTAGGTGGAGATGAAGAAGAAAGAGTACTCGAGCCTGAACAAACCCCATTGCATCTTGCACTGGATCTCTGAAGTAGTATTTTAACAAATAAATTTCATATTCCATGAATACTTTTAGGAATTCTGACTTTATGAATCATGAATTGCAGTTCTTTTGGAAGACATATAATACTATGTTCTGCTTTAAGCATGAAATTGTCTGCCAGAGTATTTTAGAAATGGGAGAAAAAAAACTAGTGTGTTTTCCAGTTAATGCTGTTAGTAGACTGTATAGGTACGTAGAACAAATTAAACTTCAAAAAATAATGTACCTGGGCAGCCCGGATAGCTCAGCGGTTTAGCGCTGCCTTCGGCTCAGGGCGTGATCCTGGAGACCCCGGATCGAGTCCCATGTCGGGCTCCCTGCATGGAGCCTACTTCTCGCCTCTGCCTGTGTCTCTGGCTCTCTCTCTCTCTCTCTCTCTCTCTCTCTCTCTCAATCTCTGTGTCTCTCATGAATAAATAATAAAGTCTTTAAAAAAATAATAATTTACCTGAGAGAGTTATTTTTAAACTAGTATCACAATTTAATTGAAGAACGAGTTTCATATTTTTTTTACCTGAATGTAAAAATATTTTTCCTCAACACAAATCTGTCTCCTGAGAGCTATGACCTTTCTCTGTATTGGTCCTAGTTTATGTTCTGCACAGAAGGATACAGGTAAAGATGCTAATAGGGTTGAAATGGAGCCCTTCTCAGCTACTAAGGACTCTTCTCTAACTCCTTTTCCCAGAGGACAAAGACACTCCATTTAGAGAAGTCCCTACCTTAAAAGTGATTGTACCTTTACTTTTTTTGTTGGTGGATTCAGCTCCTACCATCTAGGAGAGTATAGGCACAAATTAGGGATTCAGTAAATACTTTTTGCATATAAAGACTATTCAGAAGTCCAAACAAGATGAAAGTCCCCTTTGATCATTTCTTTTGGGCAGATTATTGTGTATGCCTCCAGGATTTACAAAAATTGACTGCCCAATCCGTGGTCTTCTTGAAGTCAAATTCCTTGTTAATATGGATAATTCAGTTTGTCGTGCTTTGGAAAATTATTGCTGATATGCTGGGTTTTGATTTCTCTTTATTGCTGATCTTGTGATTTGTTTAAAATCTAAGCTTACCTAACTAAATTGGGTATATATTAAATAATTTATATTTATATATTACATTTATATATTAACATGTTATACTTAATATATTTAAAATTTTATAAAGTATTAAAATATTTATATTATAAAAACTTATATTTTGTTTTTACATTAAAATATTTAAATTTTAATTTCAGGTATATTACATTTTTTTGCCCATGTGACCTAGTTTCCCAGGGCTATTCTTTCCTACCTGTTCAACTCTTGGCTGCGGGAATGAAAGAAGTGACCAGAACTTGGAAAATAGTAGGTGGAGTGAAACATGCTAATAGCTATTACAAAAATAGCTGGATAGTGATGATAGCTATTGGATGGGCCCGAGGTAATATTAACATAATGTGTTTGTAAATATTCTGTTATTGATATGTTATTGCTACTGAACAATTCTCTAGTTACGTTAATGAGGACCACATACTTTAGTAACAGTATTTTGGGAAGAAAGAAGTCTTCTGTTCGCTAGTAAAGTTAATTTATAACTAGCACTTTGTTAGTACTAGTCATCAACTAGTCATCAACCGTATTTTGAGCCTATCTTACAATATAAAATCTTTATCATTGGTTTGATTAGTAGCTCAGAACTAGAGGGACAAATTGACTTAAGAAGTTATGTAAAAAGGATTATATTAAAAATTGCTCTTTTTTGTTTTTTTTTATCCAGAACAACTAGAAATAGTATTTAAATATGATTGATTATGGATTCATCTTCACTCTATATCACTTACCTTTATTGTTGAGTTCTTTTATATGTAGAAGTTGAACAAATTTCTCTAATCTCTTACTATACTGCACCTAAAACTAGTACAGGGAAGGAAATGATAAAGCAGAAAATTTTATTTTTCAGCCTGAAACAAACTCTTAGAAACATCTCTGTGCTTGAGGTTCCAATTTTAACCTTAATTATGGTACAATAGACAGTTGCCAGCTCTGATGAATGGGAGGAGTTGCAATTGTCTCAGTACCATAAATGTACAAGAAAACTCTTTCCTTCCTCCTCAAAATTATATTTTGGGGATCTTCTTCGAATTTTATGTTAGTTGTTTCAAATATTTCCTCCATAAAATTTATCTAAAATTCTTGTTTTATTTTTAGGTGCAGGTGGTAGCATCATCACGAATTTTGAACAGTTGGTAAAAGGAGGTTGGAAACCAGAAGCTGATGAATGGCTGAAGATGTCCTAGTGAGTTGGTATAAACTATACCGAGACCAGCTTTTTATCCTTAAATCTTACCAAGTATCTAAATATGGATGCAATGAAGCTGAAAAAAATAGTCATGATAATGGGAAGAGAATCAAGAAACTTAATCTTTCAAGAAGTCTGCTCTCTCAAATGCAGTTTTTAAAATAAATATTGATTCTTTTCTCTGTGAGTTCCTCCCCTTAGAAACCAAAGCTCCTGGATTGTTATGGAATTGTGGGAAGAGTATGTATTTATGGAGAGAGAAGTACATAGGAACACACTTCTGTGGATCGAAATGAATCAGTTGCAGGTTTTTGGCATTTTCATTAATGACTACAAACAACATCACTCAGATTTCAGATTTGCATGGTAGTAAAATGTTAAGTTTATGGGAACAAATCAATCCATTATTGTAAGGCCTTGTTGCTTTAAAAATGAGAGTTGAGCTTAATTACACATAAAAATAAAAGATTAAAGGAAATAAACCACTCTATATTTGTAGGGTGTACAGGTTACCTTTTGCATCCATTTAAGAGAATCTGATCATTAAATGCTATCTAAAGACACTGACTCATTCTTAAATAAGTCATGGGTGTATCCCTGATGCTCCTGCAAATGAAATAAAGAGATAGAGTTACTGTTACCACAGATCAAGGAGGAAAAAGACTTAGGGAATAGTGGCCATAGTAATAAGCAAGGTGAGGAAAGACTTTATATTAAAATGGATTAAAAATGAAGGTTGAGAAGCAGTCTGTATGATGAAGTATATGTTTTTTGTGAACCAACAAATTCTATATTTAACTTTGAATGTACTCTTAAGTGTGAATGAAGTAGTTTAGAAATAGAACAAACAAGGCTTTGACTGATAAGTTATAAATAAGGCATTAATGATATTCAAGGGAAATTTTTCTCATTTTGTCTTAAATTGTCTTTTGTAAATGCCTTGAAAAGTCTTTCACAAAACATTTCTTGAGCTCTTATAACCAAAATCAATTTGTTTCTCCTTTGTTCAAAACCTTGGAATGACTCCCCAGATGGCCTGTAAGACCCTATAAGATCTGTCTTTCTTCCATATCCTATTTGCTTTGACTTGATTTATTATTATTTTCTCCTTTGCTTGTATCCTGGAATAAGCCAGGTAATCTGTACTGTATCCTTGAACAAATTTACCACATAGTAGATACTCAGTAAACATTAGATGAATGAATTATCAGTTGGTCAGGTGAGATTGATTACTTGTTCATTATGATATTTTGTGTATGAGTGTGTATATATAAATTTTCATTTATCTATTACCAAATACTTTTGCATAGTAGAGAAAGCCTGTATGGTCTTAGAGAATATATATATTGTCATAAACAGAATGATGGTAGAATTATGAATGTTAAAGATCCTGGTGAGGGCTCAAAAGAGAATGAGGAACATGATATTGGAAATTGGAGGAGAGGTGACATACAGTGGGAGAAAACTTAGTTGAGTTATGTACTACAGTTATGTGGAAAGTATAATTTGTGAGCAGTGAACTTGGATATTTAGTTGAGATTTTGAAGCAGTGTTAAAGGTCTGGACTGGTTTCTTGCTGCTTTTAGTAAAGTGAGAGAGAAAAAGTTCAATTGAGGGGATAACTGTTGAACAAAGAAGCTAATATGATGATTTGGAAAATTCTCGGCCTATCCAGATTGCAAAGGTGATTAAATTAGGAGATTCATATTTACGAAAGTCTGTTGTGGAGAGAAGGTAAAGAGTGTGGCTAGAAAACTTTTGCTAGTGTTAAATTAGGTGTGTGACTCATGGATCCATTCAGCCATCACAGCACAAGCTAGGAACAGACATGAGATTATTTAGGAAAGATATGTGGAGGACCATCTATTTTTTTTTTTTTAAGATTTTTAAAATTTATTCATGAGAGACACAGAGAGAGGCAGAGACATAGGCAGAGGGAGAAGCAGGCTTCATGCAGGGAGCCCGATGTGGGACTAGATCCCGGGACTCCAGGATTACACCCTGAGCCAAAGGCAGATGCTCAACCCCTGAGCCACCCAGGTATCCCCTGTGGAGGACCATTTTAACTAATGTTATAGATTCCTATGTCTTACGCTGCAGACCCACAAGGTTTTTGAAAATGTTATATCAGTATAAGTACTGCCAGCTTGCCTGGAAAGGGACAAAGATAAGGTGAAATGAAGAGACTGTCAGACTCCCAAAATTCTTTAGGCAGGAAATAGGCTGATAAAACTGCTCAGCTGCAAACATGTGTTACCTTTCAAGAAAAAGGAAAAATGACTTTTGGCTGGGAGCCACGGGCCTAGATGTCTGAGGCCAGGCCCACAGTTGGAGTCCAGGTGCAAAGGCCAGAGCCATGGGTGCAGAATGGATGGGTGGACTCACTGGATGGAACCTTATGTCACAGAGGATTATTCCCAGGCCTTGAAACCTTGAAACCTAATGGAGTTTGCCCTGCTGGATTTTGAAGTTGCACAGGACCAGTGACTTCTTCCTTCCTTTTCTTTCATTTTCTCTCTTTTGGAATGGAAATGTGTCTGTTACCCTATACGTATTCCACTGTTGTATTTTGGATGCACATAAGCTCATTTTCCAGTTTCACAGGAAACTAATCTCAGAATATTCTAATTGTGTCCTGATCTTTCAAACCAGTTTTACTGACATTTTCCTAAATCTCAGCTCTTTTCCAATTCCCTGTCCCATTTTATTGTCTGCAAAATCCTTGCTTTTCAGATTCAGTGCTTCTGAATTTATGCTCTAAGGGAATGCAATCCAAAATGGAATGTGAATATGCTAAGAGGATACCCATGATGAGACACTATGGTACACAACCCAAACTGTTAGAAACAAAAGATAGCAAAATGACATTAAGATAAACCTCATGCCTGTGACCCCTGGGTGGCTCAGTTAGTTAAACAACTGTCTGCCGTCGGCTCAGGTCATGGTCTCAGGGTCCTGGGATTGAGTCCCGCATCACAGCCAGCTCCCTGCTCAGCGGGGAGCCTGCTTCTCCCTCTGCCTGCCACTCCCCCTGCTTGTGGTCATTTTTATTCTCTCTTTCTCTCTCCCTCTCTGACAAATAAATAAAATCTTTAAAAAAGAGATTAACGTAATTCCTTTTTTTTTTTTATCTCATCCTTTAAAAATGTCAATTTGGAATACATTTTATAATACAGTTATATGTATATGTAATTTATAAGTTAATTGATAAACATGTATTTGTGTCTTAAAACACTTTTTTTGGTATTAATAGGGCTGCACAGTTAAAAAGCTTAGGGCAGCCTGGGTGGCTCAGCGGTTTGGTGCCGCCTTCAGCCCAGGGCGTGATCCTGGAGACCCGGGATCCAGTCCCACGTTGGGCTCCCTGCATGGAGCCTGTTTCTCCCTCTGCCTGTGTCTCTGCCTTTCTCTCTCTCCTCTCTGTGTTTCTCATGAATAAATAAATAAAATTAAAAAAAAAAAAAGTTTAGAGAGACCACTGTTCCAAAACATGAGTGTTACCCAGTCAACTGTTAAGCAAGGTCTAAACCCCTGTGGCCTACACCTAACCCTGTTTTGACTCAATCCTCAGCTTATAATAAATAAATAGTTAATTTTTCATGAAATGCAATTTGTCATATTTGCCATGTGGCATTCTAAGAGTTTATCATTTATCTTTCTCTAGTTGTAAGCATAAGCATAAAGCTAGATAATGATCTGTTACTGAGATACATACTTTAAATGTGTGGCAAATAAATAATACGAAAGTAATGCTTTTGTAGATTAACATTTTATTATGGATGTTAAAATTTCAGCATTCATTTATTAATATACTAACACTAATAGTCTATGCTGGAGTTAGCAAAGTAATGTGCTGGATCTGGCTTATAGTGTTATATGAGAGCCAATTGTGTGTATCTGTTTCTTTTCCATTCTGTACAGTAGCCTGAAATTTACTGTGATGGGAGTATTTACACCATGGAAATGGGAAAATACTAGAAATCAGGGCTTTCTTTTTTTTTTTTTTTAATTTTTATTTACTTATGATAGTCACACACACAGAGAGAGAGAGAGGCAGAGACACAGGCAGAGGGAGAAGCAGGCTCCATGCACCGGGAGCCCGACATGGGATTCGATCCCGGGTCTCCAGGATTGCGCCCTGGGCCAAAGGCAGGCGCCAAACCGCTGCGCCACCCAGGGATCCCGAAATCAGGGCTTTCTTTTCCCACCCACCCAAAGGGTGCTTGTTTCGTGCTATAATGACTAATCTCCTTTTTCTGAGTCATACTGTGGAACATGGGACTTTCATATCTTTGTGATAAAGTATTATATGGTCAGATGTATTTCAGAAATACTGTATGTAGAAATGAACTCTATTGGAGAGTCACAATATGTATGAACATTCTAAGATCTATGATATTTTATCAGGGAAATTATACTTTATACAACTTAGCACTTCTAAAACTTTACAAGTATATTAACAGAACTCATTTTTATCTGTTAATAACTCATTAAATTAATATTTTCCAGAGTACTCTTTGAGAAGTAAATGGAGCATATTTGTTACTTACTGACTTAAAGTATGTTTTATTTTCAGCCCTGCCAAGGTGACCCTACTGGGGTCAATTATCTTCACATTCCAGCACACGAAGTATCTGGCAGTATCAAGGCATAACCTTATGTTCCTTTATACCATGTTTCTTGTGGTCACAAAGGTAAGAATTCAGAATAGCTATAAATCAGTATTCTAAATTCTGTGTAACCAGAATTCTGCATACTAGGCAAATAACAGGAACATTTATTTTTTATTGTTATTACAGTCTAAAAAGGTAAATTTTGGGTGGTTTATTCATTGCATCCATGACTTTCTGAAACATAGCTCTTGTATGATTCTTCCTTTGACATTGGCTGAAGCTATCAGGAAAGATTTGCAGATAGTCTAACCATATATTGGAGGCCAGAGAGTAGTGGAAATTGCTATTGCTGATCAGAGACTGAAGACAGCATTGTCTCGTTTGTAAAATGAGGTACTTGGGCTAGGTGTTCTCTGAGGTTCCTTTAAGCTTTAACATTTCAGAATTTTATAGTAGGACATACATGTGCTTAGTTTCTTATTATTGTCTCGTTGGAAGCTTTATTTTGTCTTGAAATTAGGAGGTAGTATGATATAAGATCACAGGTTTTGGAGACAGGCAGTCTTAAGTTCAAATCTTAGCTTTGCTATCTAATTCTGGAATAGACAAGTCACTTAATGTCTCTGAATCCTGACTTCCTCATCTTCATTGTTTGATTGTTGAGAGAATTGGATGGTGCATATCCTTTTATCACTGTGACAGTCTTAGGAATTTTATTTGCGTCATGAGGCTAATTCTGATTATCTACCATTATTAGATATTGTTCCCTATTCAAAAGTAGATACTTGGTTTTAAAATAAGATTATTATTTAAGTGTAGAGGAATTTTATAGCTAACTTTGTCTTAGCCTAGGTATTTTTGGCTAAAAACTTAACCTATGGAATTCTTAAAAGGAAAACCATATATATTATATAAATTTATATCTTATAGTGACTTGGCATTATAGGGATTACTTACCTTTGTTTTAGTAGTCTCTGCAGTGAAAGTGATCTGTGGCTGTAATTTAGGAACTTCAGATATCTAAGGTAGTCTCTTCTTATGCATATTTCTCTTCCAGTCCTCACTTTGTGAACTGTATGTATTTTTTTGTAATCGCTTATTGAGATACATTATGTACCATACAATTCATCCATTTAAGTGTACATTTCAATTTTTTTTGTCTATTCACAGAATTGTACAGATGTCACTATAATCAATATTAAAACATTTTCACCACTCCAGAAAAGAAACCTCATGCCCATTAGCAGTCACTTAACATTTTCCATCAGGCCCCCCAAATGTAGGCAACCACTGATCTATTATTCTCTGTCTATAGATTTGCCTATTCTGACATTTCATGTAATTGATATCATAAATATGTGGCCCTGTGACTTGTTTCTTTTACTTAGTGTAATGTTTTTGAGGTTAATCCATGTTATGGTATGTATCAGTATGTTATTCCTTTTTTATTGCCAAATAAGAGTCCATTGTATAGATATTGCACATTTTGTTTATCCATCATTTGATGGATATTTGGGTTGTTTTATTCTTTGGCTAGTATGATAATGAGCTGTGAGCATTATTATACTTTTTTTGTGTAGATCCATGTTTCATTTCTTCTGGGTATGTCACATAAAATGGAATAGATAATACAGTAATTTTGTGTTTAACCTTTGGAGAACTACACACTGTTTTCTATGGTGATTTGATAATTTTACATTCCCACCAGCAGTATATGAAAATTCTAGTTTCGCATACCATCATCAATGCTTGTCTTTATTAGAGCCATTCTAGTGGGTGTGAAGTGTCCTCTCATCATGATTTTGATTTACATTTCCCTGTTCAGTGTTGAGCATCTTTCATGTGCTTGTTTGTACATCTTCTTTGGAAAAATGTCTCTTCAGATCATTTGCCCAATTTTAATTGTTTCATTTGTCTTTTTAATGTTGAATTGTAAGAATTCCTCATATATTCTGGATCCTAGATGCTTATTAGATTTCTGATTTGTGTTTGTTTTCTCCCATTTGGTAGATTGTCTTTTCACTTTCTTGGTAATGTTTTTAAAAATACAAATTTCTAAAATTTTAATCAAGTCAAGTTTACCTATTTTCTCTTTTGTTGTGTATGCTTTTGGTGTCATATCTAAGAAACTGTTGCCAAATCTAAGGTTAAAAAGATTATGTCTATGTTTTCTTCTACAAGTTTTATAGTTTTAGCTCTAATATTTAGCTCTGTGATCTATTTTGAGTTAATTTTTGGGTATAGTATGAGGAACTTTCAATTCAGCTTCATTCTTTTACATTCTGTGGATATCTATTTATATACTCATGTAGATTTCTGTGGATATCTAGTTGTCCTAGTATTATGTGTTGAAAAGACTATTATTTTCTTCATTGAATTTTCTTGGCACCCATGCAGAAAAATCAGTTGTAAATGTAAGAGTATTTTTCTGGATTCTTTTCCCTCACTTTTACTCCCTTCATCTATTTACTTATCCTTCTGCCAGTACCACACTGTCTTAATTATTTTAGCTGTCTGCTTAATTTTGAAATGGAGAGATATGAATTCTCTGAGCGTGTTCTTTCTAAGGATTGTTTTAATTACTCTGGGTCACTTTCATTGCCGTATAAATTTTAGGTATAACTTCACAATTTCTGCAAAGAAGTCCAGCTCATATTCTCTTAGAGATTGCATTGAATCTGCAAATAAGTTTGGGAGTATTGTCATCCTAACACTGTTAAGGCTTTCAGTCTGCCAACACAGATGTCTTTCCATTTATTCCATGTCTTTTAAAATACTTCTTCATTATGTTTCAGTGTACGAGTTGTATGTACGCTCCTTTTGTTAAATTTCTTCCTAAGTATTTTATTCTGTTTGATGCTGTAGTAAATGGAATTGGTTTTTAGCTTTATTTCCAGGTTGTACATTGTAAATATGTGGAAATAAAATTGATTTTTTAAAAAGATTTTATTCATTCATTCATTCATGAGAGAGAGAGAGAGAGGCAGAGACACAGGCAGAGGGAGAAGCAGGCTCCATACAGGGAGCCTGACATGGGACTCCATCCCGGGTCTCCAGGATCAGGCCCTGGGCTACAGGTGGCGCTAAACCATTGAGCCACCGGGGCTGCCCTAAAATTGTTTTTTGATCTTGTATCCTGTAACCTTGCTAATAAACTCATTTGTTAGCTCTAATAGGTTGTTGTGGGGGTTTTTTGGTGTGGATTCCTTAGGCTTTTATGTATTCAAGATGATGTCATCTGCAAATAGAGATAGTTTTACTTCTTTCTTTTCTTTTTTAAGACTTATTTATTTATTTTAGAGAGAGAGGGAGAGGGAAAGCGAATCCTCAGACTCCCTGCTGAGTGCAGAGCCTGATGCAGAGCTTGATTCCAGGACTTTGAAATCAGGACCTAAGCCAGGACCAGGCCAACAGTTGGCCACTTAACCGCCTGAGCCACTCAGGCGCCCCTACTTCTTTCTTTCCAATCTGCATGTCTTCTGTCTAATTTTCTTGTGCAATTGCCCGGTTAGACACACTCTACAGAGTTTAACAGAAATAGAATGAACATCCTTGTCTTTTTCCTGGATCTTAGGGAGAGGCTATCTAGTCTTCCTCTATTAAATATGATACTAACTTTGAGTCTTTCATTGATGCCTTTTATCAGATTGAGGAAGTTTGTTCCCTCTATTCCTAGTTTTTTGAGTGTTTTCATCATGCAGGGTGTTGGGAGCTATATCATTTCTGAGATTTCTAACTTTAATCTTTAAAGAAAACAAATGCGTATTGTGGATGTATTGGTAAGAATAAGTAGTACCTGTATTTGTTGAATTTTTTTAATTATAAGGATCAGTTTTTGTTGAAGGCTTGGTTTGTGGAATAAAAATGAATTTTTCTTACAATTATTGCTGGACATATAGTTCTTTATTATAATACTTAAACACCATATTGAAATGTGGTAATAACACACAGTATTGAACTTGTCTCATAATATTTCACAACATTTTTCTAATTATCCACCAACTTTTAAATAAAATATGCATTTTAACCCATAAATTTGCCTAAATTCCATTTAGATTTATATTGATTTTTTAAGTGACTTCTCATTTGTTTCTGAGTAGCTACTATAGCCTTTCATTTCTTAGATATAAAAAAATGAATATACAGGGAAAAATTTGCCAGTAATTATTTTTCTTTACTCTTTTGCTGTATTCTTTATATAGTCAGTGTGTATAGAAAATGTGTATTGTCTGCTTGTTTTGGATAATAATCTAGTGTTTTGGTGTATACAGATATACTGATAAGGATGATTTCTCTTTTCAAAGAGACCAGCTCCCCAAAAGTAAAACAAACACATTTAGAAAGCTAGAAGTATAAAAATAATGAGTTCTGTCAGAGAAACAGAAAGTAAATGTCCCCACCATTGTTCAACCTCTAGTATCTCTTTTGATGTCTTGACCCATTAGCATCCACTCCGTGGTAAGCCAGAGGAAGTCTCTCTCTTGACATGTGCAGCCTAGCCCTAAGCCAAGGACTTGTGGCACCATCCCATATAGACATCTGGTGTCTCTTCCCCTGCCTCCTGTGCCTACCCAGTGTCCTCCTATTTGATACCCTGCCCTGCAGATTCAAGTCCATTTAGCTTCACTGACATCAATTTCTACCACCTCAGTTTTAGTTCTAGCTTTCTGATTGAGAAATTGTCCTGAGGCAGAAGTGAGGGTAAATGTGTGGATCAGTTTATCAGTTTCTCTCTTCTCCTCATTAGTCTTACACTCTCTGTTGTCCAGTGCCCAAAAGTAGTTACCTCATTTTTTGGTCAGGTTTAAGGTTTTTATGCCTAGAGTCTAGAACTAGTTATTCTATAGTCAAGGAGGAAGTTCCTTTCTACTTACTTCATCAGTCTGTCAGAGACTTTTGTATATTGTTAATCTTTTCAGAGGACCAACTTTTTGGTTTTGTTGTTCCTCAATCATATTGTTTTACATTGCTGTGTCCCACATCACACGTCTTCATGTATATGCATTTATTGTTATTCAGTTTAAATTTCTTTTTTTAAAGATTTATCCATTTATTTTAGAGAGCGAGTGAGTGCACGCAAGTGAGTGCGGGGAAGGGCAAAAGGAGAGGGAGAAAGAAACTTAGGAGACTTCTCACTGAGTGCTGGCAGGTAGCCCAATGCTAAGAGGATAGCCCAGTCCTGAGCTGGTAGCCAGATATGGCGCTCAGTTCGAAGATCTTGAGATCATGACCTGAGCTGAAACCAAGAGTTGAATGCTTAACCAACTGCACCACTCAGGCTCCCCAGTTTAAATTCCTCTTAACTTACATTACAATTTCTTCTTTGACAAAAAATGTTTGTATTTTAAAATTTCAGACATTAAAAAAAATCTTTTAAACTTTTAAAAACTTTTCTTTAACTGCATTATAGACAGTATATGTGGTTTGTTATTCTCTGGTGTTTGTTGAGACTTCATTTCTGTACTACATTGATGAAATTTTATAATTTGTATGTATGAAAAGTAAGTATATTTTTTATTTTGGAGGTATAAGGACTCTGCATTGCATATATGTACACATCCTTGTTAATTATGTTTCAAATATGTAGTTACTAATTTTTTCCATGTCTGATATATTAATTTTCTTTTTCCGAGAGAAGTGTGTTAAATTTCTCCTCCTCTTCTTGTCTCTTTTCCTCCCTCTTATCTTCCTTTCCTTCCCTTCCTTTCCTTTCCGTTCCCCCTCCTCCTCCTTGCCTTCCCAAACCCAAGCAAGCTGGACATTTAGTGATGTTTCGCTCTTATAGGATCCTGGTTTCATTCAAGGAGGACTTACTTCTACTCTTCAGCTTTCACAAGTCATTTATAATTGTTAAAATTTAAGTCTCAGAGGAAAGAAACTTAGTATAGGGAAAAGCACATGGGGTTTGGAGTCAGAATGTGAAATCCAGGCTTCACAGTTTTGAGCAAGTCATTTCTTTTCTTTCTTTTTTTTTGTCATTTATTTTCTTAAATTGGAGTTACACAAAAAAAATTGGAGTTATATATACACTGAGGGATATATGGCTTTTTTGGGGCACTAGCTGTACTAAGTCACATTATAAATGTGATGCATTATATACCATTGGTTGATCTCAGTGTTATTATTATAAACATCTTAAAGTTAAACAGGAATATATAATGGGATAGAGTTCAAAATTCACATTTTTAAAGATAAAATATGACATTTTATATTTGGCATGCCTTTGTTTCGGGCTCTGTGAAGTTCACTTTCTCCTATCAGAGATGATTTGAAAAAAGTTTGAGAAGCGTGGATTATCTTTTGGCTCCTTGGCATAAGGAGTTATGGTGAAATAGTGTTATTGTGAAATAAAACACAGGGAGACTTGAGTGGTTAAGAGTGATTTTTTTTTTTTTTTAAGAGTGATTAAAACTGAAAAGCTGTTGGATTTTGAAATGAAGAGGTATTTAGTGACCTTGGTAAAGCAGTTTCAGTGGACTGATAGAGAATAGAAAAATGATTGTAAATAAAGTGAGGTGAATAAGAGGAATTGAAGACAAAGCATATCAACTATTTTAAAGAGATTTGGAGAGAGTATAAGTAGAAGCAGCTTGAGAGAGCAGTTTGGCAAATATCTGACAAAGTTAAAGAATTACATGTCTTGTGACCTGTTAATTCCTTTTCTAGGTATAACCTATAGCCGTCTCCCAACTTGTGGTACAGAGCCCAACCTCATCCGTGTCTCTTTTAAAAAATGCTTAGCAGAATAGCATTTTTTTTTAGATGGATCCCACTAATACCTAAGCCACCAACTAATTCTTTTGTGTACTCTATTTCTCATCCTTATTATACATGGTCTTTTATTCAAGGTGTCAAATCTGAGAAAGTTGGGCTAAATGACCTCATACAGAAAATTAATCTGATTGACAGTACATTTTCCAGAAATACAAAGGATAACTTCAAAGGGCTATTACATTTACAAAAATCTTAGGAACAGGCTCTTTAAAATTTTTTTAAAAACCAACTCACTGAAATACTATTTTTGTACAATAAAATATACTCATTCTATGATTAAATTTAATGAGTTTGACAAATTTATGTACCTGCATAATCATTACAGTCAAGATACAGAATATTTCCATTACTTCAGAAAGGCCCTTGTGTACTACAATAAATACCAACTATTGCTTATATCTCCAGGGTACCACTTACCCACTTTCTGTCACTGTAGATTAATCTTTTTTTCAAGTTTTATATATATGGAATTATATCATATATATCTTTGTGTCTAGCTTCTCTTTTTCAGCATAATGTGTTTTTAAAGATTTTATTTGAGAGGGAGAGCATGAGCACAAGTAGGGGGAGGGACAGAGAGACCAGCAGACGGAGACCATTGCAAGGGACTGTATTCTAGGACCCTGGGATCATAACCTAGCCAAAATCAAGAGTTGGCTGCTTAACTGACTGAGCCCCCCAGGTACCCCTTTTTGGTGTAATGTTTTTGAGATTTACCTATGCTGTTGCATATTCCTTTTTATTGCTAAGTAGCATTATATACCCCAATTTGTTTATCCAGTTATCTGTTGACAGATTTTGGATTGTTTCTAGTTTTTGATTTTTCCAGTAAGGTTATTATGAATAAAGTTGCTGTGAACACATGTACTTCGTGTGGACATGTATTTTCATTTCTCTTGGATAAATAACTAGGAGTGGAATTGCTAGGTCATATGGAAAGCATATGTTTAATGTTTAAAGAAACTGGCACACTCTTTTCCAAAATGGTTATACTCCTCAACATTATTACCAGCAACGTATGAAAGTTCCAGTTTTTTATATATGCAGTGGTATCTCACTGTAAGGTTTTTTTCTTTGCATTTCTCTTATAAACTAGAGATCTGAGCACTTTTTCATGTGCTTATCAGCCATTTATATCATTATCTTTAAGCAGGGTTTGTTTAGATCTTTGCTCATTTTTTAAAATTGGATGGTTTGTCTTCTAATGAGTTGTAACATAACAGTTCTCTGTATATTCAAGATAGCAATCCTTTGTGAGATATATGAATTGCAAATATTTTTCTCCACAAATTAGGCTTTCTTTTTTATTTCATTAATATTGTCTTTAGAAGAGCTGAAGTTTTTTTAGTTTTGATGAAGTTCAATTTATCAGATTTTCCTTTTATGGTCCTGCTTTTTGTGTCCTATGTAAATAATCCTTCCATACCCCAGGATTGTGAAGATTTTTCACCTGTATCTTCTTCTTATAGTTTTTACCTTTATATTTAGTTACATGATCCATTTCAAATTTTTATTTTTGGTAAAAGATAAGGATCAGATTTATTTTTCCATATGAACATGACTTTGTTCCAGCATTATTTGTTGAAAAGACGGTCTTTTCCCTCATTGAATTATATTGGCACCTTTGTTGAATATCAGTTGCCCTTATATATGTGGGTCCATTTCTGGGCAGTATTCTGTTCCATTGATTTATATGTCTATCTTTAGCCAATACCAACTTGTTTTTTTTTTTTTTTTTTTTTTTTTTTTTTTTTTGGAATTTACCAACTTGTTTTACATAACTATAATTTCATAGTAAGTCTTGAAATCAAATAGTGTAAATACTTCAACTTTATTCTTTCTCAAGATTTCTTTGGATATTTTAAGTGTTTTACATTTTCATATGATGTTAAGATTAGGATATCATTTCTATAAAAAAACCAACAATTGAAATCCAATAAAAAATATACAAAAAAATTTTAAAAACCAGCAAGACTTCTAGGATTGTGATTGAGATTGTGTTGTTTAATAGATCTATTTGGGAGAAATAATATCTTAAGAATATTGAATCTGCCATTCTGTCGATATGATATACTTCTCTGTTTATTTAGTTCTTCTTAAATTTATGTGTTTTCATTGTTTTACACATATTTTGTTACATTTAAATTTATCCTGAAGTAGTTCATAGTTTTGGATGCCTTTATAAATAATAATTTAAAAATTTTCAGTTTTGCGGTTTACATTGCTTGTGTGTAGATGTATAATTGATTCTTGTATGTATTTCTTAAATCCTGTGACCTTGCTAAATTTTACCAGTTGGTTCTGGTATAGTTTGTATAGATTTCTTAACATTGTCTACATATATAATCTTGTTATCTGTAATACAATTTTACTTTTTCCTTTTTGATATGGATGCTGTTTAGTTCTTTTTATTGCCTTATTGTCCTGGCTAGAACCTCCTGTACAACAGTGAATAGAAATGGTGAGTGAAAGTAGACATTTTTGTCTTGTTCTTAACCTTAGTAGGAAAACATTCATCATACATTAAATATGATGTGAGCTATATAAGTTCTTATTGTTGTACTTATCAGGTTGAGGAAATTCCCTTATATTCCTAATTTGGTGATAATTTCTATCATGAAGTGGTTTGGAATTTTGTTAAATACTTTGTTCAGCATTGGTTGAGATGATCATATGGATTTTTTCTCCTATATTCTGTTGATGTGTAGTAGGTTACATTGATTTTAAGAAATGTTACATCAACCTTTCATTTCTGTGATAAACCCCATTTGGCTATGATATTGCTAGATTCAATTTGATGATATTTTGGAAGGATTTTTTTCCAGTATGTTCATGAAGGATATTGGTTTGCAGTTTTCTTCTTTGTAGTTTCTTTGTCTGCTTTTTTTTTTTTTTTTTTAAGATTTTATTTATTTATGCATGAGAGATGCAGGAGAGAGAGGCAGAGACACAGGCAGAAGGAGAAGCAGGCTTCATGCAGGGAGCCTGACGTGGGACGTGGGACTCGATCCCGGATCTCCAGGATCCTGCCCTGGGCCAAAGGCAGGTTCTAAACCACTAAGCCACCGGGGCTGCCCCTTTGTTTGGTTTTTGTATCAGCATAACACTTGGCTCATTAACTAAGTTGAAAAGTGTTCAATTCTCTATTCTCTGAAAGCATTTATGTAGGTTTGATATTATTTCCTGGTTAAGTGTTTAATCTAGGACTATTTAGATTTTTTATTTTACTTGTGTTCATTTGGTAAGTTGTATTTTTCAAGGAATTTGGTGTTTTGCTTACATTTTTTATTTTATTGGCATGAAATTTTTCATGGCAGTTCTTTGATACCCTTTTTAATGTCTGTAGAATTTGTAGTAACGTCTCTACTTTAGTTCCTGGTTTGGTCATTTGTGTTTTCTCTCTTTTTAAATCAGCCCTACTGGATGTTTATCAGTTTCATTAATTTGTTGGAAAGACCTAGCCTTTAGTGTCATTGTTTCCTATTTGATATTTCACTTAATTTCATCTCTTTATTATGTTCTTCCTTGTATGTACTTTGGGCTTACTTTATTTCTTTTTCTATAAAGAAAAGGTTGATAAATTTGACTCTATAACATTTTTTTTTAAAAAGTTGCATAGAAGAAAGCACCATGGACAAAGTAAAAATATACCTGTCAAACTGATAGAAGTATTTACAACATACATCACAAACGGCTTATATTTGTAAATCATAACAACCTTAAAAATTAAGGGATATAGAGCAACAAAACCTGAAAGGAAAATTAAAAGGAGCTGTCAGCAGACAATTCACACAGAGAAGATAGGAAGATATCTTTCAAACGTGAAAAAATGTGCAACACTCATAATTTGAGAAATATTAAAATAACACTTGGATATCCTTTTTCATTTATCTAGCTGGCAGAATTTTAAAAATCTGGTTCTGTGTTCTATCTACAAGGTTATGGAGAATCAGACACTCTTGGAATTTTTCATTTTCTGTGTTTTTTGAATATTCTTGCATGTTTGTTTTTCTCTTTAATTTTTTCTGGCTATTTTTGCATATTGATGTGAACTTTAATAGCAAGTTGTCTAACTCCATAGAAAAACTTGTTGGTATTTTTTATTGAGATTGTATTAAATTTATAAATTAGGCAGTTATATTACATAGAGAGAAACAGAGCTGTTGAAACAGGAGTGAGGACAGAGCTATAAGATTCTTTAATATTTATTTAGAGAAGGAAGATTCAGAATGGGAAACTGGAAGGAAGTTGTTGGGCAAGCAAGGGGAAAACCAAGATAAGGCTTTAGGAAGGATGGATGGGGGGGGTTGTACTAAATGCTGTTGAAGGGTATATTGAGATAGTATGTTACTGAAAACATGAATGAGGGACAGTGTTGTTAGGCCCTTTGGGGGATACAAATGGGCATATAAACTTTGAATAAGACCCAAAGTCTGTCCTTATGATGTTAGGAAAAGAAATATGAGAAACGTACACTATCCTTTTAAGCTTTATAAGGATAGAGACTAGTTTTGTTTTATTTATCACTGCATCCCTAGCAGTGTGTCTAGTGTTTGTAGCAGATATTAAATACATATTTGTTGACTGATAAATGACCAAAGTCCTCTTTAAGAGGTCTCTCTGTATTTAATTCTTCCATACTTATCTAAGATTGTACTACCAGAAGCGAACAATTCATTTGCCCAGTTTATTGAAAAGGACATTTATAAAAATGGAAATCTTAAAATTTTAATTTATTTGACAGTCTTCAGGTTAATAATTACTGATGCCTGAACGAATGAGATCACCAATGAAGAAAGCATAGGTGACCAAAAAACATGGTTGAATATGCCACTTGTCTTTGGGAGTTCATTCAGATTTCACCGGACACTATTTTAATGGAGTAGACACATGAGTTGCCTTGCAAAGGATTTTTTGGATCTAGGGATGCAGAGACAGAAGTATGTTCTGGATGGAGAGAGTAATCATGTAAATTTTCCTTATATATAGATTCATTGTGATAGTCTTTCAGTTGATCATATGAGGTAGAAATTATGTTTATTCATTGTGCTTTCTATGCTAGACTCAGTAGAGGATCTAAAAGTACATTAAATGCTATTTGTGCCCTTAAAAACTTAGATTGTATGTCACATTTTTCTGGGCATCTTTTAAATGACATAATATGAGATATTACATAAAGAATGTGGTAGAGTTTTAAACAGTTTCTTTACCTGAATTATTTATATTTTAGGATATATTGTAAATATCCAATAGTCTTTAGAGTTTCTACTTTCTTTTTTTTCCTTTTTAAGCAAGAGACCAGGAAGTCAAATGCTATTTAATTTAGATGTTATGCTTGTTCTGTTAATGGTTTGCTAAATAAGGAATCAGTTTTATATTTTATTTGTAAAAGAATAAAGGTTCATTCCATTTGTCACCATTATATTGGTGTCACCTAGCTGAATCAAGATCTGATAAGAGGCTGAATTCACAGAAGTTTGTCCTTGAACCTCATAAGTCTATCTCAGCAGTAATTTCTGATGCCAGCAATACTTCTCAGCTGAGTGATGAGTCTACTGGGAGTGGAGATTCTATTAAAACACTCGACTTTGAAAAATACTATAGTTCATGTTCTTAGGAAATACTTTAGATCCTGACAGTCTTCTCTATTAGTGTTTGTAAAAGACATTGCTGTTTTCCTGACAGTGGACCATTGTTTTTAACTGAATTATTTTATTTGTTATTGGCAGTCCATGAAGTCAAGCTGTGACCAAGGTAGTTATGCTAATACACATTATTTTAACTATTTATTCTAAGGAATAATTTCATATAAAGAAGTTCTTCTTAGATCTTACCCAATAATGATTTAAACTTGTAGATTAACATTATATTTAGACTCATACTCTATATTCTCTCTTCAGGTGACCATGTTCATATTTACCCCTTTACCTTTTAGTTGTATGTATAGTAATGACTTCCAAATCTGTATCTCTTACTTAACTATTTGTGGCCAGGTCTTATCACTGCATTTACTGTTTACTGCTCTGTAATTACTGGTTTATTCTGTCTCTGACCAGCCTGTCCCTGACTGATCTGTAAGGACTTTAAGGGTGGGGACTGTGTTCAACTTTTTTCTGACAGCAAGATGTAATGCATAAGCAGATTATTTTAATCCTGTTGATAGTTGATTTTAGGTTTTGTTCATGCTGTTGTGTTTTGAGTTTGCCTTCTAGAATGTGACCCTTTTGGAGTCTCGGTTTAAACCTGAGGTATATCCCTAGGCAGTTCCACATTGGCTGGTCTTGAACTCCAGCCTTCAGCTGGTTGCTGAAGTGTCTGTCTGACCAGCTTTTAGCTTTCCAACTGTTGCTCTTTGTTAGATTTTTGAAATCTCTTTCTATGTTTGTACAGTTTAGAGTTGGTAAACTTCTCCAGGGCAAGTTATGTGTGGGTCTTTGGGCTCACTTTTTTGTGCTTCTCTTTGCCTTGAGCTGTATTGCCCTCAAGTCCTGGATGCTTTGGCCTTCTCCACTGCAGCCTCTGTGTCCTTAGTCCATTTGGGACTTGTGTTTGCTCTTGTCCTATGCTGTGAATTGACACATATCATTAAAAGAAAAAAACAGGTCGAATGTGGAGCTCACCTTGCTCAAGTAACTTTCTCTTAGGGTTCAAAGCGTTATTAGGTTCCACCTGATTTGTTATTCTCCAGGGCCTTTTAATGGTTGTTTTATGTATTTGTTTTTTATATTGATTCTGGTAAGAGACTGAGTCTGATACACGGCATTTATATAGTTATGACTGGCATGAGGTCATGTGTGTGCATGCAGTTTTTAAAAGGTTCGTTATTTTATTTGTTTACTTTTATTGAGGTCAAAATAACAAGACAAACTATTTCATAGTTATACGATTCTGTGACTTTTTGTATATTCACAATGTTGTGTGTCCTTGCATTTTTAATTTATCTAAATGATAGTATTCCGTAGCTCTTGTTCTTTGTCTCATTTTCACCTAACAGTATTTTTAGGAATTTTTCCATATTGCTTTTCTCTTAGGTTTAACAGGTGCACAGTATGCATTTCATTTAATGCATTCTTCTTGATGGACCCCTATTCTGTCTCCCAACTGCTCACTACCTACACAGTATTGCACTTCATAAGAATTTTATTCTTGATTCCATTTTCCTTAAACAAATGGATCAGGTAGGGGCCTCTTGTGGAGATTTGATTCCAAAAATTTCTAATGTGATTCATTATCTTAGATCTGCTGGAGGAATTGTCTTTTGGAAATTCTTGGGCTTTTTTCAAACCATACTAGTCCTTAGTTCTCCCCTCAGATCCATATTGGTACCAATCTGATTTTTTGAGTATCTGAACATCTCTGAACACTGTGCATTTTGCCAGATAAAGAATTGGTAGCACTTTATATTCTACCTCTTAATGTCTCGGTGCTTTGGATATAAATACACCTGTGGGAAAAATTGGATGATTAGAGACTTTATACTGTCCCTCCTAAGGGTAGTATCCTGCAATTTACTGAAAGTCTGTGACCTTAGATAATGATGGAATTCAGTGTATTTAGTGATTGAACTCAAAATCTGGGTGTTCCAAACTGCTTTACTGCTTATTAGTTCTGTGACTTTGGGCAAATTACTGAACCTGTCGGCCTTGGTTCACATCTCTGTGCTCAGAGTAATAGTGGAGTAATTGTTGGCGTAAATTTAAAGAGGATAAGATCATATAGAACACTTATCAAAGTTCTGGCACATGTTAAGAGCATACTAATGGTATCTGTTCTTGGTTGTTTGTTATAGACTGTAGATATTTTACCTTCCTGTTTCCTTTGAATACTATTTTTGTGGTTATACTGCTCATTTGGTACCCACAAACATGGTGCCTTGTATTATTGTTAATGAGTTATGTTCTACTTTGGTAAAGTATAAACTTATAGAGAACAGAGATTTCCTAGAACCTAGCTTAGTTTGTTTCTCCTAAAGATTAAAGAATACATTTTTAGCTCAGCAATAAACCCATGCATATCCAGTCAATTAATTTACTACAAAGCGGCCAAGAATATACCATGGAGGAAGGATGGTTTCTTCAGTAAATGGTGCTGGGAAAAGTGGAGAGCCACATGCAAAAGGATAAATTGGACCACTATCTCATACAAAAATTAACTCAAAATGGATTCCAGAACCAAAACCATAAAACTCCTGGAAGAAGATATAGGCAGTAAACTTCTTGACATCAGTCTTGGCATTTTTTTTTGATCTGACACCAAAAGCAAAGGCATTAAAAGCAAAGATAAACAAGTGGAACTACATAAAACCAAAAAACTGTGCAGCAAAGGAAACTGTCAGCAATATGAAAGGGACAAAATATTAGCATATCATATATCTGATAAGTGGTTAATATCCAAAATACACAAAGAACTCATATAAATGAATAGCAAAAAACCTAAATAATCCAGTTAAAAAAATGGACGGCTTTGAATAGACATTTTTCCAAAGACATACAGATGGCCAATGGGTACATGAAAAGATGCTCAGCATCACTGATCATCAAGAAATGTAGTCGGAACCATAAAGAGATATCACCTTACACCTGCCAGAATGGCTATTTCAAAAAGACAAGAAATAACAAGTGTTGATGAGGTTGTGGAGAAAAGGAACCTTTGTACACCATTGGTGGGAATGTAAGTTGGTGCAGCCACTATGCAAAACAATACATAAGCTCCTCAGAAAATTAAATATAGAACTCTGTATGATCTCGTGGTTCCACTCTGGATATTTATCTGAAGAAAATGACACTAATTCAAAAAGATAGATGCACCCCTATGTTCATTGCAGCATTATTTACAATAGCCAGGATAATAGAAACAACATGTCTGTTGATGGATGAATGGATGAAGAAGATGTAATGTGTGTGTGTGTGTGTATGTGGGTATGTGTTTATTTATCCAATGGAAATTACTCAGCCATAAAAAGAATGAAATCTTGCCATTTGCAACAACTTGGATGGATCTTGAAGACATTATGCTAAGTGAAATAAGTCAGATAGAGAAAGACAAATACTACATGATTTCACTTGTATATGAAATCTAAAAACTGGAACAAACAAGCAAATAAAACAAAACTCCTAAATATAAGGAATAGATTGGTGGCTGCCAGAGGCAAGGAGTCAGGGGAATGAAATGGGTAAAGGGATCCAAAAGGTATGAACCTCTGGTTATAAGTCATGGGGATGCAATGTGCAGCATGATGACTATAGTTAATAATAGTGTATTGCATATTTAAAAGCTGCTAAGAATAAATCTTAAAAGTTCTCATCACAGCACAGAAAATATGTAACTATGTATAGTGACCTATTGTGGTGATCATTTGTAATATATACAAATATTGAATCATGTTTTACACCTGAAACTATATGTCAATAATACCTCAATAAAAAACATTTTTTTAAAGAGTAAAAACTAAGAATGTGTTTTTAATCTTTCTCTTTTTAAATTTACTTTCTCCTCTCAGTTTTGAGAAGCAGAAAACATTTGTATTTAAATTCAAAATTGAACTTTTTTTTTTTCCAGATAACCATGATGATTACAGAGACTGCTACTGTGCTTTTTGCTCCTCTTGAGGATACATTGGGTCGGATGCTATTTGGCTGGCAGCAGCAGTTTTCATCATGTGAAAAGAAAAGTGAAACAAAATCATCTTTTAATGGTACTGGTTCATCGACCTCAAAACCTATAGCTGTTGCTTCAGATACTGTTAAAAAGAAACATACTAAGAAGACTGAGTAAATTTACTTTATGAGTTCTAAAGGCAGAAATTTTTTTCTTATCTACCTGTCAGATTGTGATAAATACTTCTATGTAAATGATGTGAAATAAAGATTATATATAAGGAATGGAGGTGACAAAAAGAAAGAACTTCTTTCTGTTTCAGGGAGATTGTCTCTTTCTGGATTGTAATTGAGTGTTATGAGTGTATCATGTGAAACTGTTTTCCTAAGTTATATATAAAAAATTCTGTTGTGATTATTTAATAGTTTTATGTTGATAAAGGAGGCTAGATTTTTTTTCCTAATGTTAGAAAAAGTAAACTTACTATCATTGCAAAATAATAAAAATTAAAGCCTTTGTTTTATTTAGGTATTTTCATACACATTTTAAATGGAATCTCTGAGCTTTAGTTCAAAATTAAACTTATACTTCATATTACCATTATAATTCCTAGATATAGAAAACAATTCCTATTTAACTTTGAGCACTGGGAAAAGTAAACCTTACCTAAACCACTTTATATTATGAATGAAAATAAATGACTAGTTTATATTTCAGATATAAACATTGTATTTTTTAACCCACATTAAGTGGAAAATATTTGAAATTTAATTTTTTAAATCGTATTTTTAAGCAAGAACAGAGTATTGATATAAGTCTTGATTTGAAGTCTGTTTCATGCCCTTGTTTATAATGTTCCTTTTTCTCCAGAGAAAATTAGGGGTATAATTTTTAATAAATTATTAAGCCCATGTTTTGCTTTGTAAATTTCATTTTAAGAGCTTATTTTTTTCCTCTCTTAAAACACATTCATTTTAATTTTAGAAGAAATATTCTCCTCAACATTTCACATATTCTTAATTTCTTTCTGATCTTGGTTGGGGTACATTGGTGGTAGTATCTTTAATGATTCATCATTTTAATTTAAAGATTTTCCCTTATGTCTCTTTCTGATGGCTACTTTTCACTTTTCTAGGAGAAAAAAAGGTACTAAATAATGTTAAACTTTCTTGCTTCATTTTATAATTTAAAAGTCTAGTTACAATTTTTAAACACTGTGACTAACGTCTTTTTTTTCCACCAAGACCATGAACCACGGTTAGTATGTACATAAGGCATTTGGGGATGGCATAGAAGTACTCAAATCACACTAACATTAGAAATTTTTAAAAAATGTTTTAATATAAACAGCAGGGTACTGTACTTGTTAAATAAAAAAAGATTTTTTTCAGGGGAGGACCTTTGATAGCCTTGGGATATTAAAAAGTTTATTTTCAATATTGTGTCTGAAAGCATTAAATATTTGGGTTTTGTATTATATTTGATAACTCTTGTAGTTAAAAACTTTTCAGAATTAACATGTTACTAATTATTGACTTAGCTTTGAAGTGTGGGTTTAACTATAGTTGAAATATTAGGAGTGTTGTTTTACACTTGTATTAAAGTCAAATTTATTAAAATAAGCTCTTTAGCACTAATGGAGTATTATATTATTTTTATGTTTTTGTTTTATATTTTTCTTTGAGTTAGGAGTTCAGAACTTCTCTGGTATTTTGGCTGATATTACAGTATTATATATCCAGTGATTGCTGTCCGAATGGAATATTGGTACAAACTTTATTAATCTAGTTGTGCATCCTATAACCTTCAATTCAGGGTTCTTGGGGAAAAAAGCTACTGGAGAACATGGCTTAGGCTTGAAACCTCCCACTCCAGATATACTCGTGTTGCCTAGACTGGAAACTTCACTAGATTTGCAAAGAAGATTGTTTAGACTTTCCCAACATGTAAAATGAATGAACCCTATGGGCCTGTTTCACACAGCAGTTTCACACACTGCTACATAGGTAGCAGTGAGAAAGTCAGGACCTCCTGGTCTCCTTAAGTTAGAGGAGACAGGACGCTGGCCAGAACATGGGCCAGCTTAGCTCAGTGGTTTCACTCTCTAGTAAAATGTGGCCAAATTAATAACAAATTCTGATTTATCAGATTAGTTTCTCTTCTTTGCTGAGGGAGTAAGGGCTGGAGAGGACCCAGATATGTGGAGTAGGAGGATTTCAGTGGAAAGTCCAGCTTCCCTCTAAGCAGAGACCAAAAGGTGGAAATGAGAGAAGAGAGGAGAGATTCCCCCTTTACTGTATTTCTCTGTCCATTCCTTGGAGGCCAGACACTTCCATTAAAATCTACCTCAAAGCTCAAGTGGATTGCAGTTGAATGATTTGTTGGAATAATGTGTTAAAGAATACTTTCCTTCTCCCCACTGCTCTCTTGGAGTTTACATTCCCCTGGTAGAGAGTCTTAGAATAAACAATGTGTTCTTGTGATACTAAAGGTTATGAATAAGTATTAAGCAGGACACAAAGATAGAAAGTGAGGGACTTGGGGATGTTGAAATAGTGTTGCTAGAGAAGGCCTTTCTGTTAAAGTTGGATTTTAGCAGAGACCTAAAGAACATGTGAGGGAGTAGGCCAGGTAGACATCCAAATAAGTGCAAAGGTCATTCAGCTTTTTTTACATACTTAAGTTAGATAATGTATAATGTATTTTTCTTCTAAAAAAATAATAAGTATGATTCCACTCTTGGTTTTTAACAGAGAAGTTTCTTTGTTTTTTATTTTTACATTTTTTTTTTCTCCAAGTAAAGTTTGCATGCATGAAATGCACAAATTGTAAGTGTACATTTAGTTTTGACAGGGGCACCTGGGTGGCTCAGTTGGTTAAGTATCTGCCTTCAGCTCAGGTCGTGATCTCAGGCTCCTGGGATCAAGCCCCTTGTCAGGCTCCCTCCTGGATAGGGAGCCTCCTCTCCCTCTCCTCTCTGCTTCCCCTGCTTGTACTCATTCTCTCTCTCTGTCAAATAAATAAAATCTTAAAAAAAATGGTTTTGACAAATGAATACAACTAGATACGCTAAATTTCTATGAAGATATAGAATGTTATCAGCATGTTGGGAAGTTCTTTCAAGTTAAATCTGCGCCCCCCCCCCCCCCCCGCCCAATTATCCTGAATAGAATAAATAGAATCAGGCAATATATTCTCTTTTCATAAGACTGCTCTCATACTCAGCATAATGTTTTTCAGATTCATTCATCTTGTTGCATTTATCAGTAGTTCATCCTGTTTTAAGTTGCTTAGTAGCAAGTATTCTATGTGAATATGCCACATTTTGTTTGTCCTTTTGATGCACATCAGGGCTGTTTCTAGTTTTGGGATGTTCTGAATAAGCTACTATGACCATTTTTGTGTAAGTCTTGATGAGCATATGTTTTTAATTTCTTTTGGGCAAATATTTAGGAGTAGAATTACTGCTAAACCTTTTTTTACAAAGTGTACCACTTTATACTCCATAACATAGTTTGAAAGTCCCAGGGCTCTGCATCCTTACCAAGGATTAGAGTTGTTAAACATTTTAATTTCGTCCATTTCCAATGGGTGGTTTGTGGTTTCTATGTTTTTAATTTGTATTTCCCTGATGATTGATAATACTAGAGCACTTTTTATGTGTGCTTATTGGCCATTTGTTTATTTCCTTCTGTGAAGCATCTGTTCACGTCTTCTGTTCATACTTTATTGGATTTACTTTTTTATTATTAAGTTGTAGGGGTTTTTATGTATTGTGGATATTGATCCTTTGTCAAATATGTATTTTGCACATATTTTTTTTTTCTGGTCTGTGGCTTACCTACTCATTTTTATAAGGTCTTTTAACAAGCAGAGGTTTTTTTTTTTTTTTTAAGATTTTATTTATTTATTCATGAGAGACACAGAGAGGGGCAGAGACATAGGCAGAAGCAGAGGGAGAAGCAGGCTCCATGCAAGAAGTCCAATGTGGGACTTGATCCCAGGACTCCAAAATCACGCCCTGGGCTGAAGGCAGGTGCTAAACCGCTGAGCCACCCAGGGATCCCCCAAGCAGAGGCTTTTAAATATTGAAAAGGTCTAATTTCTCAATATTTTAATTTATAGTTAACTGTTTTCTGTGTCTTAAGAAACTTCTGCGTACATCCAGGTTATGAAGATATTTGCCTGAGGAACTCCAAATCAGTGGCTAGCTTTTATTCTGAGAAACACTTAGAAATATTTTATGCTATTATGTAAAGTAATAATTTTGTTAGTCAGCGAGTCACTTAGGCCTCATTTTTAGTTCTGCTTCTTGAAAATCATTGTACACCTTCTATGTGTGGTCGCTTTTTCTGTGCTTGTGTTACAGTTTGTATATTACAGGAATTTAGTGCTTTTCTCTAGGTGTCTGTTTAGGGACTAAGGGGTAGGCTTGACCTTGTTTCATCACAATGCTGAAAATATAGAGATGGCGAATAAGAATGTGATACTAGAAAATACTTTAAAAATGAAATAAATCTCTAAGCTCAGTGTAGGTGTGGGATTGGTTGGAAAGGTAGTGGTCCATATTGGAATATATAATCTTAGTGTATATTTGTGGAGATGGAATTTGGACCAGTGATCTGGTGTGAAAATAGTAGACCTTAGATTATGTTACATGGCAGACTGTCAGGTGACCCATGATAGTACGTTTATGTGGCATGCTTAACTGAAGGTAGTATTACTTTCTTCTATGTTTAATAAGGATATTTAAGATTTAATTGGGACCAAGAAAAAGTCGATTCATATGGTGGGATTATTACCAGCAAGCAATAGTTTGGTTAGTGAGGCAGAGGACTGGAGAGACTCCTGCCTGACAAATTTAGTGACTTCATGTGTATTTTTACCCCTGTAGAATTATAGTATTAGTAAAGAAAATAAAGTTGATAAAGGACATTTGTATTTTTAATAAACATTTGTGTAATCATGCAAAGTTTGACTTAATTGATTTTTAAAAAACAGACTGTAGACTGAAACTTTCTTTGAAAATAATACAAAAGAAGGGATTCTGTTTGTGGTTTATAAATAGCATTTTAATATTTTGACATCTTACCTCTGAGAGGAAGTATGTAGTACTTAAAGTATGTAGTATGTACTTAAATTTGCAAAAGACATTAGATGTTATGAAAGCCCATAATGACCAGAAAAACTCAAAAGGACTAATAGTTACGTTTGGGAAATGATGTGGCTTGAAAAATACAAGTATGCAGCAGTTAAAATTATAGAAGACCTGAACCTAAGGAAATATGCATATATTTTGTAATAAACTGATTGACAGGAATTAATGAAACATTAACATGTTATAGTCTTTGTTTTGAGAAGCCTGCCATTGTGAGTGTTTCCTTACTATGGAAGAGAGAGAAATTCATGTTAGAGGACAAACAGCAGTCTTTGCTGTGACTGCTTACCTGAAGAGAGTGTTTTGAAAATAATGTATGTGAAAATGTTTTTAAAACATTTCATAGAGAAGAGTAAATTTATAGGTGAAGCCAGAGTTCTACACGGTTTGCAGGGCAAGAAATGTGCCGCATTCATTTTCCCATGTGTAATATTTGAATCCCACAGTCAGTAAGACTCAAAGTCCAGAAGTCCATTCTCATTACACTGTTACTGTTTTATTGTTATGATGCTGTGGTGATGTAATAGTATTATTATGAAGGAGGTGAGTCACTCTGTATGGCATTCTGACTCATACATTTAGATCTATCATACTGTCACTGCACTCCTATGTCAGTTATCACATGCACATTCTATGTCTGATGTTTCAGTATTCTCAGTTGGATACGTGTCCTCAAAAGCTTACATTAGATTACAGATTATGTATTATGATAATTTTTGTGCTAATTAAATATTTGAATACAGTCTTTTTAAAAAAATAAAATCCCATCTCTCTCTTATGTGGTTATGTGTTCAAGTGGCTTAAGGTCTGGTCCTGACTCCTTGTCTTGAGCAATATCATTAATGTTACTCTTTCTAAAGGAGACTTCAAGCCAAACTGTCCAGAATCTTTAAAGTTCTTTCCAGTCCCTCTCTGAACCAAATCCATGGGGTTCTAGGCTACCCCAGGACAGTGGGAATGGCACAGATTGAGTTGATGGTCACTCCACAGGTAGTAGTGATGTGAGTCAGTAGGTGGTGGATGAAGCAGTTGATAAATGTGTAAGAGCTGTGGGCAGCAGGAACAAGGTTGAGAATTTTCTAGGAAGATAGGAGACTAATTAGGCTCCACAGAAGGCACAGTTAACTGTGCTGGCACAGTTATCCCTAAATATTAGGTCGGAAATAAGGTGGCAGAAAGGCTAAATTCTGCTCTAGCCGTTATTAAAGCTGTCAAGGTAAAGTTCTTTCACAGCAGTTGTTTAAAGGACAACCATCCAGGGTCTTAATATCCTATTAGACCTCTTAGAAACACTACATTCCAGTACACAAACCTAGAACCCTTATTCCTACTTCCTCTTTGGTGACTACCTCTATAAGATATCATACTTAAAACCATTCAAATACTGTTAGTTTTGTTAATACTGAGTTTTACTAAGCCTTTCTCTGAGGGGAGGAACCCATGCAAGAGATTCTTTGCAGAAAAGGGAAGATCTGCTTCAAGGTGACTTTTAGTCTTGAACTGTATCAAAATGCAGTTGACATCTCACTGTGGAAGAGAAATTAAAACACATACTTCAATTCTGACAGGGCACTCCCCTCAGCATACATGAGACAAATGAGTTCAATTCAGGCAAGGATGAGAAGAAACTGGCAAGGCAAGTAATCTCTATTAGAAACAGGAACGTTTCTTCAAAAGGACATTTATCAGATTTGCATTTAAAAATTTTAATTGACATATAACATTCAGAAAAGCGTACAAATTGTGTTTGTCTTGTTATCACAAAGAGAACATACCCGTGTAAAGTCCAGATCAAAAATGAAGCATTATTAATACCTCTTTTCTAATCACCACTCTTCCCTTGAAGAGGGTATCTTGACTTCTAATATAAGATATTTGTTTTGATTGTTTTTGAGTTTTACATGCATAGAATTATACCATATTTGTCCAAGTGTGTCTAACTTCTGCATACATTTGTGAAATTCATCTCTCTGTTATTTGTGTAGCTTGTAATTGCATTGTATTGCAATTGTATGACTTCAATTTGTGTATCTAGTCTATTGTGTTGATGGGATTTTAGATTGCTTTTAGTTTGGTGCTATTGCTAATATTGCCGCTATAAAAATACTCCTTTGCATATCTTTTGATTTACATATATATACATTTTTGTTCTGTATGTTCTTACTGAAGCGATGGGTCATGGAATGTGAACATATTCAGCCTCTGTAGATCTCAAAAGTTTTCCAAAATAGTTAGCTTAATTTGAACTCCTATGAGCAGTGGTTGAGAGTCCCAGTACCCCCACTTCCTTACCAATCCATCTTTTACATTTAATAATTCTGGTGGAGTTAGAGTAGTATCTCATGTTTTTAAATTTGTATTTCCCTGATGAATAGTGAAGTTGAACATGTTTCAGGTAAGTTTATTGGCCATTTGGATATCCTCTTTTGTGAAATGTCTGTTCTAGTTTCTTGCCCATTTTTTTCTCTTAGGTTGTATGTCCTTTCATTTATGCATAGGGCAGTGTGGTGTGTGTGTGTGTGTGTGTGTGTGTGTGTGTGTGTGTGTATGTGTGTGTGTGTACACATACACTTTGGATATGAGAGGTTTGGGAGTTTCATGCATTGCAAATATATTCATCCACTCTGTCAGCTTTCATTTTCACTCTTAATAGTTAAGTACCATGAACAGAAGTTACTAATTATAATGTCCAGTTTAACAATATTCTCATTATAATTGATTAATGACTTTTTTTTGTCTTATTTAAGAAATCTTTCCCTATTCCACAGTCATAGAGATATTCTATATTATCTTCTGGAAGCTATATTATTGTATCTTTTATCCTAAAAGATTCTAAAATTCCACCTGGAATTTATTATTTTTGTATGGTGTGAGCATGGAGCATTTTCCTTTTTTTCTTTTTCTATATCTAGTTCTTTCACCATCATTTATTGAAAAGTGCCACTTTGTCATAAATTGGACATGTATGCATTAAAATTAAAATGCATTAAAACCCTATTTGTTCCATTGTTCTCTGTCCATCCTTATGCTGTATTGCATATATACTATATTATGTAAACTATGGTAGCGGATATGTCTTCATATCTAGCAGAATAAATCCTCTCACTTTGATCTTTTCCTTCAAATTTTTCTTGTCTATCCTTGGCTCCCTTTGCTTCTATATCAATTTTGAAATTGTCAGCTTCCACAAAAATAACTTGATTGAGTCTTTTGAAATTTTTTAAATTGGAATTAAAAAAAATGTTGGGGTTTTTATTTTACTTTCAATTAACTCCTTTATTTTTCTTCTTTTTTTTTTTAATTTTAGAGAGGGAGATAATCTTAAGCAGGCATCACCCCTAGCATCAAGCCCGATGTGGGACTCAAACTCACAGCCCTGAGATCAGGACCCTGAGACCATGACCTGACTGGAAACCAAGAGTTGGTTGCTTAACCAACTGAGCCACCCAGGCTCCCCTCTCACTTATTTCTTTTTCCCTTCTTCTTTTAAATTTTATTTATTTATTTAACAGAGCACAAGCAGGGGGAACAGCAGGCAAAGGGAGAGGGAGAAGCAGGCTCACCACTGAGCAGGGAACATGATGCACGGCTCAATCCCAGGACCTTGGGATCATGATCTGATCTCAAGGCAGATGCTTAACTGACTGAGTCACTCATGTGCCCCTCACATTCCTTCTTGAATGCTATCCCTTTCCTTATGTAAATCTGAATTCTGACCTATTTTTCTTTTTTTTTCTAAAGAAATTTTCTTGACTTTTCTTGCAAGGCCAATCTACTGGCAACAAATTTCCTCAATATTTATTACCTGAGAAATTATTTCTCTTTCACTTTTGAAGAATAATTTTGCAGGGTACAGAAGTCCAGGTTGGTGGTTTTTTCTCACAGCATTTAAATATTTCATTCCATTCTCTCCTTGCTTGCATACTTTATTGCATCTTTGTTTCTCTATAGTTAAGGTGTTTTTCCCCCCACTCTGGTTTCTTTCATGGTTCTTTGTCTTTGATTTTCTGTAATTTGAAAATGATATGCTTACTTGTAGGGTTTTTTGGTTTTGTTTTGTTGATATTTATCTGGCTTGGTGTTTTCTGACCTTCCTGGATCTCTTGTTTGGTGTGTGACATTGATTTGGGGGAAAATTCTCAGTCATTATCATTTCAAATATTCTGTTTCTTTCCTCTCTTCTTCTGGTATTTGCATATGTGTCCTGTTATACTTCTTGTGGTATCTCCACAGTATTTGAATATTCCATTCCTTTTTTTAGTCTTTATTCTCTTTGTTTTTTTGGTTTTCAGGGATTTATCCTCTAGCTCAGAGATTGTTTCCTCAGTCATGTTCAGTCTACTAAAAAACTGATCAAAGACTTTCTTCATTTCTGTTTCGGTGTTTTTGATATCTAGCATTTCTTTTGGTTCTCTTTATGATTTCCGTCTTTCTGCTTGCATTGCTTGCTCATCTATTATTTCATGCTCTCTATCCGTTATAATAGCCCTTAGCATATTAATCACAGTTATTTTAAATTCCTCGCCTAGAATTCCAGCATCCCTGCAATGTCTGGTTCAGATGCTTGCTCTGTCTCTTCAAACTGTGATTTGACTTTTGGTATGCCTTCTAATATTTTCTTGATAGCCAGACATGATGTATCAGAAAGAAGAAACTGCTGGAAGTAGGCCTTTAGTACACCTTTAGGTGTACAGATATCTCTTTGAGACCATACTCATACAGTAGTGAGGTGTGGTGAGAGGGTCTTGTCATTAGGTCTCAGTCTTTCATCAAACCCTTTGCCTCTGGACTGTGAACATCACAAGTGTTTCAGGTTTTTTTCTGCCCCTGTACATGGGACAGATTGGCTAGCAGGCACCAATGTTAGGTCTTTCCGTTTCCCAGGTCAGTTAGGCTCTTATAATACCCTAGCAGTTGAGGCTCTGCTTAACTAGGTACTCCTTAGAGTAGGCCTTGTTAAGAACAAAGTTCTCTGACTTATTTCAAAGTGGTTCCTTTCCCCTGCTGGAAGCTTAAGGAGATTTTTCTCCTGTATTTACCATGAGAGTCTAGTTGAGCTTCTGCAGGTAAATCTCACAATGTTGTTGGGGCCCACTTATGACTGGGTCCCCCTAAAGTTTTTAACTTCCAGAGTTGTCTACACTGAGCCTCCAGCAAGTACAGTTTAGGTTTTCCCACCTAGCACTGACTTTGTTGGCAGTTTATGCTTGAGTCTCCACTCTGGTAAACTACGACTCCCTCTATTTGCCTGTTTCTGCAATTGTGTTTATTCCGTCTCCTTTCTTATGAATCCAAGAAGCATTAATTTTTCAGTGTGTTCAGCTCTTTACTTGCTGTTAGGACAGTTTGGCGACTTCCAAGCTCTACATGGGGAACTGGAAATTGGAACTCTCTCATATTTTTACTGTATAAAATAAGTGAAACGTTTACCATTTTTATTTACTGTTTTTATTTGTAAAGATTTTGAGAGTGAAAGAGAGCTCATAAGCAGGGGGAGCATCAGAGGGAGAGGGAGAAGCAGACTCCCTACTGAGCAAGGAGCATGATGTGGGGCTCGATCCCAGGACCCTGAGATCATGACCCGAGCTGAAAGCAGATGTTTGAGCCACCCAGGTGCCCCTATTTTTTAATTGTACAGTTCAATGATATTAAATCTATCTAAAATGTTGTGCACATCACTATCCATCTCCGTAACTATTTTAATCTTATATAAACAAACTCTATATCCTTTAGGCAGTAACTCTGTTTCCCCCTTCCCCAGCCTCTGGCAACTACTGGTCAACTTTATATCTCTATGATTTTGACTACCTTATATAGGTAGAATCATACAGTATGTGTCTTGTGACTAGTACATTTTACTTAGCATAATGTCCTCTAGATTCATCCATGTTGAAACATAAGTTAGAATTTCTGTCCTTTTAAAGACTGAATTATATTCCATTGTGTGCATATACCACATTTCGTTTATCCATTTATCTGTGAGTGGCCACTTTGGTCTTTTTCACATTTTAGCTCTTGTAAATAATGCTACTATGAACATGGGTGTACAGATATCTCTTTGAGACCATACTCTTAATTCTTTTAGGTTTACCTAGAAATGCAATTGCTGAATTATATGGTGATTCTATTTTTAATTTTTTGAGGATCTGCCATACTATTTTCCACATGGGAAATGGAATTGGTGGATTATAGGATAATTCTATTTTTAACTTTTTGAGGACCTGCCATACTGTTTTCCACAGTGGCTATGCCATTTTACATTCCTGATAGTGGCGCATAAGGGTTCCAATTTCTCCACATCCTCTCCAACGCTTACTATTTTCTGTTTTTAATTTTTTTTATAATAGCCATCCTAACCAGTGTGAACTGATATCTCATTGTACTTTTGATTTATAATAGCCATCCTAACCAGTGTGAACTGATATCTCATTGTACTTTTGATTTGCATTTGCCAAACGACTAAGGATGTTGAGACTCTTTCATGAGCTTATTGACCATTTGAATGTCTTCTTTGGAGAAATGTCTATTCAAATACTTTGTTTGTTAAATTTGGGCTTTTTTCTTCATTGAGTTTTAGGGATTCTCAATTTAATATTAAATCTTTTATTTGATATATGACTTGCAAATATTTTATCCATTATTCTGTTGCTATTGTCTTTTGATGCACACAGTTTTTAAATAATCACAAAGCCCAATTTGTTTCTTTTGTTGCCTTTGCCTTTGGTATCATATCTAAGAAATCATTGCCAAACCTAATGTCATGAAGTATTTGCCCTCTGTTTTTGTCTAAGAATGCTATAGTTTTAGGTGTTATTACATTTAGGTCTTTGATCTATTTTGAGTATACAGTGTTAGGAAAGGGTCCAGCTTTTTTCTTTTGCGTGTGGCCAGCTCTGCTCAGCACAGAGTCTGCTTAATACTCTCTTTCCCACTTCTTCCCATGCTGTCTCTCCTCCTCATCTCTAAAATACTTAATGGTATTTATATATTTTTTAAAGTTTTATTTTCCTATGTTTTTATTTAAATTCAAGTTAGTTAACATATAGTATCGATTTCAGGAGAGTTTAGTGACTCATCACATATAATACCCAGTGCTCATCACAAGTACCCTCCTTAATACCCATCATCCATTTAGCCCATGCCCCACTCACCTCCTCTCCAGCAACCTTCAGTTTGTTCTCTATAGTTAAGAGTCTCTTATGGTTGACCTCTCTCTCTGTTTTTATTTTATTTTTCCTTCCTTTCCCCATATTCATCTGTTTTGTTTCTTAAATTCCATATATGAACGAAATAATAAGGTATTTGTCTTTCTCTGACTGACTTATTTTACTTAGCATAATACAATCCAGTTTCATCCACATCATTGCAAGTGGCAAGATTTTGTTCTTTCTGACAGCTGAATAATATTCCATTGTGTATGTGTATGTGTATATACACGCATATATACACCACATCTTCTTTAACCATTCATCAGTTGATGAACACTTGGGCTCTTTCCATAGTTTGGCTATTGTTGATAATGCTGCTATAAATAGAGTGCATGTACCCCTTCAAATCTGTATTTTTGTATCCTTTGGGTAAATACCTACTAGTGCAATTGCTGGGTTGTAGGGTAGCTCTATTTTTAACCTTTTGAGGAACCTCTATACTGTTTTCCAGAGCGGCTACCAGCTGCATTCTCACCAGCAGTGTAAGAGGGTTCCCCTTTCTCTACATCTTCACCAACATTTGTTTCCTGATTTGTTAATTTTAGCCATTCTGACTGATGTGAGGTGGTATATCATTGTGGATTTTAATTGTCCAGATGAGTGATGTTGAGCATCTTTCATGTGTCTGTTGGCCATCTGGATGTCTTTGGAAAAATGTCTGTTCATGTCTTCTGCCCATTTCTTAACTAGATTATTTATTTTTTGGCTTGAGTTTGATAAGTTCTTTATAGATTTTGGATACTAACCCTTTATCAGATATGTCATTTGCAAATATCTTCTTCCATTCTGTAGACTACCTTTTTAGTTTTGTTGATTGTTTCCTTTGCTGTGCAGAAGCTTTTTATCTTGATGGAAGTCCCAATAGTTTATTTTTGCCTTTATTTCCCTTGCCTCCAGAGATGTGTCTAGTAAGAAGTTGCTACAGCCAAGGTCAAAGAGGTTTCTGCCTGTGTTCTCCTCTAGGATTTTGATGGATTCCTGTCTTACATTTAGGTCTTTCATCCATTTTGAATTTATTTTTGTGTATGGCATAAGAAAGTGATCAAGTTTCATTCTTCTGCATGTCACTGTCCAGTTTTCCTAGCACCATTTATTTTGTTTTTTTTTTAAAGATTTTATTTATTTATTTATAAGAGACACACAGAGAGAGGCAGAGACATAGGCAGAGGGAGAAGCAGGCTCCCTGCGAGGAGCCCAATGTGGGGCTTGATCTCAGGATCCTGGGATCAGGATTTGAGCTAAAGGCAGACACTCAACTACTGAGCCACCCAGTTGCCCCTCTAGCACCATTTATTGGAGAGACTGTCTCTTTTCTGTTAGATATTCTTTCCAGCTTTGTTGAATATTAGTTGACCCTATAGTTGTGGGTCCATTTCTGGGTTCTCTAGTCTGTTCCATTGATCTATGTGTCTGTTTTTGTGCTAGTACCAATACTGTCTTGTGATTACAGCTTTATAAAACAGCCTAAAGTCTGGAATTATGATCCTACCCACTTTTTTTTTTTTTTTTTTTTGCTATTTGGGGTCTTTTCTGCTCTCATTCAAATTTTAGAATTGTTCTAGCTCTGTGAAAAACACTGGTGGTATTTTGATAGAGATTGCATTAAATATGTAGATTGCTTTGAATTGTAGAGATAATTTAACAATATTTATTCTTATCCATGAGCATGGAATGCTTTTCCATTTCTTTGTGTCTTCTTCAATTTCTTTCATAAGTGATCATTAGTTTTCAGATCTTTTACATCTTTGGATAGGTTTTTATTCCTAGGTATCTTAATGGCTTTTGGTGCAATTATAAATGGGATTGATTCCTAGATTTCTTTTTCTGCTGCTGCTTTATTGGTGTATAGAAATGCAACTGATTGGGATGCCTGGGTGTCTCAGTAGTTGAGTGTCTGCCTTTGGCTCAGGGTGTGATCCTGTGGTCCCGGGATCGAGTGCCACATTGGGCTCCCTGCATGGAGCCTGCTTCTCCCTCTGCCTCTGTCTCTGTTCTCTGCTTCTGTCTCTCGTGAATAAATAAAATCTTAAAAAAAAAAAAGAAATGCAACTGATTTCTGTATGTTGATTTTATATCTTGTGACTTTGCTGAATTCATGTATTAGTTTTAGCAATTTTTTGGTTGAATCTTTTTGAGTTTCCACATAGAGTATCATGGCATCTGTGAAGAGTGATAGTTTGACTTCTTCCTTGCTGATTTGGAGGCCTTTTATTTCTTTTCATTGTCTGATTCCTGAGGCTAGGACTTCCAGTAGTATGTCAAACAATAGTGGTGAGAATGGACATCCCTGTCCTATTCCTGACCTTAGGGGAAAAGCTCTCAGTTTTTCTCCATTGAGGATGATATTAGCTGTGGGACTTTCATGTATGGCCTTTATGATGTTAAGGTATAGTCCTTCTATCCCTACTCTCTTGAGAGTTTTTTTATCAAGAAAGAATGCTGTGTGTTGTGAAATACTTTTTTTGCATCTATTGAGAGGATCATGTAGTTCTTTTTTTTTTTTTTTTTTTTTTACTGGAAAGAGAGCGAGCAAGTGAAGAGGGGTAGAGGGAAAAGCAGACTTTCTACTAAGCAGGGAGCCCGACACAGGGCTTGATCCCAGGACCCTGAGATCATGACATGAGCTGAAGGCAGATGCCAGCTGACTAACCCAGCCAGGCACGCTGAGGATCATATGGTTCTTATCCTTTCTTTTATTAATGATCACCACTATATTTTGATTATTGTAGCTTTGTAACAAGTTTTGAAGTTATGAAATGTGAGTGTCCTGGCTTTGTTCTTTTTCAAGATTGTTTTGGCTGTTGGGGGTTGCTTGAGCTTCCATATAAATTTCAGGATGGGTTATTCTGCAAAAAAAATCATGGGGATTTTGATAGGGATTATATTGAGTCTTTAGATCATTTTGGGTAGCGTTAACATCTAAACAACATTAAGACTTCCAATCCATGAACACATGAGATGCGTTTCTATTTATTTTTGTCTTCTTTCACTTTTTCCAGCAATATATTGTAGTTTTTATTGTGAAATCTTTCAACTTCATGGTTAGTTCCTAAGTATTTTACTCTTTTTTCATGTTATTGTAAATGGAATTGTTTTCACAATTTCCTTTTCAGATTGTTCATTGTTAATGTATAGAAATGCTATTTGATTTTTGTATGTTTACTTTGTATTCTGCTATTTAGATGGATTCACTTAGTATTTTTAACTTTTTTTGTGTTCAGTATTAAGGGTTTTCTATTATGAGATCACCTGAGAACAGAGATAATTTTACTTTCTTCTTTCCAATTTGAATATCTTTTATTTCTTTTTCCTTCCTAATTGGTTTTGTTAGAACTTCCAGTACTATGCTGAATAGAAGTAGACATCTTTGTCTCATTCCTCATCTTTGAGAAAAAGCTTTTAGTCTTTAATCATGGAGCATGATCTCTGTGGATTTTATATATAGCTTTTGTTTTGTGAGATAGTTTCCTTCTAATTCTAGTTTATTGATTTTTTTTTATCATTAAAGGGTATTAAGGGTGCCTAAGTGGCTCAGTTGGTTAAATGTCCAGCTCTTAATTTCAGCTCAGGTCATGATCTCAGGGTCCTAGGATGGAGCCCCACATCAGAGTCTATTTGTCCCTCTCCCTCCCCCTCTGATCCTCCTCCTGCTCATGCATGTGTGAGTGCTCTCTCTCTCTCTCTCTAAATTAAATAAATAAAATCTTTTTTAAAAAAAAAAAAAGGTGTTGAATTTTGTCAAATGCTTTTTCTGTGTCTGTTGAGATAATTATTTATTTTCCCTTCCTTCTGTTAATGTGGTGTAGTAAATTGATCAGTTTTCATATGTTGGGCCAACCTTGCATTCTGAGAATAAATCTCAGTTGGTCATGCTATGTAATAATTTTCATATGCTGTTGAATTTGATTTGGGAGTGTTGTGTTAGGGATTTTTGTATCAAAGTTCCTAAGGGATATTGGTCTATAGTTTTTGTTTTGTCTTTTCCCCTTGTAGTGTTGTGGTCTAGCATTGGCATTAGGGTAATCCTGGCCTCATAGAATGAGTTAGGAAGTGTTTCCCCCTCTTCAGTTTTTTGGCAAAGTGTGAGAAGGACTTGTAAGTGTAAGTATGTAGTCAAAATCAGAGTACTCTAATACTGTAATATTGTGGTATGTTAACTACTTAACTCTAGTATAGGTGTTAAAGAATAATTGTATTAAAAATAACTATAGTTATAATAATTTGTTATGAGTACACAATATAAAAAGAGGTAAATTATGACATCAGTAACAAAAGGTGAGGAGTAAAAGGGTAGCATTTTTGTATGTGATCAAGGGTAACTGATTATCAATATTATCAACATAAAATAGGCTGTTATATCTATAAAATGTTTTATGTAAACTTCCTGATAACCACAAAAGCGAAAACCTACAGTAGATATGCAGAAGATAAAGAGAAGAGAATCAAAGCATAGCAATGAGAACAATCATCAGTTCACAAAGGAAGGCAGCAAGAGAAGAAGAAAGGAATAAGAGAACTTCAAAACAGCCAGAAAACAATAGGATATCATTAAGAAGTCCTTACCTATAAACTGTTATTCTGAGTATAAATGGATTAAATTCTCCGGTGAAAAGTCCTAGAGTGGCTAGATGGAATAAAAAACAAGACCCAACTATATGCTTTCTAAAGGAGACTCACTTAAGCTTTAAGGATACACATAGGCTAAAAGAGAAAAAGATATTCCATATAAGTAGAAACCAAGAGACAGCAAGGCTAGCAATATACCAGACAAAATAGACTATAAGCCAAAACAGTAACAAGAGACAAAGAAGGTGATCATATGATAAAGAGGTCAATTATTGAAAAAATATAACAATTGTAAGTACATATGCACTTAACGGTGGAGCACCAAAATATATTAAGCAAACACTAACAGAACTGAAGGGAGAAATAGACAACAATACAATACTAGTAGGGGACTTCGGTCCCCCAGTTTTCAACAATGCATAGATCATCCAGAGAGAAAATAAGTAAGGAAATAGTGGATTTGAACAATACTGTAGACCAAATGGATTTAACAGACATATATAGAATATTCCATCTAGCAGCAGAATACACATTCTTCCCAAGTGCACATGTAATATTCTCCAGGATAGATCATAGGTTAGGCCACAGAACAAGTTTCAGCAAATTCAAGAAAGTACAAACATTGCTGAAAGAAATGAAGGAACTAAATAAATTGAAAGATATCCCATATTAATGCATTAGAAGACAATATTGTTCAAATGGCAGTATGTCCCAAAGCAATCTACAGATTCAGTGCAATCCCCATCAAAATTCCAATAATTTTTTTTTTGCAAAAATGGAACGACTGAACTTCTATGGAAATTATGAATCTACTGGCAACAAATAGACATCTACTCACCAAGGCCAGTTTGGCTATACTTGATGCTGATGCCCAATCTACCAGTAATAGAGACCAACGCTGAGCCCTCAATATGGTAGCCCTCTCAGTATGATTACATTGAACTGCTTCTAAAATGGAAAGGGAAGTACTTTGTTCTTACTCAAATAGACACTTTGGACACAGATTTGACTTCCCTGTACACAATGCTTCTGCCAAAGCTATCATTTTTGGGCTTATAGAATCTCTCTCTCTCTCTCTCTCTCTCTCTCTCATCATTTTTGGGCTTATAGAATCTTCTGTCTCTACCTACCTACCTACCTACCTATCTACCTATCATTATAATTCTATATAGCATTGCTTCTGATCAAGGAATTCCCCCTCACAGCAAATGAAGTGTAGCACGGGCCGTTGTTCATGATAATTCACTGGTTTTACCATGTCTCCCATGTTTTTTTAATGTCTCATCTCTTCCCTGTGCTGGTTCAGGGGCTCAAGTTCCAAGCCTCTCTTAAGCATTGTAAGAAGAGAATGTATTAGATAGGAACTCAGAACACCCCTAACAATGTTTTTAAACAGGTTTAACTGAAAATTTTTCTGGTTTCAGGAGTTCCCAATTACCCTAAAGGAAGCACTTTTCACATCTACTATCACAAGAACAAATTAAAAGAATCTACTCCAGAAAAGTAAGAGATGTCAGTGATATATTGACATTCTTTTGGATCCTCTCATATTTTACAGAGGGACACTGAAGTTACAGACTTAGATTCTTCCTGCTGGGGGTGCCAGTCAGCCATCTATCTCTGAATTAGTAAACCAGGAGAAATAGGCCCAGGGCTGTGTATGTATGTATGTATGTATGTATGTGTACATTCCCCTATTTCCTTGCTGTAAATCTAGTAAATCTAGCTTTTTCCATCCTTGAATCCATAGGGTACTGTGCTTCCTTAGATGGGATTTGCAGATAAGGTGCTGGGATCTTAGCCATACATGGTCAGGAAAATCAGCAGATTGGGACTGAGCACATGGTCAGGGAGGTTCACTCATCAGTGAGGAAGGTCCCTGTGGAGGATTCTCTAAAGGTTATAGTGCTCTGGTATTGATCCATTTGTATTAGTCAGATAGGCCAACTGCAGTAACCAAAGTCCCCAGAATATATAATGGCTCAAATGCACTCAAGTTTATTTTCATTCACATGAACAGTCTAAGACCTCTAGGTGGTGTGAAACTATGTTCTGCACAGGCATTCAGTGATCCAGTTTGATAGGCTCTGCCATCTTTAATACATGGCTTTCAAGGTTGCCCTAGAAATTAATACCCAGCTATTGGAAGGGGAAAGAGGCACATTCAAGGTTTTATGGACCAGACCTGGAATACCATTTCTTTCCTTTGGTAGAACTGAATAGTATGGCCACATCTCACTGTAAGAGAAACTGGGCTATGAGCCAAAGGAGAGGAAATCAATTTGTGAGGACTAGCAATGTTGGATATATAGCTTCTGTATCCAAGGGATAGGGATGTAGTGTCTGGAACAGGGCAGCAGCAGAAGCTAAAACCAAGAGTTTGCAGGAAGTCAGGCAGGAGGCAGTATTTGAACTGTTATGGCCAACTTAAAGTAAGATGTTATTCAGCTGTAGCTGTGGAGATGGTTTTGGTGGTGGAAGTGTATTGATGCTAGTCCCTGGGAAAAGGGATTCAAAAGGGTGAGATTCTAGGACCTGAGCCAAGAACTAATATTTAAGTCCAAGCTCTGGTGGTGATATTGAAAGCCAATAGTATGGACAGAGATTTGGGAAAAGGCTTACATGTAAGGGCTTGCCTTGAAGATTCTTTGCCCTTGACTGCAACACTTAATCCCAGGTTACCCCTGCTACTGGGCCTGGGAGTGTTTGGGCTAGGCACAGCTCTGGGACAGTTTAAGACTGGTCTTCTTCCTGAAATTTTCTTTTAACCTTGTCTTTTCCAGAAGGGCACTCATCTATGCTCTTCAAAGAGCTTAATCTCCTTAAAAGAGTTGCCCTGCTACCTATGGCTTCTTTAAGCAGCCATATTTATATTCCCTAGCTCTTAGGAATTTACATCAAAATAATGCTGTGACACAGGTCAGAATTTCTAATGTCCTGTGGTCTCATAGGATATATTCGGTCTCACGGTTTAGGCATGTATATTAGAGGCTAAGTAACTACTAGATTTTAAATAGCCAATAGATTCTTTATGGAAAACTTGCATGAATTCCTTGCTTTGTTTGCTTTCTTCTTCGGAGGTGGCCAAAAAAATCTTAACAATTGTTTAGGGCTTTCTGAAAATTGTCTTTTAAGGATGATACTGCATGTACTGTCTAGAGATATTGTTGGAACAGATGTTGCGAGGCTTTTACACTGTAATATGCTAAGAATGCCCATGTATCCCCCAGACATTTTCTTAGGAAGTCCTCAAACACATTCATAGCACTACAGGGCGTTGCCTTCCACTTGACCCTTCCACTCTCTAGATTGTTCAATGCACAAGGGTTATTAAGAAGCCAAAAGATGATTATTACACTACATTGTGGTTGTCAGCTCTATGCTGGCAGATTTTTGAAAACAGATTCAGGAAATCACTGTAGGTTAATGACAAGATATGGAAAGTTCTGGTCTTGGAGTAAGCCTATTTCATAGAACAAAATATGGGATAGTAAAGGAGGCAATATATGATAGTATTTGAGCATAGACTGAAGTAAATCTACCATTTAATGGCAACTTGATCTTGGGCTCATTTTAACCATTTAGCACCTCAATTTCCTCAATTGAGAAATGGAATTATAATAGTACTCACCTCCATAGGGTTATCGATAGAGCTAAGTGAGACAATGCATAGAAAGTGCTTATCATGATGCTTGGCATATAGTAGACCCTCAAAAAATAGGTTACCTATTATTATAGGCTAAAAATTTTTTTAAAAGATTTTATTTGCTCATGAGAGACACACAGAGAGACGCAGAGATATAGGTAGAGGGAGAAGCAGGCTCCCTGTGGGGAGCCTGATGCAGGACTCAATTCCAGGACACTGGGATCACAACGTAAGCCAAAGGCAGATGCTCAACAACTGAGCCACCCAGGTGTCCCTATGGCTAAGGTTTTTTTTTTTTTTTAAACCTATCATTTGAGTAAGAAAAAATGGGAGATTAAGTAGCCACCAAATCCAAACACTTGTTCTTAATGGTTAGAACTGAATCCTTGAAATTCTGCTGGTAAAAGAGAACATCTTTGATCGTATCCAGCCCTTTTAGTTACCCACTTAGGGAAAGTATTAGACCAAGTAGGAGAAGAGTCTCAAAAAAGTCTAGAGAAGAGATTCTCCTAGTGGGCCCCAGGTCAATCATGTCAGCATCACAGGGAACTTGCTAGAAATAAAAATTCTTGGGTTAGGTACCCCAGACCTACTAAATCTGAAAATCTGGAAGTGGGACCCAGCATCCAGTGTTTTAACAAGCCCTCCAGGTGATTCTTAAGCTCAGATTTGGGAACCACTGGCATAAGCCACCAGAGATAAATTTGTTGATAAAACTCAGCCTGTAGTCATTGCAGAGAAGTTGTAGAAGTTAATAAGCCCAGGCCTGCACTTGCAGTTGTCTTCCGTAATCTCCACCTGAGCCCCTCCTGCCCCAACTCTGCCTCTTGTGGCATCTTGCACTATAGTCCTGCCATCCATGAGCCTAGTCTTCTGGATCCTTCTATTCTCTCACTTGCCATCCAGCCTGGCTTTAAGAACCTATTGATTTCCCTTCTGAGAGTTTGTATCTGTCTGAGTATCTCTGCCACCATCTCTGCTTTTATTCAATTCCCACTACCTCTCATTGGGTTTAGGATGACAGTGCCACATTTTTGTTCCTTCTGACCTCTTTGTCTTTAGTTTCCTCATTCTTCTTTCCACACTGCCATGGAGGGATTGTACTAAAGCATGATCTTATTCCACGTCCTGAAAAATCTTCAAATGCTTTAGATAAATTCCTTACCATGATATCCCAGGTTCTTCACAGCCTAACCAAAGATTACATTTCCAGCCTCTCCTTTCTGCCTGTTTCTCTCATACCATAGACTCCAGCCACTTTATCTTTTATTCTGTCAATTGCAAGCTCTTTCATGCCTCCTCGCTTCTGCATATGCATTTGTTCCCTGCCTAGCATGTTCTTCTTCTTCATTATCTGCTTATTGAGTTTCTATTTAAAAGTTTAGATTTAGGGCAGTCCTGGTGGCTTAGCAGTTTGGCGCCGCCTTCAGCCCAGGGCGGGATCCTGGAGACTCAGGATCGAGTCCCACATTGGGCTCCCTGCATGGAGCCTGCTTCTCCCTCTGCTTGTGTCTCTGCCTTTCTCTCTCTGTGTCTCTCATGAATAAATAAATAAAATCTTAAAAAAAAAGTTTAGATTTAACATCACCGGTCTCAGGACCTTCCTTGACTCTTCTAAGGAGATTCAGAATTTCTGTCATTTCACCAGTCATACTCCATTTTTAAAAGCATTTACTGCTCCTGCTGATGGTTTTCCTACTAGACTGTGAGCTTCTTAAGGGCCAAAGAAACATATCATCTTATTCCTCTTTGCACATCCGGCACTCAGCACAGCACTTAGGAATTATTAAGTAGTTGCTTACTAAATGTTTGCTGATGAAATGAAGGAATGAAAATAAGTGCATTTTTAAAGAGAATTTTTCCTTTTAAGGAACAAAACCTCAACTGCCCAGGCATAGAATACTGCCTTTGAGAGAGTATTTATGTTCTGGATCACCGCAGCCATGGAAGAGGAATACATCTCTCAGGGGAAACCATGGAAGAGTTTGGGCAGGTGAAATGTAATTATCCAAGCTGGCCCTGGGCCAAGGATTCTCAGAGCCACTGCGAGGCCAGGGCTAAACACAAATGGGTACGACCTTCGTCTCGCATCCCTTCTGAAGAGCTGCTCCTCCGGCAGCGTGGAGACCCCTAACAGCTTGCTGGGGCCTGGGGTCAGTCTCACTCACAGGGAAGGGGCAGCAGAGCCCCGTGACCCAGCTGAGCTGGCTGCTTGGCTCTCGGCTGCCTTTGGTCTAAACACAGCCTGGTGTGGGAACGGAAGCTGGCCTGTGATCTTTCTTTCATTCTTTTGGGCTGCACTGCTGCATTCCTCCCAGCTGAAGTTAGCAACATGCACTTGCCTTTGAGGACACAAGACCTCAGCATGTAACAATAGCTTGACCTCAAGTTACTGGCATCCAATTCCCTCATCTAGCGTGTGTATGTGTGTGTGTGTGTGTGTGTGTGTGTTTATGTTTATTTCTAGAAACAATAAATCCCTCTATTCAAATTATCAGGTAACACATGCACAAATGTATACAGTTGAGAAGCCTTTTTGCAGATGACTTTAAATCCTTTCTGGAAGGAGTTGCGGGTTACACAGAAGTGGCTGACTGGTATTTAAACACAAACTGACTCTAGCATCTGAGCTATGAGACACCCCCCTGACTGGCAGGTTGGGCTTTCAGAGGATCCACCTGGGAGGGGTGGCAGGTAGCAGAGGCCAACAAACATAGCCAGGACTCCTGGGCTCTTGGTTTTAATATAACTAAAATCATAGAATCTTGGAGTTTCCGCAAGGAAATGACCTTGGAGGTGGCCACAGGAGACAGGCAGAAGAATGCAGAGTAAAGAACAAGTCACGTCCTTTATACAAAGCAATCTCACATTTAGTCAGTATTGTGCCTCTCAACCATTCTCCAGACAAGATTTTATGCCCAGAGCAGAGACTTTCCCCTAAACAGCAATATTCCTGTATGTTCTACTTTTCATTTCCTTGATTCTCCCTCCAAAGGTCTCCAAGCAATTTACAAACTGTAGGTTGTGTTTGCAATTCGGACCCTTAAAGTTTATCTATCTTCTCTCCCCTCTCACTTTTCCTTTGTCTTTTATGATTGTGATTGAAAAAGAGGCAGAGTTGGGAGACCAAAGCTCATGAATGTATATGAAGCCATTACATCTGCTGGGTGAGATGCATGCCCAGGCACTCTCTTTTAAATGGCTGTCTCTGCATCACCAGAACTGCTGGAGCTTTTCCCTCCAATCGCACAAATTCATTATTTACTCTTTTACTACATCTATTTACAAGTCCACATGGACCCTCTGGGAGCCCACTTCGGGCCTCAGAGCTCCAGTAATGAAGCCTGGCTCACTCTGCTTTGATATATCTCACCACTACTGCTGCTTGGGGGATAGAGAGTGTGCCCACCTCTTTTTTGGAAGGTCAGCCTGACTGAGGACAAAGACTTTAAATTGTGCTCTGTGGAATCCTGGAATCCTGAGTAGGCTGCCAAGAGTTCTAGGAAACACCAGTAATAAAATCAGCATGGACATTTGTTTTTGTTTTTGTTTTTTAAATTATTTTTCAAGGCACTATTATTTTGGTGTGGTTGTTAAACTTTTTCTGGGGTTAAAATGTATACCTAGTGCAAACAGACTGTACTCCCTGAAGTTTGTAAGAGTTAGCCACAGGTATGGATCAAGTGTGTATGGGGAAGCCATACAAGAGTGGCTACTGGGGATGTTCTCTGGTAGTGACTTGTCCCAAATAGAGGTTTGCCGATTTGACTGGGAGGTCAGCTCCAAGGGAAGAATACCTGGCAGTAGTAGACTCAGTAAACATTTGTTGAGTGAATGGATTTTCTGGTTGCTCTCTCCTCTGACAGCCCTACTTGCAGGTTTCCTTCTGCCCCTAGATCTTGTGCCCATTCTGACCAACGGAGGAATTTTATCAGCATTCTTGCTGTAGGTGCCTCACATGCTCAAAGTCAGGGTCCTCAGGCCCGACTAGGACTAGAGGACCCCATTATGATCTACTGGCTGATCCCATCATTGCTCCTCACATCTCCTTTGCTGCACAACACTTTACCCCTAGGGGCAATCCTGGTTGTGTGTCTCACCTTCAGTCCTGGTGGTAATGCTGGTCTCTGTTCTCTAGTCCCCTTGATTCAAGGGCAGAAACTCTGGGTCCTGTCGTCCTTGAATTTTTCTCCAGGTAAATGCCTCCAGAGTCTTGGCCACCAACTGAGATGATCAGTCCCTGGAACTGACAGCTTTGTAGCCTGACTGCTCCCTGGAATATGCTTCTCCAGCTGGTAAGACCTTCCTCTCTGAGCTGAGCATATGAGTATGGGGCAAGGCTGTCAGGGTGGGATTCAGTTTCTCTTCTAGAGTCACCCATATGCTCCAGTCTCCCAACTCTACTCTGCAGAAAAGTCAAGGTTCTCAAACTAAGGGGAAGGGAAGTCTTTAACCTCTCTCCAAGTGATAATAGGTAAGTTAATAAAAACACATGTGCCTCTACTAACACATAAATTGACTATTTGGGAAAATACTGGGGCCCTTGGCCTATTTGCTCTCTGAAGTTGCATTTGTAACAAATGAACAAAACTACTACCAAAGACTTCTTTCTTATAATTACCTTAGGAAGAGCACTCAGAGTGAGGGAACCTTGCTTCTTAGAGGATTTGGCTCATTTCCTTCCATAGTGAGTGAGGGGGAGTCTCATCCTACTGTGGATCAGTGATACTGGAAGAAGTACTGGCAGTGACTTTTGGGATGGTCAGGGAGTGGCCCATGAGGAAGGAAAAGTGGAGAACCTGCTTGGACAAGGCACGTGGGAAAAGTTCAGGAAGAGACGTGTAAGTGAAGTTTTTAGAGGAAACAACTGCCAGAGTCTAAGAAATACAAAAGGATGGGAAGAAAATTTGAAGAAGGCTCACTTGGGTTATGATTATAATCTCCTTTAGCATTTTTAAAGAGTATAATAAAAGTTTTGAATTATTTTTGCCTATTGAATTAGTTTACTTGAGTGAGACACCATGCTGGAATCCAACTGCTTGAGAACCAGGAATTTCATTCAACAAATGTTCACTGCCAACTATTGGGCATATAGCAGTGAATAAAACAGACCCAAACCTTTTTCTCATGGAACTTATTGGAAGAGATAGAACGTAAATAAAATAAGTAAATTATATCATATATTGTTAAGTAGTAAATACCACGGAAAAAATAAAGCAGGAGAGAGATATGGAGTTTCAGGGGGCAGATATGTCGAAAATTTTAAATATGGTGGTCTGGGAAAGCCTCCATGAGAGAGTGACATGCGATCAAAGCTTTGAGGTGTGCAAAGGGTGAGCCAGGCCACATATCTGAGGCAGAGTCTCAGAAGAGTTGGTGCCAGGGCATGTTTGTGGATAACAAGGGGGCTATATGGCTATAGTGTAGTTAGTAAGGCAAAGTGCCATGGATGAGCGCAGAGCCCTGCTCACCAGGAGTTTGTAAGTCATTACAAACCCCTGGCTTGTACTCTGGAGAGCTCTGAGCAGAGGAGCAATGAATATGACTTAAAAATGACTTAAGTTTTAAAAGGAGGAATTTTTTTATTTTATTTTATTTTTTAAAGGAGGAATTTAAAAGATGAAAGGGGAGGCAGACATAAGAACAGGTAAGAATTATTACAAAACTTCAGAAGATAAAGATAGTAGCTGAGAATACAGTGAGAAATATGGGGGTTTGTTAGCATTATGCGTCCACTTATTCATTAATTATTTAATAAGTCATTTCATAAATGGTTTAATGAATATTTACTGAGTCCTCACAGAGATGACAATCTGAAATGAAAGATGAATAGTTAATTATCAGAAGCCCATCCAACTTCAGAATTCTGAGAGTCTAAGGAACCAGAGAAGGGAGGAACTCACACTTGCCATCATAGAATCTACTGAGAAACATAAATTTCCATCATAGAATCTATTGGTAAACATAAACAAGAGGTGTTTGGCAGATGCCACTCACATTCTGTATAGAGACAGGACAGAGCAGGAGCAGAGGCCCAGGGCCGAGCAAGGGGAATGCTGAAGAACACAATGCAGTTGGCACCTAGAGAATAGAATGAGAGAGGGTGGCTGGAGGTTATGTCCCAAAGGCAGTGGGAAGCAGCTGTGAAGAGCACAGTGGTGAGAAAGCTGCAGGCTACATTGGGGTTGGGGATAAGAACTCCTTTTGGCAACAGCCACAGCAGGTCAAGATCTGCTTCCCTCAGGCCCACTGTTCTGTTTCTGGGGAGACAGGTTCGGTGTCTGTAACCACATGGAATGCCGAGGCACTGAGGCAGACCGCCAGAGCCAGAAGAGCACCCAGAGATTACCTCCTCACTTAGACATCAACATCCACTTAATATCTAGAGGATGACGTGCAAGCTCAGAGATGGGAGGAATTCTCCAAAGTCACCGGTTAGAAAATGTCAGAGTGGGCTCTTAAGCCGGGGCAGAGTTCTCTCTTCTTGTCCCTGAGTTGCCAGATGGTGTTTTTCAGTCTTTTCTTTCTCTTCTTTATTCACTGGCATGTGGTCCTCTCTCTCTTGCATTAATTGGTCTGGACCCATCCATGCTGAAGATCTGGTTTCTATCTTGGTAGTCCAGTCATGGGTGGTACAGACGTTGCCTTGGAGTCATGCTGGTCTTGGCCTCTTTCTCAGGAGTTTTGACCTCTTGACCTCTTGCCGTCTGTTGGGACTTGTGACTTGCTCTGTACTCTAATCTCTTTCTTCTGTGACAGCTCATGAGCCATCTGAGGGTGTGCCCAGTTCTGTCCATGCTCTCTCTCTACTAATCTTCCACACAAGGCAACTGTAACAGATTCTCATATCTCTTTCATCCCAAAGTCTAAAGTATTCTCTTCTAAATCCAGCCTGTAAGGTCTCTTTTCATCTTTGCATTAATTCTTTTTCCCTTGTCCTTAGTTCTCTCCCTTTCTGTTTTAAATCTTGATATTGTCTTCCTCTTCTTTTATTATCTTTCTTCTTGATTACCTCACTATTCACAAAAACATTTAGAGACTGATTGGATAATTGGGCAAGGAAGAATTCTTTTGAGAGTGAGTAGTAAGGAGGGAAAAGAGACTAGAAATAGTCATACTTTCTTATTTTTTGTGTTGCATCTGTGTTTCTCATAACAAATAGGGACCTGAATTTTAGGTTTGATCTGGACTGTGTACAGTAGAACTGTTATGTCCCTCTCCTTCCTCCTCCTCCTCCTTCTCATGCTCATCCTTCACATTGTGATTTTAGACTGCCAACAGCATGAGTGTCCTTATCTTTCTTTTACCTGCCATTACTAAGCCATACCATCTTAGTTTGTGTATTGGAATCCCTTTGTGTCATTCTCATGGCTCCAAGTCATATCAACCTAAAACTTCAAGTACTACCTACCTTTATTCTGATGGCTGTCAATTTTGTCCTTCCAGACCATCTCTCTCTAGATTTAAGACCCTTTAGATAGTTACATCATTCTCCTATAACTGTTAAAAGTTTGGGGTTACACCCCACTCCCATAATTTTTTGACTGTCATCTAAGGTAAGTTTTTTTTAGCTTTTAAGCTGCTTTTTCTTCTGTGGAAAATGGAGAGATTATGAATATTCACCTGTCAAAGATGGTGGGAGGATAAAATGAGATAATGGATGTAGAACTGTCTTGTAACTTATAACAGATGTTAAAAATAAGCTCTCTGCATAGATGTCCAGACACATGAAAAGATGTTCAACATCACTAATCATCAGGGAAATGCAAATCCAAACCACAGTGAGATACCACCTCACAACTGTCAGAATGACTAGAATAAAAAAGACAAGAAATAACAAGCGTTGGTAAGGGATGTGGAGAAAAAAGAACCTTCAAGTACTGTTGGTGGGAATGTGAGTTGGTGCAAAACAGTATGGAGGTTCCCCCCCAAAATTAAAAATAAAAATACCATATGATCCAATAATCCTACTATTAGAAATTTGCCAAAAGAAAACAAAAACACTATTTTTAAAGATATATTCACCCCTCTGTTTGTTGCAGCATTATTTACAATAACGAAGATATAAAAGCAACCGAAGTGTCTATTGATAGATGAACAGATAAAGAAGATGTGATACACACACACACACACACACACACACACAGTGGAATATTATACAGTCACAAATTGGATGAGATCTTGCCATTTGCAAGGTGGATGGACCTAGAGGGCATTATGCTAAGTGAAATAAGCCAGATTGAAAAAGACATACCATATGATTTTACTCATATGTGGAATCTGAGAAGCAAAACAAATGAATACACAAAATCCAAGAGCAGAATCAGACCTATAATATAGAGAACAAACCGATGGTTGCCAGAGGAAAGCAGGGGCTGGAGGATGAGCAAAGTGTGTGAAGGGGAACAGGGAGATACAGGCTTTCAGTTATGGAATGAATAAGTTAGGGAAATAAGAAAAGTTGAATCACTATGTTGTAAACCTGAAACTATTTATCGCTGTGTGAACTATACTCTAATTTTTTAAAAAAGAAGCCCACTACAAATCATTGTTTTGTGAGTTGTGTTTGCAACTTCAGCGGATACCAGCTAAATTTAGAAATTGCCCCTGCAATAGACATATGTTGCCACCAGGTGGCAGGAGAAACCCGTGATGCAATCAAGGGAGGCCGTGTTCTTAGAGATAAAATAAATTCTGATTGTTAAAGGCAGACAACTCTTCAATGATTGTTAAATAAAAAACAAAGCTTACTTATAAATCACAGCATACCTGAATAAACCAAATATAAAGGCTGTAACACAATGTGTTTCATTTTTTTGAGGAAATGGTGATCATTTTCCAGATGAAATCTTGTACAAAATCCCAAATATATAAAATAGATAAAAATGGCAAGGACACTGGGAATTTGTCCCCTCATCCTCCTCTTTTATTCTTGAGCCACCTTTGCCAAACCTCAGGTCTTCATGGGAAATAGTTTTATTTTATTATTATACTTTTGAATTCATTTATTTTTATGGAGATATGATTGACATACATCATTATATTAGTTTCAGTGAACAACATAATGATTCAGTTTTTGTATATATTGCAAAATGATCGCCACAATAAGTCTAGTGAACATGTGTCACCCTACATAGTTACAGAATTTTGGGGATAGAATTGTTTTGTTTGTTTTGTTCTTTTTAAGAGAGAGTGAGTTGGGAGGGGGTGGGGGGAGAAGACAGAGGAAGTGGGAGAGAATCTTAAGCAGGCTCCACACCCAGCATGCAGCCCAACAGGGGGAGAGGGTGGCTTGATTTCATAGCCCTGGGATCATGACCTGGGCCAAAATCAAGAGTCAGGAGCTTAAACTACTGAGCCACCCAGGCACCCTAGGGAGACTTTTAAACCACTGTTCTTGAGTGGGAAATATCAGAGAGGGAGACAGAACATGAGAGACTCCTAACTCTGGGAAACGAACAAGGGGTAGTGGAAGGGGAGGTGGGTGGGGGGTGGAGGTGACTGGGTGACGGGCTCTGAGGGAGGCACTTGACGGGATGAGCACTGGGTGTTATGCTATATGTTGGCAAATAAAAAAATATACCAAAAAATAGATAAACCACTGCTCTTATAATCATATTTTCCCAACACCCTCTTAAAACATCTTTTTATCATTATGAAAAAATACATAGTAGTCTTTAAAGAATAAAGTTTTAAAATTTATATAAAATATAAATCATAAATAGATAAAATGTATGTAAATATAAAATTATAGAATTTGGGGCACCTGGCTGGCTCAGTCAATGGAGCATACAATTCTTGGTCTCAGGTTTGTGGGTTTGAGCCTCACGTTGGATGTAAAAATTACTTAAAAATAAAGAGTTTTTATTTTTTATTTATTTATTTTTTTGAAAAAGATTTTATTTATTTATTCATGACAGAGAGAGAGAGAGAGAGAGAGAGAGAGAGACAGGCAGAGGAAGAAGCAGGCTCCATGCAGGGAGCCTGATGTGGGAGTAGATCCCCAGTCTCCAGGATCACACCCTGGGCTGAAGGTGGCGCTAAACCGCTGGGCCACCGGGGCTGCCCAATAAAGAGTCTTTAAAAATTTATAAAAAATTATAAAACTTATAGAATATACATAGAATTTTTATAAACTCTACCCAGAATTAGAATATATAAATATAAAATTTTAAATTTTAAATAAAAACATTTTAGGACAGTTCAGGAAAGTTTCTTAAAACCACTGCTCAGCTGCTTTCAAACTTTATTTTAATTTTTAGAAAATTTCTACCTAGCTTTCAGTCCAAGAGCAGACTGAGCACAAACATTCAACCCCTTTCATCCTTAGAAGTATCAAGAATGATTTCACAGAACTAGAACAAAAAATCCTAAAATTTGTGTGGAACCACAAGAGACCCCAAATAGCCAAAGCAATCTTGAGAAAGAAGAACAAAGCTGGAGGTGTCACAATTACAGATTTTAAGATATGTTATAAAGCTGTAATAATCAAAACAGTATAGTACTGGGATAGAAATAGATACTTAGGTCAATGGAATAGAATAGAGAGCCCAGAAACAAACCTGCACTTATATGGTCAATTAATCTATGATAAAAGAGGTAATATACAATGGGGAAAAGACAGTCTCTTCAATAAATGCTACTGGGAAAACTGGTCAGCTGCACGCCAAAAAAACAAAAAACAAAAAACAAAAACTGGACTACTCGTTTACATCATACACAAAGATAAACTCAAGATGGATTAAAGACCTAAATGTGAGACCTGAAATGATAAAAATCCTAGAAAATACGTAAGCAGTACTTTGACATCGGCCATAGCAACATTTTTAAAGGTATATCTCCTCAGGCAAAGGAAATAAAAACAAAAACTATTGAGACTACAACAAAATAAAAAGCTTTTGCACAGTGAGGGAAATAATCAACAAAATGAAAAGGCAGCCTACTGAATGGGAGAAGGTATTTGCAAATGATACATTGATGGGGGTTGGATAACCCATGATCACCAAACTCATGAAGAAAATAAGAAAGAGAAAATGAAAATGAACCAATACAACTGACTTTAAAGTAAATATGGGGGGCAGCCCGGGTGGCCTCACCGGTTTAGCGCTGCCTTCAGCCCAGGGGTGGCCCTGGAGACCTGGGATAGAGTCCCATGTCAGGCTCCCTGCATGGAGCCTGCTTCTCCCTCTGCTTGTGTCTCTGCTTCTCTCTCTCTCTGTGTGTCTTTCATGAATAAAAAAATAAAATCTTAAAAAAAAAAAGTAAATATGGATAATTCAGAGAAAAGAAGAAAACTTTAGAAGGATTATTAAAGATGTGAATTAGTCAAGATGATATTCTCATAAAATGAAAAGAGTATATCATGATAAAGAGGCACTTGCTTTGGATTAGTGACCAAAGAAAATTCCCCGGGTTTAAAAAATGTAATTCTTAAATCAGGGCTGCCACAGTGCGCAATGCTAGGGGTGTAGCTTTATGAACGCAGTTCTCTAGATGGTGCAGTGTACAGCCTGTGTGGCCATGTGCAATGGCTTGAGTTTGGAGGTTAGGCACCTGGATTCAAGTGTAAACTATGTCGCAGCTGGGGAGAGAGCTTGACTTCTCTGGGCCTTAGTTTCCTTCTGGCCCTGGAATATTGTGGGACTAAGAATGTATTCAAGGAAGGCACAGCAGGAGGCTTTTTCCTGTCTTTGGTTCTTACAGATGTTAACAAATTCCCACAGGTGGTCCTGCCCCTCTCAGGGTCATTTAATCTCTGCATTCATAACCTGTTGCAACTTTTCTCTCTCCTCTGGATCAGAATCTGGGAATGTGAAGGAGTTGGGAGGGCACCCTCTTCTACTACCTCCTCGTCCAAAGTCAGGATTAGTCCTGAAGCAATTCTTTCTTGGTAATCCTTCAGTCTTGGATGAGTGTGTATCTCCTTCAAAACGGGACAGAATCAGTGTAAAGTTTATGGAAAAATTCTGTTGCACAAGAGAAGCATGGTAATGTAATGTGACTGGGCAAATTCACTTTCCTCCAAGATATATTTCTTATAAGAAACTGAAAACATATTTAAAAATATTAATTCCTAACAAGACATGCAAAGATACTTGTTTCTTTTAAATTGACCCGGCTGTTCTTGGGAGGAAAGGGAGTAAGAAAATAAAAGAATGCACGAATGATCAGATGTTATAGCTGGAGTAGAATCTACATAGGAATCAAGAGAGCAGAGACAGGATACTATTAAAAAAAGCAATTAAGTGAGGTAGAAGATGAACTTTAGGTGTTCTTAGAATGCAGAGGAAATGGGCAAAGTTATTAAAGCAATATCAAAGAAGATGGCAACTGTAAGCAACAGAAAGCAAAAATTAGCTTCATGATTGATAAGCATTCTAGAAAAGAATCCAGAACAAATGAGTGGAGGCGATAACTGTGGGAAAAAATAAAACAGGATTTCCGATTTTAAAAAATCCTTAAATTTTTTTAAAAAATTGGATTTCAAAGAAAAAGAACCTTGCAAGCATCCTGAAAAGAAAGTAAAAAACCTGTTTCTAACAAAAGAGCAAAAAAGCAGATTGATGTTAGAATTCTTGGCAACACTGAATGCCAGGAAACAATGTAGAACTTAGTGGAGAAGGTTATGGTTCCTATGTGAAGGGAATAGGAAGAAACTATCAAATATGTATGGTATCTGGAGAAATATCCCACCCGCACGATATTGCTTAACAAATTGTTCATAAGGTGTCCCAGATCCTTGAGATGTGATACACTGCCGTGAGCCTTGCCTATATTAAATACACAGATATAATTTAAGTAATGGTGACAGAAAGCAAAAGACTATATGTAAAGAAATTTAACATGTTATACATATTTAAGAGAGAAAATAGGGGCACCTGGGTGGCTCAGTCAATTGAGCGTCTGCCTTTTGCTCAGGTCATGAACTCAGGTTCCTGGGGTTGAGCCCCGCGATGGGCTCCCTGTTCCACGGGGAGCCTGCTTTTCCCTCTTCTCCCCACTCGTGTTCTATCTCTTGCTATCTTTGTATCTCTCAAATAAACAAATAAATCCTTAAAAAATAAAAGGGAAAATAATAACTGAATTCGAAATAAAAGAAAGCAAAATGGAAGGAATAGAGGCAAGAGAAAATGTAAGTGCTAATTTTCGTATTTTCAATAGACTATAGTAAAAATTACAGTCTCTGTATTTGATAAATATAGATTTGAGAGCGCTTTTGAAAGTTTTCCATGGAATTTATTACTAGAATTCCAAATTTTTTTAGAAGAGTGAAACAAAGATTAATCTATAAAGAGAACTGGAACAGAAAGGAAATATCAAAGAAATGAAAAACAGAAAGCGTAAAATCGCATTAGAAAGGCTAGCATAACAAGTCTGAGAATAAATATAGTTTAAAATTTCCTGTTTAAAAAAAAGTTAAATTTTTTTCAATTTGATCATAAAATTCAGTGGTTTGCTAAAAAATAAAAGACAAAGATATATTGGGAAAATGGAAACAAAAAGAGAGAATGGTTATAGGAATCACTAGTAACTCGTTTTAGAATCATTTTATACTACTAGAAGTGCTGATAGAGATCAGTGATCCTCTAACAGTAAGGTACATCAAAATCACCTGGAGGGTCTGTCAATAAACAGGTCCCTGGGCCCCACCCACAGAGTTTCTGATTCATTAAGTCTGGGGTGGGGCATGAGGATTTGCATAGCTAACAAATTCCCAGATGAGACTTGATGCTGCTAGTCACTGAGAAACACTAATTGAGAGTGGAAATTGAATAGCAATGCAAATGTATGTGCTACAGAATAGCATCAAAATATGCAGAGCAAAAATCATTGGATATATAAGAAGAATAACAAATTTCAACATATTTTTAAAAAATAAAATTATTAAATCTCAAAAAAAAAAAAAAAGGAAAACACATTCCAGGGTAGAGGTAATTATTGATAATTCTTCCCCAATTGACAAGAATTGGAAAATTCCCCTATCATTTGTACTGTTCTAGAATAGGGAACCTAATCAATTTAAAGCCAATTAAAAAGTAGCATAATCTAAATATTCTCAATAGAGATGGATGAAAAGGAAACCAATAGACCATTCTTAAGAATCTTAAGTCTTAAAAAAAGGAGTGGAAAATGATGCAATAGAACCAAGGAAGGTTTATTCCATAAAGAAAGGATTAATTTTAGGAATTTATTGCAATAAAACATTATATTTGTAGAGGTCCCTTTAAAAAGAGAAAATATTACACCCATTTACCATAAAACTTAGCATTATTAAGAGTTTCTGTGTGAACCCAAATCATCCTTGGTGGTGATCAGTTATAGTGATCTAGAGTTCCCATGAATCTCACAACGTGAGTGGGAGCATTTATAATTCTCTAAATAGAGGACTTGATTGGGTCAGCCCCCCCCCCCCCATTTATATGGAGTACACTTTGTAAGTAGTGTCTTTATCAAGCAATCTTATAAGTTCCTGGCCTTCTTCATACCTTTGCAACTGCTCCCTGGTGCCATCAGCTATGACTCAAGCTGCAAGATTGTGTACGTGACACATATGACTCCAGCATGCTTGTGGGTAAGATCTGCTCGGGATCCCTCTTCTCAGGAGGAAAGTCCCCTGGAAGGCATTCTTAGGACTTCTTTTGCAACGTGGACAGTTCTGAGCATCTGCTTTCTGAGCCATACCGCATCTGTGATAGGAAAGACTTCAGAAGAAAGGATGATGGAACGTGGCACATTTCTCTATAAAGGAATCTTTAAAAATATTGATGATAGCACTGAACTTTCTGCAGCTATGTGGGTTGAGATTTGAATTATTTCTCTTGGATATTAAAGAACACAGTGACTCAAAGGGCCAGAAGTAGGGCTGGGACAACTTGATATTCAAATGCAAAAGAATGAACTTGAACCTCTATTGCACACAATATAGAAAATCAGGTGGATTAATGACCTTAAAGTAAGAGGTATTCCTAAAGGATTCTTAAAGTAAACACAGGCATAAATCTTCATGATCTCAGATTTGGCAATGGTTTCTTAAATATGACAATAAAACACAAGTATCCAAAGAAAATATAGATAAATTGGACTTCATCAAAGTTAAAAACTTTGGTGCTTCAGAAGGTTTCGAAGGGCATCATCAATAAAATGAAAAGATAATTCACAGACTGGAAGAAAATATTTGCAAATCATATATCTGATAAAGGATTTATATCTGGAATATCTAAAGAACTCTTACAATTCAATAATGAAAAGACAACAAAATTAAAAATGGGCACAGGATCTGAATAGATATTTTTCCATAGAAGATCTACAAATGGCCAATAAGCACATGAAAAGATGCTCAACATCGTTAGTCATCAGAGAAATGCAAATTGAGACCACAATGAGCCACTGGTTTATACCCACTAGGGTGGCTCTAATTAAAAGGACAGATAGCAAGTATTGGTGAGGATGTGGAGAAATTACAACACTCGTATACAGCTGGTGGGAATGTAAAATGGTGCAGTTGCTTTGGAAAATGGTCTGTCAATTCCTCAAAAATTTAAACATAGAATTACCATATGACCCAGTGACAATTCCATTCCTAGGTATATACCCAAGAGAAATGAAAACATATGTCTGCTAAACAAACAAACTTGTACGTAAATGTTCACAGCAGCATTATTCATGATAGTCAAAAGGTGAAAACAACCCAAATATCCATTATTTGGTTATAAAAAGAATATTGATACGTTAAATGAATAAATCTTAAAAATATGCTATATGGATGGAGCCAATCACAGAAGATCACAGATTGTAGTATTCCATTTATATGAAATGTCCTGAATAGACAAACTCCTAGAGATAGGAAGTATTCTAGTTGTTGCCTATACTAGAGTCTGGAAGGGGATAAGGAGTTTAGGAGCTAGCGAGTATGGAGTTCTCTTTGGGGTGATGAAAACATTCTAAAATTGATGGTGATAATATTGCACATTTCTGTGCATGTACTAAAATCCACTGAATTGTGCATTTTAATGGATGAATTATACGGTATGTAAATTATATCTCAATAAAGCTGTTATAAAGACTAGAATATTGTGGACATTGGGGTCATACATAGACTGAATCTCCTCAATGTATCCTGCATATCCTCTTACATTTAAAAAATGTTTATTTTTCCTGCTTAGGGTTTTAAATTTCTCGTGTCTCTTCCACTGTGGTAATCCAATTTTCTGCAGTATCTGTCTGCTTCCATTACAGCTTTAATTCCAGTTTTATTTTCATGTTCATCCAATCTTTCTTGATGTCAAATTGTTACTTCTTCATGACTCTGTTTTAGTTTCATAGATTCAATATATTCTTGAATCTTGCTGAGCATATGACTCATAAATGCTTCAAAATTTCTCCTGCTTCTTGGAGTAAATCTATTTCATAAAAGAAATTTTTTTAAAAAAGATATCCTCTCCTTCTTCTGACCTGCAATATTCTTATTTCGTAGATGTGGTGATTTTACTGTTTCTTCACTTGGGGCATCTTACCTCCAAGGCTCAGTCAGCACTTTGCTTGTCCTCCAGAAAATAAACTCAACTGTTTGCTTAATGTAGTACTTGCCCCGGGGGTGATGCCAACCTTAGTAGTCTGCACTTGGGTCAGTCTACAAATTGCTTATGGAGTGTTGACTGAATTTGTTTGCCTTTTTCATGGAAATTTGGGAATGGAGATAACAAATGTCTTCTCTAAGTTACCATCTTAGCCAGTCCTCTTTAGGGTCAAAAAGAAAAAAAAGATTTTTTAAGCATAAACTTGGTTTATTTGGAAATTTCAAATAGAGGTGATTTTTTTTTTTTACATCAATAAATCCTTCAGAAGTCTTCCTTTCCGCTGTGGGTCAGCTTGGAACCCCAGTGGCTTGGGCAGTGTGTTTTCTTTTCTCCCTTCTGATCAAATGTATTTGCTAAAAAGTTTAATGTTGAATTATCTATGCATAGTTAAGGAAGATGGAGACTCATATTGGTGGGAATTCAAATAATTGGAAAATCATTTGGAAACGTAAACTGTGAGAAAAGAACAACTTATCTTGTGATAGTAATTGCAGGAAGAGGCAATAAGGAGGCTTTTGTCAGAAATAGTGTTAGCTAGACCAGTGGATATAAAATCTGATTACTACCATACATCAAAATGAATTCCAGATGGATTCAAGAGTTAAAAGAATGTACAGTCAGAAAACAGACTAATGTAAAATAGAGTTGTTATCATTTTTTTCCCCAAAGAAGAATACCTTACTAAGCACTGAAGTCACAGAGAAATAAAAGTTTCCAAGATTGGACTCCAAAAATGAAAAACTTCTGTTCAACAACAAAAAGAACCAACATTTAGAAGGCAAACATATTATGGATGTATTTGTAACAATAATGACAAAGTCAGGTCATAGAATTTCATATCTACATGGAACTTTAGGAATTACTTTGGTCAAACTTTTCCCAAGGTGAGGTGGGGTATTAGGTCCATACTGGGACTGTGACTAATGGGTCAAGTGAAGACCACCAGGTGTACTGGTGAAGAGCATGGCCTTGAGAATCTGTAGGGGTGACTTGGTTTCAAGTAGGGCTTCGGCTACTAACTGTTACCTTGGGGAACTCATTTCTCTCTGAGCCTCAGCTTCTTTATCTGTAACGTGGAGGATAATGGTAATCTCTATCTCACAAGGTTATAGTAAGGATAAAATGAGGTAAAAGATTGAGAAAACCTAATAATGTCTAGCACATTGAAAGAGCTCCATAGGTGGGACTGTTTTATTTATCATCACTGCCATCATGTTACTCATCATCTTCATCATTCGTGATTACCATTCTCATCATCCTCATCCCCATCCCTACCTATCTTTGGATCCTGAATCAGCTTTTCTGAGCATCAGAAGCTTTTTGGAGTCTTCAAGTTACTTTGGAGGAAGTCAGTGCAACAGGTGGATGGAATGAAAATGAGGCCAGATGGCACAAAACATCACGTGTCCCTGATGTCCCACCTGATCTGCTCTGGTTTTTCTCTTCCCTCTGCTGGTTTCCTGGTTTGGCATTATTCTCCCTAACTCAAACACTCCATCCCCTGGCCAATTTTGATGGTCCAGGATGCTGCGTAACATTGGAAAGGTTATGAAACTTTTCTTTCTTCCAGTTTCCTCACTTGGAAGTTGGGAATAACAATTCCTAAATCCTCATGGTTGTGAGGATTGTGAAACTTAGCATAGCAGCAGACATCATAGGTCCTCCAAAACTCTTAATTAATTTTGAGAGAGGGTGACTTGCTTAGTGTCACATCTCTTATTGAACCAAGGAATGCCCTTGGGCACAGTGTCTAACAATTGTTAGATTTATGGCCTAGTCTCATGTTAAATATGGAAGGACAGGCTGTTGCTCGGATATGCCCTGCTTGATCCATTTTTCTCTAAGCTACCATATCCACCCACTTTTGAAATTCCTGGAGTGGCTTTTCCTCACCCGGTAGAAATAGCCTTTTGGCTTTCTGTGATAGCTTTCTTTTCCTTTTTTCTTTTCAAATTACTTATGACCACTTGTTTTTTATACATAATTTAAAGAACCAAAGCTGACACCCCTCCCCCATGTAACAGTTGGCAAAAACACTAAAAATATGCCAAAACTTAATTTTATGTGTGTACTTTTTTTTTTACCCCCTAAGAAATAATAAAAAAAATTATACTTGCAAAACATGTAGAGTGGGTCTTGAATCAAGTAATCAAGTTACTTCTGCCAGATGCCTTTGACAGCACCCCAAAAGGTCTAGATTCCTGGGAATTACATTTCCTGTGTGCACCCATCCACATGTCTGCACTTTGTGTGTGTGCGCGAGGTGGAGGCTGGATGTGGCCTGCCCCCCGGGGACACAATTCCTGGTATTAAAAGGCAATAGTTAGGACATTTTTTTCGTGTGTTTCGAACAGCATATTTTTGTCTCAACAGTCTGATGCTGAAGCAGACCTCTGGAAAAGCAAGTCTGTTTCTTGTGCAATTTCTCCTCAACCCCCTCCCACCCTAGCCATATGCTTTTTCTATCTAACTCCCATCTCTTGGATGCCATAAGGTTTGGCAGATTCTTGGCATGGGGCTCAGAGATCTGAAATTATGTTGGGTGTGATGTCTGACCATTCTCCCCTTGTCTGTCCAGCTTTACTTTTCTGTGGGAATATGGATGCACATGGTAATACGGGCTTTGATGTATCCCTCTGGTAGTTGGAATCAATTGCATCTCCTTGATGTTGATATGCTCACTATGATTTAAACACTGCCTTTTAATTTAAAGAATTTTATTGGGAAGGTGTTCTTAGCATATGTTCCCAAATGACATTATTCTTCTGTAGCTGTAGTTCAGTGGGAACTGGATTCAGTAGGAGCTGTATCATTGCTCCTTAGATAGGATTCCTCAGCCTACAAGTTGTAGTACCACAGTACCAGGCACCACTGATAAATGGTTGCCCTTGAGATATTTAATACAGAAGATGTACTCACACTGATATGGTCCTTATGCTGCAAACGCTCCAGGGTCAGTTGTGATACACTCTAGAAGGACCGCCGCATTGGCTGCCATCTTGATATCAGCTGCCATCCTGTTTCCCTGAGCTCAGCAACTTCCCACTGGATTTCCTGATATCTTCCACTGATAAGACCCCCCCCCCCCATCACTCAAATCCTAGGACATCATGATTGAGAAAGCTCTTGTACTCCTTTCCCTTAACACTAGGGTCCTTAAAAGGAATTCGAATCTACCCTAGATCCAGATTCCCACCAGTTAGCCATTTTAGTCTCTTCTTTACCCATACCCTAACCTACCTGCTAATGCCTGTTTGATGCTAACCAACTTTTAGACCTATATACACCAGTACCTAGTCCAAGGCACTCATGTAGCTTTTCATTCATACATCCATTCACTCATGCATTCATTCACTTAGGCATATACTTAGGAATCATTTACTGAATCCTTGTGCCTAGAAAACCTCTCCTCAAGCCCTGTGGTGGGGATAGAAAGGGGACAATTATAGTATCGTATCATATTGTATCATATAGTATAATATAGGAACTAAAACGAGAGGGAAGCACAGAATGCTATGAAAACAAAAAGGAAATTTTAATCCAGTCAGGGACTGAGCAGAGAGGAGAGGGGGCGAGGCTGTAGGGGAACATTTCCTAGGAAGCAAACTCATGGAACTGAGTCCCTGCACATAACGAGCACTTCTGTCTCCATCTAGGGGACTTGTCTCCATCTTAGTTCTCTGCCTTGTGCTTTATCAGTTGTACTTTCTAATTCTCCTGTTTCACCTTTGTGTAGAAGTCCTTTCCTGAAACTCAGTGAATTTGGTTGGAATCCAGGTACCCTGCTTAACTCCTTTTGGCATTTTCCTCCCCTCTGGGTGATGGAATATGCTTGGTCCCTGATCCACTTTCTGAAATCTTCCAGAGCCAGGTCCACTGTTACTTGACTTCTGAGTGTTTGACCTCTGAGCCTTGGACCCCCATTTCTGCAGCATCTTCCAGAGTGGATCGCCCAACACAGGTACATGGAAAAAAATCAGACTTTGGGAGCTAGGCTGGGACCTACATACTGGTCCACAGCAGCCTGGTCCTGAGCCAGGTTAGTTTCCCTAGATCCCTTCTGTTTGGCCCCACCTTCTGGTTTCTCCTCTCATCTCAGAGTCCACTTTTAATACCTGCCTCCTCTAAGAGTCTAGTATGCCTTATATCTGAGCATATCTCAATTACGTATAACTGACCAATAAGTTGAATGGGTCGAACTTGGTAGAGTGAAATCCAAAAATAGCTTTAGTTTTTAAATCAACCACTGCTCTTTAAGCCAGCTCAGTTGGGATTCTCTTTCCTATTCCAAGCCAATAACTCAGAAATAGTAGCTTTTCTGGTGATTTCAGGTATCAGAACAGACTCCTTTTTGGAGTATTAAAAAGCTCAATTTGATTTAAATTAGGTTGGACTCAGCTTCCTGCCTTGGAGAAGAGAGATGTGGTCTGTTCTTTTACCCTGCCTCCCAGCTAGCTCCCTTTCTACTGCTTCTGGATGAGTGGGAAGGAGGGAAATCTTAATTCTTATTTGACAGCTGCTGGCATAATTGGCCTTGATGCTGTCTGTGTGGCAGATGCCCAAATGCTCAAGGAGAGACTCTGTGAGTCCTTGAAGTCCCAGCCCTGGCCCTCCCAGGGATCTCTGGCGTGGGCGATGCATCCCCTGGCTGGCAGCCAATAACCCCTCCTCAGCTCTTGCTCAGAAGGAATACCTCCAGACTCTTCCTGCTGGCATCTCTTCAGCCTGCACCATCCTCCTGTGAGGGGCTCCTTTTAAGATGGCTCCAGCTTAGCTACACTGGGTGAAGTGCACTTAACCCGTGGGAAAACCTATGTCACCCTTGCTGCACCTTCTGAGGAGGTGGAGCTCACCCCTGCTGTGTCATTCCCTCTCCACTCTGCAGTCACAGGCAGCTCTCTGTGGGTTGAGGTGGGCTGAGTACCCTCTCTCCTGCCCACTTCCTTCCTTTATAAAGAGGAGCCAGGGGTGTCAGACACTTCCTGCCAGATGGGCAACTCTCTTCAAAGAAACCCTTATTCTAACTTTATAAGCTAGTCTGGGCTGAAGGTATGTGATGAGTTAGGAGATCCAGGAGCTGTCAGCTTTGGGCTTCCATGAAAATTCAGAGATACCGGGATGCCTGGGTGGCTCAGTGGTTTAGTGTCTGCCTTTGGTTCAGGTCGTGATCCCGAGGTCCTGGGATCGAGTCCTGCATCAGGCTCCCCTGGAGAGCCTATTTCTCCCTCTGCCTGTGTCTCTGCCTCTCTCTGTGTGTCTCTCATGAGTAAACAAATAAAATCTTAAAAAAAAAAAAAAGAAAATTCGGAGATACCAGGGAAAGGGAGACACACGGTGGGGTGTTTTACTGAGAAAATGTACCAGCAGGAATCATCCAGACTTGGGGGGACTTGAACTTCAAGTTGAACTTTCTGGATTTGTTAACTGAGACTCCTGACTCCCCAGAGAAGCTCCTGTAGCTGCAGCTGATGTCATGGTGGGCACTGTTCATCCCGAGCCCCTATGAGTCTCTACCAGCACATTTTGAACCCATAGGCTCTGGAGGGAAACCAATGGAGAGCAGGAACTGAATAGAAAGGAATGTGGATCAAAACAACACCTGCTGTCCACTGTGGGCCACAAACATGTAATAAAGAGGAAACAAGCCCATGGACAAAAGCTAGGCCTGGTGATTGGCAACGTGTGTGTCACCAGGAAACAGCATGTCTTTCAGTGTGGTGAAATGGCAGGTGTGACTCATCTCTCACCTGAACCTCAACCTGTGATGATGATGATGAGTGTGTGTGTGTGTGATTGAGAGAGACAGAGAGAGAGAGCATTCAAGAGAAACAGAAAGACAAATCCCACTGGAAGAAAATTTGAGTCTGTGATGGGAAGAGAGGGATAGGGAGAGAGGAAAAGGAAGAGAAAGAGAGCAAAAGAGAAAGCAAGAGAGAAGGAGAAAGAGAATGCAAACCAGAGCAAGAGAGCCAGAAGGAGGTGAAGAGGTGTGAGCTCTGGCCAGGCCTCAGGGGCGGGGTGGAAGGCAGCCTCACGGAGCTCAGGAGCCTGGCAGGGGGTATTGAGAGAGAACACATTTGTGCCACTTCAGTGGGCCATTCGGTTCTGAGTTGCAGGGCTGTGTCTGGCCTCCTGCTCAACCTCATGAGACCCAGCCTATGTCCCAAAAAACACTAATCTGAGTGATTTAGTGCCCAATTACTTCCAAGGAAGTGCAGATGCGGGGCGGGGGGCGGCCTGGGAAGTACAGATGAGGGCTCCCTAAAGGAGCGGGTATTTGTCCTGGGGCTCCAAGGAAGGGAATTAGAAAATGCCTGGAGAAAGCATGTTTCAGGAGGAGGCGGGCAATGGCAGCCACAGAGGGTCTTGAACTGGAAATAGAACCCCTGACGTCCAGCGAGAGAGAAGGCTGGATTAAGGCCAAGAATGGTAAAGACATCAGGGCTGACCCATACTTTGGCTGACCATTGGGGACTTGGTTCTGTGACTTCTCAGACCTTTAATGATTTCCAAGCCACCCTGTTCAGTGCAAGTCTGGGTCCTGGCACCTCCTGAGGAGCCCCCAGGGCTACTGTTTGCTCCGCTGAAAGGAATCCTATCATCAGCACTGCCTGCTTCCTGCTTCTGCCTGGCTCCTCAGCCAACTTCCCAGCCGAATCTTTGCCTCCCCATCCCATCTGCCACAGGTGGATCGGATGTCAGAGAAGCTTCCTGGCTTTTTTAGTTAGTGTGGATTGCCCTCCCACCTGGGTCATAGCCACAGGCAGATAGGAGGCGCAGGATGAAGATTCATCAAATGATAGAATGAAGGATAATGAAGGCACAGGATGTAACCTTGATGTTGGGAAGCCTGGGTTTGATCTGAACTTTATAATTTCCTTGTGGACAAGTTTGGGCACATCACTCACCTTTTCTGTTTCCAGTTTCCATTTAGCTCCCCTTGGTGACTGTGAGACCTGTATGAGATCATTGTTACGTAATGCGTAAATATCAGTTGTTAACAAGACTCTAAGACAAGGTGTTAAAAGCTATATAAAATTGTGTTTTCCAGCTAAAAACTTTCAGAAATCATTTATGATGGCATATGCATTATAACAGTGTTTTCCAGCCTTTTCTGAAGGTAAGAATTACCTGAAACTCTTCTTAGAAAATACAGATTGCTGGGCTCCTTCCCAGAATTCGCATTTTTGGGGGAGAGGCCTCATGATCTGTATATTTAGCAAGTATTCTAGATCATTCATATCAGCAGTCAAGTCTGAGAAATCGGCTCTATGATATTACATAATACTCAGGTGGTGGGAATCCAGTAGAAGCAGTAAGAATGAGAAATGGAGGTTGAAGGTGAGGAAAGAGAAGCATTCAATAATTTATTAGGGGTGAGTGCCAAAGCCTTATTTTTTTAAGTGTTGGGCATTATAGTTATCATCTTTAGTTCTGGTTGTGAATCAGAGTCAGGAAGCTTTGCACCAAGGAGGCTGACCTTCTCCTCTCGCTCTCAGCCTGAAGATGAACAGCTCCATTTTGCAGCATCTGCACCCAAGGTCCAGGGCACTGAAGGCATGAAGACAGGGAAGGACAGGAAAAATATTCACTTTTGTTGCTAAAAGCAGGGGCTCCTGCCTGTGGGAGAAGGAGTCTGGTGAAGAACAGAATCTTTTGGGCAAGATGGGCTTCAGGTTGATACAGAAGGAGAGCTTGTCCTGCCCTTCCTCTCCCTAGCAGGTAGTGACCTCACTTCACTGCTATGGAAGGTATAGCCTGGCCATTGAGACAGAAATAATACTTCTCCTGGACAAGCTGGGCTGGAGGAAACTGGCCCTCCTCTTAACTTGTATCACACTCCACTCACATCTCAGAGAATAGGACACCTGCTACTTTGTTTTCCAGTCACTTCTCTAGCAAAGCCTGGCTGGCTGGTTACAACTGTCTATGCTATTCCTAGGTCTGTTGTGGTTGGAAATGATATTTTCCACGTCTAGACCTGGGCATTACAAGTTCTCTGCAATATTCTTGGCTCCTTTTCTCCTGGCCAATCAACTGGAGTTGAAGGAGTCTGACTTGGTAGAATGACACATGGAAGGATCCAAACCCCTGATCCTGGCATGAACAGAAACCTCACAGACCTGCGTGGGACTGTGAGAACAGTGAGAAATACACCACTGAGATTTCAGGGTTGTTGTCATGGTTAGTACATCCCTATGGACTAGCAATTTTGTGATGGGGATTGATGTCCAGTTCATCTCTATGGACTCCATAGCTAGAGACAGTGCCTGGAGTGGAGTACATACAGGTGAACATACTCTAGGATGTGGAAGGGGAGGAGTCATGAATACTTGGCCATTAAAGCAGAACTGATGAAACTCTTTTCTTTGGATAAAATGATATACTATCAAAAGCACAGGTTTGGAGTCAGATTTAGTTGAGTTCAGAGTTCCATTCTACCACTGGTAGGCCAGGCAATTTTATCACCTCTGTGAACCTGTTTTACCATCTATAAAATGGGTCTGGAAACTTCTACTTGATATGACTGTTTTGAGAATTAAATGAAGTGACATTTTTGATACAGCCACAGAGCTATCAGAATGTTCATTAATGTAATACATGTAGACTGGTCCCTACTTGTGACAACCCCTGCATCCATGCATAGACTTTTCTTCTGGTTGGATTAATGTAAATGTAAGTGTATCGGACCTGTCTTATGCCCAGGGAGGAACCTGGACAGAACCTATTATAAAAGTGCAAAAGTGTCTCATGAGCATGGAGGCTAGAGTGCAATTAGACCTCAGGAGCCTCTCTCTGTCCTTTAGGATGGCTCCTCTGGGGCCACTGCTTTATTCTTCTCTCATCCTTCAGACCAGCCTACTCTGGTTCCTGGCCCTGGTTCCTTCTGCTCCTAGAGGTCTCCAAGAGATCACTCAGAACAGGCCAAAGTCTAAAGTCTTAGTCCACTTTACTAGAACGTAAGCTCTGAGAGGACAGAGATGGCATTTTAATTATTTAGCACTTGTTTCTCAGATGTACAAAATTGGTGCTATGAATTGGAAGTTGTTAAAATGTTCATACTACTCAAACAGATCTACATATTCAGTGCAATACCTGTCAAAATCCCAATACTTGTCACAGAAATGGAAAAATCAATTCTAAAATGACTCGGAACTACAAATGACCCTGGGTAGCTGAAGGAATTTTGAAAGAGAAGAACAAAATTGGAAGCATCATACTTTCTGATTTCAAATTATATTATAAACCATAGTAATAAAAAAAGTATGGTGCTAGCATAAAAGCAGACACACAGATCAGTAGAACGGAATCAAGAGCCCAGATTGAAACTCAGTCATACATATAGTCAATCTTCAACAAAGGCACCAAGAGTACTCAAAGAGGAAAGGATGGTTTCTTCAATAAATGATACTAGGAAAACTAGATATCCACATGCAAAAGAATGAAATTCGACCCTTACCTTACACTAAAAACAAAAATTAACTCAAAATAGATTAAAGACAAACATAAGACCTGAAACCATAAAACTCCTAGAAGAAAACGAAGGAGAAGTATCCTTGACATTGGTTTTGTCAATGAATTTTTGGATGCGACACCAGAAGTGCAGGCAACAAAAGAAAAAATAAACAATAAATTTCCTTGCACAGCAAAGGAAATGATTAACACAATGAAAAAGGCAACCTATGGATTGGGAATAACTATTTGCAAACTATACAGATGTAAGGGGTTAGTATCCAAAATATATAAGGAACTCATAACAACTCAATAGCGCAAAACAAATAACCAAAATGAAAAATAGGCAAACAACTCGAATGGACGTTTTGTATGTAGAAGACATACAAATGGCAAAAAGGTATATGAGAAGGTGCTTAATATCATTCATCATCAGGGCAATGCAAATCAAAACTACAATGAGATATCCTCTCATATCTGTTGAGGTGGTATTACCAAAGAAATAAAGATAACAATTGTTGGTGAGAATATGAAGAAAGGGGTACCCTTGTGCACTGTTGGGAATGTAAATTGGCACAGCCATTATGGAATACAGTATAGAGCTTCCTAAAAAAAAACCCTATCATATGACCCAACAGTCCCATGTACTTCTGAGTATATATCCAAAGGAAATAAAATCAATATCCTGAAGAGAGAGCCACACTTCATATTCATTGCAGCATTATTCACAATATATATGATAGTATATAATATTATATATAATATCTCTTACTTTATATTATTATATAAATAATATAAATGTTATATTATTATGTGTATAGTATATATATTATTCAGCCTTAAGGAAGAAGGAAATCTTGCCGTTTTTGACAACATGGATGAACCTAGAAGACGTTATGCTAAGCAAAATAAGCACAGGAAGGAAAATATTGCATGATCTCACTTATATATGGAGTATGAAAAAAATCATATTCATAGAAGCATAGAGTGAAATGGTGGTTACTGGAGTGGGGAAGTGTGAGAGAAATAGGGAGATATGGGTCAAAAAGTACAAAGCTTCAGTTTCTGCATGATAAATAAGTCCTAGAGATCTAAGGTACAGCATGGTGTCTATAGTTAATAATACTTGAAACTCGTTAAACTCGTCAACCATAAGTGTTCTCATTATGGGTGCACGCACACACACATACATACCACAAAAGGGATAACTGTGTGAGGTGATGTTAATGAACCTGGCTATAGTCATAATCATTTCACAATGTATATGTGTATCAAAGCATCATATCGTACACCAATGAGACAAAAGAAAATATATGTTGGTCTCTGTCCTTGGTTTCTGGCAGAGTTCCTGAACACCTTATAATTTCCTGGGTGATAGGAGTGTCAGATTGTTCTAGCGAGACAGTTTGGGTGGGCTCCTGGGCTCCTGAATGAGGGCTGGTCCCTGGGACACCAAGCCATGTTTGGATACTTGGAATTTTCAGCCCCACCCACCATTCTCTTGAGAGGGGAGAAGAGCTGGAAATGGAGTCAATATTCTCTCATGCCTGCGTGAGGAAGTCTCCATAAAATCCTAAATGCGTGGGATTCGGAGAGTTTCCGGGTTGGTGAATATACATTGAAATTTGAGGAGAGTGATGTGCTCCAAGAGAGCATGGAAGCTCTGTGCCCTTTCTTCACGCTTTGCCCTGTGTATCTTGTCCATCTGTCTGCGGAGTTACATCCTTTTATAATTAACTGGTAATCTAGCAAGTAAAATGTTTCTCTGAGTTCTGTGAGCCGCTCTAGCAAATTAATCAAATCCAAGGAGGGGTTTTGTTTGAAGTCCCAGTCCATAGTCTGTCAGAAGCCCAGGTGACAATGCAGGTTTGTGACTGACATCTGAAGTGTGTGTGTGTGTGTGTGGAGAGGGCCAGTCTTTAGGACTGAGCCCTTAACCTGTGGGATCTGATGGTGTCTCCAGGTGGATAGTGTCAGAACTGAGTTGGATCATAGGATACTCAGCTGGTGTCAGAATGATGCTTATTGGTCCCCAGACCCCACAACCACATGGAATTTGGTTGAAACTTTTAACCCCTTAAAACTTTTAACACCTTAAAAATACATAATTTTTATAGAAAAAGGAAGTTCCCCAGCACTGATAACAGTTTCTGGCCCAGAATAGGCCCTTAGCAACTGTCGAACAAATGGAAAACTAGTACATGGAGACACAGAGTTATTTTGTGATGACAGGGGTCCATCCTATACTGGGACAATTCCTAGCAGAGGATGAACTAGTCCAACACCCCAGTGATATCTCCTTGGGGTTGGTGTTTTAGAGAGCAATAATGACAGCCACCATTTGCTGATCACATACCATGTGGCAGGCACCGTGCTAAGTGCTTCACTACAGTCTGTGCAGTAGATACTACTGGTGTCATCATTTTCCACTTTTTAGAGAGGAAGCTCCTAGAAGATAGGTAACTTTAAAAAAAAAGATTTTATTTATTTATTCATGAGAGATACAGAGAGAAAGAGAGGCAGAGACACAGGCAGAGAGAGAAGCAGGCTCCGTGAGGGAGCCCGATGCTGGACTCGATCCTGGGACACCGGGATGATGCCCTGAGCCAAAGGCAAATGCTCAAACGCTCAATCCAGGCATCCCTAGAAAGGTAACTTCTTAAGGAACCATAAGTGGTGGGAGGGGAGCTGGGATTTGAACCTAGACAATATGACTCTAGTGCTGAAGTTCTTAACTGTAACACTTAGCATCTCAGGCATCCCGTAAGTTGCTGAATGTCTTTCCCTAGAGGAATGAGGCTGGATCCTCATTTGCAATTTGAAATGGTACTTTGCAGGTAGTGAAGGAGGCTGAAAGCAAGGAGACCAATCAAGGGACCAGGAGAGATGAAGTGGTCTGGATTGGGCCAATGGCCCTGGGGTTGGAGCAGAGACCCTGGGGGAGACATCCGATCTCAGACCCAACAGCTTCTAGCTCCACAGGCTGGGATGTCTGTCTCTGATGTATGGTCTTAAAGCCTAGGGCATCCCACTCAGCATGATGACCTGGTGACCCTATAGGTTTGCCGTACTCCTTCTGCTCTTGGGGATGGCACCTGATGACGAATGATGGAAATATTTTCCCTCTTGCAAAGGACCTTTCAGTGTGGGGTCTGCCCTGACAAGCTTTGACTCAAGCACAGCTTTGGAAATTTATGAGGTTGATTTGCTGTCATTGGTCACCATTCCTTTCTGAACTCTTGAATGCCCTCTTGACTTCTGTTAGAGTCCTCATCCTTTTCTTCCACTTATATTTTATTCTGCTTGATTTATAACAATTGCCTTCTTCATTCCACTCCATCCCAGAAACCCCTTCCCTCTAGTTCAACATTGTCTGTTAAAGCAGCTCCAAGTGTTGAAAGAGCCAGGAACTTAGAATCTCGAATACCCAACGTTCCAGGGACAGTTTGATCATTAGCTTGAGCCTTGTTTTCCTTGACTGTAAAGTGAGGACAACTTACCTCACAGAGTTGTTCTGAAGGGTAAATGGGAAGACGTTTATAAAAGGTCTCTGTAAATCCTATGGCATTGTGTAAATGTTCGTTTGCTTCATGAAATTCAGTTGTTCATAATTTCTTGGTCCTTAGTCACCTTCTCCCTGGCGGTGTAGTGATGCTCGAGACAGGAGTTTCTCGAGTGCACAAACACCTGCCTGGATGTCAAGTAGCACCTGATATAAATCACTTGGTCAAAGAGATCCTTTGGATCACTTTCTCTTCCCCACTCAGAGTGGGCTTCTCTATTCTAATGCAGTCTGAGTACTTTCTTCATTGCTCAGATGGGCAGACAGGTTTCCTTTGTAGGAATGCTTTCTTTTCTGAAATTAATTATAGCAGTACTTTATTAAAAGTTAATTGTCAGTCACATTAGGGAATTGTTTAATGATTTGGTAGTTGCGTTGGCCAAAAATACTTGAGGCCAAAATTAGTAGCCTCCTGGGGAGGTGAAACATCTTGAAATTTGCAAGGTGGGTTTGAATAGTATTTTCCAGATTTGCCTGGTTTTAAGAATAACCTGGAGTGCTCTGGGAAAGCAGTTTTCTTGTCCTCACCCTAGAGCCGATGGATCAGCAGACAACTTTGGAGTGGATGATTTTGTACATCTGGGAGATGTTTTTGATACCTGTATTAGAATTCCTATCTTGATACCAAATAATAAGTCAATTTTAAAAGCTAACAAGCTCAACCTATAGATAATTTTAACAAATCTAGTATGTGCTTTTTTTTTTGCACACCCCCTCATGTAGCAAAAATGAAACATATTCTCTGGTAGGTAAAAATAAGAAATAATATTGAGTTATGATGTTCATTCAGTGTCTACTTTCTTCCTGTTTATTCTTAACCTAGAAAAAGATGAACTCCCTTGGTTTTTTTAATTCCACAAAAGAGTTTCCCCAAAGAAATGTTTCCTTACATCTACAAAAGTAACCATGGATATTAGAAGTTAGATTATCACTTCAATGGTTTCTGACAGTAAGGGATTTCCAAACTATCTCTGTAGGGCTGATTTGAAGATTTATATTAAAAAGCGAGCACTTTGCTGGGCGATTTCCCATATATAATCTCATTTAATCCACATGGTGATTTTGCAAGGCATTGTTATCTCCATTTTGCAGGTGAGCAAATCAAGGCTGAGGGTTTAGGGAATTCACCCCTGGTTATAACGCTAGTAAGTGCTGTGACTCTCTTGAGAACCTCACTAATAAGAACTGCCTTTATCTCTAAAATGAATTGGTATTGAGTCTGGAGAGTTGACTTCAGATGTGCTTCTTTGGGAGATTAATGATTAGCGTTAGTATTGAGAATAATAGCAAGGATATTGGTAACATGCAGAAACATTTTTTTGCTGTAATGGAAAGAGAAGAGGTTTTTGCAGCCATAAAAAAAATACCACTTAGGAACTAAGTGACCTTGAGCAAGATACTAAACTTGTCTGAAACTCAGTCTCTGAAAAATGAAGACCATTGTCTTGCCCAATTCACTCTTCAGAGATGGTCGTGAGAAATGAATGAGACAAAGGATTTAGGGTCTAACAGTGTCTGTCACATGGTTAATGCTTAATAAAGTTGAATTCTTTTTTCCTTTCTCCTTCTGTTCACAACGTGAATTTAACCCTGTCATTATACATTTTCCTCTCAGGCTTTCCACCAACGCTTCTCTAACGATAGTAGGATTCCTAATATTTAAATGTATAGACAAGAACTAACAATTATTGTGTGCTTTACATGCATTCTCTCCTTGAACTATCACTACAACTTTTTGAGGAAGATAGTATTATTATTATTTTTAATTTACAGTTGAGGAAGAAGGCAGAGAGAGGCATGTGATTGTCCAAGGACACACGTATACTGTATATACTTACTATGTATAGACAGAGATGAGATGAGAGCCAAATGTTTCATGTATTCTTACCAATCATGTTCCATTGCTTCCATAAAAATTACTACTTGCCATTTTTTTCCATATGTGGGGAGATGGGTTCCTGGAGGGGCAGCATTTTTCTCTGGTTTTCCTGAGACCAGGACTGCTGACTTTGGTTCTGAAGGATGGGTCGACGTGGTTATGCTTTCTTTGGGAACTGACATCTTGTGAGGGTTAATTTAATACGTCAATTCGGCTGGACCATGGGGTGCCTAGATTAAATGATAATTTCTGTGAGGGTGTCTTGGGTGCAATCAGCATTTGAAACAGTAGACTTGGTAAAGCAGATTGCCTTCCCTAATTTGGGTGGGCATCGTCCAATCCATTGAGGGCCTGAAAAGAACAAAAAGGCAGAGGAAAGGGGGAAATCCTTTCTGTGCCTGAGCTAGGACATCAGTATTTTACTCTCAGGCTAGAATTTGTACTATCAAGTGATCCTGGTTCTCACACCTTCGGATCCAATGGGAATTTACGCCACCAGCTTTCCCAGGCTCCAGCTTACAGATGGCAGATCGTGGGACTTCTTGGCTTCCATAATCACATGAGCCAATCTTTATTATCTATCTCTCTATCTCCTCCAGGAAGTTCTATGTCTTTGAAAGACCCTGACTAGTCCATATCTAACCAGGATAATTTCTAGTATGACGCTTAATCTCCTACCATGATTTTTCTTGTGATTTCTAAGTGGCAGACATAGCAATGGCAGCAGAACCAGCCACAAAATGGTTTTGATTAAGTATTTGCAGATCCCACGACTTCATCCAGTGTTTCCAGAACACCAAAAGGGCTCGTCAGAAAAAGGCTGCACTTGCATTGTTAATGCCAATATGTTATCACTGATTTTTCATCTTTCCTAAGGGTTCTTTTTCCGACATAGCTACCTCCGAGAATCTTCAACTTTCTCCACCATTTGCTCTAATAATTTCACTACCTCTTCCCTACATATGGTGGGCAATAACCACAAGTAGTATGAATGGAGCCCTTTATAAAGTACTTTCACCCACATCATCTTATTTTGTCCACGTTACATCATTGCCCCGACTGTGCCTTCTATCTGGAACACCTCTTTTAGGTCTGGCAAGCTCCTATTCCTCCTCTCTAGCCTAAATCAAATATCTTTTGTTTGAGGTCTGTGGACTACCCAGCATTCTGCTGCTCTGACAGCTTTGCTGTTCTTGAACATGCCAAGCACATCCAGCTTCAGGACTTTTGCATTAGCTCTTGTCTCAGGTTGGAACACTTTTTCCCCAGATGTATGCATGACATTGTTTCATTTCAGACTTCGCTCAAAAATCACCTCCTCCAAGAAGCCTTCATGGCCACGTGTTTAAAAATAAGTATTTGGGGGCTCCTGGGTGGCTCAGTCTGCTAAGCCTCTGGCTCTTGCTTTCAGCTCAGGTTGTGATCTCATGGTCACGACCTGCATTTGTTGCTGTGCTCAGCGAGGAGTCTGCTTGTAGATTCTTTTCCTCCCCCTACTCACACTTTCTCGCTCTCTATAAAATAAATAAATACATCTTAAAAAAAAAAGGAAAAACATCTTGGGGGACATTATTAGCCCTTTACTAATGTTCATGAATATTGGTTTCAGTTATACCTCAATGAAGCTGAAAAAAAGAGAAAAAGAACAAAAGAATATGGATTTCTTCTCAAGTTCTTTGGTGTAGAAGACACGTTTCCCTGAGTTCTGGGATCGAGGGAGAGCTGCTGACTAGTCCTGGCCCATGTGCTGGGAGCAGAAGTGCCGTGCATCACGTGGGATTGCAGATGCTTGCCTCTTGCTTCTCTCCTCACCTGCCGTGGTGGGCCGCGAAGCCTCCTGTTGAGGTGGCATCTCGGTAAATCGGTGGACCCTAAGCAGCGCTGTGGGGAGGGGCACAGCAGGGGCTTCTAAACCAGATGGACGAATGGGGAAGATTGGAGGAAAGGATTTCTCAGCTGAGTTTGGAAGGTGGAGCGGGAACCAAACATTCAAGGCTCCCGGTCCACACCCACGATGGAGAGCAAACTATAAACCTATGTTGTGCTAAGCCCCTGAGGCGTTGCATTGCTTATTTCTGCCGTGCAAGCTCAGTGCATCCTGACGGGTCCAGTAGCCCCCACCCCCACTTTTTCTGATTCCTTATTCATTTATTTTTTTTTAAAGATTTTATTTATTCATTCATGAGAGACAGCAGGAGGGGGAGTTGGCAGAGACACAGGCAGAGGGAGAAGCAGGCTCCTTGCAAGGAGCCCGATGTGGGACTTGATCCCCGACCCTAGGATCACGCCCTGAGCCAAAGGCAAACACTCAACCGCTGAGCCACCCAGGACGTCGCTCTGATTCCTTATTCTGCTCTGTTTTTCCTCATATCCCCTGGGATGAATGTATGCATTCATTTACTTATTTGTTTATCATCTTCTTTCGCTAGCACAGTGAAAACTGCACTGGGGCAAAGTTCCATGGAGTCTTTGTTTTGTCTACTGCCACATTCCTGTGCTCCAGTATAGTGACTGGCACATAGTAGATGCTCAGGAAATAACTTTGAATGAATAATTGAATACATGAATGGCTATCCAGGCCTGCCATACACTTACCCCGTAGCCTTATGGATTTTTAGTTTACATTTATCCGTTTAGTTCCTATTTCTGGTGCATGCCTGTCATGTGTCAAATGGGGCCTAGTGATAGAGCAGGGAGTTTCTCAGTGCATTATATGTCTGTCCCCTTTGTAATGAGCACTGGAAGGTCAGAGACTAGATCCTTTCTATTCCTGTCCCCAGTTCCTGCCCTTAGCAGATATCCAGTAATGTTTGTTGAATCAAAGAATGGCTCACTGCCCGTGAAAGAGGAATTATTAGCATCTGCAAAAGAGGACACAGGCTGAAATGACTTTCGTGGGCTCACATGGCCCGTAAAAGACCAGGCTTGGATCTTGCCCTGTAACATCCTGAAATGTGTGTTCTTATAAGGAGACCTTATTCTCTTCAGCTATGACTCAGATACAGCCTTTAGGTTATTATGGACATCGATAGGGGCTATAAGTCCCTTGATGGCACGGTGGTGTCTTTTCCTTTCATTGGCGTTTCACCATCTGTACATGCACAATGCCTGGCTAATAGCGAGAGGAACTCAGCACACGTACGGAATGAATAAGTGAGTTCAGTTTAGCAACTTTTGTAAATGTGTCCATTTCTCTGTGATAAACTTCCTTGAGCATTTTACCTTTTGAGATCGTTAGAAGCCTGTGCCACAGTAGGACAGTACTTTTCTTTTCACTTAAAAGCTCATTTGAACTTCCTTATTCCTTTCTTCTCCTCTTTGGGGTTTGCAAGTTCAGCCCTCACAAGTGGCTGCCCATCTGGCAGGTAGCCTGACAATAATAATGGCACATTGCCCTGGTGGTGATGGGGCTTTAAGTTCTGTGCCTAGGAGGGTCAGTCTGCTAGAACTTACCCATCCACAGAGGACTCTGAGAGAAGAGCTAGCTTGCTTTCCCCCCAGGATACTTTTGTATCAAGAAACACAGTCTATGAAACTTGCAGACTGCCTGGATTCAAATCCTAGTCCCAGCAATTGCTAACTGGGTAATCCTGGTTCAGAAACCAAACATCTCTGTGCCTCAATGTTCTCATCTGCAAAATGGACATAATAATTATATCTGCATAATTAGTATGGGTGTGCGTATATCTCACATGGAACAGTGCCAGGCACACAGTAAACATGAAATAAATGTTAATTATTGCTGTAATCAAGCATATATCTATTATTTAATTAAACAAATTTTACTAGTGCCCATTAGGGCTCAGGTACTTTGTTCTGGGAATGAATGAGTGAAGACAGTCACTGCCCTTAAATTCCTTGCAGTATTCAGTGGAGGGAATGATAGGAAAATGGGCATTTACCATACAGTGGACATGAGCTGAAAGAAGGGAAGTTGAGGGTGCCTTTGAAGCACATGACAGGGGCTTCTAACCTAGTTGATGGGATCAGGAAAGACTGGAGGAAATGATTCTAAGCTGAGTCCAGAAGGTTGAAGAGGCAGCAAGTATTCAAAGTGCTGTGGTGTGGGATGGATCAGGGCATCTGAGGCAAAGGACTAGCTGGTAAAAAGGCTATTTGGAGGCTAGAGAGAATAGGAGGCATTTACAGAGGAGGGCACATGGATCAGTATGATTGGAGTCTGACTCTTCTGGAGAGTCAGGGGCTAGATCAAGAGGGGTCCTAAAGGTCAGTGTTTTCCAAAATGTAATATGGTAACAAACCATGTGGAGATTTTGCTAAGATGCAGATTCTGACTCAGTGAGTCAACGATGAGGTCTGAGATTCCACATTTCTTACCCAAGTGCAGCAGGTGCTGCTGGATCACTTTGACCAGTAAGGTGGTATGATAGTAAAAAGGATTTGATTCTACTCTGTAAAAAATGAAGGGTTTTAGGCAGCAGCATGAAGCTGTTGGAAAGAAAATAAGGAAAATAAGCTAAGGGAATCGAAAGAAGACCTATTCCTTCCAGGTCCCAATCCTTGCCTTTTCTCAAATGAGCTAGACCCTTCCAAACACCTGGCTGTTGCAAGTGCTGCTCCTTCTCCCCAAGATGGATTTCTTCTACAGATGAATGTCTCCTCATCCACAAAGTGGAGACTTATTCTATTCCAGTTTTCATTTCTGAATTAGATTAGCTTGTCAGTGTGTTTCTTGGAGAATGTTAAGGAAACTTCCTGCATCAGAATCACTTGGGGATGCTTATTAAAACTGCTAGTCCTCCTTGCGTATGGTAGCTGACACGTGCTGACTGGAAAAGTTGGAGGGGGTGGGTACTAGAGATTTAACAGCAACATTCTGCAACTGTCACAGTAAAGATTGGTTCAGGCAAGACACATCAATGGATGCTAAATCCAGGGGAATTTTGATTAGGTGCAGGATATTTGCTTGATCTTAAATTGTATCCCCCCTTTTCATAGATGGTTATTAGAAGCAAAAGAAAATATAATTCCTGTACAGTGGAGGAAGACAGTACCTTGACTGGATGTTTATAGTTAACATCACCAAGGTGAGGCAGATGGACAGTGTGGCAGTGTGTACCTTTAGATATGATGCTTTGAGAAGGCCGCAACATTGCTTAGATGCTATCACTGCTGGGAATGCATAATCTGGGTCTATTTAGGAAAAGACATCAGTGTGCAGTAAAGAATTTGGCCTTGCCCAAAGAAATGTGGCTATTGCCCTCAGCTCTGGGAAGTAATCTGTTATAACTGACAGGAGTAGAGGCTGGCCACACCAGAAAGACCAACCTTGTGAATAGAATGGGAAACATGGGTCATGTGACACAGGTTGGCCTGGGGACTGAGCTCAACCATATGGTCAATCAGGCAATCAATCCATCATGCCTGCATGAGGGAACTCCAGTACAAGCTCTACAGGTTGAGTCTTGAGTCGGCTTCCCTTACCTATCCCTTGTGTGTGTTGTCATGTATCAATTCTGGGAGGCCAATATGTGCTAGCCCTATGGAGAAGAAAACAGAAAATTCCTGTTTGGAACCCTCCAAGACTCTGCCCTATGCATCTATTCCTTTGGCTGATTTTAATCTGTCTCCTTTCTCTGTAATAAACCATAACTGTGAGTAAAACAGCCATCCATAAATTCTATGAGCCCTTCTAGCAAATTACCGAATTTAAGGGTACTTTTGGTAATCCCCTGGATTTGCAATTGGCATCAGATGTGAGGATAGACTTGGGGACTATGCCTTTGAACTTCATAATCTGGCCAACTCTGGGCAATTGGACAAATCCCCAGTGAGGAACTTTCTATTTTAAAAAAGCAGATGGTATTCTCAAAATTTCAGTGTCATAAAAGACAAAGCAAGGCTGGGGAACTGTTTCAGATTACAGGGGGGTTAAAGGACATGACGGCTAAATGAAATACCTAATTTTAGACTGAGTTCTGTCTAGAGTTTTTCTAGAAGAAAAAAAAAATCCATAAAGGATAATGTTGGGTTCATTGACAAAATTGGAAAATGGATGGTAGTTTAGAAAAAAAGAATCATACATTTATGTTGAATTTATGGAAATCAGTAACCCTTTGTGGTTACGTAAGAGACCATCCTTGTTCTTTTTAGCAAATACACACTGAAGTATGTAGAGGTAGAGAGCCATGGTGTCCCAAATGGTTTCGTAAAATTATGTACAGAGAGAAAGAAAGAGATCAAATGGCACAGTAAATGGCACAAAATGCAATGCTTTATTGTAACTTTCCTCTAAGTTTGAAATTATGTGCAAATAAGGAGCTATGTAAAATGCAGGCAGTCTACCTAACACCCAAGTCTTGGTTTCTAAAACCATTCTTTAATAAAAGGTGCTGAGGCTCCTTGAAGAAATGGATGATTTTAGGACTGGAACATGAAAAATGTAAGATAGGCCCGAAGCATCTCATAGTGCTAGATAGTGAGGATGTGCTTAAAAACAAACCAAAAAACCTAAATTGAGTCAGAGGGATCCAGAGGCCAACTGGAAGAGCTTCCAATGGCCAACACTGGAGCAACTTGCACAACCAAATACAACAGTACTGGAGTGAAACCTGAAGTTTGAAATAAATAGCCATTAGATCATACTGACCTAATACTCTGCCCTCAAGGACGGGAAGGACAACTTCCCATTTCTTTTTTTTTTTTTTTTTCTTCTTTTTTGCAACTTCCCATTTCTTAAGTGTGGTAGAGTATGGAAGTGATTAAAAAAAAAAAAGAGTAGCCTCACAGTGGAGAAAACTGAGAAACACAACTTCAGTCAGCGATCAAAGTCCATATCAACAGCAGTAAGTTCTGCCAATTATATGGACCCTTGATATGATGTGATGAGAATGGCACTGTCCCTCTGTGGCTGCCCTCCCCAAAGCCACAGGCCCAGTCTAATCATGAGAAAAACACGACACGAATTCCAGTAGAGAGGCACCCTGCAACCTGACCACAACTGTGAAGGTCATGAAAAACGAGGGAAATCTGAAGGATTGTCCCAGCCAGGGGGAGCCCCGAAGGAGACAAACTAAATGTAATGTGGTGTCCTGAATGGGATGCTGGAACAGAAAGGGGCATTAGGTAAAAACGAAGGAAATTTGAATGAACTCTGGACTTTAGTAAATAAAAACGTATCAATATTGGTTCATAAATTTTGATAAATGAGCCATCCAAATCTAGGATGCCAAAAATAGAGGAAACTGGGAGAGAGGGGGCATATGGGAGCTCACTGTACTGGCTTCTCTGTTCTTCTGTAAATTTAAAACTGTTCTAACAAATAAAGTCTATTTGAGAAAATGCAAGTCCCGCATTAAGTCCCTGGGAGTGGGGCCCCAGCAAATTTTGAGTCAGATTAATTCCTATCAGTTAACATTTAAAGATCACTGGCTGATCACACTCATAAAGTTACTTGGTTGCTCAGTTGTTTCCCCAGCTAGACAGGATTTAATCAAAGTCATGGAGACTGTCTCCTAGTTTCTGAGACCCTGGCTCAGGGAAGTACTCCATAGAAGCCAACTGAATAATTAATATTAATGACCAGTTCTGCATGTGTGATAGCACCCGGGGAGAGTAACAGTTAAAACAATAACCCCCTAGGTTCAATTTCAACTAATCTTAATGACGGAGCACTTGCTATCCATCAGGAGTCCACAAATATTTACCTTGGGCAGCCGTGCAATTGTTAATGATTCCAGGTTCCCATAGACTGGTCTTTGAAAGGGAGGAGTTGCTGCTTTCTGGCTCTGGAGTGAGCTCTCTGCTGCTGGTGCTGGTGGGAGGACGGGGAGGGATGGAGGGGGGCAGGAGGGTGAGCAGTCTGCAGACATCCAGGGTGCCTGCTGGGGGAGCTGCTTTCCTCAGTGTTGCTAACTGAGCAGAGCTGGGAACAGAGCCAGGCCACCGCCTGGGTGACCTGTCCCTGCTCATTCACAGACACTTATGGGGCACTGGCTCCCTGCTGCCTGGCTGGATGCTGGGGCCAGAGAAGCTCAGTGACTAGGGAACTTGTGCTGAAAGCCTCAGGAGTGCTGGTATCTCCTCCCTCCTCTCCTGGCTTCCTTGTGGGTCTGGTCTCATTTCCGGTCATTTTCTTCCCAGATCGGCTGTCTCTTCTTGGCTTTGATCTTGGGCTCTGGCTTCAGGTCCCAATATCATTTTTACTCTGGGGCAGTAGCATCTCTGCAGATTGAGCCTTTGCTGATAACATTCTCCAGCACTGCTCTGGGCCAGCGCATCATGTTCTGCCTTTTGTAGGGACCGGTCCTAGAGACTATGTGGACTGTGAAGGCAAATTCAAGAGTAGCCTTTGAAAAGTTCTTAGAAGTGAAACAGGTATTTCGACCGGTTCACTCAGTGGCAGGCAGCGTGCTGGGTGCTTTGCAAGTATGATCTCAGGCACCCTTAAAAACCAGCCCTCTTAGGAAGTCTGAGTAGACCCACTTTCCAGAAGGAGAAACTGAGGGCAGAGAGGCTCAGTCCCCTTGCATCTCACAAGGGACAGAGAAGGACTCTGCACACAGGCAATGTCACACTATGTTGCTTAACAGAAATCTAAGCATTAAGAGACTAAATAATGATCACTTGAGAAAATGGAAGGTTTACTTTTCTCTTTCATAAAAGTCTAAGCAGAATGAAGGAATGGAGAGGTGGGTGAGTGGCAAATACATGTCTATACCAAGGTGGGGTGGCCAAATCCCCTGCACAGTCACCATTTCTGTATACTCGGACCATCCGTCATCTAGCATCCATGCCTCCCTGAGGGGCCTCTCTGCACCCATGTCACCCTCTGCCTGGAGTGAGGTGGGCTCAAAGTGGCAGCAAAGGAATGCCCCCCCCCCTTCCTCCAAAACTCTTATCAGTTTCTGCAGGTGTTGCCATATAAATCCCTCAGCATCCTTGCCCCTGGGGCAGGATAACTCTGGGTGATATTGTACATTTTCCCAGTATTCCCACTGTGATCGAGGGCCAGCTGCCCATGGTGGTAATGGCTTAGTAATGTACATTTTATTGTTTCTTTCCCGACACCCTCCTGGTGTCTTCTGCATCATCTCTGAAATAAATGCACTCAAATCCTTATCTTCAAGGAAGCAAAAACTAAGCACAACAGTGGCATACTCTAAACCCTCAGAGACCCAAGTTCCTATTTCTTTTTTTTTTCTTTTAAAGATTTATTTATCTACTCTAGAGAGAGAAAGAGCACAGGGAGAGAGAGAGGGAGAGGGAGAGAGAGAATTTTAAGCAGACTCCCTGCTGAGCATGGAGCCCGACTGACCAACCATGGGGTTGGATTTCATGACTTTGGGATCATGACCTGAGCTGAAAGCAAGAGTTGAACACTTAACCAACTGAGCCACCCAGGTGCCCCACAAGAAGCTTCCTTCCTATTCTACATCCCATAAGTAGCCAACGTTGCATTCTCTTACATCCCATGGGCCAGAACCTAGTCATATGGTCACACCTAGCTGCAAGGGAGTCTGTACGCTCGGTGAGAGCTCCAGGGTTCCACTGCCAAAAAAAGAATTGGGGAGTGAATTAACATTAATCATAGACCCAACACTACATTGCCTCGTTAAGCAATTGGGTAGGGGAAGGCATGGTCTTGGGGTGGAATTGATGAGATTGGAGAGGTGGCCTGCATCAGAGCATAAAGGAAGCTGTTTTGCAGGTTAAAGGATTCTGGCTTTCTTTGGGAGATGACAGGAGTGTCACTGTAACATTTTCATCAGCTATGTGAGTCCATGGAATTAATTTTTTGAAAAGAGCTCTCTGTTGACAGCAAGGCCCTGGGTTGATGAGGCAGGAGATTTGGAGATTTGGACAGCAGGTGGCTGACTTTTGCAAGGATCCTGTTGAGAGCCAATGGGGGCCTGACCCGGGGCACTGGCAGTGAAGGCAGAGATAAGGTGACTAATTTAAGATATGTTTAATCAGTATTGAGATGAGAGTTCAGGAAAGGATAATGCTCCTGAGTTGTGTATTCAGAGAGCCAGAGCACTGTGGCACTCTTCCAGCTCAGTCTAGCGGCAGGGTCTGCATGAGAGAAGGTTGTTTTTCTGTACCTGGAAGACTTGCTTGCCAACTGGGTGACCTTAGTTAAGTCACTCCTAGCCTCAGTTTCCCTTCATGTGAAACAGGCTTTTCTTGCCTTTTCTGGGGGCATCGTTATAGTGAATAAAGAGGGTAAGGTCATTTGAGGGTGGATTAAATGCAAACAGTTTTCTAACAGGGAAAACTGCAGAAAGACTTAGAAGTTGAGATGGCTGAGATCTAAAAAGGGAACACATCACATAGGAACACTTTAAAGAGGGAGATTTCAGACAGACTTTTATCATATTTGGTGTGCACCTGTTGGAAAAGCTCAGACTCTGGTGTCTCACACATAAGAGCTCCAGACCTGGCTCTCCCACACACTTAGCTGTGTGACCTCCAGCAAGTTACTCAACCTCTCTGAGCTTCAGGCACCTCATCAGTAAAGCAGAGATAAGTACCTCTCCATTATAGGGTTGTGAGCATTACATGGGAGTATTAGTAAAGTGCCCAACCCAGAGCCTGGCACAGGACAGGTGCTTGACAAATGCGAATTCCCTCTTCCCTTTGCGTAAGAGACATCAAAAGATCCTGTTGACTCTGTTGGTTTAGTAAAAAAAGAGTTAATTCAGAGAGGAAAAAAACACCCCATCTGATATTTGGAACTCGGTCAAGGGAACCTGGTTGTTTGACTCAAATCTTCTTTTTCCACCAGTTGTGTTGGCAAGGTTTCGGCACAGCCTTTGTCAGAGCCACTTGCTATAATACCAAGAGAAGGCTCTGTGGAAATACAAGGCAGGATTAATATGGTGATTTCAGAAATATAAGGTAGGGTGACACGAAATCGATTAAATAAAATTCCCCCCCCCCACCTCAGGGTAATGACTTTGGAATTGAAGGGAATGGCTCCAACAGAAGGAGAGGGAGCCATAGTTTGCGGTCCATATGCCTGCTTCATTTTGCAGCTACTCCTAGCTGCCCATCTGTTTGTGACTGCCTAGTCTAACCATGGGGCTTATAAAACAGCATCTACATATATGGATGCCTTCACTCAACAGATGTGAGGATGAGGGATGTCCACATCTGACACCAAGAGCAGTCACCATCCCTTCACGCCTCTCTCCACTCTGTTGTCTCTTGTTGGCCTTTCAATTTCATTCACAGATTTCTCAATTGTTGTTATTTGTAGCCAAATGTGAAAAGGAGAGCATTCTAGAAGTATGGAGTTCCTGTTCTGTGCTAGGGACTTGCTGGCCACTCTGTGATCGAATATCTCACCTAATAATCGCCATTGGACAGGAATGATGCAGAAACAGGTTCGGAGAAATGAAGTGGTGGGTCCAAATTTGTATACCAGGAAATGGTCGCCCTGGATTGAACTCTAGCCTAATGGCAGAGATCTGGACTAATGACAATGATGATTAAAGTACTGCCCCCACCCCCAACCAAGCAACCAAGCGACCAAGCAACCCTCCCCAGCTTTCGGTGCATTCCAGTAGATGACCTCTTGAGAATTTGAGTTTAAATGACTTTGATGCTAAAGGATGAGCTCCCTCTAGCGGCAGAGTATGGTTTGGTGCAACCTCAATTTCTTGGGGACAGGGGAATGTAAAGAAAGATGGGCCCTTTCTTTTATGTAGTACAATTTTGTCTAAAGATACAGTATTGAGACTCTCTCAGTACAGTGAAAACCTGGAATCCAAATCTGGGTGGACCCCCCCCCCCCCATTGCAAAGTTAATGCTGGGGGGAAATGAGAACCCCTGTATTTCCATCCTACTATTGTAGGAAGACAATGGAATTTGTATTTTCACAGAGCTCTGTGATTGACCAAGACCTTTCGCATCCCTGCCTCAGGGCCTTCAGGACACCTCTGGGAGGCAGGTGCTCCTGCTCCATAGTGAGAGAGCTAGGAATCAGAGAGGCGAAGTGGCTTTTTCAAGGTTACACAGCTGGTCAGTAAAGAAATCATAATTCTAACCTGGGGTTTCCAATTTCTAGGCCTTGTGCTCTTTCAACCACACCACCAAATCTTTCCATGACAGAAGCAGATCGACATCACAGTAGATCATGCATCAGGTGAGGGATGGGGAATCACGGTAGTGATGTCAGAATTAAATGAGACAGATTAAGTTATAACAGATAGTAAAATTTCCCGCTTGTCCCTTCGTCCTCAGGTCCATCCTCTCATTGTTCCAGAAAGATCAAAATGAAAATCACAAATTCCACTGGCTCCTTGCCTGAAAACCCCCACTGCTCTCTATGACTCTTAGGATAAAACCCAAACTCTTAGGCTTGGCCTGAAAAATCTTTCATGATTAGAAGTCTCTTTACCTATATAGGTTCACCATTCTCTCTGCCCCTTAACCTACTGCCATTTGGGAAACTCAGCTTTTTCATTTTTCCCTACAGAGATCAGTTTCTGCTGTATCTTGTGCCACTTTCTCCACCTGGAGCAATTCTACTAATCTTTTCTTTCCAGGTGTGATACCACCTGTCTCTGAAGGTCACAGAATCCCATGGATTATGCCCTGTGCTTCCATCTCCGCTCTTCTCACATTTGATATGTAATTTTACTTTCTTTCAACTGTTGCTCCTGGCTTAGTTCATCTTTGGGTCCTCAATGCCTAACGCAATTCCTTGGCACACAGTGAGTTCACTAAACGTTGGCTAAATGGCTTCAGGAAAGGTACAAAAAATGTCTTTGGGAATTGTAGGCAGAATCAAAGCCCAGTTGATGTGTGCAATGGAGTTTAGGGCTACTTGATAATTTGTAATTAAAACTCCTGGGCAGGGGGGACCTCCTTGAAAGCCTGCATTCAAAAACCATTGACCATTGTGTGTGTGTGTGTGTGTGTGTGTGTGTGTTTAAAGTATTTTTAGGGGAAGATGGTTGAAATAAGGGCCACTTGGTTAGCCTTGGGGTTTTTCTTTACCACACTTGTAGAAACTCTTTTGAGCCCGAGGAAGAGATAGAAGTTTGTGGTTTCTTGAATGACTCAGCCTTGAAAGGTCTGAGTTGTTTTGTAGCCCAAATGCAGATTAGTGGATCACCACAAAAGGGTGCTGGAGGAGAGCTCTCTCAATGCGCTTCTCCATAGGCTACCCTGGATCATCTCACTTGGCCCTCTAGGAATCCATGAGGCTCTGACCCAGCTGGTCTCTACCCAACCTTCTTGAGTTAAATTTTTAATTACCACCTCAAAAATCTTCTGATCAAACAAATCAAGGCAGGGTCTTTGACTGCCTGAAACTCTTCTACAGCATTCTTGACCACTGATCTGGTTGACCTTAAAAAACAAGAGCCCCTTATTTTATCAGCAAAATGACTTTATTTGGGAATAGTAGAGGAACTGCAATTTGAGACCAGCAGACTATGGTGAATCATAGGCAAGTCCAGAGAACAGAGGAGATGAGCTTGCTTTTGCAGGGGAAAGGAGGAAGCTGGGAGCAGCTGTTTTGCTGAGTTCCCATTGGCTGGGCTGTTGCTGGGTGGGGAGAAAATCTTCCTTCCCCCTGCTGGACCACATAAAGTAAGCTTCTGTGGGTTGGAAAAGGGGAGGTACTCTTCTTACTGTGAGTTGTAGTGTATGAAAGCTCCCCCTGCAAGGCTTCACGACTCCGTTTTGCATGAGGTTCCCTTTATTGATTTTTTATAGTCTTTTTAGCATCTGCTTGAATCTAGCCGGACCCTGGAAACAGCCTATCAGTTGTTATTACAAACACTTTACTTAAATATCGAGCTATACTCTGCCTCTTTTAATGTTCCAATTACTAGTTGTTGGGACTGGGAGGCCTAAGACCCTCTTTTATCTCCCCTCCTAGAAATATTTTCCTCATTGCCAACTTTTGAACCCCTTTTGCTCAGAGACATAGCTAATGGCTGCCTCTGAAAAATCTCTTAGCAGGCTTGAGGTCTGCCTGCCATGTGGGCTGCACACAGATGTCACTGTAAGTATGAAATGGGAGATAATGTCAGCCAGCCATACCAATATTAATGCATCTGTAGCCTCCTCTGGTGGGAGGTGGTCAAGGCTGGAAAAAAGTATTTATTGCAAGCTCTGGTAATAGGAATTAAAAACCATCCATACTCTCTGAATCATAAAAATCAATGGTTTTATTTTCTGTGTTTGCTGCCAGTGTCTGCCCATATGCAGAGCTCATTTTTATAGTTACACCGATGAGGGGGATATTTCATGTGTTTTTCTTTGCTGAATGAATTCTGTTTTTCAAGTGACTCAAAAGTTGCCTGAATTATTTTAAAGAATATAGAAACACGATGATTTACTCATTTGCCCTCCAGTGTTGAATAGGCAGGTTGTTTTCAGATTCTGGCGGTTGTGGTCAGAGTACAACTGAGTGCCGACCCTTCCCATTCCCATGGGCCAGCAGCAGCTGCCAGAGACCCTGGCCTGGACAGAGTCTGTCATGTTTGAGGCAATAGTTTACGGGGCTTTGAACACTCCGATGATTCTGAAAAGAGTCCTGCTGCCCTTGTACTGGTAGCCACAGAGCTAGAGGAAGGCTTGGCTCCTTCATACTCCCCAATCCCCCTCTGAGTGGCTCTGTCTTTTTTTTTTTTTTTTAAGATTTATTTATTTATTTATTTATTTATTTATTTATTTATTTATTTATTTATTTATAAGAAACAGAGAGAGAGAGAGAGAGAGGCAAAGACACAGGCAGAGGGAGAAGCAGGCTCCATGCAAGGAGCCCGATGTGGGACTCGATTCCGGGTCTCTAGGATCACACCCTGGGCTGCAGGTAGCCCTAAACCACTGCGCCACCGGGGCTACCCGAGTGGCTCTGTCTTACACTTTGACTTTGGTGCGGTTTCCAATCGCCTCACCAGGAGACTGACCCCAGCCCTTATGCTTAACTCTGACATCCTCACTAGTGATGCTGCAGCAGACCCTACGTTTGCCACCCAGATCCCTCCTCAAAGTGTAGGATGTTATCCCCAGCTTCCGGGAGTATAACTTGCACACAGTTGTACAAGATTGCTTCCATTGAAGACAGCTGCCTTGCCAAAGCCACGGCCCCTTCCCTGAGCCACCTCTATGATGGATGCAGGGATGTAAAGGCCTGGCCCTCTCTCTGCAAACTGGGACAACTCTGAAGAGCCATCCCAGCCTCCCTGAGACCTCCATCAGGGCTCCATCACAGCCCAACTTCTCCCTCTGCTCATTCTGCTTCCTTCTCCCCACCCCCTTCCTTCCACAGGCAATGATCTAATAAACCTTCTGCATGCTAATCTCCATCTCAGAGTTGGCTTCCTGGGAAAAGCTGTGACACCTCCTAGTCCCTACTGCCTGGACTCTGCCCTCCCCACAGCAGCTAGCCACAACCTGGGATGCTAATGCAGGTGGACGTCTGAACTCCCCTGAACCACAGCATTGCCTTCAGTTGCACCTGGGGCATCATGGGCCCCTTCCAGTTCTTCCTCTGAGATGGTTTCAATTCTTCTTTCCCCTTCAAATCTCAATAAAAAATGACCACATTCTGGGGAGTAGGTGATTAGAATATGCAGAAAGTCTCCTGCCCTTCCTTCTCCCCATCCATCTCTTCCTCTCCTCCTACTGTCTCTACTCTGTGGGAGCCTCCATTGTCTGTTCCCTGTTCGGACCGTGGCCACATCCTCCTAGCTGGGCTCCCTGTCTGCTCTTGTCTGTCTGCTGTCCTCCACACTGCAGCCTGAAGGACCATTTCAAAGCTCCCCTACGTGTGTGTCATTCCCTTGTCTAAAGTTTTCAATGCCTCCTTATAACCTATAGGGCAAAGCTTAGACTCTTAGCAGAACCCTGAAGGCTCTGTGGCATGGACACACCTACCTCTAAGTAACTGTAGCTGGCTTCCCAATTGCAAGCTTTCATGCTTTTGCTCAAGCATTTTTTTTATATCTTATTTATTTGATTGATTGAGAGAGAGAGAGAGAGAGAGAGAGAGAAATCAAGCACGACTCAGGAGGAGGGGCAGAAAAAGAGGGACAAGCAGACTCCCTGAGGAGCACAGAGCCTGATGCAGGCTGACCCCAGAACCCTGAGATCATGACCTGAATCAAAGTCAGACGCTTAACCAACTGAGTCACCTAGGTGCACTTGCTCAAGTATTTTTAGGAATCCTTTTCCTGAACCTCCAGGTAGGGCCAATGGGCCCTCCTTGGAAGGTGTCACGACCCCCTAGTGCTTACCACTCACCTTTAATGTTGAAACAAGCATTCACTTCTCTGATTTGTCCAGTGCACGGCAAGCTCTTTGAAGGCTGTGAGCAATTCTTACTTGTCCCTCTATTTCCAGCACGCGCACAGAGTAGGCACTCAGTAAGGACTCAGCCTGATGCTCTTCATTTATCATGCTTCAGTGGTTTGCAAAGTATTATATCAATTTAAATTTTTACATGCAATGTGCAAACGAATCAGGTTCAGTATGACCACTCAAATTGGGTATTGTTCACCTTAAATTTGATGGCTTTAAAATGTCCCACATTGTTTTACTTGGGTTTTAAAAAATAGGCATTGAGATTAGGTTGCTGATTAACAGCGCCTCTTCTTGTATGGATCACATATTTCTGTCCTTTACCCTTTACCTTATAACCTACAGTCTCACATCAGTTTCTCAACTTAGAATCACTGATATGGAAGTGGGCTTGTCCAGAGGTGAGCTGGTTTGAATATGGCTGTGTGATTTTGAGATAGTTACATCCCTCTATGAACTTTAGTTTCTTTCTTTATTTAAAGATTTATTTATTTGAGAGAGAGAGAGAAAGCACACACACGAGCATATGGAGGGGGACAGAAGGAGAGGGATGGAGAGTCCCAAGCAGACTATGTGCTGAGTGCAGAGCCCAAGATGGGGCTGGATCTCACAACCCTGAGATCATGACCTGAGCCAAAACCAAGATTCAGATACTTAACTGACTGTGCCACCTAGGCACCCCCAGTTTCTTTCTTTAAAATGATAGCCTTTTTTTAAACCTTGATTCTGACAGAAGTCACCTGGTAGCTTCTAAAAAATATGGACTCCTGGGATTATACCCACTGATTTGGACTCTCCTAATGGAACTGGGGATTTTTAGAGCCTCTGGTGACAGTGGTGCAGCCAGGGTCCACAGGATGATTTTTGGGAATCACTGGTCTCCCAGCTTCAGTTGGGCCCATGTATCTTTCAGGCCAAGGAGGAAAGAAGAAAGAGGAATCTACTGGTGTGTTCTGATGCTTGGAAGGCATCTCCTGGAGCGCAGAGCATCCCCACTCCATGCGGTTGCCGAGGGAGGACCAGCATGAGGGCGTGGAAATTCCAGAGGCAGGTTTGGCTCAGCAGATGTGGAAACTCTCTGAGGACCCACATTATCCAACACAGGGGCAGGCTGCCTCCTGGGCTGTGGGGAGAATCAGAGCCACCTGCTTGGCCCAGGCCCTCCCTGAGAGCAAGCCCTCTGTAAGCCGAAGCTACCCTCACAGAGACAGGAAAGCAGCCTGGGGGGCAGATGTCTTGGCTCTGCTCCCTGCTAGCTGTGTGACTTCAGGCTGTTCTCGTGCCTGTCTGAGCCTCCGTTACTTCACCTTTAAAATGAGGAGAAGAATAGCTCCTTTTCTGCTGTGGGTTTGTATTTGCTTTTAGGGCAGCTGTATTGAGATATAATTCATATACTGCACAATTTATCCATTTAAGTCATACGATTCAGTGGTTTTTGGTATGTTCACAAAATTGTACCCCCTCACTGTATCACCCCCTCACTGACTGATTTTGAAGGTGGAGTGAGTCTTGCAGGGGAAACCTTCAGCCCAGTGCCAGATGCAGAGGGTGTGCTCCGTGAATGGCAGATATTATTGTCCCCGATGGATTCCTCATCTGTGGGTCAGGAACTCGGGGTGACCGCCTCAGTGCAGGGGACAGACACCCAGGCATCAGGGAGGGAGCTTCTGTGGCTTCACAGAAGCTTCATGGGGCCCTTCTGTGGCGTGGTGTGTCTGTACCAACAATTACTAATGCACACACATGTGCAAATCGTGAACATTCACTCCTCCCCACATTAGCTCTGTGAGCTGGGCTTTTATCCTTGTTCATTCCTGTTCTTCAAAGATGAAGAATGAGGCTGAGGGAGGCCATGGCTTTTCCAAGCTCACCACTCCAGGATCTCTTTAATACAAGGGCAGATAAAGAAGTCTATTTGCCTCCTACTGTTTTGTTTTTTTGTTTTTTGTTTTCCTGGATACCGTTTTAGTTTGGAAACCACTGCCAGTTTCCAGAAGAGATAAGGTCAGGTAGGAAAAAAGAATGCAAGTAGAGGAGTTGGCTTAAAGTTTATGTGATGATTCCGGGTGGGGGGCTCCTCTCTCCCTGCACTTCGTCTTTTCTCACCTCCTCTGCTAGAGCTGCAGGTCAGGGAGACACGCTAGACAAGGCTCCAAGAAGACCAGAGGCTGCTCTTCCGTGAGAGAATGACAGGGCAGGAGGGTCTGGAGGTGCCATTCCAAACTCACAGGGAGCTTGGGCCCTTTGTGTGCATTTGGGGCTTAAAAATCCCAATGCATGAGGGAGTCCCTGACCACCCAGTCTTCACCAGGTGGATTTGCATCTGTTCCAGCCTCACTTTCTGGGTGATTTTTCTCTTTTTGTTGTCGACTTCCAGCTGGATGAACTGGTGCTTCTTTGCTCCTGTCCCATCTCCATCCCGGCAGAAGCAGGGAGTGGGTATCTGTTGCAGGTGCTCTCCTCTTCCCAGGTGGCTGTGCTCAGCGTTGTATCAGCCCCCTTGGTAGATCAAGAAGGAGCACCTGGCTTGGGCTACTGGGACCCCCAACTGTGGCCTGAGATGTTCCTGGCCACATGCCTCCCCATCCCTAAATCAGGGTAACCACTTTAGGCAGTGGCTATTACTATTTCTGAGTTTGCATAAACCTTGATGGGTCCCCTATTATTGGCCTGCCTCCCCTTCCAAGCTCCTATGCTGGGGCCTCCGTGTTCGTAAGGCTGTCTTCTTCCTTGATCCCCGGCTCCTGAACCCCGGGGCCAACTGTGGACCTACCTTGGGGCCGTGCATTGTCTATTTTTGTTTGCGGTTGAATCCAGGCTGATGCCTGGCACATAGTAGGAACCGAATAAATACTTACTGACCAAATAAATTGTAAACATTCAAGAGAAATGGATATGCAGGAATGGATGGTGATCAGCTGTTTGTTTTCAAAGCCAGGATGATTTGAAAAGTTTGAATTGTTTATTTCACCAAAACCTAACCTGTTCGAGAAACATAAAACTGATTTACTTAGGTTTTAAAAGATGTCAAAGGACTTATTTTAACACACTCTTCAAATTGCAGAGCAGTTCCCCCAGATGCTTTTGCTATATAATCCCAAATCCTGTTCACGATTCTCCCATTTGGAGTTGATGTGTATTCCCATCCACTTGGGGATAAACTGCTTTTTAATAATTCTGTAATAAAATGACTCCAGCCATCTTTGCTGTTCAAACCCAAATCTGTCCAGATATTTATTTATAAACACAACCCTCCATACAATTTGAAGGGATTCTTATACTCTTTGGAGGTATTTAAAATAAAAAAATTGGGCAGTCCAGGTGGCTCAGTGGTTTAGCACTGACTTCAGCCCTTGGTGTGATCCTGGAGACCTGGGATCGAGTCCCACGTCGGGCTCCCTGCATGGAGCCTGCTTCTCCCTCTGCCTGTGTCTCTGCCTCTCTCTCTCTCTCTCTGTGTCTCTCATGAATAAATAAATAAAATCTTAAAAAAAATAAAATTGAAGAATTAACTTTCCAAAAATGAAAACTTGTGGGTCGTTTCCTGAGGGGGAGACCAACCACTCTACTAATAAAAGAAAGGGGAATAATAGTGACCTGGCATAAATTGTAGGTGAGTTAGACTTGAGAAGGTGGCTAATGGTGTAGGAAGGCTTCCTCTTTTGCTGCTACCTGTTCTTGGGGTTCCCCTCCAGGACAGGCTTGCACTCCAGAATACTTCCACGTGCCATAGTGGAGCTGTATCTATTTACTCTGAATTTTAACACATTCTTCACATGGCCTCTGTTATAGACTGAATTGTGTTCCCCTCAAAATTCGTATGTTGAAGCCCCAGCTCCCAACATGACTGTATTTGGAGATAAGGCTTTTATGGAGGTAATTTTTTTTTTTAAGATTTTATTTGTTTATTCATGAGAGACTCATACACACAGAGGCAGAGACACAGACAGAGGGAGAAGCAGGCTCCATGCAAGGGAGCCTGATGCAGGACTTGATCCCAGGACTCCAGGATCACGCCCTGGGCCGCAGGCAGGTGCCAAACCACTGAGCCACCCAGGGATCCCCCTTTTTGGAGGTAATTAGGGTTAAATGTAAAGGCAGAACTCTAATCAAAGAGAACTGGTGTCCTTATGGGAAGAGGCAGAGACACCAGAGTTCTCTCTCTGAGCATGCACAGAGCGAAGGCCATGGGAGGACATGGTGAAGGCGCATGTGTCTCCAAGCCACAAGGAGCGTCCTCGCTAGAAGTTGCAATCTGCTCGCACTTTGATTATGGACTTCTAGCCTCCAGAACTGTGAGAGAGAAACCGCTGAAGCCACCCAGTCTGTGGCATTTTGTTATGGCAGCTCAAACAAACCAATACAGCCTACTCGTGGTTTTTTGTTTTTCCTCTTCTTCCGCCAGGGACGGTGCATTAGTTTCCTAGGGCTGTAACAAAGGACTATTAACTTGGTGGCTTTATTAAAGCAGCAGAAGTTTATTCTGTCAAAGTTTCAGAGGTCAGAAGTCTGACATCCAGGTGTTGGCAGAGTTACACACCCTCCGAAGTTTCTAGTGAAGGGCCCTCGTTTGCCTCTTCCTCTTCTGGTGGCTCCAAGTGTTCCCTGGCCTGACTGCACTCCTCACATCTCTCCTATATGGCTTCTCCGGCTTCTATGTTGGCCTTCTCCAACCACTTATAGGAACATGAGTTTAGGGTCCACCCAGATAATCCAGGATGATTTCTTCTTGAGATCCATAATTTAATTACATTGGCAAAGAATGTAATTCTTTTTTCCAAAAAAAAAAAGGGCCCATTCCCAGATTTTGGGGGTTAGGATGTGGACATAAGTTTTTTTTTTGGGTCACCACTCAATCCACCATAGATAGGCTATTTTATGTCTCACGAATGATGAGCACTATGTGTATGTTTCTTGATAGATAACCATGCCCTTGTGATACATACGAGCCTGTGTGTTCTTGACAAATGCTGGACAGGTAGCTCTATTACAGTCTCCATTTATGGGGGAGGAAGAGGAGCTAGAAGTGACTCACGCAAGGCCATGCTGGGAATGAATTATGTGGCTGCATTTCCATTCAGGATTTCCTGTCTCCAAATTCCATCTTCTTCTCACTGAGCCCGACCATCTTTCAATCGTTATTGATGAAATGAAGATGATAGTGTTAAGAAAAGTAACTACTAACCTGTATTGGGTCTTACCCTGGCCCTGGTCCCATGCAAAGAGTTTTATTTGCATTAACCCATTTTATCCTCACTGCAGCTCTGAAGGTGGGTCCCATTACTATGACCATTCTACAGTCAAAGAAATTGAGGCACAGATAGCTGCAGTTAGTTGTCCAAGCTTCCCAGCTTGGCAAATGGCAGACCTAACATTTGAATCCAGGTCTGTCTTAATCCAAAACTCAATATATATATATTTTTAAATATTTTATTTATTTATTTGGGAGAGGGAGAGAGAGAGCACAAGTGGGCAGAGAGGCCAAGGGAGAGGGAGAAGCAGGCTCACCGCTGAGCAGGGAGCCTGATGTGGGGCTTGATCCTAGGATCCCGGGATCAGGACCTGAGCCAAAGGCAGATGCTTAACCGACTGAGCCACCCAGGCACCCCAAAACTCAAAATCTTAGTCCGTGTTAGCTGATTTCTTGAAAGAATGATGTAGTAACTTGGCATTTGCAAATATCTACAGAATTAGAACCCACATGGCATACACGTTCACAGTCAGATTATGGAGGTAAGCTTGCACTCTACTCTGTCTACCTTTTGAGCCTAGAGAGGTAATACAACATTACCTGTTGTGTACCTTAACTATCTGTTAAGGACACAGATTCTGGAGTCAGGTTTGAATCCTTGTTCTACCAATTACAGTCTACACAGCATTGAAGTAACTTCGCTCTGTGGTTGTCTCAGTTTCCCCATCAGTAAAATGGGAGTGCTATTCATAGTACCGACTTTATGGGGTGGCTGCATGGATTAATGAGTTTATACTTGTCAAGTTCTTAGAATGGTGCCTGGTCTGTGGCTATTACTACACGAGTGTTAAACTAAAACCCACACAGAGACATCGGCCTTCCTAGAGTCACCAGACTCTAGGGATGACACATACCCTAGGACACTCAGGTGAAGGTTCAATGTAAAAGCTCACGACACAGCCTTGCTTTAGTGTGCTGGACAGCAAATGGTGGCTTTTATTTTTATTGCATGTGGGGAGTTGAAGTTTGCCTTGATCTCTTCCCTGGCTCTTCTTTGGCAAAAGCGCTGCAGCCAGGGTTCCGGGAGAGGAAGCCTTCAAACTTCCCACTCCGGTTGGCACACGGAGGGAGAATCGTCTTGGATGATTTTCAGGGAGTTTTGCATCCATCACAATTCCTGTTAAAGGAGTGGCACTTGGCCGTCATGAAGCTGCAGAGGGCCTCCAGGGGACGTCTGGCTTTCTAAAGACCCTCACTTCCATGTAGCACTGGGGCTAGCTGTCTTTGGCCAGATTTTCTCCAACTCCTGCCACCAAAATGCAGCCGGGCTTTTGCAGAGTGAGTAAAGTAATTTACAGGGCACGGTGCATGAGCCAATCCCCAGGGCATGTTTGCACTTTAACGGGTCATCGTTCACCCCCGAGATCCTGGGAGCTGGAATGGAGCCCATCCTCCTCGCCTGCCTCCAGGGGAGTAAAGATACACTGAGTTATCTTTTCGGCTGTGCACTGACTGCTTTTCTACTCTCAGGCTCTGAGCTTCGTGAAGGCAAGAACAGGGTGCAGGTGATGTGCTTAGTGAATGAATGTTTCCAGAATTGAATTGTGCGTGGGTAGTTTGGGGCTACCCAGTTTTCCAGAAGGAAGGTGCAGGACCAGCTCCATGGATGTGCCACGTGTGTAGTTAGACAGAAAGGCCCTGAACTTGGCTAATGTTCTGCTATCACTGTCTTGAAATTCTTAGTAGTTTTTGAAGAGGCTCCATGGGTTGTATAGCTGCTCTTATGAAGGAGGCTTGTCTACCCAGAGTTCTCTGACCATATGCCCTCAGGAGCTCCGAGGGCCTAATTTGTCCTTTGGGTGGTGAATATCTAAAAAGACGTACAGAAAGAAGTTTAACATTTTTCCTTGGTCAATATTTTATTTAATGGGAGCCTTTGGCACTACGAATTAAAACGCTTCCCCTGCCTTCCCAAGATGACATTCCTATCTGCTGGTCTTTTTTCTTCTCTTTATGGGTTTATTTTCATTTATCCAACAACCAGAGACTGCAGGCAAGGACTGCCTTTTGCCAATCAGATAGCTATTATTTTGCTCAAGAAAGATCATGGTACAGGCCTGCCAAGGTAGAAACAAATGCACAGTGTGTTCTGCTGAGTGCCAGGGCTGGTGGAAGGATGGGCTGGCTTGGATCATTCGAACCAGGGACTAACCTGTAAGGTCAGGGGTCTTGGAATCCAGAAAGGTCTAGTCCTTCTTCTTGGCATCACTGTGCCAACCTTGTCCCCCCTGAGACATAGAGACTCTTGTTGAATTAGGGGACGCCGTTTGGAGGCAGAGGGACCCGGCTGGACTATCATCTTCTCTAGCGTGTGCAGTTCCTGGGAACCTGGGTGTAAAAGAATGAGCAAGAGACAAGGTCTGTGCCCCCGTAGAGCTCAGAGCCTAGGCAGGGGGGGACAGAGGGAGACCACGTAGCAGCACGAAGAGGTCATTGCCATTGCCGCTGTGAGTTAGAACAGAACTCCAGGGAGTTAGGAGTGTTTCACAGGGAGAGAAGATCAGGGGGCAAGGGGGCCTCAGGAGGAATTGGCGTTGGAGGAGAGAGAGGAAGGAGGATTTTCTCAGGCGCGGGCATGAGGATGGGGAGCCAGGGGAGGGAAGAGCCTGTGCCAAGCTCCCGGTGTGGGAGGAAGCAGGGGGCACTGGGGTGGCTGAAAGTGGCCAGTGTGGAAGGGCAGGCGGGACAGGCAAGACGCAGGGGGGTGACGCCGAGATTGGGATCGGGGTGCTGGTCCTGAGAGCAGGAAGTCCTTGGAGCAAGTTAGAGACTCTTGGCTTCCAGCTGTTAAAACTGAGCTCTCTGGGGATCTCTGGGAGGCTCCGCGGTTTAGCGCCTGCCTTTGGCCCAGGGCGTGACCCTGGAGACCCGGGATCGAGTCCGGCGTCGGGCTCCCTGCATGGAGCCTGCTTCTCCCTCCTCCTGTGTCTCTGCCTCTCTCTCTCTGTCTCTCCATGTGTATCATGAATAAATAAATAAGAAGGATCTGTCTGGGTTACGGAGGGCGCCCTGGACGCCCAGGGGTCGCGGGGGGCCCGGGGCGGAGGCTGGGCCGGGGGCCGGGACGAAAGCCCACGGAGGCCCGGGCCCGCCGGTGCCTCGCCGGGATAACCCGACGGGCAGCAGAAAGGGAACCCGCGGGACTTGGCGACGTCTGGTTGCGGGAGGACCGGCGGGGTCTTGGCCGCTTGGCCACGCGGAGTGCAAGGCGGGCGGCGCCTGCGGGGGGCGGGGGCTGCTCAGGACGATCGCGCCCTTGAACTCGGCTCCTCGGGCAGCTCGGGGCAGCTCGGGGCAGCTCGGGGCCCGTCCCACCCCGTGGGTCCCGCACTCCGCGGGGACTCGCTGGCAGCCCGCGCCCCTGAGCCCCTGTCCTCGCGCGGTCGAGGCGGGCCGGTGCCCCCACGTGCCCGGGCTGCAGGGGGGGGGCGCCGCGGGCCCCCGGGAGGACGTGGGGCTCAGGGCCCCTGGAAGCTGCGCCCTGCGGTGAGCGCTGCCCAGCGCCCAAGGGTGGGAGAGCGGCGCGGGAAGCCGCGTGCGTTTCCGTGTGTCTCCGGGTGGCGGCGCGGGGAAGGGCCTGGGAGCGGGGCCCCGGGGCCGGGCCTCAAGGTCCGCGCGAACCCGCGGGCCCCGGGCGTGCAGCGGCGCGCTAATGGGCAGCCCGCACTGCACGTGTCGCTTGCACGCTTGCACGCTTGCACGCCTGCATCCGCGTCTGCAGGCGCGTGCATGCGTGCGCGTGGCTCCCCGTGTGAGCGCGCACGTGCTGCGGCAGGTGGGCCGTAGGCTTCCCGGGCGGGCGCCTGTGAGCGCGCCACGGCCGAGGGCCTCGCGTGTGTGTCCCTGGAGGAGCCCTGGGTCCGGGCCGCCCTCGCCCCGGAGCCACACATGCCCCCGGCTGCCAGCAGGTGGCCCCTGAGCACCGCGGCCCGGGCTCTGGGGAAGGGGCCCGCAGCCTCCCTGCGCTCGCTCTCCCTCCTGAGAGTCGCCGCGCTGCTGCGGACGGCAGGGATCCTCCCCGCGGCGCCCAGGCCTCTCCGGCTTCACCTGAGGCTCCGGCGGCCCCACGTCCCACCCTCAGCCCACCCAGAGGCGGAGGCGCGTCCCGCAGCCAAGGGACACGGTGGGCAGAAGGAGGATGCTTCTGACCTGTGGGCGAGGTCCCGGGAGTGGCGGGGGCGTAGCCTCCCGTCGAGTCGCCGAGCGCGGCTCTCGGCTCTCGGTTCTGCGCTGGCCTCTGGCTGGGAGCTGCTGGCCCGCGGCCAAGGCCGACAGCAGGTGCGTGCGCCAGGCCCGGGCCTTGGCCGAGGCTGGGGAGCAGCGCAACCCGAGGGTGAGAACTGCGCCCTCCGGGCCACAGAAGGGAAGGAAGACGATGCCTCGGGAGGCTTGCTGGCCTCTGCTTGAGGTGGCGTCGAGGCCAAGCGGCGCGGACAGGTGGCATTGCCCTTCCTCGGAGGCCGGCCGTTCCGTCACCCGCATCTCACGAAGGCAGCGACCGGGCGCACGCACACACACAGCCGGTCTTAAAGTGTGACTGTGTGGCCTCAGGACAATCGGGAAGGCTTGAGAGCTAGGGACCCAGTTGGACATTCCCGTGAGAGCCACTGGCACGGCCGGGAATTGGCCACGGCCTGGGTCATCTCCCACGTGCAGCTCCCGCAGCACAGGCCCCTGGTCTGCTGGTCTCTGGGTCCACTTGGCCAGTGCAGAGCTGAGCCAGGGCTGAGCCCCGCCACTCGCCGGGGACTCCGTGGGCAGGGGCCGTGGAGGGGCAGTGGGCACCGCCTGGAGCACCTGGCAGAGGGGCGGCCTGTGGGGGCCGTTGGGACAGTGGAGGGGAGGTGGAGAGGGTGCAGCTTCCAGCTGAGTCTGGACCAGACCCGCTCTGGCGGGCCTGGGTGCAACCGGAGGACATAGAGTTCCTGAGAAGGAGGCCTCAGAGCAGACCCTTGTGGATGGTCTGAACTGGAAGAGATCTGAGCCATCGGAAGTCCTGTGGGTTTTCCAGTTTCCTGCAGGGCCCAGGGGGTTCCCGGGTCGTACCTTAGGGCAGCCAGTGCTGGTGGGAAGGGAGTAGAGGGAGGGGGAGAGAGAGAAGGAGAGAGAGAGAGAGAGAGAGAGAGAGACAAGACTCTGGACTCCTAGCATTGGTTCAGTTGAAGCCACTCAGCTTTTTATCCTGAGGACAAATTGGAGTTTATTTTTAAGCCTTTATTTTAATAAAGGAGTATTTCTTGAGTGCCTACTGTGTGCAACGCACTGTTCCAGATTCTAGAGGTATTTGGAGAACAGGACATATAACATTCCTACTCTGGACCATTATATTCTAGTAGACAAGTAAACAAATAGGTCAATTTTGGGTTGCAAGTGTATGAACACAATGAAACATGGTCTGCAATTGTATGCAACAGAATAACTTGGGGGAAGGAAGCAACCCAGCTCCTTTAGATCCTGTGTTAAGGATGGCCTCTGTGAGGTGATGTTTGAGCCGAGGCCTGAATGATGACAGTGGGAAGAGCATTCTGGATAAGATTTTGTTTGAAGCAAAAGCTCTGTGGAAAAAAAAATTGAAAATCACTCAGTCTTCTTTTATTTATATTCATTTATTTAAATTTCAAAGGTAATACATATTCATTGTAACGATTTCAAACCTTATTAATGTATATAAAGTCAAATGTAGAAGTAGCTTCTTTCCTCTTCATCTCCCTTCCCCCCACCCCCAATTGCACTTCCTGGAGAGAATCCCTTTATCAGTTAGGTGGATAACCTCCCAGATTTTATTCCGTGCATTTGCAAATATATATGTTAATTTCCCACTTTATCTCTACTTGTCTGTCTCATAGGACATTCAAACTTAACATGTCCAAAATGACTCCGGACTTTCTCCACTAAACTTCTTTCTCCCCCTGGGCTTTCTCATCTTCGTAAATAACTCCACCCAGTTGTTCAGGCCCCAAGACTTGGCGACATCCTCAATTCTCAATTCCTTCTTTACTTACTCTCGGACCCCAAGGCCAATCCACTGGCACATCCTGTTGGCTCTACCTCCAAAGTATGCCCTTATCTGGACACTTCTCACACTCTCCGCTGCCAGAAACCTGTTCTAAGCCACCACTTCACCTTGCCAGGATCCTAACGGCTCTCCATCCCCTCATTGGTATTTCCTACAATGCATTCTCCATTCAGCAGCCAGTCCATTCAGCAGCCAGAATGATCTTTTGAAAATGGTAAACTTGATTTTGTCCCTCCTTGCTTAATACCCCAGTGGCTTCTCTAGTTTCATCTGGACCATTTCTCTTTCTTATTGATTATCCTTTGTCTCCCTCCTACCATGTCTCAGGGCCTTATATTTGCTGGGCTAGTTCTTTGTCATCATTCTGATCTTAACTCACTGTTGCCCTCCACGGAGACATGCCCTGATGGCTCCATACAGTAGTCTCACTTTTGCCCTGACCACCTCTGTACCCCCAAACATGCTCTATCATATCACCCAGTTTTGTTTCCTTTATATAGTACTTATGTAATTAGAACATATCTTGCTTATTTCCTTGTTTATCATCTGTCCCTACCTCTGACTGAACAGAGGCTCTGTCGCGGCAGAGATCTTGACTCGTGTTCTTGTTCACAGCTCTACTGATGGATAGATAAAAGTGTTTCCAGATTGTTGCTAATGAATGAGCCTCTAGTGAACATTCTTGCACATAGATCTTTGGGTAATTGTGTAAGGGATTCTGTGGGACAGACTGCTTGAAGTGGAATTTCTAGGTTGAAGATAGCGTATTTTAAATTTGATAGATGTATCAAGCTACTGCCCAAATTATTGTACCAATTTGTACTTCCATTGACTTTGAGAAGGCCTTTCTCCAAGTCCTTGACAGCACTGGATAATAAAAATGTTTTTCTTGTTTTTGGCCTATGTTATGGGCAAAACCAAGTATTTTACTTTGTTTTATTTTATTTTTTTCAAAGTTTTTTTTTTTTTTTTATTTACTCATGAGGGACGAAGAGAGAGAGAGAGAGAGAAGCAGAGACACAGGCAGAGGGAGAAGCAGGCTCCATGCAGGGAGCCCGATGCGGGACTCAATCCTGGGACTCCAGGATCACGCCCTGGGTGGAAGGCAGGCGCTAAACTGCTGATCCACCGGGGCTGCCCTTTATTTTGTTTTAATTTGTATTTCTCTGATTATATGAGATTGAATATCTTTTAACATGATTTTTGGTCATTTGCACTTTTTCTTTTGGATAATAAACATTGCTGGCCCTGCCCTCTGATACATTTCTATTTGTAAGAAAGAATGGATTATAGGTAGACAATTACCAACCAGTTTTGCCTACCATAGCATTTGGCTATTCATTATTTTTTTCTTCTGTTTTATCTCTATCTTATTAATTGCTAAGAACCCTTTGTGTTCTGTGGAGTTAATTTTGTTATATGTGTTGCAAATGTTTTCCTTATGTCTTTCCTTTATCTTTCAGTACTGTTTAAGATATTAATATGTTTAATCAAAAACAGAGATGGATCTTTAACTTTTCTATTTCTGTTAATGTGAAAATAGCAACTAAAAATTTTAAAATGATCTATAAAAAGGTATATGAAAAGTGAATCTCCCTTCCCATTACACCGAGCTAACCTTGGTTATCTTTGCAAATTTCTTATGTTTACGTGTACATTCATCATTTATTTATTCATCAGCCATTCATTCCTCTACCAAATAATTATAAGCCATTTATACTTCCAATATGTATTGGGTATTTACTATATTCCTGGCATCATACGAAGTATATTAAAAAGAGGATATATGCACATTTATCTTTTAAAATTTTTCTTGGAACATGTGCTTTTCTTTATTCATTTTTTTTTTTTTTTTAACATTTCAGATGCTTCTATAATAACACACCCATATCCACCTCATTGTTTTTAATGTTTGCTCACTGTTTTATTTTATGCATATACCAGAATATATTTAATCTGGTCCTTACTGATGGACATTCACATTGTTTCCTGTGTGTTTGCAATTGCAAACAATGTTGCAGTGAGTATCCTTGTAGCTATATCTTTACAGCCATGTGCAAATATATCTGTAGGGCAGACTCCTAAAATGGAATTGCATTTTAAGTTTGATAGACATTGCCAAATTGTCCTCCAAAACTGTGTTTCAATTCACACTTCCATCAGATGTGTGAGAGTGCCCATTTCTCTACTTTATTTGCAACCCTGGATATTATGTCTTTTAAATTTTTGCAAACATAAGGCTGTGAGAGTGGTGTTGCATTGTTGCATTTTGCATTTCTCTAATTAGCAGTGAAACTGAGAATCCGTTCATGAATTTATTGGTCACCTGTATTTTTTTTCTATAAATTGTTCAGATTCTTTCCTCACTTTTTATATTGAGTTGTCTTTTAAAAAATTTACATTGACTTGTAGATTCCATATAGTATGAATATTTAAGCTTTGTCTGTTACATGTGCTAGAACTATTTTCTCTCAAGCTGTCTTTAGTCTTTTAACATTGTTTATGGCCTAACCCCACCTTTTTGACCTGGAGACACAATACAATTCCTGTGTAGACCAAAGCTCCCTAATGTCTTCCTGCAGATGTCTTGAACTATGTTTCGTTAGCTCTTCTTTTTCTTTCCAGCCAAGAGTAGAAAGAGATTCTTCAATAGATCCTACTCTGGGGGGCTGCAGGTGAATCCTGAAGGAGAGGTGAGGAGTCATTCTTCACCAGCCTTGCTGTGGTCATTTCTCCTCTGGTAATAGAGCACTTTATCATTGCTTTGCACGTTTTCCTACAGACAAAAGCATTTTTGTTTCAACTTTTAGGACTTCATGTCTTTTTCTTGCTTAAAATATTCTATTACTCAAAACATGGATGGCCCCTCATCCTTGGTTTAGATCATTCCTGAAATAACTCCAGGGAGTCCTTGCGATTCAGTGGAAATGACTCAGGGATTGTCATGGGGTGCGGACTGAGAGGGTGGAGTAGAGGCCTCAGCCTCTCTTTAACCTGTAGGACTCTTGCATGACATTCTCTGTGAAGAAAGCAGTGGTTTCTGGGCCTAAGCCATCCTGGAAAATGGCTACCTACAGCCATACTGTAGAGTGAGGGCTTTATTTTCTAAAAAGCTGTGAAGCTCCAGGGCCTTCAAAAAATGCATCTTTTTTATATCGTAATCACTCTCTCACCTCTGGATAATGAGGCCATCTTGGAGCTCTGCAGTAATGCACAGCTGGATGCTCTTGGGTGTGTACAGGGCAGATTTTGGTTAACAGGCCAGGATGAAATTTTTCCTTCTTTGGTGAAGGTACTTGATGGTAAGTTTCATTAGTATCTATTCTTGTTTTTAAAGCAACATTAACCGTGTCTTCTCAAATATATAAATGTTCCCATTTCAACCAAGAAGTTCATCTGGGGCAAGGGTGCAGCAAGAGAGGAAGTGAGTGGAGAGTCGTTTCTCAACATACCAATTGATAAGGACTGATAATTACTTGTAGCAGAAGCGCTGCTTTTGATGATAGTAATGGAAACCCTAACCACCAGGAAAATAATTACACGAGTGCTCCCCCCCCCAACCCCCAACAGTTTTGCTTTCCTCATTTTCAGTTACCTACTGTCAACCACAGTCTGGAAACGGACAATACTCCTTCTGACTTATCCTCAGAAGGCCAAATAGTAGCCAAACATCTGCTACGTTACTCACCCCACGTCATCTCATCATACAGGCATTGTCATCTCACATCATCACAGGAAGTAGGGTGAGTGCAGAGAGAGAGAGAGAGAGAGACCACATTCACATAACTTTTATTACAGTATCTTGCTATGATTATTCTATTATTGGTTATTGTTGCTAATCTCTCACTGTGTCTAATTATAAATTAAACTTTATCATAGATATGCATGTAAAGGAAAAATTGTAGTATGTACTGGGTTTGGTATATCTAGCCACAGTTTCAGGTATCCTCTGGGGGTCTTGAAATCGCCTTCTGATAAGGGTTGGGGGGGATGACTATATCGTTTTTAAACTGGAAGTCCAAGGTCAGGCTTCTTTAGGGTTGCTTAATTCAGCAGCTCAACAAGAATCATGACTTTTTGCCTCTTGCATAATATGACTGTTGGGGTCCAGGGGTCATGTGCAGATCCAGCCTGGCACAGTGTTTTGACTGCTGGTGGACTCTCCACCAAATCTCTTTTTAAGAGTGAAGAAACCTTGTCTTGAAGGCCCCAGCCTGGTTCCTTCATGTCTTGTTTGTCAGAGTTGAGGCATATGTCTGCTCCTGGACCAGTCACTGCCAAGAGAATGGGATAAGTTCAATCAGTTACTGCCTGTTCACGATTTTACCCTGAGATAGGGAGAGGGTCACCTTCCCTTGAGTGGTGGCTTACCTGGTCAAAATCAGACAGGGTGTTGTTAACAACGGGGGGCGGGGGGGTGGAGAAGCAACCAGCAGTGGTTGCTATGATACTGCTTTTATTTTAATCAATTGGTTAATGAATTAATTTTATGTTCTCCAAACATTAACATGGTTATTGTTGGAGCAACCTGATTCACTCCTTTGAGGTTCCGCGGTTCACTTCCAGTGATCACACGTAAGAAGGAGAGTGCACATGTGCATATCTTACATCTGGTCCCACTTCTGGAAGGGGTACTCTGTAGGGTGGCAAATAAAGCTTTGTTGCTCTGAACACAGTTGAGCATTCAAGAGACTGAATAGTTGGTGTCAAGAAATAAAGATGGAGATTTATGAGAGGCAGAAGTAGGTGCACAGTTCCTTTATAATATCCTCACACTCTCTTTGAATATTTAACACACACTATCCAATCTCACAATTTCATCTGTTTGAGTTTACATCAGTCAAGTTTGGCAACAAAGCTGCCATTTGTTAAGAAGAATTTCAATTAATTAGTTAATCATTATTATTTTTTCAGAGTGGTTGAAAGGAGTTTGGACATGAGGCCGGTGGCTGAATAGTGCTCAGCTGGTTCCGGATATTTTCTCTCCATTAAACGAAGCCACAGCTTTGTTTTTTTCAGATGAAAATGTGCAGGTTTCACATGTTGGTAAAAGAGAACCACAGTGTTGTACAACTTGGATTGTGCTAAAGGGGTATTACAAGCAGTCATGCAAGTTGGCTGTGTGGCAGGTGATGGTTGCAATGTATAGATTCCCAGTGACAGAAGTGAAATTGTATGTGTTCTGACTAGGGCTGCTGCTGGGCTCTGAAGACACTGGAAATCTAGTTAAGTCACACGCAGTGCGTATCATTCACATCATGGCCAAGGTAACAAGAAGCATCGTGCACTGGTCAGGATGCTCATGGTACCCAGGGAATGCCACAGGCACCAGAGAACATGAATTATGCCATATGTAGCTCCAAGCTATTTGAGCGAAAATTGACCCTCCAGGGTCCAGAGCCCAGTCCAAATTTCCTCATGCTGTTATGCTGTGGCATACAGGAAAGAGAAAAGAGAAGGCTCATCCCTTGCTATGTTTTTATATGCTTTCAAACACCAGAACTGATTCTCCAAAGTAATTTTTCTTCATGCATCCAGACACTTGAACGATGCAACCCAGAGTCAAATCTTGAGCTTCCATAGCAAGTCATCCTAAAGTCGAATACCATTCTCAGCCTTGGCAAATATTTTCCTACTACCTCAGAACTCCAGAGACCTGGTGGTCCTGTCCTCTTGGGGGGTGGGGATGGGGCTGGAGGTACATATTGATGATGGTGATCTCAGCATGGGGATGAGTAGCAAACAAAAGATGATGATGATGATGATGTGTGTGTGTGTGTGTGTGTGTGTGTGTGTGTGAGAGAGAGAGAGAGAGAGAGAGAGAGACAGAGACAGAGAGAGAGAGGGAGAAAGGGAGAGAGGAAAATGTTCTTGTTTCTAAGAGAAGCTCTGGTAACAGGTTTCCTGGGTAAATGAAAGTTGTATTGTCTTCCATCAGAGATGACTTGAAAATAAAGTGCTTTAATGCTAATACTGCAGATGTCTGCAGGAAACTCAGCACCACACTGAACACTGTAGTTAGATAGCTGTGCAAAAAAGTACATGAAGGAAAGGGCTAATGTGCAATACTTCTATTTAAGATAGAAGGAGGAAATAGAAATTGTGATAGCATGCTATTTCAAGTAATAATAGAAAGTACTTGATGTTTACATGGCGAATGGATCAATACTAATTCTGTAGTCAGTGCACATACAGTAGTTTGGATTATACAAGTGATAGATGCACTCAGTATAGCTGAAATTTCTACCCTGCAACACTTATTTCTCACTGCGTGTTAGATGGAAATTTCCACCCAACTATCTGGGAGGATTTGCATAAGAATGGTGATAGAGCAGTATTCTTTAATGATGTGCTTTTCTTTGTTAAACTTCAAAAATGTCTATGGTGCATGATGAGGTTTGGGTGAATTGCCAAGCTAATGCTTTTATATTTTCTTTAAAGAGCTTATCTTCACTGTGTTGTGGGAGTTACTTTATATTGTGGTTATAAAGGCAGTGGCAGTAAGCTGAATTTGTAGCAATCCCCCCAATATATGCCTCCTCCTCCTCCTCCTCCTCCTCCTGCTCCTCAAGGGCTTGGTCCTGCTAAAAGGAGAATTGGAGAAGGCAGTTGACTGTCACTGGTTCAGTTGTGATGAGTCAGTTGGACTTGTTCTACGGTCCCATACCTGGTTCTGCTCACCAAGAAGCGAGGATGCTATTCTTCTGCTCAAACAATGACCTCCCATTTAGCCTATATCAGCACCGCGCCTGTCAGATGGCTTGAGATCATCCCCAAGCCTGGTGCTCTCACCAAGGACGAGTTGAATTATTCAGATCAGAGCCTGGGAGCAAATGCTGTTTGGAAAGTGACCTTTTTGTCCTCCCCACAAGAACCTAATGTTTACAATGTGAGGAGGAAAAGGGGCTGGAATCTTGGGAATTCCAAGAATGCAGCCAACAAGCAAAAGAAGCTTTCCTTCCTGGGTTGTGCACTTCAAGACTCACTCTCCAGATTCTGCTCCACAGCAACGATTTGCAAGTAGAAAGGTGGAAAAACAAAGCCCCGAAGCTGGAGCCTGCGAGGGTAGTCCAATAGACGACTTCACATTAACCTCAGTTTCAATGAAGCAAAGAATTTGAAAGCCAAGCATGGAAGGAAATTTAAGGTCACCTAATCCGATCCTTTGTCTAAAGCATGAATCTCTTTCCCAGCACAGCTTCATGGCTTGTGGATCATCAGTTGCTATTTGAATACCTCCAAGGACAAAGAACTCACTTCCTCTAAACAGCAAGGACAACAGAGGACATTAGATGGAAGACTTACTGTGTGTCAGGCTTTGTGATAAGCCCCTAAGATTCATGATCTTATTTAATGCTCACAACAACTTTATGAGATAGGTACTATTCTTGCCACCACCATTTTACAGGTGGAGAAACTGAGGCTGTGTATGTTGCAGAGACACCTGCCCAGCCTATCCCATCATTGGCAGCAACGTAGCAATCCCATTGATTGTTACTTTTCTGTCCCTTGGAAACATTTGGAATATACCTTGCCCCTGTTTTACATGATCCCCCTTTGAATGGTCCAGGCAGCCTTTCTTTCCGTCTAGTTTTCCTTTTTTTCTATTTCATGCCAGACATTCCTTAGTCTTAGTTTGGTGAGTTCCTCTAGACCCGTTCCGGCGTACCAACGCTCTTCTCAAAACATGTGTCATTTACTTCTTGAACATTTTGAAGAGACCTTATGATTGTTTTCTTTTATTAGGAGACAGTGGGCTTTGTTGGTGACATCTAACCATGAAGGCATCTATTCTGGGTGCAGAGGCTTTCCAAAGAGCACATGATGAACTTTTTCCACAGCTCTTTTCAGGGAGAAGGCATTTTAAAAATCCAGAGCATTAAAATAAGCCAGGGCTGAGCTTCGATGTCATTGCTGGTGGTAGAGGCAATGTCAGAATAAAAGACAGAAGCCTTCCTGCAAAGTGTTTGTGGGGGTCCCAGGGGGCCCTATGGGAGGCAGCTGCTCTTGGATCTAATTCAGTCTCTGACCTGGATTCTCTGTAGCTCACTAGCATGTTAGCGTGTCCTTCTGCATTAGCCTCCTGGCTTGTGAAAAGTGATCATGTTGTTGACACTCTGGCGCATTTCTCATGGAGTTCTAAGTCGGATTCAGGCAACCCAGGGCTTGCTCTGCTACCTCGGGCAAATCACTCTACCTCTTTGGGCTCTTAGTATCCTCATCTGTGAAAGTGGGTAATGACATCATTCTAACAGTAGTCAATTAATTAAGCAAGTCAGTCACCAGACTGATGTGTCTCCCATGCTGTGGGCAGCCTACCCAAGCCAACCAAAATCTAAGCCCCTGAGTGCCTCAAGGTTAGGAAACAGAAACGCTATGCCAATTGGGCTTTAACCTATAGCCAATCAATAATTTCCTTACTTTGCTTCTACTTTTTCTAAGAATCTCTTCCCAAGCTCCTATTGGTGGAGTGCTGCTACCCACTTTCGGCTTGGTGCTGCCTACCTGGAGTCGGTTTTGCTCAGATAAACTCTTAGCATTGTTAATATGCCTCAATTTATCTTTTAACACTCTTGGTGTCAGAAGAAGAAAGCAGAGACCCCCCCCCCCCCCCCCCCCCCCCGCCCAGGAGCGACGGGCCACCAGGCAGGGGTGCCCGTTGAGGTTTCTGGAGGCCATGGGGAAGTCCCTGCTTTAAGTCCTGCAGCTTTTGCTACATGTCCGGCTTAAAGCATTCATTTTTTCTGCTCTGTGGCACTGGGTTGGACTCAAAAACCAGACTGGGCCTCCCAGGCCCACGGAGCCCCAGGAGCCCAGCAGCTGGGCCTTGGCCCTGGGGCAGCCACACAGGTTTAACCATCCTTGCTCTCCACCGCTCCTGCCCCTTCCTTTGTCTCCTTTTGTTTCCTGAGGACCTGGTTTGTCAACCGTGGGGTGGGGTGGGGCCTAAAAAATAGGGCTGGAGGGAACTGTGAATGGCACTCCCTTGGCTCTTGGGTTCCCACAACTGTGGCCTGCTCTTGGGGTGACTGTCTTTCTCTGTGTGATCTTGGAAAGTAGCTCTGGATCTTGGTGGGGGGGGGGGGGCAGTGTCTTCTGTACCCTTCCTGAGGAGCCCTCTTGCGACCGTGGGATTGTTCAGTATAACCAGGAAATGGTCACTGCTCCTCCAGCTGAAACCTGGCAAGGTAGTGGAGAGGAATTTTTTTTTTTTTTTTTTTTTTAAGGTATGTCTGTGGTTAGAAGTTAGCCAAATTGGAAGCTGCTATTTCAGAACCTGATAGGAACTTTTAAAAAAGCCTTCTCCCCTAAGCTAAAATAAAACTATGTACCCACCAGGAAAGAAAACATTCTGAAGCCACTGTAGAAGGATTTATTAAAACATTCCAAAGAAACACAGCTCTAATTCTAGAACGTAAGTTTTTTTTATTTTATTTTATTTTTTTAAGTAAACTCAATGCCCAGTGTGGTGCGTGAACTCATGACTGTGAGATCAAGAGCATGCTCAGCTGAATTAGCTAGCCAGGCACCCCTAGAAAATAGGAATTAAAAAAAATTTTTTAACTTGAATTCAATTTAGTTAACATATAGTGTATTATTAGTTTCAGGGGTAGAATTTAGTGACTCATCAGTTGCATATCACACCCAGTGTTCATTCCATCAAGTGCCCTCCTTAATGCCATCACCCTGTTCCCCCCCCTCCTCCCCTCCAGCAACCCTGTTTGTTTCCTATAGTTGAGAGTCTCTTATGGTTTGCGTCTCTCTGTTTTTACCTTATTCTTCGTTCCCTTCCTCTATGTTCATCTGTTTTGTTTCTTAAATTCCACATGTGAATGAAATCATATGGTATTTGTCTTCTCTGACTTATTTCATTCAGCATAATGCCCTCTAGTTCCGTCCAAGTCCTTGCAAATGGTGAGATTTCATTCTTTTTGATGGCTGAGTAATATTCCATTGCGCGTGTGTGTATAGCATATCTTCTTTATCAATTCACCTGTTTTTGGGCACCTGGGCTCTTTCCATAGTTTGGCTCTTGTGGACATTGGTGTACAGGTGCCCCTTGGAATCACTGAAAATAGTAATCATTTGACTTGCATCTTAGTTGAAGATCTCCCTGATGTAAAGAAACAAGTTGAGGATAATGTAGTCTAACGGCTGGGTCAGTGTCTTGATATTCTTCTGGTTGCAACCCAATTCTTTGAGGAATTAAAGAAAGCTATACTTGTTTTACACATTGAGTCTTTACAAGAATAAATGAGGCTCTACAAACAATATAAAACTCACCTAATCCTTTTCACCAATCTCAGAACCTTTCCTATTCCAGCTAATGTGACATCCAAAGAGCCTCCCCAGCCACGATGAGGCTTTTTCTGATGGCCAAGGCTGCATCGCTGTAGACCTAGAGATACCCGTTACGGTGCACCTCTTCATAAACCAAGATCGGCACAAGTTAGATTGCCATTGAGCTAACAAAAGTAATTGACAACAGATGATCACATTGAAATAATTGTAAGTTTAAGACGCAGACTTGCTAAATCAAGGTTATTTTGAGTTAAAAAATGCTCAACACTAGTAAATTGAGGGGAGAAAAAAAAGAAAATCATTTTTAGGGAACAATTTACATGAACAGCAATTTTCTATAATCCGTGTACTTTTCTCCAAATACAAATTACTACAGAAATTGTTTTCTTTACTTACCCACCCATCTCTCTTCCCTCCTGATTCTTCAGTAAAGTTGGGACAGGGAAAGGGAATGTAATACTTCTTTATTGGTTTAAAGTATTTATTAGGTATTTTATACCTGATATTTTTAAGTTTCCAATTAATGAGGTAGAAAAAGCACTGGGCTGTGTTGGGAGATCTGGCTTCCTGTCCTGGTTCTGTATGGCCTTAAGACAACCACATTCCCTTTAAGTAAACTCAATGCCCAGTGTGGGGTGTGAGTCTCCTGCTCCTCTTCTGTTGGAGTTTGTGAAGGTGATTTGTAAGGTTGTCCCCAGTTCTGAGTTCCTTCAGTGCAGTTCAGTCTAGGCGAGACCAGCCAGTTTAGTCACCACTACTGGAGTTCCTGTTAGGCACTAGACCTTGTGCTGGGCATGGGGATACAATCAGTGAAAAGACATGAACTCCAGGCCAGTGCAGTTCCAGCCGCAGGTTGCCTGCGATTGATTATATCCCACCACTGCTTTTTCCTTGCTGGGGAGTTGCAGTCTTCTAGCCCTCATTTTTTCTTGTGAGATTGTTATGCTAGTAAAATAAACAAATATATATCAAGGGATTCCTATATAGGGCCTGGTACATAGTGAACATTCAGATGATGTTGGCTTTTATTATAATCATTATTGGTGAAGGAGGCAGGCATTAATTCAGTAATCACAAAAAGAAATACATTTTATCTGTGCTAAGTGCTCTGCAAGGATATATCAGGAGAATTTGCTTGGCCTGGGAAATACTGATTAAGGTTAAGATATGAAGGATAAATTCACTAGTTGAAGGGGAGTGGAATAAAGCCAGGGGAACAGCATATGCAAAGCTCCTATGGTAGGAGGAAGCACAGATTTAGAAAAATTGGTTTTGCATCCATGTGTCTCCAGGAGGCCAGAGTTCCCAGGTAGACCCATGGCTCTGACACCCTGAAGTGATGTTCCACAGGATTTAGCTTTCTCCAGAGTGGATTTAGCTTCTAAGGGACAGTAGGAAAGTGCATGTGATGAGTTGTGACACAGAAGGTTGACATTGCCTGGGTCCATCATGCGCTTAGGTAGGTCATGCTTTGGGGACCAAAGTCCCCGACTGTGGCCTGATCATTTCAACGTTCTTGTTCGGCTTGTCTTACGACTGGTCAGATTTGAGTAGGAATTAAGACCAAACTAAATTCTTCCCTGCCTACAGAGAGGCAAGGCTTAATGGGTCTTCAGCTTTTGGGATCATATTTACCATTTGAGAATCTGATGAAATCTATGGATTTTCTGTCTTGAGAGGTGTGTTTACATACTTAAATCCAAAACTGAGTACATTTTAAGGTTGGGTTCCTGGATCCCCCGAAACCCATCCATGGTCCAGGTTAAATGTCCTTCTCTATTGTTGTTGCCTGGATTTTCGACCTTGGTAACTTTTCCCTTAGGCTATTTTAACTTCCTCTGAATTTGTCTCTCTGCCTATAGTTTCTCATCCCTCCAGTTGTTTCTCCATGTCTTCTATGAAAAGAAGAAAAAATTTGTTGGAGCATGGGAGATAAAATGAATAAAATTGTAACTATTTATTTTTAGATTAAAGTAAATCAAGCTTATTATAGATACTTTGGAAAATACGTACAAACTTAAAAAAAAAATTGGTAGTCTGAGCATCCAGAGCAAACCAATCATATATTTTTTCCTAGTACTTTACTATGGAAAATTTCTTTTGTATCATTATGATCTAATTGTATACATGTATATATTTGCATTCAAATGTTTTACTTAACATTTACTTTTCCTTGAGCTTAAATGTGTATATGTATCGAATTTTTTTTTTTTAAATCATGGAAGGTATAAAACATACACAAAAGCATAGAGAATATTGTAATGAACCCTGGCCCCTATGTACTCCATCTCTAGCTTTGAAAATGATCAGTACTCTATTGGTAAACTTTTGATATGTACCAAATGGTCTCAAAATTTAGCAGTTTAAAGTAACCACCATTGATTTAGTTGATAATTCCCTGGGGGAGCGATTTGGGCCGGGCTCAGCTGTGTGATTCTTTTGCTAGTCTTGGCTGGCCTTAGCTGTGCATCTGTGTTTTGCTGCCACTTAGTTAGATGACTCTGCTTCTGGGTTTGGCTGGCTGCCATGTGGGGCCACAGAAGGGAGTGGGTCAATGTATCTCTTCTTATCCAGCAGGTTATCCCTAGGCTTCCTCATATGGTGATGGAAGACTTCCAAGCCAGTGAGAAGCAAGTGCCAATGCATAAGTGCTTTTCAAGATTCTGGTTGTATCTCATTTACTAATATGTCATTGGCCAAAGCAAGTGACAGGGTCAGTTCACACTCAAGGGATGGAGAAATCCATTCTACCTCTTGACAAGAGATTCTATAGCATCCTGTTTTAAGGACATGGGTATAGGCAGAAGGATTTGTGGCTATTTTTATAATCTACCACAAGATGTGTTGCTAATATTAATATTAGTAAAATTATCATTTTTTAAAAATTTTTTTTAAAATTTTTTATTTATGATAGTCACAGAGAGAGAGAGAGAGAGAGAGAGAGAGGTAGAGACACAGGCAGAGGGAGAAGCAGGCTCCATGCACCGGGAGCCTGACGTGGGATTCGATCCCGGGTCTCCAGGATCGCGCCCTGGGCCAAAGGCAGGCACTAAACTGCTGCGCCACCCAGGGATCCCTAAAATTATCATTTTTTTGATGTTCCTGGTAACTTGTCATGAATCTAATTTAGGTGGCTGAGTAATGTGCCACCAAGTGGATGTACTGAACCTTGTGTGACCATTTCCCTATTGTTGGGTAGTGAGGTCATTGCCATTTTTCTGCCATTATGAATAATGCTACAATGGATGCTTTGTGCATAAAGCTTTTTCTGGTTTTAGGATTATTTCCTCGGAGTAGTCACAAAAGTGATATTACCGTGTCAAACATTTTAGAGCTCTTAGTACACTTTGCCAAATTGCTTTCCAAAAGGATTGTATCAATTTACACTCCCACCAGTGTGTGTGAGATTACCCCACAGGGATCCTTCTAAAATGCAAATCTGATTATCTCACGCCCAGTTTAAAAGTGATCTCTGCTGCCTTCACAATAAAGACTAAACTATGTAAGAGAAACCATGTCTGCTACATGACTTTTGAATAACTAAAAGACTATTTTAGCTTGATAAGACCCTGTATATGCAAGGGCCATAGAATCTAGTATAGGCACAGAACCAAGACGTGAATCCATCACTCTCATGTTGTCCTCAAATGCAGGTTTTTGTAGGAGAGGAAACTGAGGGTCAGGGTGTTCAATGTGAAACGTAGAAACCGAGTCAGAGCTTTCTATCTGTGGCATTATCTATTTTAGCATCATAAAATCTTTGCAAAGGAGTACACATACAAGTTTAAGTACATATTTAATCAATGCAAATAAATTATAGCACATTTGTTTTGTTGGTTGGAATTCTGTGGCTCCTGAAAACTACAGACTGTGAGATTTGGAATGAGACCTCTTCCTTTGAATCTACATTCTGTCATTTACTAGAATTTGAACAAGATTTAACAGCTCCACGTCTCAGTTTTGTTATCTATAAGATTTAGGTAATAATGCCTATGTCTTAGGGGTTTAGAGGTGATTCAACATATGTATCAAATGTCTAACAGCACCATTCAAGGGTAACTATTATTATTATGAGGAATGAATATGTAAGTAGAAGGGAACCATAAATGTAACCGAAATGAGGAGGCTTTGATAATCCAGGACTATAAATAAAGCTATGTGACTTTTAACACCAAGTTACCATGGTTTGGGATTCAGTTCAGTCTCCTAGCTGGAATTCTTGCCTTTTCTGAGATTTTTTTAACCCCCACTATTCTTGAGAATTCCCAGGTTCATGAGTCCTTGTTTCTCCTTGATGCCCATCTCTATGTCCTTCCTGGAAAGGGAGAGCAGGGACCAAGATGCGTTCCTGGAGGTGAAGTTCTTCAACCAGTGATCTCCAGGCTGCCCTGTCTGTGCCGTGGGTGTGTCTAGCACCACATGGCTAGTGGAGGAGGGGAGCTGTTGATGAGAGCTGGGCTAAGCCTTGGGGTTTCTCCACAGGAATGTCTGATAAAGCTCTTCCTGGACCCCAAGAATTCTAGGACTTGTTTGTTATTGCATTGTGAATATATATTTACACATTTGCTCAAGTCAGCTTGGTTTTCCAATGCCCTGTATCATAGGCAAGGATGTTGTGGATACAAGGATAGTGCGGTACTATCCAGCGGAAATGTAGTGTGGGCCACATATATATTTTCTAGCAGATGCATTAAAGAATATATAAATAAATAGATGAAATGTCAATGTTATTTAACTCAATAGACCTAAATATTATTTCAGTGTATAATGTATATGAAATTATTAATGAAATAATTGATTTTTTTCATAACAAGTCCTTGAAATCTGGTGTATATTTTATGCTTACATCTCAAGTTGGTCTACCCACATTTTAAGTGCTCAGTAGCCACATATGGCTAGTGGCTACTGTATGAGACAGCACAGTTCTAGAAGAAAATACTGATGCTCCAAGTGGTACAACCCTATAGGAGGATAGGTGGTGATATTTACATGCAACTTCTTTTCTCAAAAACTACTTCTGGCTCCAGTTCAATGGGTCTCTGAGGGGTTCAACTTGTTACATGTAGTGCCTAGAATTATTTTCTTTAATCTAGTATTTTGTCTTATTTACCTATTCTAACTCCATTTCCCTTACAATGAATTCCCTGTTAGGGGTCTCTTGTATTTTCCTGCTCTGCTGCTACTCTGTCAAGAACTAGGTTTTAAATCCTTGAACATTAATAGGTTAGGGGCAAGAGAGTCAGAGTTTTATTTCTCCTCCTCTCATGAGGTTCCTCTGCTCTGATGTAGATTTGTAGATACAAAGTTCGTGTGGGAATCTATAACCCAAATGCACAAAGATATGGTGGGGAATGGATTTCTCTTAACAATGGCCAACAGTGTCTGAGCCAGCTAAAATGTTCTGTTGACTCGTGGAAGTTATGCTAGATGGAGTCTAAAGGAGTGATGTGGAGGGGCAGACAGCAAGTTCTGTACTAGTACAGACTTCCTGAAGGAAGGAAGCATGTACTGGGAAGCATTCTCAATTATGGAGGCCCTACTGTGCATGAGAGCTTCACATGCCTTGTTTCCAAGGGTAGACATTATTGTTATTTATTTATTTTTTCTGAGGTAGACATGATCACCCTGTTAGGATGAAATAGTAAAGCTCAGGTTAAGTAACTTAGCTGAGGCTACAAGAAAGGACTCATGTCTGGGATCTCCAGAGACCTTGCCCCTTTCAGTGTTTCACTGGTGCCCTTGAATGGCTAGGGCATTCAATGTCTGAGGGACCACTGGAGTGTGCCTGAGGAGCCTTTACTGGAGAGCAAGAGATCTCTGCAGCAAATACTTTTAATTTCTTACAGAGGATATAGTTTTAATGCATTGATGCAACGCTAACTATTGCTATGAAAGAAATTACCCCAAAATGGCATGAAACAACTCTTATGATGCTCATAGTTCCATGGGTCAGAAATTTGGGCAGGGCACAATGTTGATTTATCTCTGCTCTGTGACAGGTGAGGCCCCATTTGGAGGACTCGAAGGCCAAGGGCTGGAATGATCTGAAGACCTGTTTACTCCCAGCTCTGCTGGTTGAGGTTGGCTGTCAACCAGTTACATCAAAGCTCTCCATGTCATTTGTCTATATAGACTGGTTTTGGCTTTCTCACAGCATTCTAAAGAACAGCCAAGAGTTTTATTGCTTATAATTGCCTTGCCCCAGAAGTCCTGTGCTTCATGCATCTTATTCAACAAGGTGGTCACAAAGTCTAGTATAAAGGAAAGGCAAAACAGACTCTACCTCTTGATGGGAATTGACAAGGTACCAGGAGGGCAGGTAGGACCAGAAATATTGCTGTGGTCATTCTTAGAAAATACAGTCTATTATGGTCATTATCAGTGTTGTCATCCTAAGTTATGGATGAGGAAGGAAAGGTAGAGAAGTAACCGAGAAGGAAATGTTTTACTGAAATGCCAGGGTCTCTAATAAATGTTAAAATAATGAAGGGTATTAGGAAAATGATAAAAAGGCAATAAAGGGATCCCTGAGTGGCGCAGCGGTTTGGCGCCTGCCTTTGGCCCAGGGCGTGATCCTGGAGACCCGGGATCGAATCCCACGTCGGGCTCCCGGTGCATGGAGCCTGCTTCTCCCTCGGCCTATGTCTCTGCCTCTCTCTCTCTCTCTCTCTCTCTCTATGACTATCATAAATAAATAAAAATTGAAAAAAAATATTAAAAAAAAAAAGGCAAATAAGTTCAAAGGCAAACGGGGGGTATTTGAAAAATCCTCCTCCAGCTAAAGATCCCTTCAAAGACAACAGTGATACTGTCCTTGACTTAGTCCACTGGCCTGACTAATGCTCTTTCTTGCAGCCTCGGGCAGCCTCCACTGGCCAGAGCTCTGTCCTGAGTAACCTTCGATAACTCTGACCTATGCAGGGCTGTAACAGCTTGCCTTTGGCCTGCCCTTTTTTTCTTCATGGCTTAACCCCAAGCCTCCTTTTACTAAAGATTTGGAATTTCATTAAATCAGGGCTGAACTGAGAAATAACGACTGCCTTTATATGCACTGGCTCTTTACTGGCAAGCTATTAGAGGGAAGATAAGGTTCTATAACACTGCCAGGAATAAAGCCTAGAAAATTATGCGAAAAGCTCCACCATCCAGGATAAATGTTATAGGAGGCATTAACCTTCCATAAAAATCCCTTTGCTAGGCAGGAATTTAAATGACAGTCTCTGTGAGAGGAGATATTTAGCCTTAGAAACATATTATATTACCACCCTCACTTAGAATAGCAAGCTCTTTGGTTATCAGCAGTTGGGTATTGTTCATCTTTTTCATAGGAATGCATGCTTAGTAGTATAGCAAATATGTGGTTGTGGTTTTCTGGGTACACCCCTACATTGCACTACGTAGCTCCCAAGAAGTTGTACCTACATTCTACTTTTATTTTGGAATATTGAATAAGAAATTGAAACAAACCTTTATGATAGTCTCCGAATTACTTGTCTTGAGGGGAAAAATAATTTTTCTCCCTAAGGCATAAGTGTGATTCTCCAATGAATGAGTTAGGCTAGAAATCACAGTGATTTCTCTCTCTTCTTACGGAATTTGAATCTTCTAGCAAACAAACCAACAAAATCACAGGGCAAAGCCTTTAGATACAAGTTTATGTGTGTTGTACATACATGTCAAATGTGTTGGGGGAAGATCTTAGGTGATAGCAGAATAGTCTTATTTAGGCTTTAAACACTCAATTTCCATGTCTCAGCATTGAAAGCCTTTGTTAATAGGATGAGAGACCAGATGATTCCTTACTGTCTTAGAGTCTCAGCTGGAGCCCCAGAGCTGCTTCCTGCTCTTCTACAGCTTGGTGTGGAAAAGATGCTGACTTTAGATTCCAGTGGCTAAGTGGATGCAAGTCGTGCTACCTACTTCTTGACTTCCACTATGCCTCCTGAGTGGTTCCTCCCCAAGAATCAACCAACGGGGCATTATTTTTCTTTCTGTTGACTGTGTCACTTTGGAAATATTGTTTGGACCTAGAATTGAAACTTAACATAATGTGTGGTTGAGAAATCCAAAGTTGTACCCTAGTTCATGTAATCAGGTTGACCTACTTACAAGGCAATAACTTGAAGAATTTTAAGATTTTTCTCTAGATTACATCACAATAAAACCAAACAGATTAACACTGAGAGTCAGAAACAACAAATGAAAGAAAGATAGATCTTCTAAAAGGCTTTATAGGTTTTCCTAATGATATAGTAATGATGCATGCTACTAATTTGTTTTAGAAAATATTAATTTAGAATATTTAAAAGCTTTTTGCCTTATAGTGGACTAAATTAAAAAAAATCTTCAGAGGGCCATATCTGTTCCCAAATGAGATTTTTTATTTTTAGGAAGAGTGAACTAACATGGGGGACCAATACGTGCCAGGCACGCACTGTACTCCCTAAATCCCTTTGATCATTGGATAGTGTGGGTGTCATTACTGCATTTTTGTACATTAAGAAACCAAGGCCTAGGGATGTCTACCAACTTGCTCAGACTTCAGATTACCTAGATTAAGCCAGAGTTTGTTACTTATCATCTCACATTCATTTTAGGTCTTTAGAAATTTCTCTAAATTGTAGGGTGGCCAGCCAGTGTCTTAAGTGACATACCTAAGTAAAATGCCTTCTTTTTCCTTGCAGTTAAATCTAATCCACTGACAAAATTTTTCAGTTCCACTGATCACAAATCCATGTGCTTTTTTTTTTTTTTTTTTCTATTATCACCAGCGTCCTCACTAGAGCCCAGGGCACTAGCACTTCTAGCATATCCCCTTCTCTGGTTTCCAGGTGTGCTCCTTGCTTCTATGCTTGCTTACCTGGCATCATGCAGACTGGCATCTTCCAAGAAATGAAGATGAAACGTGTCTCTCCTCTCCTCTGCTTGGATTCTCTGTAGATTTGCTATTGTGACTAGAGTAAAATTTGAATTTCCTGCCTTGGCCTATGAGACCTGGCATGCTGTGGTTCCAGCCTTCCCTGCTCATCCCACCTCCTACACTCTGTGCTTTGCTCTCCATGCTCCACTCCCCCACATACTATTTCTAGAAAAGAGCAAAGCTCTTTCCTGCTTCTTACTCTTTTTCTCTCCTTAGAATATTCTTCTACTGGCTCTTCCTATGGCTGGAGTTTTGCCCTTCAGGTCTTGGTTTAAAGGCCGATTCTTCTATGAGATCTTTTTTGGCCACCTTATTTTAAAAAGCTCCCTCTCCTGTGTTATTTGCCATCACAGTGCTGTCTTTGCTTCCTTCATGGCTCTTGTCACAAATGGTAATTACTTGGTGCCTTTGCTTGTTATCTTGCCCCTCACCCTACTCAGACTGTAAGCCACCCTATGAGCACCCTGTCTATCACATTCTTTGCTGTTACCTCACTGCCTGACACAGGTTGCCACTCAACAAATCTTTGATGCAAAAATCAATGTGTATACTTCAGTAGTCCTTCTGCTCTTAAAATGCCTCCCCTCACTGAATACCAAAGTGTATTCAGTCATCATCATCTTCTCCATGCCTTATTGGGCAAAAATAGTGGAGTTGGCTTCAAGAGCACTGGTCTCTACTCCCATTTCAGTCATTAACTTGCTGTATGACCTTGAGCAAGTCATTACTTCTTTCCAGATGATCTTTAAGCTCCCTCTGATTCCTGACCTCTGATTGTTTCCAATTTCCCTACTGCTGTTCCCCTGAAGCAACCTTAATAGAAGCAACTTGGTTTTAAACTAACTATTCTGAGATGCAGTCTGCAAATTATTTAGGTGGACCCAGTGTTTCCCCTATGTTTGGAGATTCTTGGGTGGTGTTAAAGGAGTGTGTCAGGTGATGATGTCTGGAGAAAGGGGTGCCTCCAGATGCACTGCACAAGAAAGACAGTTGGATTTCATTGCTGGCACCTATTGTGTTACTGGGGAGAACCTGTTTGCCTTTTGTGACACTACAGCCTGGGGGAACAGCCATGGAGAAACCAGTACTTAATAGTATATAGTGTCTATGACTTCTCCTCTTCATCACTGTGGGAGTGGGAGTTCCTCCCTAGGAATCTCGGTCTGCAAAGGCAACTGCGGGCCAGAGAAAACAAGTTCCTGCATATGGGCTGGGTCTGGCCTGGGTGTCAGGGCCTAGTTGGCTGTCTATCCTGTGTCTCCTGCTTATGGGAACCTGCTTTCTTTAATGTTTACCAGGGGATGGAGGAGGAGAGCAAGAGGTGTGTGTGGGGTGCTATTTGCTGTGCTGAATACTCTACATTTATTACCTCACTAAATTCTGTGAGGCAGTGATTATCTTCCTGTAGTCCCCATTTTCTAGATGGGGCAGCTGAGCTGTATGGAGAAATTAACTTGCTTTAGGTCCCAGTGTTAGGCAATGACAATGTACTAGAGAGCTTACTGTGCGATCTTTACTCCTCTCTCTCATTTCTTTCATCAGTTTCTGGTATCCCAGGGAATGCTGAACTCTGCAGAAGGAGCATTTTCAGGGACTGTTTGAAAAGCCAGTGTGGTGGATCAGTGTACTGGGATTAGATTTGGCCAACAAATTCCCAGAAATTTGGTTTTGGAACTTAGAAATAGGAGATTACATCAGATGTCAACGTAGAGTCAAATAAATGACCATGGAGAAGAATCCTCTGCTTACTAGGAAAACAATTTAAAAGTTGAACTTAAATATTTTTTTTCCTCTATATCCCAAGTGGCACCACAGCTTTTGGATGTTTCAAGAAAGCTGAGATTTTCTCAAGGCAGACAAGCAACCTTCTAGAAGGTTATCTGGGGTCTAGAGGGGGAGATATTCCACAATGTTTATTGAATGGTGACGTCGGGCCAAGGCCCTGCTGGTCACTGGAAATAAAAAGGTGAAGAAGATACAGCCCCAGGCTGAGGCTGGAGGTCAGGGACAGACAAAGTGGACAGTTTAATATGCTGTCATTAGGCTGTGACAGAGCTGAGAGCAGGAGCCTGGGGAAAATTCTCTAGAGGAGGGGAGTTTCAAGATGAGGCTTGAAGGATAAGCTGGCAAAAATAAAGGAGGCAAGTGTGGGCAAAACTACAGAACCATAGGACATGTGAGTATCTGGGGCGGTCAGAGATGAGGCTGGAGAGAGTGATGACAACCTGCCTGTGGAGGGCCTTGCCCATTAGACTTTGGAGCTTGGATGTTATCCTGTGGTGATGGTTTCAGAAAGATCCCTCTGGGGGGCCATTTAAGAATGTACTGGAGAGAAAAGACTGGAGAAAGTTTGCTCTAATAGTCTAGGCAAGACTGAAGCAGTCTTGAATTAGGGCAGCGGCAGTGTAGGAGGGAGGAGGGGAGGACAGACTCAATCAAATAAGGGATTCTACTGTTCTCAGAATTCGTATATGAAGGTGGTATATAATGAAAGGACCTGGCACAAAGTAGATGCTTACTTTGTGAATGCAAGCTGAGTATACAGAGGGATTGTATTTACACATGCACAGATACCAGCTATGTAATTTTTATGATAAACATAAATACCTGGAAATTTTAAGTTAAAATATTTACTTTCATTATAAAAAGTAAATGTGAATTATAGCCATTCTGTAGCATCTAACATTCTGTACATTAAGATGACAAATTATAGTTTCTAGATATTCATATTTAGTAACACATTTTTCTCCTCGATTGCTTATTATTTTATTGTACTATTATAGATGTTGTATGTGATTTCAGAGTGAAGTTTGATATTGCATATCATTAACTAAATTCTCAGGGATATAATTTTTTTCAGTCTTCAGAGAATAGAATTCAGTAGTTTTGAAGCCTGTACATGTCTTCCAGGGAGTTAGAAAAGCACAAAACACCTTCCTGAATTTTTTTCCCCACGAATAATGGCAGGTTTCTTTTTTTGGGGAAAGATAATGTTGAAGATGGGATATCATTGTGTGATGAAGATGGGCTGCACTTTATAGCTTATGACTACTTATGCTCCAGAGCTAGAGAGCCCATGGTTGCCTGTTCACTCACTCTAAATTAGATTTCCTCTCTCAATCCCCCTTATGGCACTGTGTTCTTCATAGTACTTTTCAGAAGTGTGAATTAAATATTTGTGGTAGACTAATGCCTGCAAATTCTTTCTTCTTCCATAAGGAAGAGTGGGATCCCTGTGACCTGCCCTTGAATCTGGGTAGGCTCCATGACTGTTAGGCCAGTAGAACATGGCAAAAGATGATATGAGACTTTCCAGGCTCAGATCTTAATAAACTGGTGGCTTCTGCTTCCTGTATCCTGGAACACTTACTGGGAGCCCTGAGCTACTGAACAGGAATCCTGATTACCCTGATACTGCCATGCCAGAGCATCCTTACAGAGGCACTTGTTCAACTGTCCCTACTGAGCCCAACCTTCCAGTCGTCCTTGCGAAGGCATAGGACATGTCAGTGAGCAGCTTTGGACCCTCCAGACTTCATCATGTATGCCAGTGGAATACTGTCATGTGGCCTCCATTGACACCAAGTGGGATAGAACCGCTTAGCTGAACCCTGCCTGAATTCCTGACCCTCAGTGTTGCAAGATATAATACAGTGTTTGACACTTCAAGCCATTATGCTTTGGAGTAGCTTGTTTTGCGTAATAGACAACTGGAACAATACTCATTGATATTTATTTATTAATATGTATTTTTCCCCTTTAGACAGTACATGATGAGGAGAATAGGGACCCTGTCTGGTTTGTTCACACTGTGTACTCAAACGCTTAGCCCAGTATTAGGGCACCACAGGAACGTTCCATGACAAGTTGAACAGAGTGGAGTTAGCCTAAAACGTAGGTATGGATTCTCTACTTGGACTCCTAAATTATTCATGTATTCTCTTCCTCATTCCTTGGTTTTCCTTCAACATGTGTCTGGGTCCTGATACTAACTTCTGCTTGTTTGCATGCAAAATATTTTGAGGCTAAGCATGCTGTTTGTCTTTAGTCAGGGTCATGTATTTTTCCTAGAACCCATCACATGACAAATTTTCTCAGGTAATTGTAAAAGGATGGGCATGATCCGGATCTAAAATGAATTAAGAAGCAATATCTATATCCCTTTATATCCTTTATATCCTTTCTTTTCCCCTTCCCTCCTTCCTATCCATCAAGCATAATATTGGCTCTGATGCAATACTTGAAAAATAACTCTTGGGCTTCTTAGCATTTGATACCACAGTGTACACAGAGAAACAGGCATATTTATAGTAGGATGGAAGACTTCTTTTCCTGACTTGCTTTGATAGCCAAACTTCTGCTTTCTTAGTGTCCACAAATCACAACTATTAGTAAAGCTTTCATTCAAGTAGAATGATGGCACTGGATGCTTTGTCTTTTCAATACACAATCTTGTTCCTCTTCCTCTTCTTTTGTTTGGTTGCAATTTCACTTCCTGTACCACAGCATATGCTGAACATTTGGTGACACTTGAAGCATCTTTATTAATTTCTCTACAAATCTTTTCCATCACCTAGAAGATGGGTCTTTTGAAAAGTGCCAAGCTGATGTGACAGCTGAGGTGATTTTAGTAGTAGTATTTTGTTTTCTCAGGGCAGCTCTTCATAGTAAGTAAAAAATGCTGTCATGACTTTTTAGCAGGCATTGTTTTAAATGGGTTGTCCTGTCTGAGCATATATCATTAATACTGCCCTTTGGCTGGGAAGTGGGTGTGCACCAAGGCAATGGGATGATGGACTGGATGCTTGCTTTCTCACAATTTGGGCCATTTTACATTAGGTAAACCAGAGTCCTAAAAGCCCTCTTGTTTCATTTATATATATTTTTTCCTGATGGGGATTTTACAGAATTTAATGGCAGTATAGTCAGAGATAATGCAAAAAGTAGTGCTTGGTAATAATTTATTAATGTGATTAGTACTATGGAAGACTCAGGGAGCAGTTCCATTTAGGGGGTCCATTGGGTATAGGTGTGTAAGTGGATAGGGGAAGGGGTGCTTGTGTTGCCGTGATTATGTTAAAAGCTGTGTTGCATCAAGGGAGTCTTAAAATTTCATTCATGATTGAAAGTAATTGGGAACTTTTGTTCGTGTATTAGTCAGGATTCATTCGGTCACAAATGACAACACAACTCAGACTATCTTAAAGGTAAAATTTATCAACACTTGTAATTGAAAAGGTCTAGGTCTTCAGACATGGTTGAATCCAGGTGCTCAAATTATGTCACTATGTTGGATTCTTTCTAAGGAAGGCTTTTTTTGAACTAGTGGGAAAGATATCCTTTAGCCACTCAAGGCTTTTATATAATCCTTACAGTTCACAATCCTAGAGAATACCGAGGAGATTTTTTTCTAAAGTTCTAGCAAAAACTCTGGGGTGATTCTCCTTGGCCTAATTTAGATTGTATAATTATCCTCAAACCAATAACTGTGGCCGGCAGGAGGGTGTGTTCTAATTATTCAAGTTTGGGCCATGTGCTTATCCCTGAAACCAGAAACAAACATGGTCAAACCCAAGTGTCTCATGTTGACTAGAAATGGTGGTGAGGTGGTTTCTCAGAGGACAGCGTCAATACATATTCCATTATAGTCGCTTATTAGTCTTCTGGGATCCTAAGAGCAGAGAGTGAGATGCTTCCTGAAATGACCTTCGGAGAGGAGAACTGAGTCTAGGTGCATTCTTCCATTTGCTCTCTAAATGACTTTGGGCTAGTTACTTTCCCTCCTGGGGGTCTCAGAATCCTCATTTGTAAGATGAGGAATTTGGACCAGGTGATTCTGATGATGCTATCCACCTTAAAGATGCTACAGTTTTCTTTATCCTAGCTAGAGGGATTATTGTAAACATCCAGAGAGATGAAGTATGGTACTGTGCTATATAAACACAAGGTGTTCCTGATTCTGATCCTGGTGGTACTAATGTGACAGCAATCTTGCATTCTATTAGAAACAGCCCTCAGTCCTCTGCTCAGCATCTGAAGAAATACTGCTTCAGAGTTCCCTCCTTCCCTTCCTCAGCTCAGCAGCAACGCTGGTGAGAGACTTTCTGGCTGCCGTAAGGTCATTGGGATAAATGGGAAGGTTGGCCCATTGCCTGAAAATGAGTTTGGCTTAAAAGTTCCTTGCCCAAGAAATGGAAAGAAAAAACCTGCTGGGATAGCCAAGGGGAAAGAGAAGTGAGTGACCTCTTTAGAAAGAACTGCAGCCCTGAAAATCTGACTAATGGCTGGAGAGGGTATGTGATGATAACTCACAGTGGCCACTTGGATTTAATTATAGCAACATTTGCAGACAATAAGTGGGTCTTGAGTGAAGCTGGCCTGATGATATGGCAGTGACAAAAGCTAATCTGTATTTCTGGCCCAAAGGATGGATGAGAAATGACTTGGGAACATTTCCTTTAGGAGATACATGTATGTGTTTTTGTTGTTGTTACCACTGTGATCAAATACTTATTAAATTCTTGGGGTGAATGTGATTCAATTCACAATTTTCTGAATTGTGGAAAGAGAATGGATTTGGGGTTTGGAAACCCTGGGCTCACTTCGAGAGTTTCCACTTATTCACTGAGCCTCATTTTCATCATTTGCAAAATGAGGAACTTTGTTGTGTTCTTAAAAATCAGTAATTTTGAGATTACAGGTTTGTTAAGGTACATTCATTTTTTTTCTTTTAACATTCTATGCTTTTTAATTCTGTGGCTTACCAATAATAATCATAATTAATAATATTCCTGACTTCTAGGTACTCTCAATAAAAAGGACTTATTAGAGTAGTAGAAAACCCTGGAATTCAATACTGAACTATCAAAAGATTCTAGCAGAAAATACATGGTCTGAACAGAAAAGCTAAACATTTTTCCCACTGGCTTCTGTTTATTGAGCGTCTACTATTTGCCTGCTGTTGAATGTCAGCACTGTGCTTTACATATAGATCAATGCTGTAGGGGAGGTTTTACTAAACCCATTTTTAAACATTAGGAAAGTGAAGGTCAGAGAGGTTAAGTAACTTGCTCAAAAAAGTAGACTGTGCCTTAATAAACTTCTTGTCCTCTAGTCTCAAAATTACTAACTTTTAAGACTGAAAAGAACTCCTCATTTTGCAGAGGGTAGGTGGAAACATCAGAAGTGATTATTAGGTTTCCTAAGTCCAAGCCCAGTAAGTAGCCTTGGAAGGAATGGCATTAGATTCAGGGGTCAGTACAAGGACAGGTCTCTTAATGCTCTGTGATACCTCCGTTCTGTGTCTCCTCTCTGGGTCTTGTTAAATGCAGGAGCTTTGGAATTTCTGGTCCTAGGAATCATTCCATAGCAGTAGGTTTCTGTCTGATATCTTCGGTCTGAAATCCAAGCTTTGTAAGTTGTAAAGGCAGTAACGAAGAAGTATGGAAGGGTGTGGGGAATGGGAACCCTAGATGATGCTGAGGGTTGTGCGCTCAGTGTCTTGCACTCAGCTAGCTTTGGATGCATGTTGATTGGTAATGATGATTGTTTTTATCCTCCTTCAAGTGAACTGCATTTTTCATGAGGATAAGTTGCTTTGATTTGCTCCCTTATGTGATGGAGTCATCTTGGATTCCAAGATGGTGTCCTCAATAGATTCTGATTGTATTTCCTATCTATATAGTATTCACAACATGCAAATGATTATTTTCCTTTGACTGAATTATTATTTTCCAGCCCTCTGAATGTTCTCAGCTACTGTATGAGCTGCTTTTACTGCTTATAAAATTTCCCCAAATTTACTGGTTTAAATACTGGTTTAAAACAACAAACATATATTTAGATTATGATTCTGTGCATTAATAACTAGGGCTAGGCTCAGCCAAGGGTTCTTCTGGTCTTGGATATCCTTAGTCTTGCATCAACTTCCAGTTAGGTAGGTGGCTCTTCTTTTGGGACCTGGCTGGAGAAACGGGAACAACTAGGTTACATGTCTTTCATTATCCTGTAGAGTAACCTGGGCTTGTTCATTTGATGGCTAGATGGGATTCTAAGAGAGAGAAGGGAACTTCTCAAGTTCTCTTGAGTCTCAGAACCATCATGCCGTTTCTTCTGCTGTGTTCTATTTCCTCAAACGAGTTACAAAACCTACCTAGATTCAAGGAGTAGGGAAATAACTTCTACTTTTTTGGTGAAAGTTGCTATAAAATAACATTGCAAAGTTGCATTCACACCAGCAAGGAAACCACTGTGAATTTCTGTGAAAAGTCTGCCATAGCCATTCCTATTGCCACTGAGCTTATGAATGACCAAATAGACTGTCATAGTTGCTATGGAATCCTAACACTTGGCAATAAGAAAGCAGAGCATTGTTTTTACAAATAAATGGAGTGGGGCACCTGGGTGGCTCAGTGGTTGAGTGTCTGCCTTGGGCTCAGGTTGTGATCCCCCAGGGTCCTGGGATCAAGTCCTGTATTGGGCTCCCTGCAGGAGCCTATGTCACCGCCTCTCTCTCTGTCTTTCATGAATGGATAAATAAAATAAAAAAAAATGGAGCTTTGTTTGAAGATTTTGTTTCTTTTTCATTTCAGAAGGAATTTGGGTGGCTTTTAGAGTTACATGGAACAAGGTAAAAGAGCAAATGGAAAAGTATAGGGGAAAGTAAAGCAGTAGAAAAGGATGAAGCTGGGAGCATAGTATAACAATGCATGCTCAGAGGTCCTGTATAGTTGCTAGAAGTGGGCATGTTTGGATCTGGTCTCCTAGTAGCCCAAGTACAGAGGAGAACAAGATTAGTTGTGTGAACCATAATGCCTATTAGACAGAAGGAAGCTAGTGTCTGATGTTGGGTATGGTAAGTCAGAGTTGGTATGAGTATAGCTCAGGGAGGGAGTTTTCTTTTGTGTTTCATGGAAAGACTAGAGGGGTAAAATGTACTAAGTAGAATTTGAAAAGAGGCCAAGTGTAATTGAAGTCAATAAGTATATACTGAGTATGTTTGATAATTAAATCTAACAGTCACATTTTGCAGATTAAGTGTGCTTTAAAAAGTACTTGTGCATTGTCGTTTCTTTGTTGGCTCCAATAACAATGTGAGATAGGTAGGGGAAATATGGTAATATGATTCTTAACAGGGAAACTCAGGTCAAGTGACTTGTTTAAGGTCATGTAATAATAAGGCATGTCTTCTGACTTCGAAGTCCCTGTGATGTGTGGGAAATACTGCACTTGGTTTTAACCAAAAGGCCAAGAAGCGATGATATGTGGGAAATGTTGGATGAGATGCTCTGGAAGATAGAGGAATGCCGTGGTATCAGGAAACTGCAAACTCTTTGGGAGAGAGAGGATTTAGTGATGGTAACAATAATAGGGATTACTTTTCTTCTGCCTTCTTTTTTTATATGTATTATTTGTGTTGATCTTTGTATAGTCTCCATTTTACAGATGGTAAAAACAGGCTTAAAGAGCATAAATCACGTGGCTACATATGCCCCCAGATGGTCTCCAATGTTGGTTTATGACTCCTTATATCAAATTTTAGGACTTTCCACTAATTGATGCTGGCTCAAACTCAGGTAGACTTGATATTAGCAGGGGACACTGTAAGGTGGTGTATAACAATATACAAATGGAGCTTTAGGAGATCAGAAGAAGTAGAGACCAGAGGAGGCCAAATGAGTAGGGGAGAATTAATGGAGGGACATGGAATTAACTGGAATCTACAGGGCTGGCAAAGTGGTTAATGCAAAGGGAAGGCCAAAGAGCTAGGCCAGGCAGGGTGGATGGTACAAGGATAGGTGCAGAAGCAGAAACCAATGAGGTATGTTCAGGGCAATGATGGAAAAAAGTAGTCAGATTATATCAATTACTTTAAAAATTTAGTTTATTATGGATTTAATGAAGACTTGTTAAGTGCAGAAGGTGAAAACAACATAGATATGGCTTAGTCCTCAAAAAACTTAGCAGACAAAAACCTATAAGGAAAGTAGTGGAATCTAAGGTTGGGGAAATACTAGTTGACCAAATATTGGGACAATTGTCAAGATAAGGATCTTGGGCTTGATTCTATGGAGACTAGAGAAAAAGCTCTAGACATAACAATACAAGTATTCCATGAGCCAGGTCACAGGTGTCAAGGACATAGTCCTAATGTCAGCTTTTAAATAGAAACTGTGGTAGGAAGACCCCTGGCTTGTGTGTCCTGGAGAGCGTTCAGGTCCAGGTCCCTGGGCCAATCTGTGGCAGAGTTCAAGCATCGTGGATGCAGGAAATGGCAGCCTATTGCCTCAACACTGTCATGAGCCCTGGCCTGCAGAGGGTAGTCAGAGCTAAAATGTGTATTTACATGACTGTCTTCAAAAAAAAAGTTACATTGTTCTCTCTGGTGATAAATGTGTGTTCATTGTAGGAAAAATTTAAAATGTAGAAAATTTAAAACAGATAATATACCACCAAGAGAGAAACACTGTGAACCTTTTGAAGGACTTCCTCTAGGTTTTTTTTTTTTTTTCTTTTTGTTATAGATGTATTTATCTAATTTTTCTTAGTGTGTGGATCAGTGAGCTCAGTCCTTGACCTCATCACTGGTAGTGTTTTTAGGAGTCCTAGAAATGAAATCATTTGGTTGTATTAAGGATCAGGATATTACTAAAATTATTTCTAGGGAAGATGTAGCAACTTTTACTTTCACACTATAAGAGAACGATCATCTTAATGCATCTTTGTTAGTCTTGAGTACAATCATCAAAAATAAATCTGTTATTCTAAACCTATAAACCCAGTATTGTATAATTGTTCATCAGGCAAATCCCAACAGAAGGACATTTTACAAAATACTTGACCTGTACTTCTTAATACTGTGAAAGTCATCAAAAACAAGAAAAGCCTAAGAAATTGTCATAGTTGAGAAGAACCTAAGGATACACAAGGACTAAATATAATGTATCTGGGGTAGGGTTCTAGAACAGAAAAGGCTGTTAGGTAAAAGTAAGGAAATCTGAACAAAATATGACCTTTAGTTAATAACGATGTATCGGTATTTAATCAGTTGTACAAATTTGCCCTGTCAATAGCGTGTGGTATAGCTTCACCATTTTTCTCTCAATCTAAAGCTGTTCTAACCTAAATTGATTAAAAACTAAAAAAAGAGGGCACACAGATACTAGTGCGACAAATGAGGTAATGAAATGAAGAGATAGCTAATGGATACATTTTAAAAGTTTGCTAAAATTGTTGGTCTATACCTAACAACTATTTCCTTCCATTAGGGTCTCTAGGGTTTTCTTGAAATAACCAGAGATCACAGATGAAGTCGCTGAAAAGGATCATATGGTAATCCATATGATATATTATGTTATATTGGATTGAAAGTATAGTGCTTAAGAGCATGGAGACTGGAATCAGAATGCCTTGGCTTAAGCCCTCATTCTATTATTTACCAGCTGAATGACTTTGGATTAGTTATCTCATGAATCTGCTCCTTTAGTCTTTCAGTCTGTAAACTGGTGATAAAAATAGACTTTAGTAAGTTGCTCTGAGAATGATGTGTTGATATTTGTATAGCACAGAACTATGCCAGGCATTTAGTGCTATGAAAGTGTTTGTTAATAAATAAGTAACGAGAAAAAAATAAATCTGTTAAATGTGGAGTAAACATTTACTGATCAATCCTGTGTGCCAGGCATTGGGTTCAGTGCTAAAAACAGTTGTAGAAAGACCATGTCCTCAAAGAGATTAATGTTTAGTAGGCAGACATATGATAAACAGGTAATTATAGATTGTAGGAAGTGCTAGGAAGGAAATAATAAGGCCAGATGATTAAAAAATATTTGTTTTTAAATTTATAGTTCTTTGATTCCTTGTGATAGGGAATGTTTTATTCTATTTCTTAATGACTTAGTTTACTTTTAATTATGTGTGCCTTTTGTGTATGTTTCTATTGGGTGAGAGCTCTTATATGGATTTATGAGAGCTCTTATTTATGAAGGGCATTAAATCTTTTCCTAGTTTTCTATTTCTTTTAATCTTATCTCTGCTTTAGATATATACACTGTGAGATTTTAATTATTATATGGGCATTGAAGTCTACTTTCCCTGGAGATTGCTGCCATTGTTTTTATGAGAAAAACATGAAAGATTTCTCTAGCCCCCAAAAGAATACATATTTAAATTTATTTTTCTTAATATTTTCTGGGTTCATTTTTTACCTTCTTTTATTCATCTGAATTTTATATATTTTTTTTAAAATAAGGAATGATACAAAGATCTAATTGAGTTTTTTTCTTATGAGTTTTTTTCTTGAACCTGGTCAATTTCTTGACTAATCCTTTGTTTTTCTACTTGTTTGTGATGCTGTTATCATTATTCCCAATTTTTTTTTTTTTACAACTGGAGTTTTATTTCTGGAATTTCTATTAAATTTCTCTGATTTTTAAAAACAATATCATACTGTTTTGATTATTGTAGCTCTATGGTATGTTTTACTACAGGAGATTTATTACTGGTAGATGCTACTTTATTATTTTTCCTTCCATAAATTTTTTAGTTATTTCTATCAGGTTATATTTGAACGAACTTTAGAGGCATTTTTGACAAATTTAATAGAAGTCCACTTAAGCTATTGGCTTGGGATTTTATTAACATTTTACACTGTATTATGTGTTTGATAGTTTTTTTATTTCTCCTGGCTGTTGGTCTCTTTTTATCAGTTTTTTTTCTTATTTTTTTAGTTTTGACTAATAATAAATCCTTTTGTTCAGTAGATACACATTTTTCTTCAGTGCTGCAAAGTACCCCCCCCCCATATCTTTGATTTTTGTTTCTTTCCATGTATCATGGTCTTATTTTTAAAAATATTCATTGTTTGCACATTTCATTTCTGGTCCCTACCCTCTGTATCTATCATCCACCTCTCTGTTTCTTTTTCTGTCTTTTGCATTCTTTTTTTTTTTTTTTTTAAGATTTTATTTATTTATTCATGAGAGATACAGAGAGAGAGAGAGAGAGAGTCAGAGGGAGAAGCAGGCTCCATGCAGGGAGCCCGACGTGGGACTCAATCCCGGGACTCCAGGATCACACCCTGGGCTGAAGGCAGCGCTAAACCGCTGAGCCACCTGGGCTGCCCATGTCTTTTGCATCCTTGAATGACTTTTGAAATTTGTTTTTATGCCATGAATTTCATTTTCTACGGTGTCAACCATTATATTTTCTGCTTCTAATGTAGATTTTGGTTCTGTTATTTCATTTTTAGTTTCCTTCTCATCTCAACTAGCTTATCTTTATATCTCTGACTATATTTTACCCACTTCTTTTTTTATTGCATCTGACACTGGATACTGTCAACTTTTACTTAATTCCTTGAACCTAATTAAAAATTAAAATCAATGCTGTCTACATTTAGTTGTCTAAGTAAATAGTTTTCATAAAGCAGCTGTTTGAGTCAGATACGGTTCTTAATCTAGTGTAAAAGAAATGGACTTTGGAAAATTTCAGTAGAAAAAGCTCATGGAGGGGCACCTGGGTGGCTGAGTGGTTGAGCATCTGCCTTTGGATCAAGTTATGATCTTGGAGTCCTGCGATGGAGTCCTGCATCAAGTTCCCCGCAGACAGCCTGCTTCTCCCTCGGCCTTTGTCTCTGCCTCTCTGTCTGTCTGTCTGTCTGTCTTTCATGAATAAATAAATAATAAAATAAAATAAAATAAAATAAAATAAAATAAAATAAAATAAAATAAATAAATAAATAAATAAAATAAATCACACCACAGAACTGGGCAGTGAGCATTCACCATGGTTTTTGACAAGCACTGGTACCATAGCTTCCACTTCTGTCATTACCCAGAAACTGGATATTCTAGGTTTTAATTTGGATTCCCTAATTACTTGTGATTTGAGCTTTTTTTTTTTTTTTTCTATGTGTGGACTCTCCATTTGTTTATCTTCTTTTGTGAAGTGTCTATTCAAAACTTTTTTGTTCACAACTTAATTCTTATTCCTATTTTTCTTGTTATTACATTGTTAGAGTTCTTTATGTATTTCAAATACTAGTCCTTCATATTGCAAATATTTTCTACCAGTATGTGGCTTATCCATATCTTAAGACTATCTTTTGGTGAGCAAAAGTTTAAATTTTGATGAGATCCAATTTTTTTTTTTTTTAATAATTTGTGGAGTTTTTTTGTAAGTAATTATTCCCTACTCCAGGGCTGAAATTATTTTCTTCTTTGTTTCTTTTTGGTTTGTGTCACATTTATGTTTATGGACAACTTCTATTTTTTATTTATGGTGTTAGGTAAGGGTCAGCGTTTATTTTCCTACTTATGCGTATCTAGTTGTTTCAGCAGTTTGATAAATTTTTCTTTGTTAAATGGTCACAGAATTTTTTTTGTCACACCAGTTTTGTTGAAAATTGACCATACTGTATGAGACTTGTTCTTGATTTCATATTCTGTACAAATTGATCTACATGTCTATTCTTTTGCCATTACTGTTTTGATGACTAGGTCTTTAGATAAATCCTAAAATCAGATAATGTAAGAATGCCAATTTTGTTCTTTTTCAAAAATGCTTTTTATATCCTAAGTCATTTATGTGTATATATATATGTATATGTATGTATATATATATACACACACACACAAATATACACATACACAACCCCCCACATATATACATATATATATGAATTTTATAATCACCTTTTAAGTCTTTCTGGAATTTAAATTGGCATTATGTTGAAACCATAGATAAATTTGGAGAGAGACATTTTAATGGAGTTATCTAATCCATTAACATTGTATATCTCCTTTTATTGTGATCTTTAGTTAGTTTGTTTCAATAATATTCTATACTTTTTGGTGTGGGTGTCTTGTATGGCTTTTGTTGGATACTATCATTTTTAGGTGGCTATTATAAATGAAATAAAAAAAACTGTGTTCCAATTGTTTGCTGCTAGTATAAAATTCCTTAATTTTGATTTTTGAGATTTTCAATTTTTTGATTTTTAATTTTGATTTTAAAGTTTTAATTTCATATCCTGAGATCTCACTATATACACTCGTTAGTTCATCCAGTATTTGTTTTTTATCTTCCGGAAGGTTTTCTACATAATCATATCATCTGCAAATAGAGATAGTTTTACTTCTTCCTTTCTGATCTTTATTACTGTTTATTTTTCTCAATTATTGCAATTGCTAGCACCAACAGTGTTTCATAGAAAGTAAGGCCACCTTACTTTCTTTGTGATCTTAAGTAAGGAAATAACATTCATTATTTCTTAATAAATATGATTTGGGCTTTAAATACTTTCCTAGCTGTTCTTTACCACATAGAGGAAGTTTCTTTCTATTCATAGTTTGCTTCTGAGAATTTTTATGAATGGTTATAGAAATCTGTCAAGTGATTTTTTTTTTCTGTATGTGATTTTCTCCTTTGTTTTGTCAATATGGTGAATTACATTGGTTTCTTTTTAAATGTTAGAACAACCTTGCATTACTAGCATAAACCACTTGGTCACGATGTGTTATTCTTTTAATATTTTGCTGAAAGTTTAAGAGTTTCTGATCTATGTTAATGAATGATATGGATCCGTAGTTTTCTTTTGTTGTAATATCTCTGTATAGATTATCATCAGGGTAATGTCACTCTTCTCCCCGATTTTCTGGAAGAGTTGTGTATAATTAGTATGATTTTCTTCCTTATATGTCTGGTAGAAGTCACTAGAGTGACTAGAGATTTTCTTTATAGGAGGGATTTTTAGCAAGACTCATTTCCTTAATAGCTGTCAAGTTATCTGTTTCTTCTTGATTGTACTTTGCTAGCTTTCAAGGAATACATTTATTTTATTAAGTTGTCAATTTTTTTGACATAAAACTTTTGTAATTCTTATCATTTTAATATCTGTAGTATCTATATAGATATAACCTCTTTTTTTTACTCCCAATATTGGTCACTTGTATCATCTTCCCCACTCCACTTCCAACTCAGTTCAGCTACAGCTTTAGGAACTTTGTTTATTCTTATCAAAGAATAAGCTTTTGACTTTATTAATTCTATTTATTGTTTTCTATTTTATTGTTTTTTGCTCTTAATTATATATTCCTTTTACTTGCTTTGGCTTACTTTATTTTCTCCTTTTTCTAGATTCTTGAGGTTATTAAATGTAGAGGTTTCTTGTTGTTCTCTGATATAAATATTTAAAACTATAATTTTCCCTCTAAGCACTGCTTTAGTTGCAACTCACAAATATTTATATGTTGTATTTTCATTATCATTCAGTTTCAAATATTTTCTAATTCTTCTGTGAGCTCTTCTTTGTTATTGGGTTATTGAGAAAACTGTTGTCTAATTTCCAAACATTTATGATCATCCTAACCATATTATTGTTGATTTCTAATTTAATCTTTTGTATGACTTCAGTGTCTTGGAATTATTGAAACTTGCATTATGGCTTAACAAATGGTTTTATCTTGGTGAATTTACCATATGCACATGAAAATAATGTGTATCATACAGTAATGAAGAGTATTATAATGTGTAGGTCCATTTACGGTCCATCCTGCCATACTCTGAGTTATACTTGTTGTATATATCACACCTACATGCATTATAAATCCCACAAGACAATGCTATATACTCTTTGCTGTGAATAGTCATATGTATTCAATAGAAATTAAAAGTATTTTTTATATACCTATATATTTATTACTTGTATATGGTGCTTTTCATTCATTCCTGAAAGTCCAAGATTCCCTGTGCTATCATTTTCCTCAGTATTTTTCTACCTTAAATTTTTTTCTTTTAAAATTTTTTTTTTATTTATTCATGAGAGACACAGAGAGAGGCAAAGACACAGAGGAAGAAGCAGGCTGGCTCCCTGTGGGGAGCCCATTGCGGGACCACTGAGGATCACTCCCTGAGCCAAAGGCAGACTCTCAATCTGAGGCATCCAGGGGCCCCTTAATTTTTTTTCCTAATGTATATTTACTGCAGGTCTGGTGGTGACAGATTTCCTGATGAATGTTCTTGTTGTTTTCTGAAAATTTCTTTACTTCCCTGATATATATATATATATATATATATATATATATATATATATATTTTTTTTTTTTTTTTTTTTTTTTAGATTTTATTTATCTATTCACGAGAGACACACAGAGAGAAAGGCAGAGACACAGGCAGAGGGAGAAGCTGGCTCCATGCAAGGAGCCTGACGTGGGACTCGATCCCAGGACTCCAGGATCATGCCCTGGGCGGAAGGCAGGCGCTAAACCACTGAGCCACCCAGGGATCTCCCCCGCTTTTTAAAAAATATTTTATTTATTTATTCATGAGAGACACAGAGAGGGAGAGACATAGGCAGAGGGAGAAGCAGGCTCCATGCAGAAAGCCTGATGTGGGACTCAATCCTGGGACTCCGGGATCACGCCCTGAGCCAAAGACAGAGGCTCAACTGCTAAGCCACCCAGGCGATCCTACTTCCTTGATATTCTTAATATTTTGCTTAATTTGAAATTCCATATTAGCAGTTACTTTCTTTCAACACTGAAAGATGTTCCAGTGTCTCCTAGCATCCAGTTTCTAGTGAAAAGTTTATAGTAATTTCTTTTATTTTCCTATATATAATGTGATGTTTTTCTCTGACTACTGTAAAATTTTCCTCTTTATGTTTGCTCTTCAGCAGTTTGACTATAATGTGTAAAGGCATGGATTTCTTCAAATTAATCCTACTTGAGATCTTTTGAACTTCCTGGATCTACAACCTTATGTTTTTCAAATATTTGGGATGGTTTCTGATTTTTTTTTTGTTTAAAATTTTCTCCTGCCCCATTCTCTCTCTCAGTAATACATTTGAAGTTATTTCACAGGTCCCTGGGATTCTGTTAAATTTTTTCAACTCCCTTATTCAAACTGAGTGATTTCTATCGATTCATCTTCAAATTCACTGACTGTTCCCCTTCATCTCAATTTTGCCATTAGGCCCATCTATTGAATTTTTAATTTCAGATTTTCTGTGTTTCAATTCTAAAATTTCCATTTAAAAAATATTTTCTATTTCTCTACTAAAGTTTCTGTTGTTCATTAAAGTATATTTTCCTTGACCTCACTGAGTATCCTTACAATAGCTATTTAAAAATTCTTCCCTCATAAGCCAATATATGGACCGTGTTGGAGCTGGCATCTATTGTTTACATTTTCCCTTGAGACTGAATCACATTTTCATATGTTGAGCATTTTTACATTATATCCTGGAGGACACTGTGAATAATTACATTGTAGAGACTCTGGATTTTGCTATATTGCTCCAGAGAGCATTGATGTCTTATTTTAGCAGGCAACAAACCTGGTTTGACTTAAATTGAAAATTGTAATGTCGATAATGAGTGGGAATTTAAGACCTGAGATCAGTTCTGTAAGCTTTAACTACTAGCTGCTTTCCATTAGGCCAACTCATATACGGTTCAGGGATCCAGCAGAAACTTAGGCTGAGTTTAAGCACAGAATTTGGTATTTTTTCCTGGCTCTCTTCTCCTCTAACTCTCTAGTTGTGTAGTTTCCCTGGGCTTTTTCAGCTGGTTCCCCCAGCCAGAATAGTAGCAGACTTTTTCTTGGAATTTCAGCCATGCCATCTTGGCCATGATTTTGGCTGCCCTCAGGGCATTACCTGAAAAAACTGGAATTCACTCAGTGCTGGTTTCTTGCTACAATTTGACTGCCTTCCAAAATATGTCTCCTTTTTCTGAGTTCCTAGAGCCCCCAAGGTTTTTTTTTTTTTATTCTAGTATTTATAGATGTTATTTATGGGTGGATAAATTGTTGGACACTCACTTCTTATTAAAAGCAAAACTCTACTTTGTTTCTATCCTTGGAGGTCTGTGATTTGCTTCATGCTTTCTTCCTTCATCCTCACTTTACTTGAGCTAGCTTGTCTTTCAAAACCAGAACAAAAGCCATTAGTTATGGAGTGCAGAACTACTATAGACTGGCAGAAAGGCACAATGGTAAGGGCATAGGTTTGGGAAACAGACACATTACTAAGTTCCGCTATATGATGTAAGTATTTGTGTTAGTTATTGTATAAAAGAATTACCTGAACAGTTAGTAACCGAAAACCAGAAACATTTATTATTTCACATGGATTCTGAGGGTTAGGAATTTGGGAGCTACTTAGATGGATGTTTCTGACTCAGAGTCTCTCACGAGGTTGCAATCAAGCTGTCAGACAAGGCTGCGGTGCTAAAGACTTGACTGGGGCTGGAAAATCTATTTCTAAGTTCAACTCACTGTTGGCAGGAGGCTTTTGGCAAGAGGCTTCCATTCCTTGCCACATGGGCCTCTCTGCAGGGCTGCTGACAACATGGCTTCCCTGAGAGCAAGTGGGTGGGGTGAGAGAGAGGGGGGAGAGATAGACTGAGGGAGAGAGGAAAGGGGGTGGGAGGGGAGAGGGAAGAATGAAGAAGAAGAAAGTGGGTAGCATTTAATTCACATAATGAAGCTTCCTTTCTTGTACTGTCCTTGGCATTGGGCTTTGAATCCTGGAATCTACACTGCTAGATGGCTAGTTTGCTTACTGTGGCTTTCATAGCCCTTGGTCACATTGAAGCTATTGAGATGCTTTAGCAACATAACCCAAAATTTTAACCCAGGGCAGTCTTATAGTTCTCTGATAAATTTGGAGCTACGCAAGAATCTCAAGTATCAGGCTTCAACTCACAGATGTCCTGAGAGTCCCTTTTGAATTTTTGAAGACACCAGAGGGCACAGCAGCATGGAAGGTCAAGAAGAGTATAATTGGGCTGATTTTGATCCTTCTTTCATTTAACAGAATCCCCTCTGCTCCTTCTATTTCCCTCTGAATAATTCCTGCCAGTGCTGCAGCAGGAACACCCGTATCTTGTCCTTTTCCCACCTTGTAACCAAAAATTTCCATTCATTCTGTCCTTATTACTGAGGAGGAAGAGTTGGGCTCTAATGGTCAACTCCTGTAAGATTTCCTTGGCTGTCTGCAGAAGTGGGAAGTTCTTTTTGAATCCGCATTTTAGTACCATAGAATCGGTACAGAAACTAGCATTTTGGTCATAGCTTGTTAACCCGAGAGTGTATTTAAATTCTGTGGGCCTTTTCCAATTGAGGGATTGTTGAACACCTGGAAGTATGCTTGCTTTTAACCCATACACTTGTAATAACAAATCTCTGTGAAGGAACATGGAGAACCTGACGTTTGAACCACATATCCCTCTGTCTTTGGTCAAGATGCTTGACTGTATTTCTTCCCTTAAGGATTAGAAAATGAAGATGCCTTGACTTGCCCCTTTTACACATCTACTTCAATACTCATAGGTGACACTCAAACAATAAGAATACTGAACCATACATCTCACTGTCGTTAAAGACTACAGAGGATGTGGGAAGGAAGGCAGGAACCAACATGCTGCTAAGCTTCCTCAGTTTCCACAATGATTTGGAATCAGTTGGTCTGAAGAGACACAGATGGCAGTGGGTGCAAGTTTTCCCGGGCACCTTTCTGACTAGTGAACGTACTAGCATAGCTGTCTCCGCATTCATGTCAGGCAGTATCCTTAAGCCTATGAGTTACCTGTTTTATGTTCAAAACTATATCCTTGTGCCACTAGAAAAAGAGGAGTGCCTACCCTTTAAAGCTCTCTGATGTTTTTAATTGAGTTGATTGCATTTGCTTCTTTGGGTCCTATAAGCAGTTATCACTAATGCACTTTCTGGGACCATTCTGCTTGGGTTTGCATCCTGGCTCTGGAACTTACTGTGTAGCTTTGGCAAATCCCATACTCCCCACTCTGTGCCTCAGTTTAATCTGTACAATGGGGATAATTATGGTACCACCCTATGAATACTAAATGAGTTAATAAATATGAACAGCTTAGAACAATGCCTGGCACTTCATAAGAGCTGTAGGTGTTACCTATTGTTGTTGGTCCTTACTCTCTCCTTCTCCCTTTATTTGTCCTCTACTTTCTTCTTTTGGTGTCTTCTGGGTCCTTGTCTTTCCTGTGGTTCCTGAGATGAACATAAGTTGTACCAACACAGGGAGGAGCAGAGAGCAAGGCAGAGAGAGGGAGATAGAAATTATACCTCAAGCCTATATAATTTGTATTCCCCCTCCCCCCAATAAAACTTATCTGTTGAGTCCTTAACATATATTAAAAACTTAACACGCATTTCTCTAGTTCATGCAGCAATACTGGGAGATAGATATCACTATTACTATTTCATAGCTGAAGAAACAGTGATAACTTGCCCAGAGTCCTATGGTTAGTAAGGGCAGCATTGGAAGTTACACCTGACCCTATCTTGCTTTAAATCCTATGCAATTTTCTCTAGGCTATTGGGACTTTTGTGATTTCTTAGCTCCTTCCACCAAAATTCTCAATTCTAGTCCTGGGGAAATGGATGGATGGCAGAGGCCGTATGTATTCGGATGATGCCAGGAGCTCTCTTTGTAGAGAAAGTGTAGAAAGGGGCTTAGGTTGTTTGGTTAATTGAGTGTGCATCTCCCAGGTTAGCAGGCTGCAGGTGGCACCAGCAGCATGGCTAACAAATCTGTGGCATTTCACCCTTTACAAACTTAATCTCGGCCTTGGTGTATTTGAGCCTAACTAAACTGAGTACCTTCGGGTATATGTCTAGGTCTGTTCAGGGCAGTACAATGGATGGGAACATCTTTATTCTTAGTGATGTGGGTGCATTTTGGCCTCAGTACACAGACTATTCTCATCTCCACTGATTTCTTTCCTAGTAAAAAAATCAGGGGTCAAGAGGCTCAACCATGTACCTCTTAACTGAAACACATAGTGTGGCAGTATGTTTTTGTGCCAATAAACAGAGAAGTTGTCAACTTTTCTTTTCCTTCTTGTTTTTCCCTGGGTTATCACTTGGCATTCTGGGTAAAGTGCCTATTGATTGGTGCATATTGATTGGGGGTTGCAGCTATTCTCACAAAATGAATGAATGAGATGTAGAGTTTCTCTTTTATCATACACATTTGGGAGAAGATACTGAATTTAGAAGATGCCTTGGTATAAAATAGTTAGTGAGCTGCCAGTAGAAGTGCTAAGGGGGAGACATTTTATAGTTTATCAAGTTTTAAGTGGCCTCTGTTTCACCAATAAACAGTAGTGTTATTCATTTGGATTTGCTAAAAAGCCTTCTGATAAACAGAAATCTGATTCTGAGTTTGAGGAGTCCTTGCTGATTGTAAGTCAAAGCTCCTAAATAGGTTTTCTCGTCGCCTCCCCTTTCTGCCTAGCAGAAAGAGAGTTCTTGGCAGTTGTATTCCTACTCCGTAATTCCTTATTTTGCCTCCTTCCTCACTAATTCATTCTGAACTCCAGACACACTGATTTCCCCTTGCTTCAAACTGGTTTTACCTAATTATTAACCCAGCAGGAAGGATTAACTTTTAACTCCAGTGTTGTTTTTGTGTCTCTTGAGACATCTCAGCATGACTGAGCACCATGGAATCTGAGCCGTGATTTCTAGACCTGGAGCATGGTGTAGAGGAGAAAACTTGAGGGGTGGCTTGTAACATAAGGAAATCATTTTGATGGGAGTAAGTGTCTGTAAGTGAACATTCACTAATGAGGCTGAGAGCTTATTTATAGCAAATAACAGTTATTATTCTTTACTTGCTATGAATCACCCCAGCACTAGGTCATGTACAACATGCCAAGGTTTTTGCTGAGTGTTTCTACTTTAAGTCCTATGGACAAGACAATTTAAACATGTGAAGGGTAATCCAATTAAAGGAGTGGAGAGTTTTCTTGATCTTCTATGTCACTAAGTCAATAAATAAAGACAAACAGCTAGTGTTTATATATTTGAAATTATAAATCTATAATAAGCATTGTCAAGGAAAGGTGGGTAGAGTCCATGGAGAGGGAGGGACAGTATGTGAAAGAGAATAATAAAGTTAAAAGCTATTCACTATGAATTTATAACAGTAGCTACCATATTGGCTCTTAGTGCCAGGCAAATCTAGGTGCCACCTGTCTTTTTTTTTTTAAAACAAAGCTTTACTGGAACATGGTTGTGCCCATTTGTTCATGTATCATACATTGCTGCTTTCACATGGTCACAGCAGAATAGAGGAGTTGCCACAGGACTGTATGGCCACAATGCCTAAAATATTTACGATTTGGTTTTTCATAGAAAAAGTTAACTGACTCCTGTATTAACTCAGTTGGATCTCAAAATACCCTTAGGTGACTATTACTGTTGTGTAGGTAAAGAACCTGAAGCACAGAAAGGTCCTATAACTTGCCCAGGGTCACACACCTAGGAAGTAGTTGACTCAAGATTCAGATTCAGGAAGTATGACTCCAGAGCCTTGTGGGTTTTTTTTTAATGATTTTATTTATTTATTCATGAGAGACACGGAGGCAGAGACATAGGCAGAGGGAGAAGCAGACTCCCTGTGGGGAGTGTGATACAGAACTTGATCCTGGAACCCTGGAATCATGCCCTGAGTAGAAGGCAGATGCTCAACCACTGAGCCACTCAGGAGTTCCTCAGAGCCTTGCTTTTAATTGCTGTACGACCCTGCCTTTTCTCTTGTGTAAGACGCAATTCTGATTCTAGTTGTAAATGGAAAACAATTTGAATTCGCCACTGTATTGTGTCTTTCACCAGCCTACTTTAGACTCTTGGAAAAAAGAGCAGTTTGAGTGTATTAGGGGCTAAGAGTGGGAAGGGGTTGAAGATACTGTCAGCAGCGAAGGCACCTACTCTCCACCATTGACTGGGCTCAGATACCTTAGACAGAGCTCTGCCTAGGCAAACACTGGCCTTTCCTTTGTTAAAATTTACCCCCTGTACAAGATAGGAATTCAAAGAATACTTGTAGGATAAAAGATTGGATGTCATTAAGGGGTTCCTGCTCAATTTCCATGACTCCTCTTCCTGATAAGAGCACCTTGAATTTTCTTTGAGAAAGTACCTCTCCGCCATAGTCCTTTATGTAAACTGGGTGGGATTGACCTCACCCCTGACTCTAGTGGCAGGCTTTGAGTAGCCTAAACTAACCTAAGTACCCCTTCCTTCTGCTTGTTATGATTGGTTTGGGGATGGACACATGATTTAAGCTAGTCCCATCATAGTGAAGCACATTACCTTTAGTGGAATTGCAGAGGCTCTTCCAATGCAAGCTGGTAATGTCAGGGTATGAGTCTTCTACCACAAGAGAAGAACTTGATATTGCTAAAGGGCTGCCATGTGGGGAGACCTAACTCTAGCTTTATCCTGGAATATGAAACCAGTCTTCTCTCTGAACTATTTTTTTTAGGTAAACAGACAAAGTCAAAAAGAGAGAAGAGAAAAAAAGTCACTTTATTGTTTAAAAAGATTTGAATTGGATTTTGTTTGTTACCAAAAGATTTCTAATTGATATAGATGGTAGTCCAATAGTTCAAAGAGGATGGAACTGGAGTAAAGAAATCTATGTTTAAGACCTAGATTTCCAACCAAGTTGTGTGTTTCTGCATATGGGGCCTTATTTGTAATTCTCCAATTTCCCCAACTGAAGAAAGGATGCTGCCCCATGGTCCTCATTGGACAGCTGTGTGAAGGAGGATACATCATGTATATGCTCAGAGTTATATTTGAAGGTTGAGAAAGAGAGTACCCCAGCAGGGTTGACATCTTGTGGACGAGAGTCAACTGTCTTTTGTTCACTGGGGTACAGCAAAACTTTCTGGAGCTTTCTTAGTCCTGTTACCCTGGCAGTCACATAATGGTCAGATGATGCCATTTGTGTATTGGTTTGATAGACATCTCACAGAATTTGTTCTGAAGGGGAAGGTTTTTTTCATAAGTCTTTCCTGGATTTTCTACTTTGAGTCAGGAGTGGAGGATACAGAGGTAAATAGATGACTAAAGGGAACGCCATGCTGACTCAGAGGGAAGGAATCAGGTGGCAGATAGGTGACTACACATTAGGATGCAGAGAAAGCACAAATGCACTTGACTTGCATAAGTTCCTCATTTGTTTCCAGGTGGACATTTTTAAATAGTCAGCTCAGCGTACCATTGGGATAGGAGGCAGACAACCAGGCTTTTTGGTCTGGATACCAGATCTCTGTGCAACATTGGGCTGGTGACCAAATGACTAAAGCCTCCTGAAACGTCCAGTTTTCTTATCTGTTAAATGGACATTTAGTACCTTCCCTGGCAACTTCATATTGCTGGTGTGGGGATAAAATGAAAGAATGTTGGTAAAAAATGCTTTGTATTTGCAGAAAGCCCAAGTAAGAGAACATATTTGCAAAATTCAGAAGCTGCTCTTGTTTTTAAGACTTAGTTCTTGCTCACTGAAATACTTTGCAGAGAGAATTCTTGCTTTATGAGTTATACTTTCCAATGGCATATGTCACAGAGCATGGTAACTTCTACTTGTGATATTCAGGATTCAGTGTATACATGTTACTACTTTCTAGAAAAAGCCTGTGGCTCATCCTCATCGTCATCACTGTTGTCATCATCCACCACTGTCATCATCTTGAGCATCTGCATCCTTATCACTACTATCATTTAGTCAGTGCCAAAGGTATATCAGATGTTGTGTTTGGTTCTTTACGTACATCTTCTGATGTAAACTTAGGATATCCCTGTGAGATATTATCCCCTTTTCACATATGAGAAAATCAAGATTCAGAGAGATTGAGTTTCCCAAGGTCACGCAGTGAGTGGAGAGCTGTGCTGTAACCCAAGCCCCTACTCTTCACTGCAGCATATTGCCTTTACCAAAGGGAGCTTTGGAATTAGACCTGGAAGTTCTGATCTCATTCCATTGCTTCAGCAATTCAACACAAAGGCTCTGGTCCAACTCTTTTCCTTTTGTGTCTCAGTAAGTAAGTAATATTTCATCCCTCTCCCCTCTGATCCCACCCTCATTGCCAGATTCTGGAACCGTCTGTGTGTTTCTGGTCTATAGTTCAGCTTCTCTCCCCAGGCATTCGAGAAAGGCATTCTTCACAAAAAGGGAAAACACATTTTATTAAAGCAAACATGCAGTCCTCAGCACTTTTACTTATCTTATTTATACACTGCAGTGCAGCTTTCTATGACCTAGTGATTATCATTTCCCAGAGCTATCATCATTTTAAAGCTACCTGTTCATCCCGCTTCAGCAGATGGTACTACGCTAGGAGTATTGTAAGAGCTTTAAAGAAAGAAAACAAACAAACAAAGGAAAGATGTGCGGTTGGGTCAGCTTGAGGAAGAACTCACTTGCAGTGTGTGCCAATGCTGTTCCGCTTTCAGCTGGGGCTGTGAGGTGGGAGGTGGCTCCCAGTGGTATCCAGTCCCCAGTGATATTTAGGTGATGGGCTTCACTTTTTTTTTTCTATCAATTGGTAACCTGGAATGAGCAGTCTGCATATAGTTGGTTTAAAAAAATTCATATATCTGATCTTGCCTATGAAATCCGTTAAATTAAAGTCATCCATCACTTCATTCATTCCCAAACACTTTGGGTGCCTACCCTGTGCAAGGTGCCATTCCAGGTTTGAGTTCCAATTGCTGCAAATAGTTCTGTGTCCTTGGAAAAACCCTGGGTTTCTCCAGATCTCAGTTTTACCTTCTGTGAAATGAGGGGGCTGGCTCAGGCTACCAGGTCTTCTCTCAGAAACAAAGGTATTGGAGCTCCTAAAAGTCTTGTATGGATAGAAAATCCTAAAGTTGTGAACAAGCCAGGATTATCCTCCAAGGATAACTCCTCACAGTTACGATTCAAGCTCGATGAGCTGCTCAGGCTGAAGAAGGACCAAGCTATCCTTCGTCTCTGTTTCAGATTCTCTGAAATTCTTAATACCTTAGAGCAGTGTTTCTCAACTTTTTTTTTTTAATTATCTGTCCTACAAAGAATCATTTGAGACATTCCCCCCCCCCAATTCCCATGCTGCCATGAGATTTTCAATAGCTATAATCTAGAAATACTAGATACTTGTTTATGTATCCAATGGAAAAACCACTGTAGTACATAAGATTTTTTGGCCCTCAAGAACTAAATTTCACTCCTTGGGAATTATATTGCCATCCCCTCTTGAGAATGTATAAACTAGAGCAGTAATTTTCAAACTTATTTTTTTACCCTATGCAAATTCTGTGCAATATTCAATATATGAAATTGATAAAAGCAGTATTTTATTAGTATGAATATATTTTAAATATTATATAAACACATTCTATCCTAAAGTTAATCAATGAGAAAACTAGTTAATATCCTGGTAGTCTCCAAAGGGTTATCGCTGAGTATATAACACTTAAGTATACTTCTTGTTTTTTATTATAGTTTTAAAATTGCTTTAAGGATTTATTTATTTCAGAGAGAGAATGAATGAGTAGAGAGAGAGGCATAGGAAGAGGAATAAGCAGACTCCTTGTGGAGCAACCTTGGGGCTTGATCCCAGGACACTGAGATCATGACCTAAGCCAAAGTCAGATGCTTAACTGGCTGATGCACCCTGGTGCCCCTTGTTGTTGTTGTTTTTAAGAATTAATTAATTAATTTGGAGAGAATGAGTGGTGGGGAGGGGCGGGGGGGGGGCGAGAGAGAGAAAGAGAAAGAGAAAGAGAGAGAGAATAAAAAGCAGACTCCCTGCCAAGCAGGAAGCCTGACTTAGGGCTCAGTCTCAGAACCTGAAGATCATGACCTAAGCTGAAGTCAGAAGTTTAACCAACTGAGCCACTCAGGTGCCCCTAGTTTTAAAATATTTCAAAATATATGTAAAAATTCAAATCAAACATTTGAGGAACTTAAAACATCGAAACACAGTTTGAAAACCATTGCTAGAAAATCTTTTGGAATATGGGCTTTGGAGTCAGACAGATGGATCTGAGTTTATTCTCCATCCTACCACCTACCAGTCAGTTATCAGATCATGGGCAAATCTTAGAGCTTTAGTTTCATCATCTGTAAAATGGGTATTAGAATCTCTACCTCATAGGGTATCTGTGAGGATTAAAAGAGATCGTCAGATGCACCTAGCCTGGATAGTAGGCGCTCAGTGAACATTACTTTATCTTTTGCTTCACTCTGTATCTTTGTATTTCCTTCCATTGACCATGGCAACTTGTGCCTGAACACACGGCAAACAATAGCTACAGAAGAACTTGTGGCCAAATCAAACAAGGAGGGTTCCAGTATCACTGTCAGTGACTCTGCTTTCCTTTTCCTGGACCTGGAATAGGGAAAGGTATTATTACTCTGCCTGAGATCATGTTTAACTGGCATGGAACATGCCTTTTTTTTTAATGAAACCAGTGGGACCAGCTATTAACTCTTCACATTCTGAGTAATGTAAATCTTGTCTTGTAAAAAACAAAAATTACATATCATTAAGTGGAGACCACCCAGTTTTGTGGGTGGAAACACCAAATGTTTCATAACAAAACCTCTAATAAAGTTTGCTTCCATTTTGATAGAATATAGCAGTGCATACCATTTTTTTTCTTTGGACATAAGAACAGTCTATGTTCATTTATGGATTGGGTACATCTTGAATGTAATGATAACTATTAAATATCATTGACCATATCCTTTCCAAAGCTTTAGTTGGGGTTGCTCTCCATAAAGATGAGATGACCTCATGGGGTTTGGGACCAAAATAATTAAGATATTACCAGAGATAGATGTTTTAAAGGCAATTCAAAGAAGTGGGCTTTATAGTCTATTCCCATTTGAATTGCTTCTGGGATTTTGCTGTGGTCATCTCTAGAAGAGGCAATGTGAGTTCACATAAAGTGCACTCTTTCAGATCCATCAATGTGAAAACCAGAAATAATGATCCCAATTATTCCCTCCCCCATTCTAAAATGTTTTGAAGAAGAGTAAATGATGGGGGTGGAGATGAGAAAAGAATGCACAACTGGTTCACTGGGATAACTTTGAAATTTCTGCTAGGGGGGAAAATACCCATGTATTCTTTTGTATGTGTGTTGAAGCCTATGGTTGATAAAACTGAAGTTCTACATCATAAATTCCCATTTGGACATTCAGTTCTGAGAACCTGCATCCAGCAGCCTTATCACTTTGAAGTGAAGTCACAATCACTAATGGAATCTGCTAGCTTTTCACATCCTGAAATTAGCTTTGATTCTTTCTCCCAAACATATTTTGAAAGGCAACATGCACATACTGTATACTGGCCCATCAAAGCAATCGATGCCATGGAGGAGGCTTGTGGACTTACCTATTGGGGTTGAGAGAAATAAATGCGTTTCTTTCAGGAGTAGAAACGGGATTTCTGAACCCTCTTCTGGCCCCAAAGAAGGGAGAGCCTCCTCCTTCCATCTCTATGAAGAAAGAAAAAGTAAATGCCATTTTCCTTTGCGACTGTGAATAATAACATTTATGCTCTGAGATAGGTTTGCTTCTTTAATATGAAAAACGATATCCTGTTTGGATGAGACATTTCCTTGAATGCTTAGCATAAATTGAGCCCTTAAGCTTTTAACAAGAAATTCTGGGCTATCTTGCCTGAAAACTCAGAGTGGATCTTGGAAACATTGTGGGTTTCTTGATTTGCAAAAACTAGCCTTTTCCATGACATTACTAATGGTGCTCTTTGTTTGATATTCAGGAAGAGCCATCTGAAATAATCCTTGTTTGTCTATCATTTTTTCCTCTCTCCGTCTTTGTCTCATTGTTTTCCTGATTCCATCACTCCTCTCTTTCTGTCACTGCCTCTTTCTCGCCCCTTGGCTCTTCCTCTCTCCTGCTCCCTCTTTCTTTCACACAGTCACACACACACTTCTTTTCCTTTTGATTTTTTTTTTTTTTTTTAGTCACACTCTCAAGTGACATGGGCCCAGTTAAGGTATTACAAAGCTGAGAGAGAAGTATGTTGGAGAAGGAAATGCATTTTTCGTCACTCACGGTGACAATTAAAATGACAACAACAAGGCCAGAGTCTTCCATCATTGTTTCTTAATGCTGTCAGCACCAACTTTGCCAGAATTATCCTGTCTGATGCATGAGTGGACTTAGTCATTTTTCACATTTTGCCATTCAGTACCTCAAAATCACTTAAGAGAGTAAATTAGCTTGCATCTCATTTAAATGAGCATTAAAAAAAACCCTTCTCAGCAACATGCTTCCCCCAGCCAGAGATAGTTAATTTGGTGGGCTGGGATGTGTCTATAGATATAAAATCTCTTTGTAACACAGATGATGGTTTGAATTCTGGCGTTAAGAGAGCAAAGGCATTTTGGTGGACCACATTTTGATTCACTGAGGGGACTCATTGGGTACATTATAGTCACTAAAACTGGGAGATACACACACACACACACACACACACACACACACACATATATAGTAAGGAAATAAATAAGTGAGATGTCTAATAGATACTTTGATTTTCTTTTTCAGTTATGGAGAACACACATAGGATGATAGAAACACTTGAAGTCCATCCAAGGGAAAATAAATGGCTACTTGTTTCACCATATGGTTTGCATGCTTGGACCAGGCAGGATGTATCCCCACGCTAGTCAGAGACTGGTTGAGCCTCTTGGAGAGAGGGCTTTTTTTGTGGCCTGAGTTCTCTGCCCTGCCTCCCACTTCTCACTTAGACACCTAAAATTCATAGTTCACTGATGGGTACTAAATGGGGTCCAAGGAGGACCTGTATTCATGTTTGCAGCTGCCAGAGACCTCCGAGAATTTTATTCTTTGAGTGGTTTTCTGGAGAGGGAATGAATTGGTGAGCTGACTGCCGGGCAAGAGCTGTGCCCACTAAAATCTCACTTGGAGAGACTGAAGTCTGACCTTTCTCATAACATGTAACCTTCTGAAGTAGGCCCTTGGGTGACATAAATCAATTCTTGATCAATAGAAAGCATGGATAATAGAAACCCAACAAATCTGACTTGGCAAAGTCAACATACTTCTGTGTTCCTGGACATAGTTGTATTTCAGGCTATATTTATTTGCTTGTCTGGAGATTGTGACCTCACCCTAGGCCTCTTTTTCTTTTGTCCACTTCTCCAATGGGTAACAATATCTTTAAGCCTTAACTCAAGTACCTTTTTTTTTTTTTTAATCTTCAAAAAAATATTGATACCTGCCTTCTGGATAGTCCTTTCTCTTTACTTATCTTTGCTCTAGCACTTGTTGTATTGCATTCCAGGTACTGACGTCTGTCTCTGTACTGGACATGAGCTCTCTGGAGCAAGGGCCATGCCTTCCTCATCTCTCTGCCCAAGTACCTAGCATAGCACCTGATACAGATGCTCAGTGAACGTCGAACTGAACTCCATAGACCAATTTATGAGACATTTTGAGAAAAAGAGTATGATTTTGTGCACTTGCGCCAACCTTTCTAACCTTGGTTCAGTTGCATGCTTGGAGAAATTTTAGAAACCATGACACAGACAAGGGTTATAAATCATTTAAGTAAAGTCAAAAGAAGTTGAATATCCCTGGGAACTCATCAATCCTAATTTAATAGGAGTGGGAAATGTTTCACATTTCAAATTCTGGCTTTCTGGTTTTTGAGGGTAATGCCGTATTGACCAATTGTTCATGCCCAACATTTCCCCCGCCTTTTTCATTCGTGAATAGCAATCTCATTGATGTTGGGAGATGTTCATGGACGTTGAAAGCATTTCACTTTGTTGTTTAAAGAAGCCTTTGTCCTGAAGGCATGAGATTATTCTTTCACATGAGGTGGAAAGGAAAATAAGAAAGCCTCCCTCTGTCCTTGGGTTCACATGGGTAGGAACTCTTTCTTGCAGCAATAAAAGCCTTTGGAGGAGACCTTTCATTATAAGGGTTTCGTGTTAAGTACTGCACATGGGGACAGAAGCTAAATCCCAATTTACTCAGCTGCATTTCCCAAGATTTGTTCCCTTGCAGCACAGGAGCTCTGTGCAAGCTCCATCAGGCCACTGCAGACCAAGCCAGAGGATTTGAATATTAATGCCATTCAGGTTTCCTTTCAGAGGAAGCTCTCTTAGTAGCAATAGTGAGACACTGCCTGCAAGTCTATGACTGAACATGAAAATAAAGAGTTCAGAGTGTATCAGAAAAAGAGGGATCAGGGAAATGCACACAAATCATGCCCAGCCACCCAACCTGCCCCAACTTCTCTCTATCGGTGTGTAGAGAATGCTTTCTCCAGGGACGTGCTCATTGCATAATGAAGGCTTGTCATTTAGGAGCCAAAAGAAAATCAGTTTTCCGTGTAGTCAGATACATTCTTGATGAGATTCCGAGTCTCACAAAAGAATGTTGCAGATTCCTTCCACTCATATCAAGCATCTAAATGTTGATCTGGAGAAACAAAGAAATGGAAAAAGAAAAATGAGTTTGTTGTCAAATTGAAATACCACATTTTTGTATTGCTGGCTGATATATCTGTAATTCTCATCTGCCATTCCTTCATCGTACGTGTGTGTGTGTGTGTGTGTGTGTGTGTGTGTGTGTAATTTTCCTCTCCAAACCTGCAAAACATTGCAAAACTAGATTTAAATATTTCAGGCGGACTGCGCCCAGCATTTGCATTCCTCTGACTCATTCAGAGAAAAGACATCTGAGCAGAAATACAGAAGATAAAAGAGAAACCATTAATCCAAGGAAGATTACTGGCACAGAATCTTTATCCTGTATCCTTCCTGAAATGAGACAAAGATCTCACTATGTACATCCCTCTGGCTTAGCTTCAGATAGTAAGCAATATAGAAGTAGAGACATGGTCCTTTTTAAAGGCACACTGCGTTTGCCTGAATTCTAAAGCAAAATCATCCTTTGGTTAGATTCTTGCTTTCTTGAGTGTCTTGCTTTCTTCACAGTGTCTTTTGCCCTTGCTCCCTTCAACTGTGCCTTTCTAACTGGGGTCCCAGCCTTTAACTAGGACGTTAGGCTTGACTTTTAAAAGACCATTAGATAAAGTCCAGGGTAGTACTAAGTGCTCTGGGCCATGAGGCAGGAGAGACAGGGTCTCAACTTATTAACTATAGGAGTTTACGTATAACTGCTTTCTTCATCTGTAAAATGGGTGAATACCTGACCCTGATACCATACATACACAGAGATATTGAGTTCACTTGAAAAAGCTTGGGGAGCAGAAGCCATGTGAAAATACAAAGTGTAATATTTTAAAGCATAATGTGAAAGGCAAGTTGAATACAGAATTAAATACAGAATTAAATCATTTTGGGAGTATTAGCTCTATTTGCTTAGGATATTTAAATCAGCCTTCAGAAGGAACTCTTCTGCTTTCTTAGTTGAAGCCAAACACAGTAATAATCATTACCTTTGCCATTCTTGAGCATTTACTGCACTGTGCCAGGCATGTTTCAGGAATTATCTCATTCAGTTCTTACCGCACTCCTGAAAAGTGTTATCTGTTAGCACTTCCATTTTGTAGATGAAGAAATTGAAGCTTAGAGAGAGTAAGAAATTTCCCCTGAAATAGATAGCTAATGGGTGTCGGAATTTGAACTCAGGTTTCAATTTGAGCTCTAAATTATTTTTAATATATTATTCTGCCACTGCAGTTTCAAAGAGTCCAATCAGGTTAACGTTCTCAACTTTTATGTTTCTTCATTTACATATTTCCACTCCAGATGGATGAGAATATTACATTACATATGTATATGTAATATAAATGTATTAACATACGGTGGTTTAATAAGCAATTTCCAAGTCTAACAACCTCACCACCGTTTCCTGATGGATCACCTCAATTTATGGGTCAAGCCTATTGCCTCTTAATCTTGATGAAAACCAGGAGCACTGGGGTCTAAGACCCTCCCCACACACAAAACAACATCCTTACCCCAAGTGTCCCATGATAGGGCAGTGCCAAGTCTGAATCTCCCGTGGAGAAGTGACACTGGTCTAAGGCATCTCTGGGCACTGCATTTGTCTCCATCTGTGTATCAGAAAGGTGTTATTAAGCAAAGTGTGTTAAAAACCCTCTGACACCATGACCTCTGCAAATGGACGGGATCATGATGATAATAATGTTGGTGATTTAAAGCAGGGATTTGTAAAGTGAGGGGTCAACTAGCAAATATTTTAAACTCTGCAGGCCACATGGGTCTCTATCATTAACTACTGAACTGTCATTATAGTGCAAAAGCAGCCACAGACAGTACATAAGTGAATGAGTGTGGCTGTCTCCCAATAAAGCTTTATTAACAAATATAGGCAGTAAACTAGATTTGGGCCATGGGTGTCCTTTGCCATCCCCTGACTTAAAGGAAGGTAAGCCAAGTATTTTGAGCAGCAGTGATAGTCAGGAGCTGCTCATCCCATTTTTATCTCAGTGGACTTCCTTGACTGGAGGTAAGAAGAGTATGGACAGTGGTTTTCCTCTCTGGTCATTGTCCTTTCCTAAGATTACTAGACAAGTCTAAGGCAGGACGATTAGGAATATGAAATATTCACAACCATCTGAATTCAGTGCAAGCACAACTTGTCTCCATCTCGTCTCAAGCAATCATTGGAAGTCAATTTTTTTTCCTGACCATTGTGGCTGCTGATCTGGCTGCGGCCATTGGCTGTTTAAATAAAATAATTTATTTCCATGTTGCAACAATAGCAAAACCTACTGTGTCCAATTAAATCTCCACTTACAGCAGCCCCGGGAGTGTGATCGCTTTCTGGAGATAGATCCGTGTTCCTGTGACCTTATCTTCTTATACTTTGCATTCAGCTATGAAATTAAATTGCAGGAAATGATTCAATTTTGAATCATTCCATTCAAAAACGCAGAAGCCGAAAGTTCTCCGATGAACGACAAACATGTGGACTGCTTTTTAGATGGGAAACATCTTTAAGCTCTGTAAGCTGGGCCAGAGGTTCAGACATCTCCAGGCCTGATGGGGCTTGAGCTTTCAGATTTACTCCAGCTAGTTTTTATTTGTGACAAAGGGCCTTATTCAGATAAAGGGAGTTTGCCTTGCTTGTTTCCTAGGAAACTTTTTTTTTTTTTTTTTTTTTTTTTTTTTAATTTCCTTGGAAAAGACTCTTCTTGAGGCATTCTCAATCTAACCTCCTCTCCTGGCTAAGAAACTGAAGGATGACATTAAAACTTGAGGTTATGGAGAGTTATGCCAACTGGGACTAAACTGTGATTATTTTGTTGATTTAAACTGACAGAAAGGTGAGGTCAGAATAAAATCTTGTTTCTCCTGTAATTTAGAGACTAGGAACCAACATGGCTCCCACCCCCCCTCCAATAATGCTCAAATTATCCATTCAGAGTGATTTGATTTCAGGTTTGAAGCTGGAGATCTCAGTAATAATCTTTCTCAGTATGAAGCACTTATTTATGGAGTAGTCTTTGCCATTTTTAATTGCACTTTCCCCTCATGCCCTTATTAATTATCTCTCTAGTTCCTCTTAGGTCTTGTCACGATGCCAAACATTGAAATAGAAAGGTTTATTTATTTCCAAAGACAGACGGAAGAGGACAGGCTTTCCAACTTTCTATTTTGACTCTTAAAGGTTCATACTCTCAGAAAGTATGCTTCCTGCAAAGTGGGTGCCCCCTGGATTTCCTGTTGGTAAAGGCCCCTGGGGACCCTTAATTGCTTGGAGTGTCCTCGGAATTTTCACAAAGCAAGGCGCTTTGAGAGGCTGGTGAAGCTGGGGTTTCCAGTTAGGATGCTCCTTTGCTCAAAAAGGTCAGCAGCTCCTCTGTGCTCCTGGGATCAGATACCACCTCCTCTTATATGGCCCCATCCTAAATTTCCCTCTACTTTCCTCTTTGCAGCTGAACCAGTCTCTCTAGTGTGACCAAATTAGTACCCACACTTTTCTGCACCAGTGTTCATGTCATTTCCTGCATTTGGAACATCCTTATCCATGCCCCTGTCTGTTGAAATCTTAAATATAACCCTTTAAGGCTCATCAAATTTTCCATTTTTCTTAGAGCCTTTATAAACCCTTCTTTAACTTTGTAGAGTGCTTGGGTTATGCTTCCTTTGTGACGGTATGTGGAACTGCCTTATATGGTAACCATTGGTAATCTTGTCTTAACTGTCCCAGCCCAGTAGTAAACTCCTTGAGGACAAGAAGCTGCTGGCTCATTTTTGTAGTTCTCCAGGGGCTTGCAAAATGTGTTGTAGCTAGCCTCAAGCTCATTTGCAACTACATATTACAGTTCAGTTAGTGAGGATCTATTCTGGACAAAATTGGCTCCTTTGAAAGAAAAGGTTAGACTGTTCTACATGAGCTTTGAAACATCAGGGAACTGGGCAAGGTCTGAAACAAACTTGATTCTCAAACTTATTGGGAATAGCAACACCAGAAAATTCCATTCCTCAGCTCCAGGTGACAGGGACATGAGAAAATGAGACAATCATTGGCAGCAAACCAAAAAAAAAAAAAAAAAAAAAAAAATCCGTGTCTGAAAGGCAATATGGACTGAATATATATATGTAAACGGCTTATTTTTTATTTGAAATATCTCTAAATTATATCCGAAACATTTTGGAGTTATAGCTGTGTCTTTTTTGAGATAGATCACAACCTTCTTGCATAAAAATACTCTTTGTGATGAATGTTAGAGATGAGTGTTGCTCAGAGAGACAACTTTAATGTTTTACTCTTTAACATTAATTTTGAATCTCAAACTTACTCTCCCTAAGTTGTAGGACAGTTGAATGTCTTCTAACTGAATGATCTCCACAGGACATCCTGAGCTGCTTAGGAGGTTAGCATTCCAGCAAACATTTGGCTTACCGAATTCCTAAAACAGCAACTTGTACTCTGAAGGACAGTTAAAATTTAAGAAGCCAGTAGAAGCTTAGTGTGTGTGTGTGTGTGTGTGTGTGTGTGTGTGTGACTCTCTGGAATGTGGGAGAGAGTGTTCTCCCTCACAATTTGTTTTTCTCTCTCAGGCTGATTGCACACTCAGATCCAATATGTAATAGAGTGTGCATACTAGGTTATTCTCTGACTATTTTAAAGGAAACTCAGCATTCCTTCCTTCATGAGTCAGTTTCCTAGTTGTGGTATAGAAGAAAGCGATCTGTCAGAGAAGCTGATGAAATGACAGATTATTTTTTTTTTTAATGGGCTTGAATCTTCTGTGATATTCTGAGTCTGAATCATCAACTGAGTAGCTTTTCTTGGTATGTGTGTATTTTAAAGTGCCAGTCATGGTTGAATGTTAATAATCAATGTAGTTCATTGATCTCTGAAGACCTGGGGTATCTTTCCAAATGTGCTATTATGTTTAATACAATTTTATGTTCTTGGTGTGGAGAGCAAAGAGGGAACGATTCCACATTGGTGGGATTTGTTTGTTTTTGGCATTTTGACGTTTTTGAATCTTTCCTTGTACATCTGTTTCTCCATGCGTTTGTCCCTCCATCCATCCAACAATTTAATGTGCCTCTCTGCTACGTCCTAGGCCGTGTACCAGGAGCCGGGAGGTGTCTGTGAAAGAGCAAAAACCTCATGGGACACAACTAAAGGACAATTTCTAAGGAAAAAAAAAAAAAGGCTTCAGACAGTTCCTTGAGAACTGCCCTTCCAGAGCCACTGTTGTCTGCTACTGGCCTGATACAAACCCTCTTCCCTCCTTTAATAACCCCCAAGGCCCGAAGACCTTTGTGTGCCTTAGAGGTCAGTTCACAGATGTGGCCCTGGGACACCCTCCTCTTTATCTGTATTGTACTTAACAAGAGGTGGAGGCGCATGGGTCTTTTATGATTTTTTTTCCCCTTTTTCTTTTTTTTGATTAGCATCTGCACAAATGGCCTCAGTTCATTGCTTTAAACTAACTAATCCGGCTTGTTAAGACGGAGATTGTCATCCACAAGTTGTTATTAGCGGGGTTCTAAGGGAAGAGGGTCTCTGTTCAGAGCAGGGCGAGCTTGGAGAAAGGTTATATAATATAATATGTTCTTCAGGCGCCATACGAGAGGGAGACAATGCTGCCTTACAGGACCTGCTCTCAAGTGCTACTTAGAGGCTTACATAGTCCTGCCCATTCTACCTCATGAAAAGGGAGATCCAATCATTGCTTTCTGGAAACTATTCTCCTCCTCTCTTTGGCTGTCATATGTATTTAACAGTAGTGCCCTCAAGGACAATGGGGTGGGTAAGCGTGCTAGGGGGCTCCAGCCTACAGCCTGTATTTTTTTTTTTTTTTCAGTTCACATTGCCGGGTTTGCTAAGAATGGTCTTCTTTGTTTCCATTTTGAGTCATGGCTGAATTCTTATATGTTGTCTGATCTTCAAGCTCAAATACCCAAGGGACCAGGCAGCTGTGAATCAACCCTGTGTGCGCGTGTGTGCGTGTGCGTGTGTGTGTGTGTTTGCTAGCAGGTACTATAGCAAAGAAGACAGTATACTTTTCCTTATTTCTTTAAATCGATAGGGATTTGGAGGAAAAGACTTTAATAAAATAGAATTGTGACTGATTATTTTTCCCCTTTCTGAGCACTGCTGTAAAATAAGGTTATGAATAGCACGAGGAAAAAAATAATAAAAAAAAACCCTTTGGTAATGTAGTCCTGTGGGTTTAAACCCAAACCTTCAATTTATAATGAAAGCTCAGTGTCTATATACTAACCTCCACCTGATGAGATGGCTCTGCTTTTTCTGATTGCAGAGTATAAGGAAAATTTCCACATGCTTTCACTTATTGGGAAGGTACACAGTTGCTTATCTGTTGTTTTTCTTCCACAGAGTCCACGTTATGATTTGGAAATTCGACATCATGTATTTTTTCCCCCCAGGCCAGATGTTTTATCCTTCTCTGTTAAGTCATCTTGACATGTTGCCATGAAATGGATACAACTGCTAGTTTTAATATCGCTCCATATCTTTATTACAAGATACGTCTCATGCATCTTAATTCTTCATATTCTCCGTCTCTGTTGTTCTCTGATCTTCTCCATCCCAACCCCCCCTTTACTCCTGGAGAAGGCATATTGTAATTGTATGACAGTCGTGTCCCAGTAGCTAAAGAGGTTCTAGATAGCATAATGAATATGCAGCGCATTATCTCCCAGGATGTGTGCCTGTGTCTTTAATCACAGCTGGAATGCAAAATCGGGCTCCACCTTTCAACTCTATCTCCATCATGCTGAGAGAGTGAGAGAGAGCGAGACGGAGACTGCTAGACAGCTCGAAAGAGATTGCAGCTCAGATGTCCTGAAAAACAGCAAATCCCTCAGACCTGGCAGATTCCGTTACCATGAGAACTGCAGATATTTCCATTGTGATGGTTTGCTCCAGCAGCCATCTGTTACACCCATTTGATTAGGAAGTACAGTTCAGCTTGTATGGGATTTTCATCACACCTTATCCCAGGGCAGTATACAGAGGCTCTTGCTTTTTTATATGCTAAACTCCAAGGCTTCAAAGTACTGTAATTTACCGAGGCGGAGGGCATTTAATGAAACGGTAAGAGAAGGTCACTAAAGACCGAAGCTCCAAGAAGAAAAACACACAGGAGAAGTAAGAGAGGATTAGACTCCACAGCAGAAACGCATCCAACTCAGAAAATTAACCATATTTAGCAATGCCTTCTTCTCTTTCTTGGTGGAGGGGAGTGAAATGAAGACTTAAGTTTCCAGACCTGGACTCCCCCGGAGGGAGGAAGATTTTTGTGTAGTCATGGCATGGATGCTCCCGGGGCAGTTAATTCCCTCCCGGGACTCAAGGGCAGTCAGAAGCAAGGGAGGGAAGGGTAGGGCCTCAAACACATCTCATCAGTTGAGATGAGGCCACTGTATAAAGATTACATTAGCTCTAAAAATTTTATGATGCCATCTAACTTTTCCATAGACACGAAACGACCTTAAAAGTTCCTTGAAGGAGGGCTGTAATTTACAGATTTAAACCAGTTATTTGGACTAGTTGCCCCTCTGTGTATTTTCGTAGGGGAGGAAATGCTGATGGTACATCCTATAGACATAAAAATAGGAATTCCCTTCAATTAAGACTCTCCAAATATCCTTCCTGGGCAGTAGGCATTCTAGGTCCAAGCTTACAAGGGGGTTGACGTGGTCTGGGAGGAGCTGCCTAGAGTGCCTTAAATTGACTGGGGTTTCTGTAAACCGGGGAAGCTAATTAAATGCTTACACAGCGACAGGAATTTGTGATTGCTGCACAGGGGCCTCCCTTTGTTTCCCAGCCTACATTTTCTAGAATGGATTCTGATAATATATCACTCTGGTTGGGAAGAGCTGCCAGATTTTCCCAAACTTGCTAAGTTTGCAGGACCCATTATGTCCTGTTTTGCCTGTGGGTTTGGTTTTTGGGCAACTCTTTGGAACAGGAGATGCGCTTCCTTATCTGATTGCACTGCTGGCTGGAGAACTTTCCCCCCCAGTTTATTTCCTGGCCTGGTGTTAGGTTGCCATCCAGGGAGGCTGGGATGTCAGGAGGAACCAGAGAACTCATTCCCTGCTTTGATGCCAAAGGTATATTCCCGGTGAGATAAAAATCAGTCACCAGGATCGCAGAGGTTAAAGATCGGGACAACATGTTGGCCTTTCTTGCTGAAGTGGGGTGGATTTTTTAACCTTTACAGTGGAAAAGCTCACACCTCCTAGATGAGGACCTGTGTTTTCCTTGAACGAAGAACCACCTTGCCTGGCCAGCAACTGAAGGTACAAATGAATCACGGTCCCTCCCTTGAGAAGGCTTAGTTAGAAGGCTCTCCTCCTCTATCCCAGCAGCAAACGTCTCACACTGCACATCTTCCAGTGGTGTTGACTTTCCCATTAAACCCTCAATCCTACACCCTGGAGATTGCCTTTTCTCCAAGGCTTTTGAGACAGGGCCCTGGTTTTATGAACGCAGCGTCTGTCTCTGAAAGGCAGCAGATGCAATGAAGGCCCGAATGGAAACAATAAATACCATTCAGGTTTCCTGCACAGAACCTCTTATAGTGGTGCCTTTGTTAAAGGAGACGTGGACTAAAAATGCCTTCTCCCTCCTTCTCCTCTCCCCCCCAGCTCCCCAGCACTGCTAGGATCCCAACCACCTTTGGAAAGTAAAGGTTAAGTATTTGCGGCAAAAATCAGTTGACACACAAAAGAGACGAAAGCAAATGTATCACTCACTCGCCAGCAAGAGGGTGGGGCTGAGAGCTTTTGGGGAGGGGAATGAATTTTATTTGAAGCCAGAAGAAAAACAGCCCTCGGAGGGGAGTGCTAGCTAGAAATATTCTCCTCTGAGCTGGGATGTTAACAGTGGCACCTTCTGACTTAATGTGGCATCTTTCTTCATCGTTATCAATCTCATGAGAGCTTTCCTGCCATCTGTACCATCCGTGCTTCAGGCTCCCATATGAAAGTCCAATCTGGCAGCATAAATACTGGCTAATGAAGAGTAGGTGTCTGACTGACTGGGAGAGAAGCGATCCTGTGTCAATGATGGAGCAGAATTCATTCATTTAAAAAAAAAAAAAAAAAGATCTGTGTTTATACCGCCATTCAAGACGAAACCCTCTCCCCTTCTCTCTCTCCCCCCTCCCTACTCTCTCCCATCCTCCTTTCTCATTTTCTTCCTGTGTCATTCTACGTTAATGGAGTTCATGCAAAAGTCAGCATAAAAATGGTCTTTGCCTAGAATGTTATACCTCGGAGATTAAAAATAGGAACATGATGTGGACTTGCCGACATGTGGTGGGTTATTTTTTCCCCTTCAGTGGGAAAGCTATAACTACATAGATTAGCAAAACTTGTGTAAGAATGGATGTAAAACAGATTTATCTCTGTGTCAGCTTTATCTGATCCATTTGGTCTTGCAGAGTTTGGATGGCTTCCTTTGTTACAATAACCAGCTTTCAAACATCTATATCCTTAGGGTATTAAATGTCAGCCTCCTGATGTACCAGTCAAGGATAGAGGGTTGACAGTCCGTGGGCTGGAGAAATGCTCTTTGTGTGCAGTGGAGAGGGGTGCTCGTGCACCAAGGCCAGCGCCTGGCGTGACCTACAGGACTCCCCGCCACCTCTCTGCGTCACCCTGGAGGGGTGCTGAAGCTTACCATTGCCATTAATATCCTTTTACAACGAATTCAAAAAGATTTCCTGTCGCTGACAAGGACAGATTTGTTAGAGATCTCTCAAGGAAATGACAATAACTAATTAATTGAGCTCTCCATGACTTTCTGTGCTGTCGTTTCTCATTTATCTGTTCTCGTTTCTCATCACGCAGGTCTAACCCTTGTTCTTCCTTTCCTTCCTTTGTCCACCTCTTTCGGTTTTAATGTCATTCTCCTCTTCCCCCTTGTCTCCTTTTCCCCAGCTTTCTTCTTTTTCTCTACTTGATACACTCTGCTTAAAAATAGGACATGTCTATGCAAAGATTTTTCTAGGAATGTGGGTACATTTCTTCTGGGTCTGAAAGTTGTCATCTTCCAGGGCTGGCAGGGGCTCAGAGGTCCCTCCTTGGCCCTGGATATATGAATAATCTTTAACATCCTTGATAAAGGGTTGCAAAGCTTTGGTAAAAAACCTACAGTGGCCTACTCTAGGAGTGCATTATTTTTTATTATTATTACTATTATTATCATCCAGGAATGACATACTGTGTATGCTATTGAAAATAGGAGCCATGCTAATGGTCTCAAGTTAGGGAGGAACAGTTGAGGATCCGTCTTTATTAAATAGAAACGTTGTATGAGATTTGAATACCCCATGTAGACATTGCTGCATCTTCCTCCTTGTAACTGGGCTGCCTGGCTCATTGGATTGGAACAGAGCACCAGTGAACTCGGGGTCTGTTGTTCCCTTTTCAGTCACTCTGAACACATAGAGACTCTGAATTATTCAGCGTGCCTGTCCCAGTCTTTCTGTTCTCATGGTCATCTATGCACAGAAACGCAAGGCATGGAGTGGGCTTGTTGGAGGTGGCCCTCAATGAAAGCAAATAGATCTGGGGTTGAATCCTGGCTCGGCTACTTCCTTTGTTATGTGACCATTAGCAATCATTGGACCTCTTGCTGCCTCAGTTTCTTCATCTGGGAAAAGGGGATACCAATATCTTGAATCTTAGCAAAATTTATTGTAATAAATCAAATGATGTAAGTTTGTGAAAGTTCTCGGAACTTAGTGCTCACTCAAGGGTAACTACTGTCCTAGTTTGCCTAGGAGTGAACACCGGCTTTGGGGCATAGGACACTCAGTTAAAACCAGGACAGTTCTGGGAAAACGGGGATGGATGGTCATCACACTCAAGAGCAGTTCATCCCCCACAGGAGGGCGCTGACCCAGCTTTTGCAAGTACTCCAGTAGGTAATAGAACTTTCTTCATGGTTGAAAGAAGCCTTGTTTTCCTCCGTGAACTAATTGCCTGCTCTATTTTAGATCTATGGATTCTTAACTCTGGTTTGAAGAAGGTTTACTCACTATCCCTCTTCTCAGTATCTCAAGAGGTGGCATGAAACTTTAAAAATATGAAACATAAAATGGCATGAGCACAAATTGCTCCCTTTAAGTTGGAGCTCATTCATTCTTCAAGACCCAGTACATTTGTTACTCCATTCATGAGCCATTAGCCCATGCTGATCTCTTTCCTCAGAATGATTCTGGGCTTTCAGAAGGTAATGTAATAGGTTATTGCCTTACTTGCAGGTAGATTTTTAAAACTCTTCGAAGGTAGAAAGCCAGTCTTATATTTTCTGAGTAACGATTGAATGAGTGAAGGAGAGAAGGAATGATATATAGGTGGGGAAATGAATCTGAGCAAGTAGGGAATAAGGGAGTGAATAAATGAATGAGTGAATTATTGATTTGTGTGTGTGTGTGTGTGTGTGTGTGTTTACTTCTACCCATTCCTTTTTAGTCTTGGTCTGCCTATTGGGCATCTTATGTCTAACACCTTGGAACTCAAATTTGGGATCTCTAGCCCTACTTCTCAGCCTTAGCTGCCTTATTAAATTCCTAATACCCAAATGACCCAGCTTACCTTGGGAGCACTTTTGATAAATGGGGAGAATATAACTTTTGATAAATGGGGAGAATATAACTTTTTTTCCTCTAAAATTATAAAGATTAATTTTAAAATCAAAACCTACATATGGCAAACAGAAAGAAATCAAACTAAAATGAAAAGCAAAAATCTGTCTTGTCTGTCTTCCCTCCCCATACCTTTTTGTATGTATTCCTCTCAAAATTTTTGCTTTTAGTTTTTCTTGGTGGCTACAATGGAAATTCTAAATGGCAGGACTTTGTTTTGGATATATCAATATTTGAAAGTATATCTTGACATCCTGTTATGGAAATTTGAGGTGTTCGGTCATTTTTAGGGCTATCTACCTTTCTCTCTTTTTTACCTCCTCAGATATATAATTCTAATAGTTAGCTCTATGGGTTTAAATATTCTCCCTTTTTTATTTGTTGGTTTACATTTATTTCTTTTTTGTAAGGTTTTATTGTTTTTCTAGCTGTCATACAGTTTAATATTAGTTTCATATGCACAATATAGTGATTCAATACTTGCATACACCACTTGGTGCTCATATAAGTGCACTCCTTAATCCCATCACCCATTTCACCCATCCCTTCCACCCACTTCTCCTTTGGTAACCATCACTTTGCTTTATTGTCTATACTTAAGTCTTTTTTTTTTTTACTCTTATTTATTTATTTTCTTCAAATTTTTATTTAAATTCTAGCTAGTTAAAAACAGTACAATATCGGTTTCAGGAGTAGAATTCAGGGATGCATTGCTTACATACAACACCCACCCAGTGCTAATAGCCATCTAGCCCGTCTGCCCCCCAACCCCCATCTCCCTCCATCAGGCCTCAGTTTGTTTTCTATTGTTGAGATGTTCTTCTGGCTTGTTTCCCTCTCTGTTTCGACCCCTCATATGTTCATCTGTTTTGTTTCTTAAATTCCACATATGAGTGGAATCACATGGTATTTGTCTTTCTCTGACTTATTTCACTTAGCATAGTATATTATTTTTGTTGGCTGAGTAATATTCATATATATATCACATCTTCTTTATCCATTCATCAGTCAGTTGGCATTGGGGCTCTTTCAATAGTTTGGCTACTGTTTGATAATGCTCTATAAGCATTGGGGTGCATGTACTCCTTCAAAATTGTATTTTTTTATTCTTTGGGTGGATACCAAGTAGTGCAATTGCTAGGTTGTAGGGTAGTTCTATTTTTAACTTTTTGAGGACTGTCCATACTGATTTCCAGAGTGGCTGCACCAGTTTGCATTCCCACCACAGTGCAAGAGGGTTTCCCTTTCTCTGCATCCTTGTCAACATCTGTTGTTTCCTGTGTTAATTTTAGTCATTCTGACAGGTGTGAGGTGATACCTCATTGTGGTTTTGATTTGTATTGTCCTGATGATGAGTGATATTTGAACATCTTTTTATGTATCTGTGGGCCATCTGGATGTCTTCTTTGGAAAAGTATCTGTTCATGTCTTCTGCCCATTCATTAACTTGATTATTGTTTGAGTGTTGAGTTTGATAAGTTCTTCATATTTTGGGTACTGACCCTCTATCCAATATGTCTTTTCCAAATATCTCCTTCCATTACATAGGCTGCCTTTTAGTCTTGTTGATTGTTTCCTTCACTGTGCAGAAGCTTTTTATCTTGATACATCCCAGTAGTTCATTATTGGTTTGTCTCTGGTGACATGTCTAGCCAGAAGTTGCTACATGTTGGCTTATATTTAGACGTACTCTATGGAATTTCCACTATTCAATACACTTATTTTACTTCTACATTACCTTCTGCTCCTGATTTTTGTTGTTTTTGTTTTTATGTTGTCAAGTTTTACAATATTTACTCTCTATTCCATCACTATAATTGTCTTCAGTAGTGCTTTATCTACAGGTTAATTCTAAATATTAACTAAAGAGTAATAATATTTACAGAACTCAACCATTAGGTAACTGGATCCAAAGAGAAGGAAATGTAATCCTAAATCACTCACAAGTCACAGGGGCCAGAGGCTTCTTTCTTGATTTCATTGAAGCTATCTCTGTTTCTGGGCCTTGCTCAGCTGTTTTTTCTTCATATATTTATCTTGTTTTCTTCTTATATTACATTTTTAAAAAAGATTTTATTTATTCTTAGAGACACAGAGAGAGAGAGAGAGGGGCAGAGACACAGGCAGAGGGAGAAGCAGGCTCCATGCAGGGACCCTGACGTGGGACTTGATCCCAGGTCTCTGGGATCACACCCTGGACTGAGGGCAGTGCCAAACTGCTGAGTCACCCGGGCTGCCCTATATTACATTTTTATTTTATTGGAGCCTCTCACCAGACTTTTTTTCGTATGGAGTATCAGAGCATAACATTTAAAAATATTTGTATGCCTGAAAATGTATTGAATTTGAGTACACAGTTTACTGATAGTTTGGCTGGGTATAGATTTCCAGTTTCAGACGTTTCCCTCAGAACTTCAAAGGAATGGCTGTTGAGCAGTATGCTGTCATTGCGATCTTGTTACTTTGTAGATAACTTTTCTTTTCTTTTCTTTTCTTTTCTTTTTAAATTTATTTATTAATGAGAGACAGAGAGAGAGAGAGAGGCAGAGATACAGGCAGAGGGAGAAACAGGCTCCATGCAGGAAGCCTGACATGGGACTTGATCCCAGGACTCCAGGATCACACCCTGGACTAAAGGCGGTGCTAAACTGCTGAGCCACCTGGGCTGCCTGATAACTTTTCTTCTTTAGGATAATTTTTAGGACTTTGTCTTTACCCTTGGAATTCTGCAATTTCACCAAAATTTGTTTAGATGTATGTTGTTCCTATTCATTTTACTTTTAATTTGGTAGCTCTTTTCATTATAAATATTTGTTTCTTTATTTGCCTCTGGGATTTCTACGCTCACCCCCATTATTTATTTGATTATTTATTCCTTCTGATTTTTTACTTTTAGGATTCAGTAGATATATATAGACTTTTTGGCTCCCTTCCACAATCTCATGTTTTCTCTCTCTCTCTCTCTCTCTCTCTCTCCAATTTTGCTCTCTTTGATGGGAACTTTCCCCATCTATCCAGTCCCCAATCTTATCCATTGTTAATTTCTATTCCATACATTGATTTTTTTTTTTAAAGTAAACTCTAGGCCCTGCATGGGGCTTGAACTCCTGACTCTCCACTATTGGGAGTTGCATGCTCCACAGACTGAGCCAGCCAAGTGACTCCATACATTGATTTTTTAAAATTTTAATTTGGTAGGCAGGTAGGCATATTTTTAATTTCAGGAATTTTTCTTACACAAGGATTATTCTTATTTCATAGCAACAATTACAATTTGTTCATTAATTTATTTTGATTTATCTTCAACTCAAATATATCCACTCAGATAACTCTGAAGGCACATCCTAGGACATTTAAAAAAATTGCTTTCATTTTCCTTAATCATCTCTATTTCTTTTGATGTCATATTCATTCATCCTTTTAATGAAAATCAATTTTCTCAAATGTCTTATGATCCTGATTGTAACTGAAAGAGTGGTTTGCTTCATATGGATAGCTTACAGGGGGTTTTCTCTGTAGTTTAAAAATGTCTGTTTCCTCAATGGGCTTCTACCCTGAAGGTCTTACTTAGGGCCCCAGTAAAGGTGGATCTTTCCATAGAGTTCTTGAATAAGGAGAAGTCATATAGATTGGGGACCCTCACCCCCACAATCTCCAAGGTAATAGGACTTTACTCTGGGGTTAGCCCTTTGTATTTTATGCTTAGATGGAGCCAGTAACATCTATACTTTCCCTCCACCTGGTCTAACGTAGAAGTCTTTAGTCATTTATTCAAACTCTTTCAGTCTCTACCTACTTCCTGCACTAACTTCCTTTCCCAGTCACATTCCCATTATTTCCATAGAGAGGTTGTTATGCTTTATCCTGGGGGCAGAAAATGCTGCTGCCAGTCTATAAACTCTAAGTCTGGGGACAGAGCAAAGGTTTGATTAACATTATGATTCTTATTATAGTTTTGTAGTTTATTATCATGATGATGAACATTCTGCCCACTCAAGCTCCGTTGTACTCTAGGGAAGGACCACTCTGTTTGTCTTTTGGGCATAATTTTCCTTACTCTTATTCTTTATTGATCTTATCCTAGTAGCTCTATATTTTTCAGGATTTCCTTAATATTTCAGATGACAGCTGGTGCCCTTTCTTATATTTGGCTAGGTCAGGAAAACATTTTTTTCTGTCCTATCAGTATAGCAATAAGACTTCAGTAGATGGGGTGTTGATGCACATGCTAAGCCTATTAGCTAGGAATAGAAGATAGAATAGAATTTCTGAGAGAGTGTGTATAGGAACGGTGGGTTACCCGATGAGCTTAAATGTGTTTAATTTAAATTTACCTTTTTCCTTTGGCCAAACTTATAACAACTTCATTGCTCCATAAACTGTCCTCCTTTACCATCTACTTCAAAAGCCTAGTTGCCTTAGCATTTTTCTTTCTGAAATTTCCTTTGACTTCTCCAGCTCACCTATAATCTATTTCTGGAACTTCAGAAACACTTCAAAGTCAGGGCTAGAGTGGGGAATACATGGCATTTGTATAGCTTTTATCTGTTTCCACCCCTAAACTGATGGTAAAATCTCTTCAAGTGTTCTTGTGTATTTATATAAGAGTATGTGCACTGGTGGGTTTTGGTGCATAAAAGAGTATGGTCTGCTGATCCTATGGAACATGGTTATGGAATACTTATAAATTAAAAAAAAGAAAATCTATTCTTGTAAGAAGCTTAACTATGCATTGTTTCTCTTCTATAGTTTAGGAATATGCTAGAATTGTACTACTGGAACTTTGATTAAAAGCAAAGTTTTTTAGTGGCTCTGACTTTTTAAAAAAATTTTGCATTAAAAAATAACCCATTAGGGGCACCTGGGTGGCTCAGCGGTTGAGCGTCTGCCTTCCAGCTCAGGGCCTGATCCTGGTGTATTGGGATTGAGTCTCACATTGGGCTCCCTTCATGGAGCCTGCTTCTCCTTCTACCTGCGTCTCTGCCTCTCTCTCTCTCTCCTTGTGTCTCTCATGAATAAATAAATAAAATCTTTTAAAAAACCCATTAGTTCTCAAGGGGTTTAGGTTTGTAATACATAACGAGGCATTCCCTCCTTTTACCCCATTTTCCCACATATTCATGGGAATAAAACACCTCAGTAATCTTACTCTTTCTTATAATCTCTTTCTTGTACAAGGGAGGATGAAATATTAATTGCTGTATCAGCCACTTTAAGATTTAATATCTTTTCCCCTTCTATTAGCAATATACCTCTTGCGTGGCTTCTGTCTATTCTTACAGCTGTCTGAGAGATAAGCAACTGTAAAGTCTCTGGAAGTAATCTATAAATTATATTCAAATTCACATGGCCAAGTGAGCCTGTCTTTAATTTCCCAAAATGACTCTACTAGAGATTTGCTGGTGAACTTCAATTGGAAACATTATGTTTTCCACCTACTCATACTCCTGTCAAATATGTTCATGTTAGAAAAGAAAAAACTGGTGAAATAGGCCTTCAAGTTCTCTGCCAGCTAGAGAGGCTGCATGGGTACAATAGGGCGGCACCCTGGTTCAAGCCAGTAAACCATGCTATTGAAAGAAAAGCAGGAAAATAAGAATGAAATTATTTGGTTGGTGCCAGAAGAGGCATCTCTTGTGAACTTAGTGTGGCACATCCGTGCTCTCAGACAGTGAGAGAAATTCTTGATTCTAACCAATGTATAGTGTTCTTAAATTACACCCAAGAAAGAGTGTAAGGGATGGGTTATAAGGCATCTGTTTTTTATGATTTGACTGAATAGTATTTCAAGTTTCATACTATTGGACCTATCCTACCAATCTAACGTCGTCTCCAGTCTCCAATCCTGGTGAGTCAGAGTCCTTGTCACTCTGAGCATGTGCCATGTTCTCATTATCACCTGCCTGCCTTTCCTCCTGCTTTTCCTCTTTCTGACATGACTTTATCTGTTCTTTCCCATCTCAAACCTTTTCCAGTAGACAACCTCTCCAGGCTGTCCCTCAAGTCAAAGAACTAAATGATTTCTTCCAGAGATCCTGTTATGTTCCTAGTACTCTGTCAACTGTGTAGAATGTAGAGAAAGATTTATATTTAACATTTATTTAGAACTATGTGCGAGGCACTTGATGGGGTCATTTGCATGGAGCATTATCTGACTCAACTCCTATATCTTACGCAATTTTTAGTTTGTAGATGAAGAAACAGACGGAAGTTACCGTGTAGTAAGTGGAGAACTTATTTTGAGCCCATGCCTACCTTATTCCAAATTACTTGTTCTTTTCATTATACCATGATGTCCATGCCAATGGATTTATAATTTCTTTGAGGTGCAAAGTGGAGATATATGGAATCATAAAATATTATAGTCTCAGAATTGAGAGGGTTTTTGGCATCTTATAGTTCAACCATTTCCTAGAGACTGAATGTTCTACATCATATCTTTGAGAATTAAAAAAAAAAAAAGCAGCTTCTCTCTGAAAACCTTCAGTGACACGTACCTGTCATGTTGGATGAATGAACCTGGGTGAGACACCTTAAATTTGTCCCTACTGAATATTATTGCCAATGTCGGCTCTCTTTCCAATTATCTCAGAAAAACTTTTAACTTTATTTGGCCATTCAGTATTCTTTTTCTTTCATCCAAGTTATATATTTTTCTCAGAGTGCTGTAATTACTACCAGCCTGTCATTGACAAAAATGTTCTTAGGGTAGATGTGTGAGGGCACCACTGTTGCTCTCCTTGCCAGTTGAGAACTCTGCAATGATTGGCAGGCATCCTTGGGATGTGGTCACTTCATCATCTAGAAAGTTCATTATACTTATTGCTCTTAAAGTATGGTAGGTTGAATTTTTGCTAAATACTTTGATGAAATGCAAGAGCGTTAGCATTTATTCCATTTATTCCATTTTCCATTTTGCCTTTGTAAAATCCCTAAACAAAAGGGAATTAAGCTAGTCTGGTGTGACTTGTATTTGCTGGACTAAGGTTGACATCATAGCATCTTTTCATTTCTTTCCAAGCTTGCATAAGCTGCCTATTTGCTAATCTGTTGTAGAATTCATCCCCAAATGATACATATGACTTGTGATGTCCAAATTCTTGCAATTTTGAAAAATTGGGACATTGTTTGTAAAAGAGCATAAACATGACTTAGTTGCAGTTTATAATGAAGCACCTTACTTGACATAGACCATATGTACTTGTGGGAGAACAGAAGAACATGGCGTAATCATGAAAGTTTTTGGAGGATGGTTAGAATTGAGCCACAAAGTGTGAATATGAAAGAGAATTCCAAATTATGGGAATGGGATAAACAAAGGTGTGAAGGTCTAAGATATGAATGAGTTTGGTGTATTTGTGGGCTCAAGAGGCATGGGTTTGGTAGGAATGGTGAGTTAATGCTGGAAAGTTTTGGGAATGCAGTGGGACAGGCAAGTGGGACATGTTTGTGAGATAATCTTGAAGGTGATATAGAAATGTTGGCTGTGAATGTTGTAAGACAAAAGGCATTGAAAATTTTTGAGCAGTGACCTGGCAAAAGAAGCAGTGGAAGAGAATGACCCTGGCTGCTGTGTATAAGAAAGCATAATATGGAAGAGCTGCTGGAATCAAGGAGTACTAACTAGAAATGACACAGAGATCCCAGAATGAGAATGGAAGAGTCTTGCTTTAATGTAGGGACATTGAAACTGAATAAGAATGGGGACGCAGATCCATTTTAGTGGGAAATGGGCCAGATTGAATATAAAGGTTACTTTTATGTATCAATTTTATTTATTTTTAAGATTTGATTTATTTGATTTGATTTATTTATTTTATTTATTTATTTGACAGAGTCACAAGCCAGGGAGTGGCAGGCAGAGGGAGAAGGAGAAGCTGACTCCCTGCAGAGCAGGGAGCCCAATGGGGCACTCGATCCCAGAACCCTGGGATCATGACCTGAGCTGAAGGCAGATGCTTAACCGACTGAGCCACCCAGGCAGCCTGTCAACTTATTTTAGTGTTAGTTTATTTGGGCCATGGGATGCCCAAATATCTAGTTAAAGATTATTTCTAGGTGCGTCTCTAAGAGTATTTACAGAAAAGATTAGCACTTGAATCTGTGGACTTGGTTCATATCATCTGCCCCATTGTGGGTGGGCGTCATCCAAATCACTGAGGCCCTAAATAGTACAAACATGCAGAGAAAGGGAGAATTCTCTCTCTGATTGGTTGAGCTGGGACATTAGTCTTCTGCCTTCAGACTGGGACTTATACGATTGGCACTCCTGGTTCTTGGACCTTCAGACTTGGACTGGACTTATACCATTGGCTTTCCTGGGTTGATCTCCAGCTCTGATGGCAGATTGTGGGATTTCTCAGCATCCATAATCATGAGCCAATTCCTCATAATAAATATCTTTATATTTCTGACGTATCCTATTGTTTCTGTTTTTCCCGAGAAGCCTGACTAATATGGGATGCTTGACTAGCTTAGTGGTGGAATGATTGAATGAGAGAATCTGAGGAATGAAAGGGTGGTGGTTAATATAACTTTTCCAGTCTTGCTGCCTGCAAGGAGTCTGTTGCCATGAAAAGAAATAGTATAGGGAAATTAGGGCAGGGCATATATACTTTGATTGTGTAACTGGATTAATTGGAAATGAGGTCCTGTATAGAAATGTTACTTTCAGAGGTATCCTAAACACTTCTACCAAAACTTTCATGTGGAGGTTAATTCATTGTAGGTATCTCTTTAAATATATATGTAGAGGCAGCAAAATAACCTCCCACCTCACATCTTTAGAGAAAATATGGGGCCCTGTAACTATTGAGGAAAAATACATTCACCTTCAAATTATATTGTTTTAGAGGTTAAAAGTATATAATTTCCCAAGGAACACATCGAGATTCAGCCTGCTGGGAGGCTATTGCTCAATTACTCCCAGCAGTGGCGAAGGTGCCTTCAACTCCTCCATCTCTGGTTAAGTTGGTGGGAGCAGAGGCCTTGCCCAGGCTGCGGGCTGGTAGGACAAATTTGGGCCTGCCAGGGCTCATGGCCCTGCCCCTTGGGCCATGGTCCCTCTGCTCCGATGTGTCAGGAGGCTGCCTAATGGCAGGTTGCCTGCACGGGTGGCCCTGGCCTCTGCTTCCCATGCCTGTTAGTTAATTTGTCTGGCTGGCATATCTGAGCATGTTTGTATCCCAGGCTCTGTCCCTTGGGTGTGACCAAGTTGAAAGATTTGTGAAGTTTCTTGTCTCTACAGAAAGAGGCCAAGTCTGAGCTTAGCCATTTGGAGAGGCTAGGGTGACTGCCAGAGGTAACCCTGCCCTTGCGGGTATAGACTATGTCACCTTCAAGCTGCAAAGGCCCTGCTGGGCAGGAATAGCTGCTAAGAGCTCATCACAGTCAAACCCTGATGCCAGAGGATGCATCTTATTAGAGATACCGTTATTTGTTATAGGGCATCGTGAGTGCTGTGACCACCTTGAATTTCTGTTACTTTAAAACTTAACATCTGATATTTTTGGTGGTTTCCAATGTGACACAAGAGATCATCACATTTATATGTACCAAATGCATAGATCATCTAGAAATAATTTGCTTTTCTGTACTTTTCCCCCAAAATACACAGAATCTTGATGTTCTGGTGGCTTTGAAAAACATAATTTTTTTAAGATTTTATTTATTTATTCATGAGACACACACACACACACACACACACACACACACACACAGAGGCAGAGACACAGGCAGAGGGAGAAGCAGGCTCCATGCAGGGAGCTCAATGTGGGACTCGATCCTGGGCCCCCAGGATCACGCCCTGGGCTGAAGGCAGCGCTAAACCACTGAGCCACCCAGGCTGTCCTGAAAAACATAATTGTTGAAACTCACTTAAGGATTTTAGGTCTGTCTTTCTTCCCAGTGCTCTTCCTTAATTTTGCCAATTCGAATGTCAGTTGGCATAAGCAGAAGCAGTACTTGAGAGGAACCTGGGCGGCTCAGTTGGTTAAGCCTCCCTACTCTTGATTTCATCTCAGGTCTTGATCTCAGGGTTGTGAGTTCAAGTCCTGTGTTGGGATCCATGCTGGGTATGGAGCCTACTTAAAAAACATGAAATAAAAAAATAAAAGAGGCAGTACTTGACCTGGGAAAAGGGTGGAGAAGGGTGAACTGGTGGCTCCAAAAAGTAGCAAAGAGAAGAAAATAATCCAGGCAGGAAAGTAGGACTGGATGTGAGTGCCTAGGAAGCGCTCATTGCCTCACATCCTTCCTCCCACTGGCAATCTTTGAATGATTGCTCATTAAAACTCCTGAAAATGTGCAACCAAAACAAATCCACTGTAATCAATTCAAAGGTTGATTCTGGTCTGCAGTTTGAGGTTTTGGAAAAGGATCAGTGGCTCATGTTAAAGATTTATAAACAGGCCCCAATGTCAGTGAAAGGCAGAGCATCAAGAAAGGGAAATGCTGGAAGCTTTGACTCATCAAAGAGAGTCTGTAGCTTTTCTAGCTCTTCTTTCTTTCTCAGGATCTCTCCTGGTAACAAGGAGGGTTTGGAAATTGTGTTTTAGCAAATGCATGAGAGGGGAAGGTTGAAGGGATATGACACATTGACAAGTGACTGGGGGAGCCAGCCTCGGGGAGGATGGTAAATCTGATGCCTGCTGAAAATGAGGGCTGCCCCAAATCCCTTCCAGGTTTAATTTCAGGTGTGCAGCTGATCCATATAAATTGGGGACTGGACAAGATGGGGCAGTGTATCTTCTTTCCTTTGGAAGCCCAACAGATCTTAAAAAGTAGCCCCGGAGCAGAAACAGTAGTCCTTGCCCGAACTGTTCAGGGCCGGTGTTGACATTTTACTCCATCTGCAACTATATTTATGTATTTCTATTCCCCACCTTTGTGCAGGATTCCTATAGTGTATCATTACCACCATCATCATCTTCCTCAGAATAGCTGCTAACATGTGTTGATGTTTACTCTGTGCCAGGCACTATACTCAGGAGTTGTTTTTTGCCCTACAAAGCCAATGAGATAACTAGTATTCTTATTCCTGTTTTTACAGAAGGGAACAATTGAGACTTAAGGAATAGAGTGCTTTGTTCAAGTCACACATCCAAAAAGTCATGGGGTCAGAGTCCAACTCAGGAAGCTTGTCTCCAGAGCCTCTATGCTCTAAATGCATAGAAGGATAGACAAATGAACAAGTTGATAAATGACTTTCCAGGAGGCTCTCCAGCAGTGCTCTCTTTGCCCTGACTTCAAAATTCATAGAACCCAGGGACATGGCCTGTGGCATCTCTCTCGTATCCATCAGTGATGCAACCATTCCCCTTTTGGGGTATGTGTCCCCTGCTCAGACACACAGCCCTTCTGTGGCAGGCTGCTGATAGCTCTGTGTACCTAAGTGAACACTACAACTGTCCTCTATGGCAGTACTGGGCAGGGCACCTCTGAGAGTCCCCAGGAATCCAGGGAGAAGCATATCCTCACTTCATGTACAAGAGATACCCTCAAGCCTCTTGGCAACAACCATATTTAGAGGAACCAGGTCAAGTACCTTCTCCATGGATGGAGATGGGAAGGGAAGGAGTAGGTAGGAACAAGTGCCAAAGTGTGATTCCCCTAAACTACCAAACTCTGCTTTTGCTTTGAAGATACCCTCTGTAATGGGTTGAATCATGCTCCCCAAAGGTATGTTCAAGTCTTAGCTTGTGTTTGTAATTGTGATCTTATTTGGAAATAGGCTCTTTGTCCATGTCATTAGTTAAGATGAGGTTATATTGGATTGGGATGGGCTCTAAATACAGTGACTGATGTCCTTAGGAAAAGGAAAGGACACACACAGGAAAGAAGTCTACCTGAAGACACAAAGGAACATTGGAGTGATGCATGTGCAAGCCAAGGAATGACAAGGATTGCCAGGAGGTTCCAGAAGCTAGGATGAGACAAGGAGGGAAAGAAGGAAGGAAATATTTTCTCCTAGTGCCTTAGGGGGATCATGGCCCTTCTGATTTTGGACTTTTATTTTCTAGAACTAGGAGAGGATACATTCTGTTGTTTTAAGTCATCTAGTTTGTGGTAATTTGTTATGGAAGCACTAGGAAACTAACTCCCCTTGTATTTTCTCCTTTCCCACTTGCTTTTTATCTTAGGATGTCACTTCTTCTGGCACTCTTACCCATGTCTATCCCACCCTGCAATGTCTTCACTAGATCTGCCTTCAGTAATTTGGGTGAGAAATAATTTAGACAGAAAAAAAGGAAGTTTGATATTTCAAGTTGTTACCACAAAGAAATCTATTACATCACTAAGTTACACCTTGGTGGTTAGTAGGTACTCAGTAATGTCTAGTGAATCAAAGAATGAAAGACTGAATAAAGATCGAATTTATGGGGCATAGATTTCCATTTTGCTTTCTGCCCCTCCCTCCCTACTCTGTGGAGTGAATTTTCGTCAAAATAGAAGACTGATTTGCTTCAGATCTTCAAGGGATGGACTCTGACCCTTGGGGGTTCAAGTCAAGGAGCAATTACTCAGTGCATTAGTATTAATTGCCTCCATTTATAGAAGAGCCTAGTGTGTGCCAGGCACCATAGTGGGTTCTTACATGCATTATCTCATTTACTTACTAGAACCCAATGAAGTACCCACCTTACTACTTAATTGATGAACTATGAGGTAATTAATTACAATACTAATTTTAATACTAATAAAGAAAACATGTTTTGAGTACTTATGTACCATGCTGGGGATTTTCCATACACTATATTATACAACGCTGCCAGTGACCATTCAAGATTGGTTCTATATCCTCTAATTTTACAGAGAGGCTAAGTGACTTGCCCCATGTTGCATAGCATCATGTCTATTCTTAATACGCACATAAAATCTGAAGATATGGCTTTTGTCCTCTTGGAGTTTACAATCCAGATGGAGAGAGGAGACTGATTCATGGAATGACTCAGTTTGTGTTTACTGATACAATTACCTGAGGCCCAGGCTGGCTTTGAGAAACAACTTCAATCTAGGGGAAAATGAGAAGGAATGAGGAGGGGCCTCCAGGGATTGTTACTGAAATGCCTCATCTTAATTGAATTGGAAGTGTTAGAGCAAGATGTAGGGCATGATGGTAGGAGGTCCTCAAAATTTGTAAGAAGGTCCCCTTCTGAGAGGGGCAGTTATACACATCACTGCAGAATGGCTGAACTTGACTGTCTTCATAGGAAAAGAGCTTCGAGGATGGTTCTTTGATCTGTTCACTTAATGAACATTAGAAATGTTCAAATCAAATTAAGATCGGTATGTATCCTTAGGTGTGTTGAGAATCCACTCTCCTGTTCCTTCCTATTTGGCATAATGTACTTCATGGGGGTTTGGCTACAACCCAGAGGACTCATTCTTAGGATCTTAAATACTCTGGGATTGGAGCTGGTGTCCTTAGGCATCTGATTATACCAGGTTTGGGGATGTGCCGTGGGACAGATGACTCTTGATAGAGGCCATTTTGTCATTGCAGTCTGTCTATGATGATCCTAACTCCCCCTTCTCTACCAAGGCTGTGAGGATCATGGAGCCTAGGGTTTGGGCATAATGCCCTGGGAAAAGACACACTTGAATGTTCTAGAGGGTAGGGCAGAGAAGGGTGACAAGAGAGATAGCACTTGGGGTGGAAACTAAAGTTTGGAAACCATTCACCTGAAAGGGCTAAAAAGAGGTTGAATTTATAGTGAAAACAGGAGAAATAGGAAGAAAGTGAAAAATTAGGGGAAAACTTTAGAGATGGACAGCAGAGAACTCTTCTGGATTCAGAGAAGATAACTGCAGAGACTCATTGTTCAGAATCCTCTGGCTCTGGGCTTGGGCAAGGAGAATTCATAAGGATGTCAATTTTTCCTGTACTGGAGTGTCCTAAAGGCTCATCACTCACTTGGAAAACCCCTGTGCATTCTTCAAAACCCAACATAGGCATTTACATCTCCCAGATGATTTCCTTGATCCTTCATTATGCATTAGGACCCTCTCTTCTGTGTCACTATAACATTCTCTTCTTACCTTTGTCCTAATGTTTACTAGCCTATCCTGTAACATTCTGTTTTCCCCTTTTCCCCACTGTGTGCAGCTTGGTTAGGAGAGTGTAGTGTTATTTGCCGTGTTTTCATCCAGCACATGGCCAATAGCAGAAGCTCAAAGCCCGTTTATTGATCCCAATTATAAATTTAAAAATGGTCATTTTGTTCCACTTGATTTTACTGTGAACCTAAAATTGCTCTATTGTTTTAACAATAGTCTACTAAAAAAAAAGTTATTTGGTTTTATACACCAGTATCCTGTGAGATTAATTGGAACGTGAATTCTTAAGACCCAATTCGATTTGGATACATGGGCAAAATCATAATTTTGGATCTAAAGAGCTAAGTAGATACACACTGAGCACTCTCAGACCCTGGCCCCAGGGAGGTCCAGCCAATGTGTCTGTCTCTCTCTGACATCCCCATGCTTTAGATTCAGTGGGGTTTGAGGCCGCCTCTGTCCTTAGTCTGTGGAATTTGCAGATGGTGTTGGCAGATGCCCAGCTTGGTCCTCCTCAATGCTCCTTGTTCTCCGCTGGCGGTCATTGCTTGGTAGGTCTGGTGCTGGCAGAGAGGCGGTGGGAGTCTAGGGGGAGAGTAACTGGGAAATCTGACTTTCATGCCTGGAATGAAGACTCACCCATGCAACCTGGGCAAAGTGTTTGACCCTTTTTGGATGGCCTGTGCTGAAATGGCTGTGGACCCCTGCGGACCCCATGGCGAAGTTTGCAGGCCAGGCAATACTGCCGTACTCGGTTTCCATCCCCAGGGTGGAAACATCTCCTGCTTCCGTCTTCAGAGAGGCTTTCTCTGTGCTGCTTTGTGAGACATTTCTGAGAACTGCCTGCATTCTGTTTCTGGTGGCGAATTGATTTAGAAGATCTTTTGTTGATAGCTCAGCTTCAAAAGCATCAGAGTCTGCTGTTTATCCTCTTTCTCCCTTACAGGCAAGGAGATGTTCTTGCAAAGGAGATGGGGAAAAATAAAAATGCCCTTGTTATTGACTTATAAACTCATTAGGCCCTTTTTTGGACCTGTAGTGTAACTATTTTGTAGGTAAATAATGTGATTTCTACATGTATTACACTCAGCTAAATGGGGATGGGTGGGTAAGGGTAAATCAAACCATGCTGTGTCTGAAGAGTATGTGAGTTTTATATTAAGGGTTTCATAGCTTTCTTTTGTTTCAGATGTCTATTTAAATTATTTTAGCAAATATTCATTGAGCCCTTAATGTATGGTAAATGTAGATAAAATAGGATTTTGGGAAGTTCATGGGCTCCTGGAAGAGAGACAAGTAAACACAGAAATTTTTAGGGCAATTAGAGCACCAGACACTTTCAGATACTCACTGTAGAGGTCCTTTATCCCCAAGGGCACTGTGTGGGTCTGAATTATGTTTATGCAAACTTGGGTACGGGCAGGTCCTAGGCCATATCTTCTTAGCTTTGACTCTGGGGCAGAAAAGACTCATAGTTCCAGTTTGGAAAACTTTGGGGCTGGACTAAGATTAGTCTGGCTGGATCACACAGTCCCTTCTGTGGCCTGAGGTGGGGTTTAGGGGTAAGGGTGGCCAACCCTAAGAGATGGAGTAGATGGTTGGAGAAAGAGTAGGCGCCATCCTCCTTGGAAAGGAGAGTGCTGTTCTTAGGAGGAGGAATGCTTGGGCAGAGGAACAGCTGCCCACCACAGCTGAGGAGCATTGATCAACATTGATTCCTGTCTGGAGAGAGAGCCAAGTTTTACATTCATCCACCTCAAATGTCTTCATCTACAGCCAATTCTCCTGGTGAGGGACATCATAAGCTATCCTCCTATCCTCATCATTACCGTTATCGTACTTATTTAGTGAGCATCTGCTATATGCTAGGCACTGGACCAGGTGGTTTATATAAATTCTTTATTTTTACAACAATCTTATAGGGCAGAAATTATGAGCTACTTTATTGCTACTCGAACACAACATATAACTTACCTAAAGTGTGGGAGATGGGATCTGAATCTTGTCTCTCTGGCTTCAATGCCTGTCTTCTTTCTGCTACCTTGTTGCTGTTTGGGATTTGTGCATCTCTAGGATGAAAGATAGTCTGTAATGATAATATGTAACTGAACTCAAAGACTTGACTGCCAGCTATGACCTACAAAATCTCCACTGAGAATTCTGTTTGTGATGATTTATTGTCATGTTTTATGAGGGTTCTAGGCACCAGGAAGGGTGTTCAGAATAATCTTGGAGTAAACAACTCTTCTAACATGTTCCCTAGTACAAATCTGCAGGTGGTCATGGTCAGCCTACTGACAAAACAAAAATGGGTGATGGAACACATTAATTATTGGCTGTTGATGGAAACCATTATGGTGTTCATGATTATTACTCTTTTTTGGAGTATTTAGAAAAACACGCTGAAGGAATGCCATAAAAATGTGTTATATTCCAAGGAGAATGTTCTGTGTTTAGCCACTGCAGAGTATCAATTTTGGTTGACTAATACAATAGTAAAAACAATAATGATAATACTAGATACCCATAACCTGTCATTGTTTTTTTTTTGAAAATGTGTATATACTATGCTAATTTTTAAAAAATTTATTGAGATATAACTGACATACAATATTAGTTTTAAGTGTACAACATAATGATTTGGCATTTTTTATATTGTAAAACTGTCTCCATAACAAGTCCAGTTACCATTTGTGACTATATAAAATTAATGCAATGTTATTGACTATATTCCCCATGCTGTACATTATTACATCCCCATTACTTATTTTTTATTTTAAAACTGGAAGTATGTACTTCTTTTTTTTTTAATTTATTTTTTATTGGTGTTCAATTTACTAACATACAGAATAACACCCAGTGCCCGTCACCCATTCACTCCCACCCCCCGCCCTCCTCCCCTTCTACCACCCCTAGTTCGTTTCCCAGAGTTAGCAGTCTTTACGTTCTGTCTCCCTTTCTGATATTTCCCACACATTTCTTCTCCCTTCCCTTATATTCCCTTTCACTATTATTTATATTCCCCAAATGAATGAGAACATATAATGTTTGTCCTTCTCCGACTGACTTACTTCACTCAGCATAATACCCTCCAGTTCCATCCACGTTGAAGCAAATGGTGGGTATTTGTCATTTCTAATAGCTGAGTAATATTCCATTGTATACATAAACCACATCTTCTTTATCCATTCATCTTTCGTTGGACACCGAGGCTCCTTCCACAGTTTGGCTATCGTGGCCATTGCTGCTATAAACATTGGGGTGCAGGTGTCCCGGCGTTTCATTGCATTTGTATCTGGGGGCATCACAATGCCAGATTTCAGGTTGTACTACAAAGCTGTGGTCATCAAGACAGTGTGGTACTGGCACAAAAACAGACACATAGATCAGTGGAACAGAATAGAGAATCCAGAAGTGGACCCTGAACTTTATGGGCAACTAATATTCGATAAAGGAGGAAAGACTATCCATTGGAAGAAAGACAGTCTCTTCAATAAATGGTGCTGGGAAAATTGGACATCCACATGCAGAAGAATGAAACTAGACCACTCTCTTTCACCATACACAAAGATAAACTCAAAATGGATGAAAGATCTATATGTGAGACAAGATTCCATCAAAATCCTAGAGAAGAACACAGGCAACACCCTTTTTGAACTCGGCCATAGTAACTTCTTGCAAGATACATCCACGAAGGCAAAAGAAACAAAAGCAAAAATGAACTATTGGGACTTCATCAAGATAAGAAGCTTTTGCACAGCAAAGGATACAGTCAACAAAACTGAAAGACAACCTACAGAATGGGAGAAGATATTTGCAAATGGCATATCAGATAAAGGGCTAGTTTCCAAGATCTATAAAGAACTTCTTAAACTCAACACCAAAGAAACAAACAATCCAATCATGAAATGGGCAAAAGACATGAACAGAAATCTCACAGAGGAAGACATAGACATGGCCAACATGCATATGAGAAAATGCTCTGCATCACTTGCCATCAGGGAAATACAAATCAAAACTACAATGAGATACCACCTCACACCAGTGAGAATGGGGAAAATTAACAAGGCAGGAAACAACAAATGTTGGAGAGGATGTGGAGAAAGGGGAACCCTCTTACACTGTTGGTGGGAATGTGAACTGGTGCAGCCACTCTGGAAAACTGTGTGGAGGTTCCTCAAACAGTTAAAAATATACCTACCCTACGACCCAGCAATTGCACTGTTGGGGATTTACCCCAAAGATATAAATGCAAGGAAGTATGTACTTCTTAATCCCATTTACCCATTTTGTATGCCTGTCCCAGCCCCCTCCCTTCTGGCAACCACCAGTCTCTTCTCTGTATCTATGAGTCTGGGTTTTGTTTTGCTTGTTTTGTTTTTTAGATTCTACATATGAATGGAATTATATGGTGTTTGTCTGATTTATTTCACTTAGCATAATATTTCAAGGTCCACCTATGTTGTCAAAAATGGTAAGATTTCTTTTTTTTTTTTTTTATGGCTGAGTAGCATTCCAGTGTGTGTGTGTGTATCACATCTTCCATTGATGGACACTTAGATTGTTTGCTATCTTGGCTTGTAAATAATGCTGCAATTAGTATAGGGATTGCATGTATCTTTTCAAATTCATGTTTTTGTTTTCTTTCAGTAGATACCCAATAGTGGAATCACTGCATCACCTGGTAGTTCTGTTTTTAATGATTTGAGGAGCCTCCATACTGTTTTCTACAGTGGCGGCACCAATTTACATTCCCACCAATGGTACATAAGGGTTTCCTTTTCTGTACATTTTCACTAATACTTATTATTTATTGTTTTGTTGATAATAGCTATTTTGACAGATATAAGGTGATATCTCATGATGGTTTTGATTTGTATTTCACTGATGATTTATATTTCAGATGACTTATGTGTATATTGACCATCTGTATGTCTTCTTTGGAAAAATGTCTATTCAGATTCTGTGCCCATTTTTTTAATAGAATTGTTTTTGTGTTATTGAGTTATAAGAGTTCTTTATATATTTTGATATTAACTCCTTATCAGATATTTGATTTGCAGTTATCTTCTCTGATTTAGTGGGTTGCCGTTTTGTTGATGGTTTCCTTTGTTGTGCAGAAGTTTTTTAGTTTCATGTATCTGCATTTGTTTATTTTTGCTTTTGTTTCCTTGCTTTTGGAGTCAGATCCAGAAAAACATTGCTAAGATTGATGTTAAGGAAATTACTGTTCCTGTTTTCTTTCTGGTGTTATGGCTTCAGGTCTTATATTCAAGTTTTAAAACCATTTTGAGTTGATTTTTGTGTATGGTGTAAGATAGTGAGTCCAGTTTCATTCTTTTGAATGGAGCTATTTAGTTTTCCCAGCACCATTTATTGAGGATACTGTCCTTTTTCCATTGTATATCCTTAACCTCCTTTGTTGTAAATAGTTGACAGTATATGTGTGGGTTTATTTCTAGGCTGTTTATTCTGTTCCATAGATCAATGTATCTATTTTTATGCAGTGCCATAGTGTTTTGATTCTTATAGCTTTGTAGTATAGTTTAAAATCAGGGATTGTGACACATGCAACTTTGTTCTTTCTCAAGATTGTTTTGTCTGTTCAGGATCTCTTGTGATTCCATACAAATTTTAGAATTATTTGTTTTAGTTCTGTGAAAAATGTCATTGCAATTTTGATAGAGATTGCATCAAATCTATACATTACTGGGCAACCCTGGTGGCTCAGCAGTTTAGTGCGCCTGCCTTCGGCCCAGGGCCTGATCCTGGAGACCCAGGATCAAGTCCCACATTGGGCTCCCTGCATGGAGCCTGCTTCTCCCTCTGTCTGTGTCTCTGCCTCTCTCTCTCTCTCTGTGTCTCTCATGAATAAATAAATAAAATCTTTAAAAAAATAAATCTATAGATTACTTTGGAGAGTATGGACATTTAACAATATTGATTCTTCCAGTCCATGACATGAAATATCTTTCCATTTATTTGTCTTCAATTTCTTTAATTAGTTTTATAGTTTTTGGTGTATAGGACTTTAATCTCCTTGGTTATTCTATTTTTGATGTGATTTTAACTCGGATTATTTTCTTGATTTTCTTTTTCCTTTCTGATAGTTCATTGTTAGTGTATAGAAATGCAACAGATATTTTTCATATTAATTTTATATTCTGCAACTTTCCTGAATTGTTTATTAGTTCTAACAGTTTTTTGGTGGAGTCTTTAGGGTTTTCTATATATAGCATGTCATCTGGAATAGTGACAGTTTTACTTCTTCCTTCACAATTTGTATGCTTTTTAATTTATTTTCTTGCCTAATTGCTATGAGTAGGACTTCCAATACTATGTTGAATAAAAGTGGGATTAGTGGGCATTCTTGTCTTATTCCTGTTCTTAGAGTAAAGCTTTCAGCTTTTCACCATTGAGTATATTAGCTGTGGTTTGTCCTATATCACCTTTTTATGTTGAGTTATGTCCCTCTGTACCCACTTTGTTGAGAGTTTTTATCATAAATCTATGTTGAATTTTGTCAAATGATTTTTCTGCATTTATTGAGAGAATCCAATGATTTTTAGTTTTCATTTTGATTGACTCACCAATGTTGAACCATCCTTGCATCCCTGGAATAAATGCCATTTAATTATGATGTATTATCCTCTTAATGTGTTGTTGAATTTGGTTTGAGGATGTATCTTCCTCTTAATATATTATTGAATTTGGTTTACTAATATTTTGCTGAGGATTTTTTGCATCTATGTTTATCAGGAATGTTAGCCTATACTTTTTTTTTTTTTTTTTTTTTGTGACAGCCTTGTCTGGTTTTGGTATTGGGGCAATGCTGGACTTGTAAAATGAGATTTGAAGCTTCACCTCCTCTTCAGTTTTTTGGAAGTGTTTGAGAGGAATAAACATCAAATCTTCTTTGAATATTTGGTAAAATTCACTAGTGAAGCCATCAAGTCTTAGACTTTTGTTTGTTGGAAAGTTTTTGATTACTGATTCAATCTCCTTACTAGTAATTGGCCTATTCAGATTTTCTATTTCTTTATGATTCAGTCTTGGAAGATTGTAAATTTCTAGGAATTTATACATTTATTCTAGGTTGTCCAGTTTGTTGGCATATAATTGTTCATGTGGTCTCTTGTGATCCTTTTTAGTTTTGTAGTTTCAGTTGTAACTTCTTCATTTATGATTTTATTGAAACTTCTCTTTCGTTTAGTCTAGCCAAGGGTTTGTCAGATTTATTTCTTCATAGAACCAGCTTTTCATTTCATTGATTTTTTTATATTGTCTTTTTAATTTCTGTTATATTTATTTTTGCTCTTATTTTTATTATTTCCTTCTTTTTACTAACTTTGGCTGTTCTTCCTTTTCCAGTTTCTTTAGGTGTAAATTTAAATTATTTATGACATTTCTTTTTTTTTTTTTTTTTGATTTTTTTTTTTGACATTTCTCCTATTTTTGTTCCCTCCTGTTTCTTGAGGTAGACCTGTAGTGCTATGAACTTCACTCTTAGGACTGCTTTTGCTGCATCCCATGTTTTTTTGGGTATATTTTCATTTCATTTGTCTCTGGGTATATTTTGTTTTCTCCTTTATTTTTTTCTATGACCTAGTAGTTGTTCAGTAACATGTTGTTTAATGTCCATGTATTTGTAGTTTTTCCAGTTTTCTTTTTTGTAATTGATTTCTAGTTTTATACCATTGTGGTCAGATTAGATGCTTGATACAATTTCAATCTACTTGAATTTTTTGAGATTTGTATTGTGGCCTAACATGTAATCTTTTCTGGAGAATTTTCCATATGCATTTGAGAAGAATGTATATTCTACTTTTTTTTGGATGGAATGTTCTATATATATCTGTTAAGTCCAATAGTCCATTTAAGGTAGTTATTGATTTTCTGTTTGGATTATCTCTCCATTAATGTAAGTGCAAATTTAAAGTCCTGTACTTTTATTATGTTGAGGTCAATTTTTCCCTGTTAATATTTGCTTTATATATTTTGGTGCTCTGATGTTAGGTGCATATATATTTATAAGTGTTATATCTTCTTGATGGATTGACCCCTTTATTCAAAGTGGTGCCCCTCTTTTGTCTTTTATTATTGTCTTAAAGTCCATTTTGTCTGATATGAGTATAGCAACACAACATTCTTTTTGTTTCCATTATGGACTATCTTTTCCCATCTCGTCACTTTCAGTCTTACATCTCTATACTTCTGAAGTGAACATATGGCAATATATGACTGTCTTTTTAAAAAATCCTTTAGTCAGTCTTCTGATTGGAAAATTTAACTACATTTTAAGTAATTATTGATAGATATGTACTTATTGCGATCTTGCCAGTTGTTTTTGTTTTCTGTTTTTTTTACTTTTCCTTTCTTCTTTCTCTCATGAGCTGATGACTTTCTTTGTTGTTATTTTAGATTCCTTTCTCATTTTCTTTTGTGTATTTACTGTAAGTTTTTGTTTTATGGTTTCTGTGAGGTTCACATATATTATCCTATGTATATCACAGTTTAAGTTGATAGCAACTTAAATTTGAGCACCAGAACTCTGCATTTTTACCCACACTACTCATGTTTTATGTCTTTGATAATACTTTCTATATGTTTTTTATTTATACCTTAACTAATTATGGTAGCTTTAATTTTACTATTTTGTCTTTTAATGCCTTAATGATACGGCATTAAGTGATACCTGATAGCTTTATAAGTAATTAATCCTCTATCAGGTATCACTTAATGCCGTATCATTAAGGCCTTTTTTTTGAAGTTTTTGTCTTGTTCTTTCATTTCGAACATATTTTTCTATTTTCTCATTTTACCTGAGTCTGTGTTTATTTCCATGTATTAAGCGAAACAGCTATGTCTCTTAAAAGAGTGGGCTTGTGTAGGTGATGATTCTTCTTGTTCAAACTTGCCCTAGTTCTTGGCTGTCTCTTGAACCTTTGTGATTGTGTAAATCACCTGATTTATTCTTGATAAGTTCCAGTTGTTGAGGGTGTGCCAAGACTTGTCAATGATCCAAAGGGAGGAATCTTATTTAGCACCTAGTTTCAGGCTGATTAGAAACCAGACCCTCAGGCAGGAACTTTTAAAGTATGCAAATATATACCATCCTGTGGGGCCACAGTTGTAATCCCTGTTGGATTTCAGACCAGGAGATTGGAGGTTATAGTCACAAGAATTGGAGCTCCAAATGAGTGCATAAGCTCCTTTCTAGGAAGTCTTAAGCTGTAGCGAGACCAAGAGGGTGTGTGGGAATGCTTTCTTCCTGCTTATGTTCCCTGGGTATGCCTCTTCAGCCTCTAGATCTGTGGGAAACCAGAATTCTGTCCCTCAGACTGAAGCTCCAGGCTAAGCACATAAGTCTTTTTCATAGGAATATTGGGGTTGTGTTTCAGTCTGCTGCCCTGGGAGTGGTGGCCTGCCGAGAGTTGTCTTTCCAATTGTTAGAGTTCCATGCAGCTCTGGAATGCCAACCCTCTTGGTCACCAAGGCCAGGTGATCAAGGGGGTCCCCTGTGTGATTTGCACAAGCCTGCTGGCTTTGGCAGGGCAGCTGGAGAGTGTAGTGGGTAGGGCATGCTTGCTGGTTTCACAAAAGCATTGGGAAGCTGTTTTGTCAAAGTGCACTAATGGATTTCAGCAAGGCAGGAGAGTGAGCCTTGTTTGTGCACGTGTGGTGGCTTTAGGCTGGGTGTAGATTCACACTTGTCAGGGGGCATGGATGCCACTGGTTCTTACTTTTCCTAAGTAATCAAATAAATGAAAATATGGTATATTTCAGACTTATTTTTCTTATTTTTGTTTTTCTAATGCGTTTTTATTTTTGTATTGTGGTAAAATACACAAAACTTAAAACTTCCTGTCTTGATCATTTTTAATTACACAATTCAGTGATATTAGGTACTGCCATATGCACACATCACTACCATCCATCCCTAGAACTCTTTTCATCTTGCAAACTGAAACTTTCTACCTATTATACAGTAAATCTCCATGACCCCCTTCCTTTAGCCTCTATCAACCACCAGTGTACTCTTTATTACTATGAGTTTAGTTTTTTTTTTTTTTTTTTTAAGCACAAATCATGCAGTATTTGGCTTTCTGTGTGTGGCTTATTTTAGTTAGTATAATATTCTTCAGGCTTATCTACATGGTCACAAATGGCAGTATCTTTTTCTTTTTAAAGGTTGCATAATATTCTATTATATATATACTTATATACCATATTTTCTTTATCCATTCATCCACCAATCTTATTTTGAATAAAAGTATTAAGATATACTAAAATCTCTTAGCATGGTATATAAAGGTTACCATTTTTGTTTCAGAATAAATGAAGTTGCACCCTGTTATAACACTGATGATAAAGATGAGGGTAACATTCATTCTTCAAGTATTTTCTGCCCTTGTGAGGAAAAGATATGCCCCTACCATCACATCACGCTATGTTGAATGTGGAGTCTGCTTAAGATTCTCTCTTTCCCTCTCCCCCTGTCTGTCTCTCAAAACAAAAACAAAAATGAAAAAACAAAAAACAAAAAACAAAAACAGAGCCTGGCACACAGTGAGGATTACATAAGTGTCACTTAAATTAAATTGTGCAGCCCTTTGCAGCCTATACGCCCTTTCATACATGTTGCCTCTTTCGCCCTTGCAACAACCCTAGAGGTTTGGTAGGATAGGGATTATTTCCACTTTACAGATGAAGAAACCGGAGTTCAAAGAGGTTAAACATTTGCTTAAGGTCACCCAGGTAATGACTAGAAGGGATTAATCTAGAATTCAGGATTCTATTTTCCTTTTGGTTGCTCAGAAGTAGTGATGTCCATTTAAAACTATGGCTTCTTCTGGGTGGCCTTTTCACCATGGTTCTAGCTCCTCCCCAGACTCCAGTGACACAATTTCTTCCCCTTAACCCTTCTGGGCATTTTACCACCCTTGTATAGCTTCCTACTCTTTCAACTCTGTGAGTAGTCCCTTTATTAAAGTCTTTTTATTTGAACCATCTGGGGTGAATTCTGTTTCCTGCTGAGACCCTGACTGTTATAAAGACCAATATTGACTTGCTTATTTTTAGATTGCCAAGTGAGGGCATACACAAATAAGCAAAACCCAAACAAAACTGCTGTTTACTACTGCTCCATTTATATGATTAAAACAAAACAAAGCTCTAACACCAGAGAGAGAGAGAGAGAGGAGAGAGGAGAGAATATAATTGTAGCAAATCTCACTATATTACTTTGTGCTCATTTTATTATGACCTGGTAAAAACTGTCAGAGATTGGATGGTGTCCATAGGCTAATATTTGGAAGCAAATAGGTGAGATCACTTTACCACTCTAGCGATTTGTTCCCCTGGTATTTAACATAGAGAGCAAAATATATCATACATGCATTTACCAATACACGATATAATGTACTTTTGAAGTTTCATAAATGCTCCAATGCTCTTTTCAACAAACCTGCACTGAAAATCTATTTGTGTACCCCTCAACCCCCAAGCTGGGGATATCCAGGTGTACAAGACACAATCCCTACCATCACAGTCTAGTTGGGGTGACAGACAAGAGGCAATTGTGATATATTGAGAACAATGCCAGGAGAAAGGTCAGCATGAAGCTGTAGGAGCACATTGCAAACATAGCAACTTAAATTCTTGGGGATGGGGGTGGAGTGGTGACGTCTAGGCCAGGTGACATTTGAGCTGAAGCTTTGAAGTATTGTAAG